>NC_047661.1:37410860-38096177 GCF_011762505.2 Arvicanthis niloticus | reverse complement strand
AGGCCAAAAATGGTGTTGGATCCTCTAGAACTGGAGTTACAAGTTAGAGACCTGCCTGATATGGGTGGTGGGACTTGTTCCTCTGCAAGAGCAGTAAGTGCTCTTAACTGCTGAACCATCTCTCAAGGCCCTGTATTCTTTCTTTTCTTCCTTCCTTCCTTCCTTCCTTCCCTCCTTCCTTCCTTCCATCCATCCTTTCTTTTTCTTACTGAGACAAGATCTTACTAGGTTGGCTAGACTGGCTTTTCACTCAAGATCCTCTTGCCTCAGTCTCCTGAGTATTGGGGTTGCAGGCATGCTAGATACATGTCTTCACTGTGCACATAGTTCCCAAGTTAGATTTGTTCAGAAGTTTTCTGGGGGTGGGGGGTCACTCTATGTCACGGCAACCACAGCTTCCCTCCCAGAGAGGCTCCCATGGCTGGGAGAGGAGGCAGCACAACTTCACACCTGCTGGTACTGTCGATAGGCAACCATGTTGCTGGGCGGTGAATTGAGGCCAAGCCGTCCAGGGAACTTGAAGTTTTAGTTCTATGGGGAAAGCAATGGACCTAGGAATCTGAGCTGAGATTGGTATGGAAGGTATAGAAGGAGTGAGAGCCAGGGCTGACTTAAAACCAACGGATTGATTCAATGGCAAATTTTCTCTATATTAATTATTATTTATATTTTATTATTTATATATTACATATAATATTCTATATTTATTTTAAGAATTTTAAAATTTATCTTTACGTGTGTTTGTATGTTTGTGCTGTGTATGTGTGTACATATGCACAACTTTTTTTTTTTTTTGAGGAAGGGTCTCTCTACAAAGCTCTGCATGGCCTGGAAATCACTACAGACTCATGGAGATCCACCTACTTCTGTCTCCTCAGTGCTAGCCCTAAAGGTGTGCACCAACACACTCAGCCTAATGGCACAGCCTTGAGAGTTGGTGCTCCCCTTCCAACTTGTGGTCCTGGGGCTTGAAATCAGGTTGTCAGACTTGGCACAGGCTGCCTTTACCAGTTAAGCCATCCCACTGGCCCTCTTATGTTATTTTATCAGGGTTACAAGACAATACTACAGTTTTTAATTTCCTCTGTGGGTACCAACCACATACACTATGTGCATATTCTTCCTAAATTACATATTAGTCTCACTGTCACTGTGGCAGCTCATTTTACTAGAGGAAAGTTTTATTTTTGTGTTACTGTTGCCTGAGTTCATCACAGTGAAGCAGAGAAGAAGGGCATAGGAAAGAATGGGGGAGGGACAGGGCATGGCCTAAGGAGGCCTCTCTCCACCTCCTTTCTTCATCAAGGCCACAGCTCTTACTCAGCCTCTGGTACAACTGTCCTATCATAATCAATCAAGGGCTGGATCTGTGTTGGGAGCCGACTTTTAGCAGAAAGCAGCTATCAGCTTTGCAGCCATCTTGAGCCATATACCCTGACATGAGACTTGTTTTTTTCAACAGCCTACAACAGCTGAAGCACACTCTGATATCCCACATATTTTGTTTTGCTGTTTACTGCCCCCAGCTGCAAGGCATGCAGTTCACGTGCTGTCCATGTGCTATCCATGCCATACATGCCTGTAAGGTGCACGTGGTATCCAAGCCTGCAAGGCACGTGGCAAAAGCCTATAAATACCCCAGATTTCCCTTCAATAAATGAGACTTGATCAGAGACTTGATAGGAGACTTGATCAGAACTTCTGTCTTGTCTCCATTCTTCATGTCTCTTCCCCTTAATCCCCACCTGACCCTTAATCCCCACCTGACCCTGACCCTGACCCGCAGACCGGAGCGACAGCTTGGGCCAGAAAACAGTGGCCGCCAAGCATGGAGTGGAGAGGGCCACAACAGATCTGTCCATTGTGTCATTGCCTTGTGACAGAGTTGTCTCTGGAAATGCCCTTGTAGACACACCTGAAGGTGTTCTTCACACTCCACACTCCCCCACCCCAGGGACTTCTTAATCCAGTCAACTTCACAGTGAATATTAACTACCATAAACTGTAAATATTTAAATCCACTCTAATTGGTAAATGCCTTTGTTTCCAAGCTGTGAATCTTCACAGTTTTTCTTTGCCTGTAGATTAGACCTCACTGCTGGCTTTCCTGCCTCTTTACTGTTAGAGAAACAGTGAAGAGCTTTGGGGTTTTATCAGTATCTAGTGGTTATTGGGCATTTATATCAAGCCAGACTCTGAGATATGATTTTGCACATTTTTGTTGCTTAATTCTCACAGTGATCTTATTATGGTACTACTGTGACTTCCTGGTAGAGAGATTGTTTATAACGAGAATAAAATAAGAACAAAAAAAAATATTTTGCAGAGTTACAGCAGCTGAAAATTGAAAAGATGAAACCAGCCCAAGGCAGTAGGAACTCATAACTCATAATTTTAAGTACTATCCTAAGTTTGTAGTTATGGTATCTATGATGGTTTGATTATATAAGAATGGACTCCACAGACTCACAGTTTTGAGTGCTTAGTCACCAGGGAGTAGAACTATTTGAAAGGGTTAGAAGGATTAGGAGGTGTGGCCTTGTTGGAAGAAGTATCTCAGTGGGGGGTGGGCTTGTAGGTTTCAAAGGCCTATGCCAGGCCTAGATTCTCTCTCTCTCTCTCTGCCTACAGATCAGAACGCACCTCTCTGCTACTGTTCCAGCACCATGTCTGCCAGCACGCTACCTCGCTCCCTGCCATAATGACAATGGACTTAACCTCTGAAAGGGTAAGCCAGCCCTCAATGAAATATTTTCTTCATAAGAGTTGCCTTGGTCATGTGTCCCTTCATAACAACAGAGCAGGACTAAGGTATTACTATAGAATCAGAAATGTTTTCCTCTGACTATATTGACATAGGACAGTAGGTAGCACTTGGATTTCCCTGTTAGTCTGCTGCATGAGCAGATACATACAGCAGGCCTGCCATGTTTTTGACACATTCAGCAACAGCATGGCAAACATTCATCATCGTTATTCCTTAAGTGACATAACAGATGGTATTTACATTGCAAGGAGGCATTGAATAAAGCCCAGCTGTTGATACTGTAACAAATGTTGTCCTTTGAAGACACTTGAGAACCATGTAATCAAGTTACCAAAAAAAAAAAAAATCACAATAAATAATCCCCCCCCTCCAACAAACAAAACCTCAAACCCAAGGCTCATAATGCTTTAAGGGAAGTTTTGATTTTGTGTTGTGCTACTTTCACAGCTATCCTGGGGTTCATGTGTCTTGCCATCTGCAGAGTAGACACACCTTAAAGTATACGGGATGATTTGTCTAGTAAGCACTATGGCATTTTGTACAGAGGACTTGAATATTCAAGGACTTAGGTATATGCAAGCAACTTGCAACTATACATGTCATAGCCTATAGATGTCAAAGATTCATTCACTTTTTAGTTGAAACTTTAAGAAATCTTTTCATCAAGGAGCATGTTAAACAGACACAAAAGTAGATAAGAATATAATAGTTGTTCATGTATCCATCTCACAATTTTGAATGTCTGTCAAACAGCTTTGAAGTTTGCCTATAAGGGTCAAAAATAGTGCCTGTTATGCTAACTATTAAAAAGAGAAATATTTATTAATTAATATTTATAAAGTAAATAGTTGTTAACTCTGTAACAAAAATATTTGAGTATGTATCTTCAGGGTCTTGTTATGTGGCCCAAGCTGGCCCTAAATTCCTGTCTCAGTCTCTTGAATACTAGCATTAGAGATATGTACAGCTTAAAAATGCATTAGATAATTAATGTACCAACTCTATTTTGTAAATACTTCTCTTTAAAAGATGTAAACTGGGTGGTGATGGCACATGGCTTTAATCCCAGCACTCAGGGGGTAGAATCAGGCAATGTTGGAGGCCAGCCTGGTCTATAGAGTGAGATCCTAAACACCCAGGGCTACACAGAGAAATCCTGTCTTGAAAAACAAAACAAAACAAAACAAAACAAAATGATACATGCATTGTGTGTTTCTAAAAGGATTTACTCAGGAAAGACACTGGAAAGTGTGTGGGTGAATGCTCTAGGCCAGTTGGAGCACCTGGAGAAAACATGGCAGAATAGAGCTGTGAATGTTGCCTTGCTATCTTTAAGATGCTATTTTGGGACCTCTAGATCAGTCAGCTTGGATCTACTGATCTGGGATCCTTCTGTTTAAAAATTTATTTTTAAAGAAAAGGGTTTAATCTATATCAATATTGAACAGAAAAGAGAATACCCATTTACAGCCCCACCCCCACTCCCATTCTGAGACACACACACAGTCTCCCCAACTAGCAACATGCGCGGCCAGAGGGGTTCTTTTGCTACAATTGTTGAATTCATATAGACACATTGTTATCTTCCAACGTTCTTGTATTTATTACGGGTTGGGCTCATTTAAATTTTCAAATGTGCTAGGTACCAAACCAAAAACCAGATGCTGTTGGACAAACTCTCATTGAGCTGTGTACTCTTCTTAGGGTTTGGAAAAATACTATTCCATACAGGACAGTTTTATTGCCTTAATCACATGGGATTGTCTCCATTTTCGGCTTAGTCTCTGATTGAAGTGGCCATGTTTTCTTGGAATACAGATCTCTAACCATCAACTTACCAGGGTAACTGAGAGCCATAGCTTCAAACCTAGTCAGCAATGACTGTTTGCTTTGAAATTGTCATAGCATCCTTCTGTCCTTTGGGGGTCACATTCAGAAGTAGTCAGAGTTACATGGCACCTTTAACAACTCTATTTTGTAACTTTGTGTGCCCTGACTAGGATATGTCTATGCCACATGTTTCTGTAGTAGCCCTTAAATTCTCTGTGTTGAATATCTTTTAAAAACTTGCAGAACCTTTTGGTCTGTATGCTTATCTCATTCCTCTGTTCTGTATTGCAGCTGTGAGTGTTACTGCCAAACTTTTGAGTCACTTCTGTGAACCTCGCTCATCCTGGTTTTGTCCACTTGGTTTCCTCAGGAGGATGTGAGTTGTGCAGATCCCAGTTATATTCACTTTGACTGAAAAATTGCTTGCATTACATTAATTTAAGACAGTTCAGGTAACTAATGTCTGTCTAGCTTCTCTTCCACACATGTGGAGTCCGATTTGTCTGCATCCAAGAAACTACAGCTTGACTTTTTCCATAACTGATTTTTCTCAGCTATAATAACTTGGTTTATTAAAATATCCACCCTTGGATGCTTTTCAAGAAAACTGGAAACCATACCAGGGAGAGCTGCCCCTTTGTCTACCTATGGCTGGTGATGGCCTGTTCACATTCTCTTACTATGCTACATCCTAGGTTGCCATGGGTACCTATGGTTGGTGATAGCCTGTTCATATTCTCTTACTATGCTACATCTTAGGTTGCCATAGGTTTCCTAGAGACAGGGCCCCCAAACATTCTGCACACCAGAGTTCTTGCTGTCAAACATGGTGATTTTACTCCATTTTTACACAATCCACAGATTTTTGTAACATTTTCTGGAACGTTTAGTTGTTTTCAAGTAAAGTACTTATTATTTTGAAGGGTTTAAGAAAGGTGTATGAAAGAGCTATCAAGAGCACAGACACTGGCACTAGAAGCTGAAACATAATCCTGTCCTCCCTAAGTTTAGGAGCTCTGGGAGCAGTGCACATCACTGCCTATTGTCATAAAGAAGGAGCTGTACTTCAAATGTGTTCTCCACATGCTGTAAGTCAGAAACATAATTTCCAGGTTTGTATGCTAATAGCATCTAGAGGTAACTAAGGCAAATTGAGGTCTTGGGCACTTGAGATCAGAAGAGTCAGGCCTGGGAAGCAGGAACTCTGCTGTATCCAAGAAACATACCTTAACATCAAAGACAGACATCATCTCAGGATAAAAAGAAGGAAAAAGACATTCCAAGCAAATTCATTCAAGACCTTAGAAGCAAGCTGGGGTATAGCCATTTTAATATCTGAAAAAAATAGATGTTAAACCAAAATTAACCAAAAGAGACAGAGATGAATACTACATACTCATCAAAGGAAAAATCTACCAAGAGGACATTACCATTCTTAACATCAACATAGCAAGTACAGGAGGACCAGGCTCATAAAGAAAATACTGCTAAGGCTCATAAAGAAAACACTGCTACCGCTTAAATCATATGTTGACCCTCACACACTAATAGTGGGGGACTTCAATAACACACTCTGGCCAACAGACCAAACATCCAGACAACAACTAAAGAGAGAAATGCCAGAGCTAACAGACATTATAAACCAAATGGACCTAACAGATATTTACAAAATATTTTATTACAAAAGAATATACCTCTTCTCAGCACAATCTGAAGCTTTCTCCAAAACTGACCACATACTCAGATATAAGTCTCAAGAGATACAAGATAATTGAAATAACACCCTGCATCCTCTCAGACCACCAAGGATTAATAGCTAATATTAACAACAGAAATTAAACAGAAAACTTACAAATGGAAACTGAACAACTCCTGAATGAAAAATGGGTCAAGACAGAAATTAGGAAAGAAACTATATACTTTCTAGAATTGAATATACACTCAACCTATGGAACACAATGAATATAGCTCTGAGAGGCAAAGCCATAGCACTAAGTGCCTGCATTAAACAATTTGAGAGATTCCATACTAGTAACACAACAGCACATCCTAAAGCTATAGACCAAAAAGAAAACCACACAAATACATAAATACACAAACACACACACACACACACACACACACACACACACACACACGGTGTAGATGGCAAGAAATAATCAGGCTCTGGACTGAAACCAATAAACTAGATACAAACAGATAAAAAAAACAATAAAAGAACCAATGAAACAATGAGTTGGTTCTTTGAGAAAATCAGTGATTGATAAACCCTTATCCAGCTAACTAAAAGGCAAAAAAAGAACACTGAAATTAACAAAATTTGAAATGAAAAAGGGGATGTGATGAAAGGGTTAAAAATTTTCAAAACCTCCTAGCAGACTGAACAGAACCAAGAGTGCAGGTCAGCTTGGTCATGAGCTCTGTGTTTCAGGAACTTGGCTGACCACAAGATAGATGGTTGATTACGAATAGGCTCTTTGAGAATAGCCTATACAAAATGTTCCCCATGACTGTTCCTTGTACCCTGTCACAAACTGAATAATGGGCTGGGACTTTCCACAGGTGCTCTCCAATAACCCTCCTTTACTCCCCCTAGGTTGTGGTTTCCCCCCTGAGTTGTGGTTTTTGGTTTTAAATCCTCTCTGTCTCCAAAGCCCCAGGGTCAGACCGCACTGCCCTTGCATGGGTCATGGGTCTTGACCTCAGTATACTGATATATACCTCTTGCCAATTACATCAAGTTCGGTGTCTTATGAGTTAATGGGTGGCTGTGAGTTCCCGAGACTTGGGTGCGGTCCTCCATTCGTGGGGGCCTTACAGTGACAGACACCAAGGGAATCCAGCGAATCAAAAGAACATTTGAAAAACCAAACCAAAACCAAATCAAACCAAAGCAAATATTCTCCCAAAAACCTGTACCCCACCAAATTGGAAAATCTACAAGAGAAGGACAATTTTCTCAATATATACTACCTTCCAAAGTTAAATCAAGATCAGATAAGAAATTTAAACACACCTATAGTTCCTATGGAAATAGAAGCAGGAATTAAAAGTCTCCCATCAGATAAAACAAACAAAACCCCCAGGACTAAAGGGATTTAGTACAGAATTCTATCAGATTTTCAGAGAAGTGTTGTGGTTTTTTTGTTTGTTTGTTTGTTTAGTTTTGTTTTTTTCGAGACAGGGTTTCTCTGTGTAGCCCTGGCTGTCCTGGAACTCACTCTGTTGACCAGGCTGGCCTCGAACTCAGAAATCCGCCTGCCTCTACCTCCCAAGTGCTGGGATTACAGGCGTGCGCCACCACTGTCTGGCTTTTTTTGTTTGTTTGTTTGTTTGTTTTTTTGTTTTTTTGTTTTTGTTTGTTTGTTTTCAGAGAAGTGTTAATGTCAATATTCCTCAAATTATTCCATAAAACAGAAACAGAAGGAATATTTCCAAATTTGATTTATGCAAAACCTCAGTTAGACAGACATCTAAACTACATAAAGATTTAACGAAGAAAGAGAAATATAGACCAACTTCCCCTATGAACATAAATGCAAAAATTCTCAGTAAAATACTTGCAAACTGAATCTGAGAACACATAAAAAAAAAAACATCCATCATGATCAAGTAGTCCTCATCCCAGAGGTGCAGGGATAGTTCAACATACACTTATAAGTAAATGTAATCCACCATATAAACAAACTGAAAGACAAAAATCACATGATCATTTCATAGATGCAGAAAAGGCCTTTGACAAAAATCCAATACCTCTTCATGACAAAAGTCCTGGAAATATTAGGGATACAGAGACATACCTCAACATAACAAGGACACTTTATAGCAAGCCCATAGCCAACATTAACTTAACTGAAGAGAAACAATTCCAGTAAAAGTAAAACAATGAAATGTTCTTCACATTTCAATACCCATTCAATATAGTACTTGATGTCTTTGCCAGAGCAATAAGACAACTGAAGCAGACCAAAGGATACAAATTGGAAAGGAAGAAGTCAAAGTGTCTTTATTTGCAGATGATATGATAGTATATATAAGTGACCCTAAAACTCCTAGATCTGATTGAATAATTTCAGCATAGTACCTGAATACAAAATTAACCCACAAATATAAGTAGCCCTCCTATATGTGAATGACAGACATGAAAAGAATCAAAGAAATAATACCTTTCACAATAGCCTTAAAAGATATAAATTATGATATAAATTATTCTGAAGTAACTCTATCCAAGCAAGTAAAAGACTTATATGATAAAAATATTAAGACACAGAAGAAGAAAATTGAAAAAGATATCAGAAGATGAAAAGATATCCCATGCTCATAGATCAGTAGGATGAATATAACAAAAATGGCCATCCTTCCAAAAATAATACACAGATTCAATGCAATCCCTATTAGACAGTTTGTTGCAGATCTTGAAACACAATTTTTTTTGCTTCATATAGAAACACAAAAAAGAATAGATTAAAAAATAAAAGAACAGTAATTGGCATCACTATCCCTGATTTCAAGTTATACTACAGAGTTATAGTAATAAAAACAGCATGGTATTTACACAAAAACAGACACATTGATCAATGGCATTGAACTGAAGCACCAGACATAAATATATGCACCTATGGACACCTGATTTTTGATCAAGAAGCAAGAAATACACACTGAAGAAAAAGATAATATCTGCAACAAACGGTGCTGGTCAAACTGGATGGTTGTATAGAAGAATGCAAACAGAGCCATACTTGTCACCCTGCATAAAACTCAACTCCAAATGGATCAAAGGTATTAACAAAAGACCAGATACACTGAACCTGATAGAAGACAAGGTGGGACACAGTGTTGAACTCATTGGCACAGAAAAAGACTTCTGAACAGAACACTGTTAGCACAGGCAATGAGATCAACGTATAATAAATGGGACTTCAAGAAACTGAGAAGCATCTGCATGACAAAGGGCAAAGCATCATCCTACAAAACGGAAAAAGATTTTTTACCAGCTGCACATCTAATAGAGGATTGATATACAAAATATATAAAGAACTTGAGTCATAGCAGCAGGTAGGGGGCGCAGCCACAGTGCACAAAGGCACTTGTCCCTGTAGGTCCTCGGACACAGGGTCATGAAGAGGTCTGCAAACATGATGGTTCTGCTGGGATACCGGCAGTCAGGGTGGTGTGCAGCAGCCCGAAGCTCCCACCGTACTGCCCCAGACACACTGCCCATTCTGAGCAACAGCAAGATGTCTGAGGGGAAGAATGTTTAATTTTCTGGGTTAAGTCTCCTCAAAAGATGTCCATGGTCTATGCTGGTGCCAGAAATCATGTTGATGTCCATGATCTGTGCTGCCACCCCACTAGTTGCTACAGGCAGGGAACCTTCTCTTAGGTGGTATCAATGACTACAGACTTAAAGTTGAGAATGAAAGATATTGAAGGCTTCTGAGATAACCTCTCTCCATTCTCTCCCCCCACTAAAGAAACAGTCCGGACATGAAGCTAATGAAAGGATCCTTTAAAATTGTAATAAAGATGCCGAAGTCTAATTCTTCACAGCTGATGGCTTCTGGAAGGGGTGAAGGTGAGGAAGGACTCAGTTTTCTTTAAGGGGCTGTCACTGGGAGTATGGGCAACAGGAATTGGATTTGGTTTGTTTTTGGGTGTGCAAGGGTAGGAGGGTGGCCCTGGGAGGAATGGGAAGTGAATATGATTGCAGTGCATTGTATGTAATTCTCAAATAATAAAAATAATATGTTGGAGAAAAATAAAAATAAAAAACTATGTCAGGATATGAAGACAAATAAATGACCCTTGATCAATATATATACAAAATATATAAAGAGCTAAATATAACCCTACTGTATCAAGAAAACAAATAGTCCAATTAAAAAATGGGGTACAGATCTAAACAGAATTTTCAACAGAGGAATCTCAAATGGCTGAGAAACACTTAAAGAAATGTTCAATCTCCTTAGTCATCAGGGAAATGCAAATCAAACTACTTTGACATTTCATCTTAAACCTATCAGAATGGCTAAGATCAATAAAACAAGTGACAGCACGTGCTGGTGAGGATGGGGGTAAGGGTAAGGCACCTCCATTGCCGCTGGGAGTGCAAACTTGTACAGCCACTGTGGAAATCACTATGGCAGCAGTTCCTCAGGAAGATGGGAGTCAGTCTACCTTAAGAAACCACTCTTGGGCATGTACCGTAAGGGTGCTTCATCCTATCATAGAGATTCTTGCTCCACTATGCTCCTTGATCCCCTATTCATAATAGCCAGAAACTGGAAAGAGCCCTAGATTAAGGATGGATGAGGTAAATGTGGTAATTCACACAATGGAGTATTTCTCAGCTGCTAAAAAATGAAATCATAATAGTCAGAGATAAATGGATGGAACTAGAATAAAACCATCCTGGGTGAGATGTCCCAGACCCAGAAAGACAAATATGGTATAATTACCATATTTCTTTCCCCTTTTTTTCCTTTTCCTTTTTTCTTTATTCTTCCCTCCCTCTCTCTTTCTCCTTTTCTCTCTTTCTCACTCTCCCTTCCTTCCCTTCCCTCCCCTCCCCTTCCCTCCCCTCCCCTCCCCTCCCCTTTTCTTTCTTTCTTTCTTTCTTTCTTTCTTTCTTTCTTTCTTTCTTTCTTTCGAGACTAGGTCTTACTGTGTAGCCTCGGCTGTCCTGGAACACAGTATGCAGACCTTAAACTCAGGATGGCCTCAGACTCACTGTTCTGCCTTCTCCCCACCCTGAGTGAAGGATGAGAATTCTTATCTTAAACCAAATCTGACTGTTAGAAGGCTTAGACTTTACAGATGGGAAGGCTAACTCGGTCTGGCTGGATTCCAGGAAAACTTGATTCAATTTAGTTCCTGCACAGTTAATTTGGATTGTATGACTGTGTCAAAGGCCAGCATCCAGAGATGGAGGCAGATGCTTGTGTGTGTGTGTGTGTGTGTGTGTGTGTGTGTGTCTTTCTCTTCCTACAGAGTACAGCCTAGTGTCTTGACATTCCAGAGAACTGGATGTGACTCTCACGAGGCATTTATAAGGAATTCTAGGGTTTTGTCCTTAGACAAAGTCTCAGCTTTGGATCCCCTCAAGGGCTGCTCTTTGTCTGCTAGAAGGAAGAGATCCCTGTGCAGTGTCTTGCGTCTGTTTTTGTCATGTTCTCATTACCATGCGTTATTTCACTCAGGGCTCTCTGGCTCTTATCCTAGAAGTCTGGAGGTAATGAAATGTGTATTGCCAGGTATATATCATAGGACATTTTTGCACAACTGAGCAGGGGAAAAAAAAGCCTCTCAAGCGGAATTCAATGAAACAATAAAGGAATCCTGTAAGTCTCAAAGATCTCATCAAAATTCTTGGATGGACGTCCTCAGTCCTGGCAAGTAGAAATACAGCTGCGTTCTCACTGATCTGAAAAATATTAAAATATTGGCACTAGCTAACTAATGTCAAACCTTAATATTACTTTTGGTGATGCAGAATTATTATGGTAACACACAGCAGTTGATACACTGAGAGGACACTCAGAAAAGGAGATATGAGAAGCCTGAAGTGCTGCAGATGCTTTATGCAGACGTAGAAGGCCTTAGCCCAAAGGTCTGAACCTCACTTTTCTTCTGTATAAAATAGGGCGAATATGAACAGAGAGATGGCTCACTGGGTGGAGACAGCTGCCACCAAATCCAGTGACCTCAGCTGGATCCTGGGATAAACTGGTTGAAGAGAGACACACTTTGTCGCCTGGTCTTCATGGTATCCTGTAGTAATTCTTTACTATGCTCCATCAGTCGTAGTGACGTGTATGTATGTGCATGTGTATGACATGTGTGTATGTGCAGGTCACATATAAAATATCTATATTTTAGATTTATTTTATTTTTGAGTACACTGTCTTCAGCCCCCATAATATGGATTTTTAAGCTATTTTTAGAGTATGACTGGCTAGATCATAGGCAATATAAGAGAGCCTAATACTGTAATTCTGTGAATAGTAATAAACTGCCCCCTGATTCCTGTCTTTATGCTCATAGATAAGTGCATTTCATAGATTAGGGAAGACTCAACCCGCAGACCACATGAAGCTCATGAAGAAGGAAGTCCAAGAGGGGATGCCTCAGTTCTACTTAGAACGAGTAACAAAAATGCTCAAGGGAGCAAATATGGAAACAAAACATGGGGCAGAAACTGAAGGAGGGGCCATCAGAAGACCATTCCACCTGGGTATTCATCCCATGTACAGCCACCTAAGCTAAATACTGTTGTGGAGGGCTGGAAGTGCATAATTTGAGGAACATGATATAGCTGTCTCCTTAGAGGTCTGCCAAAGACTAACACACTCAGAGGACGATGCTCACAGTTAACCACTGATATGATCAGGGATTTCCCAATGGAGAACTTAGAGAGAGGACTGAAGGAGCAGAAAGGGGTTGTGAACCCCAGGAGGAAAGCAACAATACCAAACAACCAGAACCCCCCCCCCCCAGGGTCTAAACCATCAGCCAGGGAACACATAGGGAGGGACCCAAGATTCCAGAGGTATATGTAGGGGAGGATGGCCTTGTCGGGCCTAGGTGGAAGAGGAGTTTCTTGGTCCCATAAAAAAATAAACACAGAGTGGGGGGGAATGTAAGGGTGGGGAGGGGATAGTGGTGTGGGTAGGTGTGGTCACTGCCTCATAGAAGCATGAGGAGGGGGATGGGATAGGAGGTTTCTGGGTGGTAGGAGGAAGTGGGGTAAGGGGATAAAATCTGAAATGTAAATATTACAACCAATTTTTAAAAGGGGGGAAAAAAGAAAAGTTGTTAAAACCAACATCTTTAAAAAAAATGTCAGCCCCCTGGGGGGGGGGAATTTTTTTTTTCTTGATACTAAAACTTGTTCTGAGAATTGTATATTGCAGAATACACAGCCTTGGTGTATCTACTCATCAAGCATACTGAGCAGACCTGCCCAAACCTCCGATGTCCTGGAATTCCATCTGGATTCAGTGAAGACACAGCATCAGAGGCTTAACAACTTACTCTTCCCCCCACCCCTCTCCTAATATCTCAACGCCCATAATCAGCTTGAAGAAGTTAAAGAAGAGTCAGCACCCCTATTCCCTGGGCTTGGGGACTAATGTGGTTAATAATGGTCTCTCTTTCTAGGGAAAAGTAGTGGTTTTGTTGGAACAGGGAGGATTAGCTAGGACTTATTGCATAGCCATAACCTATTGGTAGAAATCTGTATAATTATTATTAAGATGAAGTTATAATTTCTTAAATGGTACAAAATGTACTTTGATTTCAAATGTAAGGTTTTCATTGGTACGAGTTTCTTATTAATATAAAAGTGAGATGAATATTGATACTCTCATGGGCATTGTGCCTGTATAACACATTTAGGAATACAAGGCCTAGACCCAGTACTTCTTTAACTTTTTAAACTGATTTGGTACGGTTAACCTATGAGTTAAGGGACTATAGCAAATTCATGGCTTTGAGTATATTGTTAGGAGGTTTCCCATATTTTATTTAGAAATATCTGAGAGGAGTGAACAGACAACAGTCCAGGTTACCTTACATGGATAGTTGGTTTTCAAAACGTCAGAAGGTCATAGAATTGACGCTACAAATATTTATATATTAATGTCCATTCTGATTAGAGACCTGTCTGCTCCTGACAGCTTCCTGTCATGGATTCTAAGTAGAAATTGAGCATCCTTGGAGTTACTCCAGTTGTGTGGTGACAGCCACTAGGCAAGAATTGCCTCTTTCCATCTACAGACAAATTACTGTCCAGAAAAGGACACACATGCAGAATAGTCAACTGATTATATCTGCCTAGACAGAGTAATCAGCCCTTAATAATCCTGTATCACTAAGGTCTGTCAGAGGACTATAAGCCAGAAGGCTGAAGATTTGGTGCTCCAACGTTCGGTAGTATAGGGGCTTTTCAGGTGTTCAGCGGTCTCCATAAATTGGCTAAGTTTTAAAAGCAATGTTTAGTGCTTCCCATAACTTCAGTCAACTCAGTCATTCTGGATTTCTGATGGGGTTGATGACCTACAGTCTCATAGCCAATCCTGGCTATTTACTTTGAGAGAAAAGATCTGAGTAAATAGTTTTCAGCTGACATTCATTCTAAAGCAAAAAAAAAAAAAAAAAAAAAAAAAAAAAAAAAAAACCAGGATCAAAAGTAAGTGTTTTAGTTAGAAGAGATGACAGAGGTTCTGGTTAGTCAACAAAATGATGGACTGGGTATTAGGACTATCTTGTACTTCACTGGTACAATTAGGAATAAGTATGCTCTAACTGTATTTTGAGAGAAAAGTTTTACTTTAACAGGAAGAGTGATATGTAGGAGGAGCTAAGTGGGAAGGAGTATTGAGAGGAAGAGATGGAGTAAGGAGAGAAGATGAAGGAGAGGAGAAGCTAGGTGATGAGAGAGAGAAAGAGAAAGGGGGCATGGAGGCAGATGTTCACAGGTCTCCACCAGTCAAAGATAGTTTTTATATCTAGGTTGGGTATTGGGTTACACTTCTGATTGAGCATTACCAAACTTATAAATCCTTTGATTAACATTTAAAAAAATTGTATAAAAGCAAAAAGGAAAGGGGGGCATGGGACAAAGGTTTTCTAGGGAGGGAAATGGGGAAAGGGGATGGCATCTTAAATGTAAATAAAATATTAAATAAAATTTTTTAAAAAAGCAAAAAAAAAAAAAAAGAAATCTTTAGGTTTAACTTTGAACATGTACAGAGGCAGCTTTGGGCTAAAGTTAATTCAATTAACAAATGTGCTCCAAAGGAGAAGTTTAAGATGGGTGTACGATGGGAGGTGCTAATTGTGCATGAGACAGGGCATTCAAGTTAGACCCATTGAGTGAGTGGGAGTTACTGGGGCAAAGGGCATGAAGGCAAGGGCAGACTTCCTGAGCTGTTCTATGCAAAAAAATAAAGGCTGTGAAAAGTTTTTTAGACCAGCAAATGAGGGTTGAGTCAGGGAAGCAAAAAAGGTTAATTGATGGCTGAACTCAGAGCAAGGAGTGAATTTAAATGGCCATCCAGAGGCCAGGTGGACCAGGGCCTCATCTTCTATGTGAGGTTAGGTTTATCAGATTACAACAGGGTGTGTGTTTTAAACTACTGTAGGATGCCTGTGAGTCAAAATTAGACAGCACACACAGAGGATTATGAGGACTAAACATATTCCTTACTCTTGCTCACACTTTTGTTTATAATAGTGAAAGAACCATTTTGTTTTCTTTGTTCTGTGAAGGTATTTTCTTGTCTCCATCTGAAGGATGAGTTGGGGAAGTGAGTGTAATGGGAGATAACTTTGGAAGGATTGTATCAGTCTTCCTCTAGAGAAGAGCCACAGGTCCTAAAGACTTGAAAACTAGGACACAAGGACTTGAAAATTAGCTGGAAGAAGACTACACTCACTTAAGGAGTTCAAAATTAATAGGCCATGTCAGAAGAGTGTGGTAGCCCCGCTGAGGCCAGGAACTGGGAAAAAATGAAGGTCCCATTCCTTCCTTTCCAGAAAAGCAGCCAGGGATTCACTCAAGGTTGGACCAGCAAGAAAACAGTATGTGATGGTCTTTATTGTCAACTTGACAAGACGCTGGCTTTGCCTGTCAGGAATACTTGGCCATGCCAGTGAGGGGTGGTGTTGATTGCATTAATTGAAGATGCAAGGCCCATCCTGAAAGTGGCTGCACCTGGGATTGGTTCTTGGCCTAATGGAAAAGAGAAAGTGAGCCGAACACAAACTTTTATCCCTCTCTTTCTGACGGAGGATACAATACAACCAGGTACCTCAAGTTTGCTAGGCAGTAACTTCCAAATCAGTGTTGGCTGTAATCTTGCACATCAACCAACTGTCTGCTGAGAGTGCTGCTTTTGTCAGCATCAAGAAAGAAAGCAAGATGCAGCTCTGTGTGCACTGAATATGAAAGTTTTCAATGCAGGTCAGCACTGCTGTTAGAATGTCAGCAGCAGCGCTGAGACTGAATCTGCCATAGAGTTTACAGAGGTCCAAGCAAAGCTTTCTTTGATCCTCCTGTAGTACGTGTCCAGGAGCATGCTTCTGTCTCCAGAAAGCAATAGTCTTCCCTTTTCCTTCTAGATCTTATGTAGATGCTTTTTACTGGCAGACTAATGGAAATCCAGAAGAAAATGGATTCCAGATCTGTGACTCCTAGTTTCTCTTGTGTGGGGCCCAGGGGATACTGGAAGAGGGTGGTGTTTGGGTCAGATTAACAAAGGAATGATGCAGCACAAACTGTGACCCTGAGCCAAATGTGGTGGCACTTACCTTTAATCCCAGCATCCAAGGGGCAGAGGAAGGAAGAGTTCAATAAGTTTGAAGCCAAACTAGTCTAAATACTGAGTTCCAGGCAAGTCAGAGGCATATACAATGAGACCCTGGCTTACAAACAAACAAAAACAAACAAACAAACAACAACAAAACAAATCTGAACTTGAACAATCACATCTGGCTATTGTGAGGGCAAGAAGGTTTACAAGGTTACAGGTTGCTGTTTTGGGGTTGGGCTTTGAGCCAGGGAGCTGCCCAGAAAAAGAACCAATCAGATGTGCATGTGCGTGCCTATATGTAGATGTGAGTCTACATCCATTGTACTCCCACAGGCAGATCCGTTAGAAGAACCTGGCATATGTATATAGACTGGCAAGTGGCAAGTTGGCAGGAAAGGTCTTTAGCCTAGACATACAAGATTGGCAGCTGCAGCTCAAGAAACTCATTTGCTACCAGAATGTTCTTTCTGCTCTGAGAAACTGGTCTTTAGTTCGGTTGAGGATATTACCTGATTGGAAAGGCACCATGGCTCTTTCATTTCTTTATTCATACCCAAGAAGTTATACCTCTGCTTTGGAATAAACAAAGACTGATAGATATATGCTGTACTGGCTGGTTTACTGTGTCAACTTGACACAAGCTGGAGTTATCACAGAGAAAGGAGCCTCTCTTGAGGAAATGCCTCCATGAGATCCAGCTGATCAAGGGTTGGAGTGCCCATTGTGGGTGGTGTCATTCCTGGGCTGGTAGTCCTGGGTTCTATACAAAAGCAAGCTGAGCAAGTTGAGCAAGCCACGGGAAGCAAGCCAGTAAGCAGCACCCCCATGGCCTTTGCATCAGCTCCTGCCTCCAAGTTCCTGCCTTGTTTGAGTTCCTGTCCTGACTTCCTTTGGTGATGAACAGCAATGTGGAAGTGTAAGCTGAATAAATCTTTTCCTCCCCAACTTGCTTCTTGGCCATGATGTTTGTGCAGGAATATAAACCCTGACTATGATATATGCCCTCAAATTAAAAAAAAAATGTTTATTTTATATTTTATTTTTGTATGTGCACATGACTGCAGTGCCCAAGGAGTCTAGAAGAAAAAGTCAGGTCCCCTGGAGCTAGAGTTAGAGGCAGGTTCAAGCCACCAGACAGGAGTGTTGGGAGCTGAATGAAGCACTCTTAACTGCTGAGCCATTGCTCCAGCCTCAAATAAAAATCAAAACAAATATTAAAGCCTAGTCCGTTTAGTTTTGTCTCTTAAACCAAGCAATTATTTTCTTCCCTTAGATTTAGGAATGTGTAAAGACATCTCTTAATGCCAGGCCCTCTTGACATTCTGTCTTCTGACCATTTATTCATTAATTCTCGGGATTGTATCACCTTTAAACAAGGATTTATTGCATGTGTGTGGGCACTGAGATAAGGTAGTGACAAGGAGAGAAGGTCAGATCCAGAAAACCAGCCCTTGCACTAGAGAGCAATCATTTGCAGTAGCTGCAAGGCTAAACAGAGATCAAAGCAAGCATAGCACACATTAGATGATAAACCCATCAGAGATACCCCAGAGATGCACAGGGAGGGAAACTCCATGTACTAATTAAGGAAACGGAACAAAATGTATAAATCACGATGTCCTTGAGTGCATTTTCTGAATATGGACAGATGAATGAAGAGAATTGTTGATCAAACAATTTTGGGAGTTGGGACTGTAACAGAGTCTCATGGTGTGGCTCTGGCTGGACTGCTACTTGGCAACTTGTAGAATTCTCAGCTACCACATCTGCCTGCATGCTGCTATGCTCCCCTCCCTGTGAGGATGATGGACTAAACCTATGGACTGTAAGCAAGCCCCATTTAAATGTGTTCTTTTTATAAGAGTTGCCATGGTCATGGTGTCTATTCACAGCATTAGAACACAAGTTAGACACACACCATACAGAAAGATCTCTAAAGCTCAATATCAGACTGTCTGACTTACTTAAGTGCTATACAAGTTGAAAAGCTAGAGAATAACCAATTTTTTTTACATATCTTCTAATACCAGAAATGCAAATTATATATTTTTTCCAGGTATTTATGTGTTCATTAAATCCTCCATAATCCTAAAATAATCTCTCTCTCTCATATATATATATATATGCATGAATATTTATGTGTGTATATATTTAAAAGTACAAAAGCAAAGACTAATCTATTTATATCTCATGGAAAACATTATTCATTTGTCTTGTGGTACATAGTTAGTAGTTTTGGATGTCTCCTTGTGATTTTTGGATCCTGTCTTTCATACCAACTTGCTGATACCAGGATGAACCTTCTTGGGTTCAGTCTCATAAGTGTAACTCAGATGCTTTCCTAGGAGAAGTCAATCTGAGGGAGAAAACTCAGTGGAAGTGAAACTTTTGCACTTTTTTTTTTTTTTTTGGTGTGAGAAAGGGAAAAGGTTAGTCTATGATAACAGACATTATCTTTTCCTGTGGAAAACCTTGGTCATCCTGGCATTTTGCTCATCCCAGGGTATATGAATACATTATTCTGTAGCAAAATTAAAGAGATCCTTGGCTCTTGGAGGGTGTGTCATCCTGAGTTATCAAACTCTGGAATTTCAAAACAATCAATCTCAAGAAGGTGGACTGCTTTTATGTAAGAGTTTCTTCTGAGATTAAAAAATTCTATCCCACAGAAAGAAGGTAAACTACTCAAAAGAACTTCAGGAAGTCCCTGAAGCTGCTAGATTCACTAGGCACCTCCTTGACAGAGTAACTAGTAAAAGCTTTAAGTGCCTTTCAGATGGGGAGGAAGCTGAGCTGCAAAGAAGACTCCTAGATGGGACCAACTGCCTAGAGGAAGCAGAAACCAGCAGATCTGCCTGGAAGAGGTGTAGACCAACTGAGGCACCAGGAAAGGACACCCTTCAGCCTGTTGAGCTGTCTGCAGGCTGTGTAGTGTGCTCCAGGTTCCCAGCTTCATGACTTGTCACCCATGCTGGGGTGGCCTTTGGAGATACAGCTGTCTTTGAGTCATTTCTGCTCCTCTAAGAATCCCCTCACCCATACTCCTGTAATTAACCTCAATAAAACTTACTGGTTCATCAGGGTAGACTTAGTGGCTTCCATTCTGTGGTCTTTCGTGGGCTGTCTATCTGGGGTGAGTAGACAGGTATGATTCATCTTCCCAGAAAAAGTTTGTCATACAGCAGACGCAGCGATGTACATACAGTTCTCATGTGTGAAATTCTTTTTAAAAAATATTTTAAAGTGTAATGAAAAGCAAAAAAGAAGTCCTGAGGGTGAAGAGGGGTTGCTCTAAAAAAGCCTTATGAAGGACTGGGGAGGTGGCACGGGTTGGTCTTTGAGCAGCTGGACACTTGAGCCTCAGTTCTGTGTACAGGGATCAGGGTCCTTTGCCACAGCAGACCCCCACCTTTCATGCTTACCGTGATCTGTAACCTCTCCTTCAGCCAAGTGGGGCGCCGCTCGTCCTCTAATGGCGCTCACAGGGCAGCTAGGGTTTCTCGACTAAAGCCAGCTGTATGTCTACCACAGCACATTTTATTTAGTAAGATCGTATATTCTAGGGGAAGTTAGATGCGGGTGCCATTTACCGACGCAAGAAGGAAATTAGACACATTATGTGGGGCCAGTCCTCAATGAAAGCAAATCTATTGTGTTCCGAATTCCAGGGAGCACTCACTGTGAACTAGTAACGCGAGTGCTGACAACCTGAAATAAGTAATACCTGCTTTGACTTGCTCCTAGTTCAGAGCCCCTTTGGGTGACTCTAGAACATAATTAGTACCTTCTTTCTAATGCACTTTAGAAATGTTTGTGGAAAAACAATGTTGTTAGAAATTTGTAATGCAATGGTTGTAGTGTTTGTGAATCCTGTGCTCTTTGAAAAGCCACAGGATTTTCCCTTTTAGTTAGGGGCTTCAGAACGAAACACATATTTCTCTGGAGTCTGAATATAACCATTGTTTCCAGAATCTTCCTATGTTTTTTTCTGGACCCAGTAACCCAGAAGATAGTGTGCTATCAGGATGGAAGGGATTTGGAGGGTGGTCAGTAACTCTGCACTTATCTTCTCAATGTCTGTAATCATGAGTTATTTCCCTCAAAATGCTATGGGAGAAAAGTTCGTAGAGAAAGCGGAACTGCCATTTGATTGTGTCCTGGATGGACATGATTTCTAATAGCATAGGGGTTTGTCAGTGGTGTATCTGAACACGGATTCAGTGTGGAGAATCACTCCATTGCTATTAAGTGGAAGGCTGTGAGTACTGGTATGTAGCTCAGTGGTAGAGTCCTTGCCCGCAAGTGCAAGGACAGGATCCTGAATTTTACCCCCAGTACTACAACCAAACCTAAACCAAGTCTTGCTGCCCTAAAGAAAAACTCACTTATCATGATGCAGATGGCGAGAGGCTTAACATGCTATGCACATAGTTTTAAAAAATTAGTAAAACTTTTTAATGTATCATTAATGAATCCTTACTTGTTTTTAAAAACTGCGGAAGCCTGGTCCAGATTTCTGCAGCCTATTTACGGCTACTGCTGGTTTTTCTTGTTGGTTCAGTGAAGGTGAATTCCTTTAGGCCCTATGACTAACATCTCTAGATTCAGAGATTATCTTATGAGTTCCTTAGAAAACTTTGGAACAAAATGAATTCAATCTTTACTGAGTATTCAATGTGGTCATACCTCTAGGGATATCCACTGGCTTCTGATTTAGTGCTTGGCTGCAAAACATTCTGGCAAGGAAAAGAGCTGGGATAAACATTCATTATTGGGGGGAAACCATCAGGGACCTCGAGCTTCCTATAAGACAGAGACAATCTCAGTTTAAAGTTTTCTTCCAGAAAACTTGACGTCATTCGTCTGTTGGCAGAATTCACCATTTGTACTCTTAAGAATACGATATAAAATGTAAGACACGGATTGTACCTTTTGTCATCTAAAAGTTTTAAGTGGATTCTCTTCAGAAGATTCGTTGAAGGAATAAAAATCTCAGGCATGTGTGCTTCAGGCTATGGGTTTAAAAAACCTACAAGGGCCTGAAGGATTTTCCTGAAGGAAAGGGAAAGTCAGTTTCCTTTTTTAACTCGGATGCATCAAAAGAAATTTAATCTGTGCTCCAGAAGTCCTTCTTAGTAGTCACCAAGTCCTTTCTCCATGACATATTTTCATATTTGTGTTGAGATAATGTTTTAAAAATTTTGAAAGCACAGAAAAATACTGTGAAAAAAGAAGACCCCATCCTTGCTCTGTGTCCAAATCCCAAGTTATCATAACTCATGGTTTTGGCCAGAATGTTGTTTTTCTAAGCCTGCTTTCTGCACACATATTGATAAATTGATGTAAGAGTTCTTGGCCTCATTCATATTAGTGTTCTGCATTGTGTGTGTGTGTGTTGTATGAGGGGGTGGAGTAAACTATGTGTGTGTGTGTGTGTGTGCATATGTGTGATATATGTGGGGGTAAAATGAGGTATGTGTATGCATGTATGTGTGTGTGTGTGTGTGTGTCTGTGTGTGTGTGTGTATGTTGGGTCATAGGGGTGGGCTCAGGTCTCAGAGCACTATGTATAAACCTTTCCAGTTCCATTTCAAACATCTGTGTTCAAAGCCTAGGATAGTGAGCCAGTTAGCATGATGTCTATACTGGGGCAATTGGAGAAGTGGATGAAACCCATCTTCATGGAACTGAGTCTCTATCCAACACTTGCTATTATCAGATTTGATCACTTTGAAATCCTGCCTCTAGGTGGAGAGAGCATGTTGGGCCCCATAGAAGACTGTCCTGAGGAATCAGGAGGCAAAGACTGATCTTTGAGCCAAAATACTGCTGTATTTCTTTGTCATTTAGAGAACGTCCTTGCCTCCATCCCTTCTCTCCCTCTCAGGAAGAGGCCTCTGCCAGCCATGCATTGTTTCTCCTTTCAATTGTTTTTTGTTTTGTTTTGTTGTTTTTTGTTTTGTTTTGTTGTTATTTTGGTTTTGTTTTTTTGAGTCAGGGTTTCTCTGTATAGCCCTGGCTGTCCTGGAACTCACTCTGTAGACCAGGCTGGCCTCGAACTCAGAAATCTGCCTGCCTCTGCCTCCCAAGTGCTAGGATTAAAGGCGTGTGCCACCATTGCCCAGCTCAATTGACTTTTCATTTTATGAAAAGATTGTAGGTTTTCATGTGACTTTTAAATAACCTTTAATTTTAGTTATCCCCGTGGCCCCCTCCCCCATTCCTTCCTCTTCCCTGCTTGAACATTTCCATTCCCAAGACACACTCCCTGTACTTGTAGATTACTCAAGATCTATCATGATTCTCCTCCCTTGAGGCCCCCTGCTGTTCATGGCCGCCTCCTAGGTCTCCAGTACCTATAGAAAGCTAAGTTCAGACTTAAGAAAGTTGAATATATATATAAAATAAGAGACACAAAGCCAGTATTTACATACGATGAGAACATTAGTTTCTCCTGTGCTTGACCTCACTCAGTATAATTTTTTTCCAGTTTTATCTACTTGCATTCTGGTTCTATTTTCTTTGCAGCTGTATATAATTCCATTGTGTGAATGTACCATATTTTATTTATCCTTTCATTAGCCATTCATCCCTTGATGAACAGCTAGGTCAATTTCATTATCTAGCTATTGTGGGTAGAATGGTACTAAGCATGGATGAGCCACCAAGCTTGGTTATTCTTTAAGAATACAATTTTAAGAGTTTAAGAGTTTAAATTCTACCAGGCTTCTGTCCATTTGCATAATTGCTTGATTACAGTATTAAAACTAAAAGATGTGTTTCTGGATCAATAATAAAGAACTAGCAAGAAAAACAATCAAATCAACAACATTATCTGAGTCTTCATAATAAATATTTGGATTTAATTACAATTAAAATCATAAGACAGAATAAAGGTATTAATATAATTTACATTTATACTATATATTTACAAAACATAACCTTTATTTTCAAATTTGCATTTGAGCCATTATATCAATTCGATTAATTAACAGCAATGAAATTACATAACACAGAAACATTAAAGTGACTGCTAATGTTTCTTGTGGCCCCGGGACCTTGGTTATGCTTTTTGGAGTACAGTTGCAACTGTAGTGAAGGACTCACTTCTGTCCTTGTGTTGTGTGACAGATAACATCAGCCACTGCTGGAGAAACAAACCTGTTGCCAGTGGAGGCTGTGCTGGAGAGGAGACGATTTTAGGGCATGATTGCATTAGATTTTGGTGACAGAGAAGGAACAGGAAGTTCTTTTCTCAGTAAATTGACCTGGGAATCTTATCCGGTATCGATGGGACCAGAGGCTTGTTCTTCTATCTGGTTTTGTGGGGAATTACTAACCATTGTATCCCTCGATTCCATTTCTGAAGGCCAGCCTTCATGTTATTCATAGAAGACACAGTGTGATGCATGAGTTCCTGCCATGTGCAGAGCTGAGGTGGGGTGGAGGTGGGGGTGGGGGCAGATCTATGTTGTCCTTTATGGAAGGATGGCTAGATGGTGTTGGTCTAATAAAGGCTTCCTGTGGTCCTGCTCCATCCAGGAAGTGTGGTATCTCAGGGACACAGCCTCTGAGTTGTATCAGTTGCCACATCAAAGCTCTACAGATCCGATACCTTAGTACAGATTTATTCTCCCATAGTTCTAGAAGTCAGAGCTCCAAGATTTGGGTGTTGTAAAGCTGATTTGCCCCGAATTCTCTGACATTTGCAATAAAGATCAACTTCCAAGTAGGTCAGCCTGGGATAAAGCAAGTTCCAGATCCAGGCATGATGGTATACACCTTTGATCTGGGCTATACCTTCTGCTGGAAACCTACATAAAGACATTGGAAGAAGGAAGATTCACTCTTCTTTGCCTGCTTACACTTACTTGCCAGCACATCTGTTAGAATCCACTTCTACAGAAGACCAGCTCAAACAACTAGTCTTATGAGACTGAGCAACTACTGGATTCTTGGCCTTCCCATCCACAGCTGCCCATTGTTGGTTTAGTTGAACTACAGACTGTAAGTCATCACAATGAATTCCCTCAATATAGAGAGACATTCTGTAAATTCTGTGACTCTAGAGAACCCTGACTAATACACAGAATTAACCCACTATGCTGGTTAATTTGCAGCCCACATTAGTCAGCTTAGTGTTTCCGTCTTCCACAGCATCCCATACACTACCCCCTCCCCAGACAAAGGCGTGATTTGAGATTTGAAAGAAATGCCTTTCCCAAATTAATACATTACCAGTTTCTCAGTATTCCCAGGTAGCCTCTGCCTTTACTAGTTAAATAGAAGGATTTTAGTTCTATTTTACACATTTCCCACTATACTGCTTGCTTCTCTTGTTGCTGTGAGAACAGTCACTAGAAGGACCAAAAGGTTGTTTTGGGGCAGGACTCCAAAGTACAGTCCAACCTGGCAGGAGAGTCATGGCACAAGAGCTTAAGGCACTGGTCACACTGCATTAAGGATGCAGAGAGGTGAGTGCTGCCACTCAGCCCACACTCTCCTCATACTTAATCTGGGCCCTAGCCAATGGATTGTGGGTTTTCCTACTGAAAGGATTAAAAATTTTCAAAATCTCCTAGCAGGCTGGGCAGAACCAAGAGTGCAGGTCAGCTTGGTCGTGAGCTCTGTGTTTCAGGAACTTGGCTGACCACAAGATAGATGGTTGGTTATGAATAGTCTCTTAGAGAATAGCCCATACAAAATGTTCCCCATGACTGTACCTTAGACCCTGTCACAAACTGAATAATGGGCTGGAACTTTTCACAGGTACTCTCCAATGACCCTCCTTCACTCCCCCTGGGTTGTAGTTTCCCCCCTGGGTTGTGGTTTTTGCCTTTAAATTTTCTCTGCCTCCATTGCCCCTGCGTGGGCTACAGGTCTTGACCTCAACATGTTGATTGAAATATACCTCTTGCTGATTGCATCAAGTTTGGTGTCTTGTGAGTTAATGGGTGGCCATGAATTCCTGAGGCTTGGGTGAGGTCCTCCTGGGGGCCTTACACTACCTCAAGTAACCTAGTCCATGTAATTCCTCATAGACTCATCCATAGATTTGTTCCCATGGTGACTGTAAATCTCCGTGCTGTATTTCTGTCTACTGGTCCTCTCTCCTGGACATTTGGGCTGATAACACAAAAATTAAAAATGGGAGACTGGGGTGTGGCTTAGTTGTGAGAGTGCTTCCTAGTGTGAAAAATTTTGATCTAATCTCTAGCACCATACAAACTAAGTGTTATGTCAAATGTAATTCTAGAAATGGAGACAGGAAAATCAGAAATTCAGTGTTAACCTGAGCTATAGATGGACTTTGAGGCCAGTCTGGACTACATATCACTGTATCTGTAGTAAAGAAGCAGAGAGCAAAGAATGACTGCATGCATACTGGGGTTCAGCTTGTTTTTTCCACTCTTGTGCAGTTTATTCAGGATTCCTTCATAGGAAATGATGCTACCCACAATGCATGGGTCTTCCTAACTCAGTTAATGTAATCAAGGCTAACTCCCCACAGACATATCCAGAAGCCCTTTTCCCAGATGATTCTAACTTAGTTAAGTTACCATATTTTCTTTGACAACAGATGTTGAGAGAATTACAACCCCATATCCAAATAAATAAATAAATAAATAAATAAATAAATAAGAGAAAAAAAAAGTTATACTCAAGTTCTCAAAATTGTGCTGCCCCTGAGATCAATGTTTTCAGGTTCTAAAAGGTGATTTGAATACCTTAAACTGTTTTCAAAAATCAACTCTGCAAAATTAGGATTGATGCTTGTAATCTCAGAAATTGGGAGGTGGGGGCAGGAGAATGTTCAAGCCCATCCTTGTATAGTGAGTTTGAGACCAACCTGGACTATCAGACCACTGTAAGAAAAAAAAAAATTGAAGGCCAGTCTAGGCAACTTGTTTAGATGTTGTCTTGCATAGTAAAGACTCTTGGGAATATTATTTAGTGGTAAAGCACTTTCCTACCACGGAAGACACAGAGCTAGAAAGAACACACATCACGACAATAAAAGCTGTATATGAATAATCCACAGCCAATATCCTCCTAAAGGTAGAAAAGCTTGAAGCAATCCCACTGAAATTAAGAATGAGACAGGGATGTCCACTATCACCAACCCTTTTCATTATTATGCTTGAAGCATTGCTGAATCAAGAAGGCAAGAAAAGAAAATTAAAAAGACACGGATAAGGAAAGAAGTCAAAGTATTTCTATTTTCAGATGACATAATCCTCTGTTAGAAATTTCAAAAAGTCTACCAGAAAACTTCTAGAGCCGGGCAGTGGTGGCACACGCCTTTAATTCCAGCACTTGGGAGGCAGAGGCAGGCGGATTTCTGAGTTTGAGGCCAGCCTGGTCTACAGAGTGAGTTCCAGGACAGCCAGGGCTACACAGAGAAACCCTGTCTCAAAAAACAAAAACAAAAACCTTCTAGAAACAATAAACAAATTCATCAGAATACAGAAACAACTTGCACCATCGATGGGTTTTATATTTTTCAACAACAAATGTACAGAGAAAGAGATCATGAACACACTCCCATACTGAGTAGCAGCAAAGAAAATAAAACATGTAGGAATAAACCTAACCAAAGTTAGGTTTGAGGGATGAGGGATGGGGGCTGGAGAGATGGCTCAGTGGTTAAGAACACTCAATTTCCACCAACCACATGGTGGGTCACAATCATCTGTAATGGGATCTGATGCCTTCTTCTGGTGTGTTCACATACTTAAAATAAATTAATCTTAAAAAAATTTAAAAAAAGAAGTGAATGATGATAACTTCAATATTATCCTTAGTGATAACTTTAAACTTCTGAAGAAAGTGATAAAGACACTAGAAAAAGAAAGGCATCCCACGGTAGAATTAACACAGTGAAAATGGCCATTCTGCCAAAAGTTATTTACAGATTCAGCACAGTCTCAGTCAAAATCTCTATCTCATTTAACCTGGACCAGCAGGCAGTTTTTCAGTGGCAGGTCTTGAGGGAAGACCAGGTCAGAAGATAAAGAGACAAAAAAGCGGAGATCAGAATGTCTGACATAAGCTATGTCTCATGCCAAGCACATTTATTAAGAAGTACAGCATCTTATGTACTATTTCCAGGGGAGAAATGGACAGAGTCTGCAGAAGTTACCATACAATAGGACAAAGTCAGCAAGAAGCTAATCAAGTAATGTTTCACAAAGGCAACTCAAGATATTTCAAGACTGTTACAAACCGAGCACATGGTGGCCTTGGTACCTAAAATTCCAGTCTTTTTAGGGGGATAAAAATCCATGTTCTCAGGAACTGAAACCTTAAGTCCTTTGAGACCTTAGCCTTAGCCCAAGAATAGCTTTTCCAAGTCCATTCTTGAGCAAGGACACAGAACTATGCTCCCTTTATCCTTTCATCGGGGCCTCTTGAGAAAGCTTTGGACCAGGTCAGCCCTGAACGTCATTTTTTCAAAGAAATAGAAAAAAAAAACTATCCTAAAATTCATATGGAACCACAAAAATCCCCAGATAGCCCAAACAACCTTTGACATCATCATCATCATCATCATCAACAACAACAACAACACAAAACACTTGAGGGATAACAAATCCAGACCGTAAGATGTATTTCAGAGCCTTAGTAGCAAAAACAATACTGGCACAAGAGCAGACACATAGTCCAGTGGAACAAAATTGAAAACTGAAACATGAGACGCTTCAACCATTTAACATTTGATGAGTTTGACAAAAGCTGAAGCTGGAGGAAAGAAAGCATCCTCAACAAATGGTACTAGGAAAGCTGGATGGCCACAGACAGAAGAATGAAATTAGATCCATATTTATCACTTTGCACAGAACCCAGCTCTAAATGGATCAAAGTCCTGTGAAACCCGAAACACTGAAACTGTAAGAAGAAAACAGGCAGTGGCCACACGCTGCAGGTGGAGGGACGGACTTTCTGACTAGGACTCCATTTACTCATGAATTAAGGCCAAGAATTGACAAGTGGGAATTCATAAAACTAAAAATGCTCTACACAACTATTAAGAAACAATCAAGCAGACAAAGGCACAGCCCATGAAATAGGAGAGAATCTGCCAGCTACACATCTGACACAGGTTAATATCCAGAATAAAAGAACTTTAAAAAAAGAGTATAAAACAAACAACCCCTAACTAACCCATTCAAAAAGGCCTGGAACCTGAACAGAGAGTTCCTTAAAAGAAAAAAAAAAAAAAAAAGAGTGGGGTTAGGTAGGGTGGGGATAAGAAATGTATTAGTCTGGGTTCTCTAGAGTCACAGAATTTATGGGTAGTCTCTATATAGGAAGGGAATTTGTTGATGACTTACAATCTGTAGTCCAACTCCCCAACAGTGGTCAGCAGCAGCTGTGAATGGAAGTCCAAGGATCTGGCAGTTTCTCAGTCTCACAAGGCAATCAAGCAAATAAGATTGAATCTTCCTTCTTCCAGTGTCCTTATGTAGGTCTCCAGATTAAGGTGTGGCCCAGATTAAAGATATGTACCACCACGCCTGGATCTGGGACTTGCTTTGTCCCAGATTACCATGAACTCAAGAGATCTTCTTATAGTCTCCTGGGATTCAGAACAAATTCAAGTGTTTACTGAGTAAACTGCCATTGTTAGGATCTAATTGATTTGTTATTTTGAAATTAATGAAAGTACAATTTACATATATCTTATTTGAGGCAACGTCTTAAGGTTTAAGAATAGTTAAAGTAAAATAAAATATAAATAAAATAAAAGTAAAAGATGCTATTTTACTTCTCATTTATTACTCGGAAATTGTGCAAGTGCTGTTGGTAGCCCAAGAGCTACAGACTCTCTGGAGATGGATATCAGATTACCAGGCCAGGAATTCTGTGTGACTGACCCTGGGTAAAGTGAATGAAGTCTGTGTGCCTTAGTTTTCTTTCTGTGTGCTTGCAAGATAATAGTGGTTATAAGACTACAGGGCCACTCACAGGCAAGAGCCTGACCTTCCAAGGTCAAAGCCTGGAATTTCAAAATCTATTTGCTCATGGCCTTACCTTAAGAGGCTGAGGCAAGAGCTCAAGCCGTCAAGGTGGGGGTATCAAGACTGTCTCAGAAATGGAAGAGAGGGGAGAGAGGGAGGGGGAGGGGAAGGAAGGGAGGCTGAAGAAGGAAAAAAGCGGGGTGGAGGGAGAAGAGGGGAAAAGGGGAACAGAAGGAAAGAAACATAAAATATCCCCACACACCTAAAATATAATCATAACCCAGGGGATGGTAACACATCCAAGAGAGTATATGGACTGCTGAAATTGGACTCTGAGTTTAAAATAAAATGAAGAAACAAAATGCTATATCCATATTCATGGAAGGGAGCTAGTTCTAGAAGGAATTAGGGGGTGATGGTTAAGATAGAAATGCAATGTACGAACTTCTCAAAAGAAATCAATAAAGACATAAAATAAAAAAAATCAATCAAACAAACATGAGGACAAAGTGGAAATAGGAATTCTGTTTGAGTCAATGACTACACTTCCTGGTAGGAGGAGCCCAATAGTCCGGAAGCTGTCTAGAGGATAGTAGATCCAATGTGATTGGATGTGATCGGCTTAGATTAGAGGGAGTTCCGCCCACCACCTAGTATTTAAGGGCTGCAGCGCCGCCTCTGCCTCCATTCCCACGCTGGTAGGCGAATCGGACTGTTCGCTCTAGAGCTGTGTCTCCAGAGCAGCATGAGCCTGAAAGCTACAGCGCGAAGTTGGTTCCCACCAGGGCACCCCGAAGCCAGGAGAGTCCTGGTTCATCCAGTCAGAAACGTCTTGCTGTCTTACTACCAGTGCCCCCCAACTTGTTGCCAGACCCACCAGCTCATCGAGGTCCAGGTGCCTTCCTGGAGGTCTGGCCCTGGGGTGCACCACTGCTGGCTTGCAGAGCCTTGGGAAAACGGGCGACCCCAGCTGGTCAGGAGGAAGATAATCTGCCCTGAGAAGTTGATAATGTCTTCCTCCGCTTCGTCGTCGTCGTCGTCGTCGTCTTCCTCATCGTCGTCTTCCTCCTCATGGTCGTCGTCGTCTTCTTATTCATCCTCAGCTTCAGCTCGAGAGAAGAGGAGGCTCATCCACATGGCCAGACCCAGCCTGGCCAACACCACAGCTGCCAAGAAGACCTTCAGCAGCAGCAGCAGCAGAGCCACAGGTCAGCCGCCATACTTGAACACCTACATAGTTACTCAACACCAACCTAACTACAACTACACTTGTTTTGGAATGAAGAAACCCATCCTCACCAAGGAGTTTAAGGACAAGATCCCTGCTGCCTTGCGTCAGCATTACTTGGGCTTTTTCATCGAGGCGTACCTGAAGTTGTCCTCTTCACATCTGGAGGCCATAGAGAAGGCTCAGTCAGAGGAGAAAGTGATCTACGACCAAAGTCCCAGCAAGAGAAAGTACCTGAATGTTGCCCTGCACACCCTGAAGACGCTCAGGGGCCTGGTTCCCAGCGCCATCCCTGGTCTCAGCAAGGCCACCTTGTACAGCCGCCTGCGGAGCTATCTGCTCACGGAGGAGCAGCGCAAGGTTCATGGCTTCCCATTCGCGCATCCGAAGAAGCCAGAGTCGGCAATGCTCTTCACACAAAAGCAGCCGCTGAACTCCTCACACAGGGCCTGCTGCCGCTGTGGCATCAAGTACCTCGTGTCACCCTCGGGCGGCTGCCTCTGCTCAGAGCCTTGTGTGTACCACTGGGGGCGTGCCCTCTCCATTCGCGTGCAGGGAGGCTGGCAGGTGCGCTACTCGTGCTGCAACACGCCCATGGGAGCCACAGGCTGCAAGGTGGCCAAGCAACACGTGCAGGATGGCAGGAAGGACAACTTGCATGGCTTTGCCAAGAGCTTCCGGAAGAAGGACTGGGAAGCGCATGCGGGAATCTACGCTCTAGACTGTGAGATGTCCTACACCACACACGGCCTGGAGCTCACCCGTGTCACAGTGGTGGACGCTGATTTACATGTGATTTACGACACCTTCGTCAAGCCGGACAATGAGATTGTGGACTACAACACTATGTTTTCCGGAGTGACCGAGGCAGACCTGGAGAACACCGAAGTTAAGCTTTGTGATGTCCAGGCCACGCTCCTTAGCCTGTTGAGCACTGAAACCATCCTCATTGGACACAGCCTTGAGAGTGACCTGCTGGCTTTGAAGTTCATCCATGGCACTGTGGTGGACACATCCGTGCTCTTCCCGCACCGCCGAGGCCTCCCCTACAAGCGCTCCTTGCGAGGCCTTGTCTCCCAGTATCTCAACCAGAAGATCCAGACACAAAGCAGTGGACACAGCTCCATCGAGGATGCCAGAGCCTGTATGCAGCTGGTGACCTGGAAGATTCAAGAAGACGCCAAGACCTCTAGCCCCTCTCAGCAGCAGGCCGCTTGCCAGAAGAGCGACTCGCTGCCGAAGCTGCGGGTTTGCACTAGCCGATACACCCAGACGCCCGAGAAGCTGGAGATGCCGTAGATGCCAGACATGTTGTACCCGGAGGAGGAAAGTGATTCAAATCAACTTCCATAGCTAGAGATTTGAGGACTTCTTCGCGTTGATTACGGATGTGTAGGTTAGGAGTGGATGCCATACAGTTGTTAAATTTTTAGTCTAAGCCTGAAACCTTGCAGAGTTATGCTGTCTTGCCCGCCAAGACTGGGAATTGCTGGACGCATTGTGGGTATGAAAGGGAGGAGGAAGTATTTCAGCTGATTCCAGAACTTTCTCACAGAGCTGACCAAAGAAAACAGCCTGCCTGCCTTAGAGGTGAGACCGTTTTGATTTGAGGAGTGTCGCTGGAACTGTTAACTATGACTTTAATTTTCCCTAAGTAGAAAGTCCTCAATACGTCAAGAAGATTGATGAAATTTGTTGGAAATTACTAGTTCCAAGCAACACTGATAATCTCATTTTCAGGTTTTGTTTTGTTTTGTTTTTGTTCTTGGGGTTGAAATAGTTTAAGATTTTATTTCTTAGATGGGGGTAACTTCTTTCTTTCCACTTTATAAATAAATTCCATTTATGAAATATATCAATTATAAAATGCAAGTGGTTTTTGAATGATTTTCAGAACTTGGTTGAAAGTTGAATTATTTCTACTAGAAAATATTGGGGATCCAAACGCCCGTTATCTCTTTTTATGATTCTTTCTTTTAACCAGAAAATCAAATGCACTTTTGTCTTAACTGTGAAGAAAGCCACCCCAGCTGTGTTAACAGTGTTCTCTGTTACTGTATGAAGGTTAATGCAAGCTACTGTGTTTTGGAATGCAAGGGGAAAAATTAACCAGTTTTAATTACCCACCTCTTAGGTGCCATAGGATAAGTCTAGTGAGGAATGCTAGTGTTTGTACATGCCAATAAAACTTTAAACTCTTCATACCCAAGGCAGGAAAATGGGCTCCTTAGCAGTGAGAACTTCGTATTTCTAATTTGTGTTAAAATGTTCAAAATTGAACTAGAGCACTTAGTACTGTTTTTTTTTTTTTTTTTTTTTTTTCCCCTGCCTCATCTGTGTGGCCTAGAGCTGGCTTTGATCTTGTTTCTGTTACCTCTGGAGCCTAACTACTGTTCCTTAACTGCTTTTTCAAAAGTAAATTCTAAATTATCAGAGCAAAACTAAACCAAACACTCTCTACTTTGGACTAATAACTCTTTGCCTGTGTGCTTTTTGGTTTGTAATCTTATATATTATTCTCAAATAAAGTTGTTGTTTTTTTAAATTAGAGATTTGTGCCCATGTGTTCGTTTACATTTGATAGGATGGGAGTAGGGTTTGAGATAGACTGGCAGGATAGGAGATTCTAGTTCAGAATCTGGACTCCTGGTCTTTAGAGGGGCCAGGCTTACACTGAGTCTTCTGGTTTCCAGAATTTGCTTTCCCAAGCCCACTTGGAGCTCTGACTTGTGAAAGCAAAGACACCCCTTCTAAGACCCCTGGGCCTTCACATGTGGGTATCTCTCATCAACAGTGGACATAGCCTGGATGGGCTATCCTGGCTGCCTTGCTTTGTGTACTGTGCCATACAAGGCAGAGACAGAATAGATGTTTCTGTTGGTTGTTCACTTGTTTTTGAGAAAGAGTCTGGCTCTAAACTGTGCTGAAGTTCTTATGTGGCTGAAATGGCTGGGAACTTTATCTCTCAGTTATAAGGATGACAAGTATGTGCTGAGACTGTTGGTTAACTTGGGTTACATGTGCAGCCCTTTATTTTATTTATGTTACTTTTTTTATATTTTAGTGCTTTAAGATGGGGTCTTACATAGCCAGGTTGGCTACCAACTCTGTGTAGCCAACCATGACTTTGAACTCCCAGATAACTGGGCTTAGAAGCTCATGTCACACAACCAGCCAGCCAGAGTTTATGTGGAACAAAAGGTGTTTGGAAAGGATAAAATCGTGAATCAAATGAAAGCTATTCTATCTAGCTAAAGAGGAGAATAGGATTGCAGGCATTGAGATCATACCGGCAATATTTTGCTTTCAATGTTTTATTACTCAAACTACGAATGAGGAATAGAGGTGTGGGGGTAGGGCGGAGGAAATCCTTGTGAGGCACCTAGCACAGCAAACAACAATTCCTGGCCTAGTTATCAAGGACAAAATACTTAATGAGTATTTAAAGCTGTAGAGAAGCCAAGCTTGTCCTAGAGAGCAGATGCTACTTTCACAACTGCATTGTAAGGAGAACAAATTAGCAGGAAGAGAAACCTGTCCTGCTTGCCTTCATTTAAGGGCGCCTGAGTAGATATGCGCCTGAGTGCTGTTTGCATTTGCTAGAAAATCTTTACTGTCATCCTGTAACCAATACATGGCATAGCCTCTGGGTGTTTAATTACAATGACCATGTTAATCATTTGCAAAAGTACTGCTTTTATGAAGTGAGAATCATAGCCTTAATCCATTTGGGAAAACATATATTGCAGCTGAGTGCTCCGTGCAGATGGACATATTCTTCAATAACCCATAACAAAATCTACAAACTTTTGAACCAGAGAAACTGATAATGCATATAGAATTAGAAACTTCATCCCGGGATTTGGGAGGCAGAGGTAGGTGCATCTCTGTGAGTTCACAGCCAGCCGGCTTTCTAGAACAAGTTCTAGGACAGCCAGGGCTACACAAAGAAACCCTGTCTCAGAAAACAAAACAAAACAAAACAAAACAAAACAAAACAAAACAAAACAACAAAAAACCCAAAGAAAAAAGAAAGAAAGAAAAAGAAAAGAAAAAACTAATGTTCATCTTCAACTATTTTATTAACCATTGTCATGATCACATGGTGATGTTTGGGGGATGACAGACTAAATATTAATGAAAGTCCCATAAGACTGCACTAGAAGTCAGGTGTGGTGACTCACGAGGGAAGCAGGAGGCCTTCTGAAAATTCAGTCAGACTAGTCTACAGAGTGAGACTCTGTCCAAAGTGGAAAATTACAATACATCTAAAAATATTCCTGTTGCCTTGTGCCTTGACAGTAAGGTTATAACATGATGAATAAATCACATGTTTGGGTGATAGCTAGTGTAAAATGCATTGCAAACTATATGTCTAGCAGTGCCACCATGTGCTGAAAAACAAACAAACAAACAAACAAACAAACAAAAACCTTCTTGAGACAAGGTCACACTGTGCAGCTCTGGCTGGCCTGGAACTTACTATGTAGGCTAGGCTAGGCCAGAACTCAGAGATCTGCCTGCCTCTGCTTCCCAAGTGGTGGGATTAGAAGTGTGTATTACTATACCCAGTGCCAGAAAATATTTGGTAATGATTAATGACTATGTTATTATTTATACTATTCTCTTAATATTAATTTTTGTTAATTTAATTATGTGTATGTGTGTGGGAGGGTTATAAGTGAATGGGTGCCAGGGAGACCAAAACAGGGCATTGATTTCCCATGGTGGTTGTGAGCTGCCCAACATGGGTGTGGGGTTCAGGTCTCTGATCCTCTTTAAGAATAGTAAGCGTGATGTGCTTTAAGATTATTTACTTGAAACTGTACTCTTACACACAGTTTACTGTGAAGCAGCCAGTACCTGGTGCTCCACCAGCAACAGCATCAGAGAGCTTGTGTCCATTTTGAGTCAAGATTGCATCAAGATGCCAAGTCAACTGACTGACTGATGTTGTCCTGGCTTCTGGAAGTTCACAATATGACATTTGCACTGGCTATTTGGATTGGTGATGTGTCTCATTTCGTAGAGTGTTTGCTTAGTATGCACAATCCCTGGATTGTATCCCTCCCTGACACAACATAAAACCACATGTAGCAAGTACACCTGTAATCCCAGCACTCAGGAGGTGGAGGCAGGAGAATTAGGATTTCAGAGTCACTTTTGGCTACACAGGGAGTTCAAGCCCAGCCTGGGTCTATTATTATTATTATTATTATTATTATTATTATTATTATTATTATTAATTTTAAGCTATTAGATTTATCTCAGCATATCTGTATTGTTAAACCATATTATTACCATGCTGTTCTCACAAAAGATGGTATAATTTATGTTAATAGTTTGGGTAAATAGAAGCTAACCAATGAGTTTGAAATAATTCATGGAGCATTTATGTCAGGACAATTTACTTGTGCCATCATTATGTTCATTGTTTAATAATGGACTGTTCTTACATATTCCTGTCTGTTTAAGCACAGCAAATGAGAAAAGTAGAGCTTCAAGAGACATGGATTGTAAAGAATCATGTCTTTAATACCAGCGCTTGGGAGAGAGAGGTAGGCAGCTCTCTGTGAGTTTGAGGACAGTCTGATCTACAAAGTGAGTTCCAGGGCTATGCAAAGAAACCCTGTCTGCAAACAAGCAAACAAATAACTCCCACCCCCCAAAACCAAACAAAAATAAAAAACAGTCGGAATGGAGGCTGGAGAGATGCCCTGCAGTTAACAGTCTGGCTGCTCTTGCAGGGGCCCCAGGTTCAATTCCCAGCACCCACATGGAGGCTCACAACTGGCTGTAACTCTAGTTCCAGGGAACATGCTCTTCTGTCTTCTGGGTACTACACACTCACGGTGCCCACAGTGCATACCAACAAACCCTCACACACATAAAATCAATGCATCTGATTGGCCAGGAACATTCAGATGACTATGAACACACTCAGAGTAATGTGCTCCGAGGGTTTTGGCAAATTAAGGCAAATGAGTCCCTAAGTTTATCTCGGAAAAATGGTCTAACTGTAAGTATGTGGCCGCACAGACATGAGTGGCCATGAAACTGTTCGCAGACTCTGGCTCAGGGCACGTCACCTCAGGCAATTACCCATTTTCATTTTTAGTGAAAAGCACATGAACTCAATCGGAAATAATTTTGTCTTTTATAAATGTAAAAAAAAAAATCAAATTAACTCAGCACATTTCCTGAGAAACTAAACTCAGTAAGACAGAATTTCTCAGTGAGTTTTTCTGACATTCTGTTAATGGCCTAGCTTCTTTTTCTTTTTCTCAATACTTTATTTTTCACTTTACATCCTGATCTCAGCCCTACCCCTCTCTTCAAAGTCTCACCTTTACAAATCCCTCAGAGTACCTGGTGCATTCCTTGGGTACCACCCCACCCTGGGACATCTATTCCCAGCGGGACTAGGCCCGTCCTCTCCCACTGACCCTCAACCATTCAGTCCAGGAAGGGGGAAGGGATCCAATGGCAGGGAACAGATACTGAGCCCCCCTGCTCCTCTGTGAGCCCCCCATGGGACAAGGTTAGTTGATTCTGTGGGTCTTCTTGTGGTAACCTTGCTCAAAATTAAGACTCCTGAGCTCCACCTGATGTTTGGCTGTAGGTCTCTGCATCTGTTTCCATCTGCTGCTGGATGAATCCACTCAGGAGACAGTTATGCTAGGTTCCTGTCTGAAACCAAAGCAGAGTATCACTAACAGTGTTAGGATTTGGCTCCCTCCCATGGGTTGGGGTCTCAAGTTGGGGCAGTCATTGGTTGTCTGTTCCCTCGGTTTCTGCTCCATCTTTATCCCTGCACATTTTGTAGGCAAGACAGATTTTGAGTTGAAGGTTTTGTAGGTGGATTGATGTTTCCTTTCTTCCTCTGGAATTTCTGCCTGGACTCAGGAGGTGGTTACTTCAGTCTCTATATCTCTCTCTGATAGGAATCTCAGCTACCTCCTGAGCTCCATACACTCCCCATATCCCGTCTCCATCCCATGCCTCCAGCTAGTCCCAGAGATGCCCCTACTGATTCCCATTCCTTTCCTCATCATGTTTCCTTTCCTACTCAGTTCCCTGTCTTCATCCACCTCGATGACTGTTTAGTTTCCCCTTTGAAGTGAGATTCACCTGACCACTCTTGGGGTCCCATTTTCTTTGGGTCTGTGGATTGTTGCATGGTTACCTTGAGCTTTATGGCTAATGACCACTTATATGTGAGTATATACCATATTTATTTTTACGGCTCAGGGTTACCTCACTTAAGATGATATTCTCAAGTTCCATCCATTTGCCTGCAAAATTCATGATGTCTTTGTTTTTTAATAGCTGAATAGTATTCTATTGTGTAGATGTACCGCATTTTCTTTATCTGTTCTTTAGTTGTGGGACATCTAGGTTGTTTCCAGTTTCTGGCTATTAAAAATAAAGCAGCTATGAACATAGTTGAGCAAGTGTCCCTGCGGTATAGTGGGGCATCTTTTGGGTGTATGCCTAGGAGTGGTATAGGTGAGTCTTGAGGTAAAACTATTCCTAGTTTTCTGAGAAACCACCAAAATGATTTTCAAAGTGGTTGTACAAGTTTTCACCCCCATCAGCAATGGAGGACTGTTCCCCCTCAGCACGTGCTGTCACTTGAGTTTTTGCTCTTAGCCATTCTGATGGGTGTAAGATGGAATCTCGGGGTTGTTTTGATTTGCACTTCCCTGATGACTAATCTCCAAATTACGTAGGTTTTAAAGAACTTTGTTTTTATTATTTTCAATTATGTGTACGTGTGTAGGTCTGTGCATGTGAGTGTATGTTCCTGCAGGTGCCAGGAGGGGCAGATCCCAGAACTAAAGCTGTGGGCAGCTGTGAGTCACCTGCTGTGCGTGCTGGAAACTGACTCTGCAAGAGTAGTCAGTACACATGCTTTCTAATGGAGCCATCTCTTTAGCTGCCTGTAGGGCAGGTTTTAACTTCAGTTATGCTGCTTGGGAAACTGAGGAGACTCCAAGCTAGATGTTGGTGCTAGGAAGATGTTATAGATCAAGGGATCTTTTGAATTGTGCTTGAGTAATGGTTTTGAAGAATGGGAAGTGTCACTATTCTGTTAAGTGAACTTATAAAACACTGCTCATTTTTCTCATTGCTTGCTAAGCCTTACTTCTTGATGATTGATGTTGTCAACTTGACTCAATGTAGGGATTAAGAGTCACTGTAGAAACAAACCTCCAGGTATGTTGGTGACGGAGTTTCTAGATTAGGATGATTGACGTGGCAAGACCCATTCTAATTGTTGATGGTTTCTTACATACATGGGAGATGTCAGAAATCAAGCTTAGCGTTACCTTTTGTCTCTCTCTGCTTTCCAGCTACATGCTACCTAGTCATGGTTCCCTTGCTATGATGGACAGTCTGTGAGCCCAAATAAACCCTTCCTTCTTAGGTGTCTTTGTCAGATATTTTGTCATAGTAACAACAAAAAGCAACCAATAGACTATGCCCAGAGTACATTTCTGTCTAAGTAACTGATACGTCATGCCTACCACATACCTCCTGTATAAGTACCTAATGCACCATGCTCAGAGCACACCTTCTGTGCAAGTAACTGTCTAGGGTTTTATTGCTGTGAGTAGATGCCACGACCATAGCAACTCTTATAAAGGAAAACAATTGGGGCTGACTTACAGTTCAGAGGTTTAGTCCATGGTCATCATGGTGGTAAGCGTGGTGGCATGCAGGCAGACATGGTGTTAGAGAAGGAGCCATGGTTTCTACATCTGGATTGGCAGGTAACAGGAAAAAAGAATGAGCCACTAGGCTTGGCTTGAGCTTCTGAAACCTAAAAGAACACCCTGCAGTGACACATTTCCTCCTAACAAGGCCACCCCTATTCCAACAAAGCCACACTTCCAATAATGGCACCGTCTATGAGTCTATGTGGGTCATTTTCATTCAGACCACCACAGTAACTAGTATACCATGTATAAAACATAGCTTCTGGCTAAGTAACCAATGCAGCATGCCTATCACAGACCTCCTGTGTAACTAATAGACCATACTCAGAACATATCTTCTGGCTGAGTAACTGGTGGTTTCTTGGTTCAGGGAATGGCACTCTTAGGAGGTATGGCCTTGTTGGAGTAGGTGTGGTCTTGTTGTAGGAAGTGTGTCACCGTGGGAGTGGGCTTTGAAACCCTCTTCCTAGCCATGTGGAAGCCAGTCTTCTGGCTGCCTTTGGATCAAGATGTACAACTTTCAACTCCTCTGGCCCCACATCTGCCTGGATGCTGCCATGCTCCCACCTTGATGATAATGGACTGAACCTCTGAACCTGTAAGCCAACCCCAATTAAATGTTCTCCTTCATAAGAATTACCTTGGTCATGGTATCTCTTCACAGCAATGGAATACCTAAGACAGTATACTAATATACCATACCCAGAGCACACCTCCTGTGTGAGCAATATGCCATGCCTAGAGTATACCTTCTGTATAACTAACTAATACATTATGTGTAATGGCTATTCCTGGTTGTCAACTTGACTATATGTGGAATTAACTACAATCCAGAATTGGAGGGCTCAACTGTGATTTAGATCTTCAGGCTGGAAGACACAAGGTACTGACCTGGATCCTGGCATGGAGATCTTGAGGCATAGTAGCTATGAAAAGCTTAGGCCCAGGCAAAGTAGTACACACATTTAATGCCAGGAGACTAAGGCAAGGAGATCTCTGGGTTCAAGGTTAGCCGGGGAAAAAAAGCAAGTCCCAGATCCAGGCATGATGGTATACACCTTTAATCTGGGCCATACCTTCTGCTGGAGACTTATGTAAGGACATTGGAAGAAAGAAGGTTCACTCTTCTTTGTGTGCTTGCACTTACTTGCCAGAACATCTGTTGGAACCTACTTCTACAGAAGACCAGCTCAAACAACTAGTCTTATGAGACTGAGCAACTACTAGATTCTTGGACTTCCAATTCACAGATGACCATTGTTGGGTTAGTTGGACTGCAGACTGTAAGTCATCACAATGAATTCCCTCAATATAGAGAGACATCCCATAAGTTCTGTGACTCTAGAGAACCCTGACTAATACACCATGTCCAGAGGCTAAGTAACCAATGCATTATGCCCAGTACAGTCACCCTGTGTAACTAATAGACCGTACCAAGAACACACCTTCTGGCTCAGTAACTAATACACCATGTTCAGAGCACACATTCTGGCTAAGTAATTAATGTATCATCCCAGAGTATGCTTTCTATTTTGAGACCTTCAATGGGCTATTACCCTTTCTTTAGTTGATCATTGTATCAATTTATTTGTGTCCTTTAGCCACACTTTGCACATTTCCTAGTGGGTGTTTTGTTTTTGTATTTTGAGACAGGGCCTCATTGTGTAGTCCAGGTTGAACTAGAGCTCATGTTCTTGTGTTTATCTTCTGAGTGCTGGAATCATAGCCACATGGTACGATGCCTGACTTTATACTCTATCTTTTATATTAATTGTTTATATTTATTTTATTACTTGTTTTAAAATTAATCAATTAAAGATGGGTATGGTAGTAAACACATATAATTCTAGGACTTGAGAGTCTGAGGCAGGAATATCCTGAGTTAGAGGCCAGACTGGAGTCTCCTATACAGTGTGACTCTGTTTTTGTTTCTTTCTTCTTTATTTTTTTAAGAAAGAGAAGAAACAAATGTTAATTTTCAGGCTCAAGAGAAGTCTCAGTAGTTAAGAGTGTCTGTTGCTCTTATAGAGGACCTGAGTTTGGTTTCCAGCTTTCAATTGCCTATAACTCTAGCTTTAGGGGATCTGAGATCCTCTTCTGGCCTCTGTGGACACCAGGACACCAATACACAGGTAACTTACACACAGAGACACATATATACTTAAGTACAAATAAAAACCTTTAAAATTAAATTCTAATTTGATGAGCAACTGAGCTAACATTTGCATTGCTTCATATGCATACATGTAGTAAGAACACTGCCTACAGAAATCTCAAACATCTTTTCTCGTTTTCTGTCCATTTTATCTAATTTTATTTTAACTTAGGTGTTGGAGATTGAAGCTAGGGCCTCTTGCTGGAACAGTGCAGCATTTTGAGCTGTCTCCCTAGCTCATAGCAGGTCCTTAGCAACTCTATGTCGTACAACCACAGCAAGGGTCTCAGTGGCAACTTCCAACTGCCCTGTCACTCTAATGGCAAGTTGTGGTTTGAGTGAGAAGGTCCTCCATTGGCTTCCATACTTGGTCCCTAGTTAGTAGCTCAATTTGGGGGAGGTTTAGGAGGCATGGCCTTACTGGAGGAAGTAGGTCATTTGCTCCAATCAAATATGATAGATATAAATTTCTCTCTATGCTTCAGTTGACTCTTTTCTTGGTGCTTGAATTTAAAGATATGAGTAATCAGCTTGCTGATCTAGCACTATGCCTGCCTGCCATGATGGACTTTAATCCTTTGAAAACATAAGACGTAATAAACTCTTACCTTATTACTTAGTGCCCACATAGACCCAATGATTAAAGTTAATTATCCCTTTAGTGCAGTGGACCTGTGTCAGCAGGTGTGTGTGGTCTAGCTCCCTCTTTGCTGTGTGTGAGGGTCTCAATAGTGCATGAGCCCTTTGTACACTTGAAATCTTTGTTTTCTCTTCAGAAGTTAAGGGAGACATAGTTTTCTGAGGGTCTATTTTCATGAGGCATTAAGCAGAGATTTTTTTTTGACTTTCAAACACTGTTTATTAGCTTCCCATCTTTAAGAAAATAGAGTCCCACAGGGTGGACTTGTCCCTCTGTTTCCCAGTCACTTCTCTCAGCACTTTATGCCCAGAAGATACACAGCAAACTTTATTATAGGGCAGCTAGCCATTTAGACTCTGTGGTGATTTGAATATGCTTGACCCAGATAGTAGCACTATTAGTAGGTTTGGCCTTGTTGAAGTAGGTGTGGCCTTGTTCGAGGAAGTGTGGGCATGGGCTTTAAGACTCTCATCCTAGGTGCCTGGAAGCCAGTCTTCTCCTGTTAGCCTTTGGAACAAAATGTTGAACTCTCGGCAACAACTGCACCATACCTGCCTGGATGCTGACATGCTCCTGCTTTGATGAAAGTGGACTGAACCTCTGAACCTGTGACTAGCCCCAATTAAATGTTGTCTTTATAAGAGTTGTCTTGGTCATGGTGTCTTTTTACAGTATTAAAACCCCAATTAAGACAGGCTTCATGGGCCATGTAATCTCTGTTACAATTAACTCCCCTGTTGTGGTTTGAACAGGTTTGGCCCCCAAAGAGCCATGCATTTGAATGCTTGCCTCGTGAGGAGTGAGGACACATTAGGACGTGTGGCCTTGTTGCAATAGGTGTAGCCTTGTTGGAGGGAGTGTGTCATTGTGGGAGTGGACTTGAGGTCTCCTATGCTTAGGCTTTTCCCAGTGTGGAATTCTAGTCTCCTTCTGGCTGCCTGAAGAACGAACACAGTTCCCTTATGCTGCCTTTCAATCAGGATGCAGATCTCTCAGCTCCTGCTCCAGCATCATGTCTGCTGCCTACATGTTGCCATGCTTTTCATCATGATGATAATGGACTAAACCTCTGATACTGTAAGCCAGTCCCAATTAAATCTTTGACTTTGAGTGTTGCCGTGGTCATGGTGTCTCTTCACAGCACTGAAACCCAAACTAAGGCATACCTCATGACTATGTAGTATAAAAGCAGCCACACAAAATAGCTAGATGCAGAGACTAGAGGTGTTTCATTGAAATTCCTGGAAGGGGGATGTGGGATGCTGAAACTGAAGCCACATGTATTGTTCATACTTTTCCTTTGCTTTACCCTCACACATTGTAAGGTATGAAAATTGTCCCTTTCATTGTTTTCTTGTTTTATTTTTTTGGTAGCCCAGGCTGGCCTGAAACTTGTGGCAATCTTCTTAGATCATGCTCTCCAGTATATCAGCTACCACACCCAGCTCAGAATATAGAAACTGCTCTTACTTCACAGAATTTCCAGGAAGAGATGAGACATTTGATTTAACTTGACATGATATCAATTAAATTATGCAATTGGGAGGGATTTTTATTATTATTAAATTATTATTCAACTTATTATAATTGTGTAAACATATTTTCAAATAATTTTACTTGAACAGACAGTGTTGTTCAATAAATTACTAGCATGGCATTATGACACAAAGGTAAAATATATGGGGTTAAATACAATTTTATCTTCCTGGTACTGTGCCTCATAGATTTTTATCAAACAATGTGGATTCTTAATTCATTTCTGGATGCATTTAAATGTGGATTGGGAAATCTGAATAAGAATGTATGTATCAAGGAAAGGTTGATGAGGTGATCAGATAAGGAAGCCTGCTTGGTGTCATGGAAACTTAGGAGACCAATGACTTCATCCACTGCAAATTTATGTTATCTCATGTTGCTTGGACTCCAAATGCTGCTTGCTAGTCCTTCCTTTTTATCTGTTGTTTGTTAAATTTTTTTGCAATTCCTCAGAGCAGCTGTTGTAGATTTTCTTTGCTTTCTATTTCCAACCTTACCATGTCTCCACCCTGAGCTGGAAAGCCAGTGCCTTTGTCCATCCTGGGAGCTCCTACAGGGTTCTTCCCTTGTTCTTGGATATCTCTGCTGCCCTTCCTGCTCCACACTTCATCTTTCTGTTTATTCCACTCCTATTACTGGGGAATGTGGTTATCTTGATTTCCATGACTGAATCATCTGAGTTCTCACAACCACTATTTTTGAAAACTTTCCATAAAACTGTTTAACTCTTGATCTCCTCCATCTTTTTTTTACTCACTGTCTCCCTTCCTCTCCCTTAAATATTTTTTAAATATCTATTTTATGTGTATGTGTGCATTGCTTGCTGCATGTCTGCACATCGTGTGTGCCTGGTGCCTAAAGAGATAAGAAAAGGTATAGGACTCCTTGGAAGTGGAGTTATAGACTGTTGTAAACAACATATGGGTGCTGGGAATTGAACCTCTGCCCTTTGCAAAAGAAGCCAGTGCTCTTAATCCCTGAGCCATCTCTTCAACCCCAACAGTTACTCTCTTTTTGAAACAGTTTTCATGTAGTCCAGGCTGGTTTCAAACTCACTATGTATACATCAAATTCCTGATTTCCCTATATTTGTGTTGTTGGGATTGCAGGTATAGGCTACCATGCCCAGGTTCTTGCTCTTCTTGTAGACTTGCTGATGTCTTCCAGTCCCTGAATCAGATCTTGTCCAGGCTCTCAGCAGTGATACCTCATGTCAGTTTTGCTCTATTTTGCTCTATTCACTGAGCTACTACCCTCATTGGTGGGTACCGGTCTTCTATCATCCCTTCACTTATACCTTAAAGCAATCAAAATCTACAACCAAAGAATTAATTTCTAGGCCTCCTTATTTGAGGATACTGACCAGCCTTTTAGGCTATTTTGCATATTAAATGTAGTCTATACCTGATACCTTCACTTAACCAAGTATTCTTAGCTCCCCCATACTGAAAAAAATCTGCTTTCTCTCTGCTGTTTTATCAACTCTGATTTTCATTAAAAGCCATCTTTCTCCACGTTCCCACCATCATTTATATGTTCTCTTTACATTTTCATTTATCCCTTGGTAACTAATGTATACTTCTAGAGGAATTTTTATTTCTTGTCTTCTGGAAGAGTGTTTTCTTCATATCTAGTGTGGTGGTTTGAATAGGCTTGGCCTCCATAGACTCACGTGTTTACATATTGGCCCATAGGGAGTGGCAATGTTAGTAGGTGTGGCCTTGTTAGAGTAGGTGTGGCCTTGTTAGAGGAAGTGTGTCTCTGTGGGAGTGGGCTTTGAAGTCTCCTATATGTAAGCTCCGCCTAGTGTGGAATTTTCAGCTTCTCCAGCACCAAGTCTGCCTGCAGGCTGCCATGCTTCCTGCCATGATAATAGATTAAACTTCTGAAACTGTAAGTCAGCTCCAATTAAATGTTTTACTTTATAAGAGTTGCCTTAGTCATGATGTCTCTTCACAGCAATTAAACCCTAAGACACCTAGGTGTAGGTATAAAATTTTTGCAACTTATTTTAATAAGCGATTAACCTCTCCTCTTGCCACCACCCACCAGAGGTAGTGGAAGAGAAAGGTTATTAGGATATGGGAGAAATGGACCTGTTTAGCAATAGATATTTGGGGGTGAACTCAGTCTTTGGCAGCAGTTCAGTCCTGTAGCAGACACCAAATATGACTCAGCAGCTGCAGGCCAGTCCTCTAGGCAGGAAGATACCAGGCACAAACCAGCAGCTACAGTCCAGGCCTCTTGGTAGGCAGACACCACACACTAACCAGCAGCTGTAATTCTATCCTGAAGAAACCACCAGACTTGCCAACTGGCCCGAGGCAAGGCCAGGGAAGTAGCAAGCTGCTGCAGGAACCTCTTGAGCAGTTTTTAGGTGAGTTTCTCTCAATGTCAGCGTTATCACAAAAGCTGAGCTCAACAACACTATGTAAGGCGACCAATACATGCAAGGCAGAGCAAACCAAACTAATGTTCAGCGCTGTCACCCACTGTCTGTGGAGTCATATTCCTTCATCAAGCGTCCTTTCACGTGTTTGTTATCTCCAAACATCCTTTCACCTGCGTCTGCTTCAGGAAAACATTCTTTCCTGTGTCTGCTTTAGCAAGACATCCTTTCACCTGGGTGCCCCAGCAAAACATCATTTGACATAACTGACTTTCCAAACAAACCAGAAGTCTCTACTTCACTGAGGATCTTCTTTTACTGGAGATGTTGGTTACACATTTGTCATTCTGCACTAGTGCTGTCTTTAACTGACTCTCTCCTTTATCTAACTAAGCTCGGGTTCCAACTTTTGCCTTAGGGCTAGTGGTGACTTATCTATCCCTCTCCCTGTTTCTGAGACAGGATCTCACTATATAGCTCAGGGTGGCCTTGAACTCCCTGAGACCTGCCTGCTTCTGCCTCCCTAGTACTAGGATTGAAGGCATATAACACTGCACCCAGGTCCCTGAATATTTTATGTGAAATTGACAAGCACTGCACTTAAAACTGAAGAGGCAGACAGATATTTCCTTCCAAATGTCCCACTTCCTACCCCTGCAGATTGCTTTATTCCAGCTCCTGGATCCAGCAAGCATTCCCTGGGAACCTTCAGGATCCTCTGGCTAGGGAAGCAGGTAGGCTAACTGCAGATAGTCATCTATTCCTCCTTTCCTTCAAATCCAGTCTCAAAGTCTGATACTCTGCTCTGTTGCAAACCACCTGCTGCATCCTCCCCTTCCTCTTGTCTCCAGCTGATCAGGAAGACCTTCTCCTCCAACCTTCCTCCCCACACATTTTGTTATGCTAGCTCCTAACTCCAGGAGGAATTCTCTGGGAACCCTTCAGCTAAGCCTGCCAGAGAAGAAATTAGGCCAGCAAAGGAGGTGGTAGGCTAACAGCAGATCTTATCTCTCTCTCTCTTATCCCCTCCCCTCCCCTTTACCCCCCTCTCCTGTAAATACCATACCTCAATGAATCAAGGCATTAGTTCTTTGAGAAAATTAATAATGTTGACAAACCCTTATCAAAATTAACTAAAAGGCAGAGAAAGAATATTGAAATTATTAAACTTAAAAATGAAATTTAAACCGGGCGGTGGTGGCACATGCCTTTAATCCCAGCACTTGGGAGGCAGAGGCAGGCGGATTTCTGAGTTCGAGGCCAGCCTGGTCTACAGAGTGAGTTCCAGGACAGCCAGGACTACACAGAGAAACCCTGTCTCGAAAAACAAAAAAACAAAAAAACAAAAAAACAAAAAAACAACAACAACAAAAAAACCCAAAACAAAAACAAAATTACAGACCAACTTCCTTTATGAACATAGAAATATAAAAAAATATTTTAAAAAGCCATAAAAATTCTAAATAAATACTTATAAACCAAATCCAAGAACACATCAACGTATCATCCACCATGATGGAGTAGGCCTCATCCCAGAGATTCATGGATAGTTCAACATACATTAATAAATAAATGTAACCTACCAAATAAACAAATGATAGAAATCATGTGATCATCCCATCAGAGACAGAAAAAGCCTTTGACAAAAATCTAGCACCTCTTGATGATAAAAGTCCTGGAGACCAGCGATGCAGGGACATACCTCAACAGAATAAGGGCAGTTTACAGCGAGCCCATTGTCAACATCAACTTAATGATGAAGAGAAGCTCAAAGCAATTCTGGTAAAATCAGGAACAAGACAAGGTTGTCCACTCTCTTCATACCTACTCATTATAGTTCTTGAAATCTTAGCTAGAGCAATAAGACAACTGAATGAGATAAAGGGGATATGAGTTACAGATTATGTGACAGTATACATAAGTGACCCTAAAATCCACTGGGAAACTCCTACAGGTGATGCACATTTTCAGCAAAGTGGCTGAGTACAAAGTTAAGTCACATAAATCAGTAACTTCCCTATGTACAAATGACAGATTAAGAAGATTAACAGATTCAGGGAAACAACTTTTCACACTGGCCTCTAATGATATAAAATATATTGTGGTTAGTCTTTCCAAGCAAGTGAAAGATTTGTATGATAAAAATTTTAAGATATTGAAGAAATAATTTGGAGAGGATAACAGAAAATGGCAAGATCTACCCTGCTCATAGATCAGGAGTATTAATATAGTAACAATGGCCATCCTATGAAAAGCAATCTACAAATTCAGTGCAATTCCCTTAAAATTCCCACCAAGTACTTCTCAGATCTTCAAAGGATAACTTTCAGCTTCATATGGAAATGCAAACCAAATCAAACAAAAATCCAACCAACCAAGCAACCAACCAAACAAAATCTACACATACCAAAACCCAAGATATTCAAAATGATACTTAATAATAAAAGAACAGTGGTAAGTATCAGCATCTCTGATCTCAAATTGTACAACAAAGCTATAGTAATAAAAACAGCATGGTATTTGCACAAAACAGACATGTTGATCAGTGGGATCAAATTGAAGCATCAAACATAAATCCCCACACCCATGGACACATGAATTTTTGTAAAGGAGCCAGAAATACACCCTGTAAAAAAGAGAGTATCTGCAACAAATGGTGCTGGTCAAACTGGATAGTTGTATAGAAGAATCCAAATAGAGCCATACTTGTCACCCTGCATAAAATCCAACTCCAAATGGATCAAAGGCCAGATACACTGAACCTGATGGTAGAGAAAGTGGGGAACAGCCTTGAACCCAGTGACATAGGAAAAGACTTTCTGAACAGAATATCATTGGCACAGGCACTAAGGTCAACAATTAATAAATGGAACCTCATGAAACTGAGAAGCTTCTGTAAGGCAAAGGACGCCATCATTTGGACAAAGTCACAGCCTACAGAATGGGAAACTATTCTTTTAGCAATTACACATCTGTTAGAGAACTAATAGCCAAAATATATGAACTCAAAAAACTAGTTATCAAGAAAACATACAACCTAATTTAAAAATTGAGTACAAATCAAAACAGATGTCTCAAGAGGAAACTCCAAGGGCTGAGAAACAGGCAGTATGGCAGTTCCTCAGGAAGACAGAAATTGATTTACCTCAGGACCCATCTATACCAGTTGTGTTAGTCATTATTCTAATGCTGTGAAGAGACACCATGACCAAAGCAACTCTATAAAAGAAAGCATTTAATTGTGGCATGCTTATGCATTCATAGGTTTATTTCATTATTGTTTTGGCAGGCAGGTATGGTGATGGAGAAGCAGCTAACAATTATATTCGGATCCATAGGCTGAGGGAGACTCGGGACATGCTAGAGGCTTTTAAAATCTCAATGCTCACCCCTAGTAACAAACTTTCTCCAAGGTCATGCCTCTTAATCCTTCTAATGATTTCAGATAGTGCCTGCCAGTTCCCATTCACAAAACGTTGAAATATATGACCCTATGGGGCCATTCTTATTCAAGCCACCCACTTTCCACTCTCTGATCTGCACAGGCTTGTAGCCATATCATATTTCTAAAATGCATTTTGTCCAACTTCAAAAGTCCTCATAGTCTATTGTAGCCTAAATACTCGACAGTGTTTAAAAGTCCAAAGTTTGAAGTCTCTTCTGATACTCATGGCAATCTTTTAACTGTAAACTATTGTAAAATCAAAATTAAAAAGCAGATCACATACTTCTAACATACAGTGGCACAGAATACACACACACACACACACACACACACACACACACACACCCCAATTCCAAAAAGGAGGAAACTGGACATAGGGAACAAAATACTCACTATGGACCAAAGTAAGACTGAAAACCAGCAGGGCAATCTCCAGAATCTGCATCTTCATGTCTGATGTCAAAGAATTCTTCAGATCTCCAACTCTTTCCATCTTTGTTGATTGAATCATACTTCTCTTTCCAGGGCTGGTCTCACGCCCTCTTGACAGTTCTCCTTGGTATGTACCCCATGACTCTGGCATCTCCAACATCAAGCAACAGAATTTGGCATCTTCTGCTATGTGGTTCTGGTTTTAGAGTCACAGATATAAGAAAGGTATTGTGGAGTCTCCTGCTCAGCTAAGGAAAACCACTGAGGTCAGGCATGTACCAAGGGTATTTCTGCAGGAGGCCCAGAAGGGGTGAAGCCTGGATTTCATTTGAAGACCTCAGGATGTTGGAGATGCTAGCAAACGACTGGATAAAGAAAATATGGTATATTTACACAAGGGAGTATTATCCAGTCAGTTTTAAAAAATAAAATAATGAAATTCATAGGTAAATGGATGGAACTAGAAAAAAAAATCATCCCAAGTGAGGTAACCCGTGCCCAGAAAGACAAATAAGGTATCTATTTGCTTATATGTAGATATATTAAGGCAATAATAATCAAGGTAAAATTCGTAGAACATAGAGGTTAAGTATAGAGTAAGGGACTGGGGGAGACAGATCTTCCTAGGAAGACATGTCTACATGTCATTCACGACACTGATGTCTATGTGTCATCTCCTCTGCAGAGCTGAAATATGTGCATGAAATAGTACTGTCTTGAAGTGTCAGGAGGGCTGGGGAGATGACTCAGAGATTAAGTCCTTGCTGCTCTTGCAGAGGATCCAACTTTAGTTCCCAGCACCCACATCAGGCCGCTCTCAGCTACTTGTAACTCTGGTTTGAGGGTATCCAATACCCTCTGAGGTTCCTGTACTCATGAGCACAGATATACATACTTATGTGTAATGAAAGCAAAATGAATCTTCATCTGGGTGTAGTAGGCATACAGTGTTAGTCCCAGTAGTTGAAATCGAAAGAGGATGGATCTCTATGAGTTCAGGCCAGTGTGATTTACATAGTGAGTTCTAAAACAGGCTTATGGAAACCCTGTCTTTAAAAAAAAAATCTTAAGGGCTGGAGAGATGGCTTAACAATTAAGGGCACTGGCTGCTTTCCCAGAGGTTCTGAGTTCAATTCCCAGCAACCACATGGTGGTTTGCAACCATCTGTAATGGGATCTGATATGTTTTTCTGGCATGTAGGTATATATGCAGATAGAGTACTCATATACATAAAAATAAATCTTTAATAAAAATCTTAAAAATACTTAAGGAAAATAATTAAATGGGTCTGATATGTTTTCCAATCATGATTTAAAAAATGAAACTTCAACTCAAGAAAAGGAGGCATTAGCTTTCACCCAAGTAGCACATGATCTCAAATTATATAATCGTTTCTGAGATCTGGAAGCTGATCTACTTACATACTACTGGAAACTAAAAAACTGCGACCACAAAAATGGAGAATTCCCCACTAGTTGTGGAATAAACAGGAAATACAGTACCAGACTTCTGGCTGGAGAGCTTGCCGTCCCAAAAGTCCAGGTTCTGAGGTTGGAGCACTTTCATCCCACTTGCTAAGTCTTTGCCATCATTTTCTGTTACCTAATGGCTAGAGACTCTAGGACAGTAGTTCCCAAACCACATGCAGAGTCGATGAAAACCAGATGTCCCAAGACTAGAAGCCTTTGCAACACAAACTCCTGGATGGATAAACAGGACTATCTGTCAGTGTGTCGTGATGACGAAGCTGTGAGGTGACAGGCACAGTGTGATGAGGAAGGCCAGAGACAGTGTCTTAGGATTCGTTATTCTTTAGCTACTATGAATCCATATTGCTTTGCTCATGGAAGATGCAATCAGCAAGATGAACCTGAACCCAGTTTCTCCCTGTGAAGCTGGTTATAGCCAGATTAAGGCCCTACCGCCAGAGATGCTATCTTTGCCTACTGTGGATGCTTTCACTAGAGATCTGATGTGTGTGTGTGTGTGTGTGTGTTGTTCGTTTTCCTCCTTGTCTCTTCACCTTAGAACTTAGAATTTGAGGTCAGTAAACCATAATGTAAAAGGAAGGAAAAAGTGTGGCTAAAGGCCTGCAAGAGTTGCTGGGGACAGACAGATAAAATGTCGGTGGAGAACAAGACGGAGGAGGCTTAGAAAAGAATCCAAGTGGAGAGCAGTACTGATTGGCAGAGTCTTCTAGGTGACAGGCTGATGTTTGATATATTATATAGGTACTTAGTGAGCTCGGGAGATGGCTAACCTGATACCTTCCAGGAAAATCTTTCAAGCCAACATTAGGCACACATAAATCCACATACCTCACAAACTGCTTAAGGCATTAGCTGTTAGTCAATAGGACATACTCTCCTTGCCACTAGTGCAAGAACAGCCCTTATTTATGGAACACTCTCTGAAGAGGACTGAAATCTTTTAAAATATCCCACTCCACAAAATAAAATAAAAGGCTTTTGTAAGCTTTCGACTCTGTACGTCAGCACTGTGTTAACCAGGAAAAGCCTTTGATGCAACTATCTTGTGTGATATATATATATATATATATATATATATATATATATATATATATTGGCCACATTTTTCATTGAGATTAATGTACTTTTAAAAAGCTAGTTCAAAGGAGCATACAATTTTAGTATGTTTTAAATTAATTGTAATTGAACTCAGCCAAAAGTAATGCTTTCCAAGACAGGTATGGGTTGAACTGCCTGTAAGAGTTTAAAATTACAGTTGACTGGGCTGCGGCATCCCAATGCAAACAAAAAGCTTTGTGTATTTCCAAAGACGTGGAGCTCCAAGTTGAAAGATTTATTTTATGTGTATGTGCCTGAATTATACATGTGTGCCACGTGTGTGCAGTGCCTTTGGGGGACCAGAAGAAGGTGACAGATTTCCTGGGATTAGAGTTGCTCATAGTTGTGAGTTTCCCTGTGTGGACTGAACCATTGGTAATGATCCTTTGTGACAACTAGCAATGGTGCTGGACCATGTCTGTAAAAGATAGATAGCATGTGGATTTCTGCACTTGAGTTGCCAATCAACATGGTGATACTGTGATGTAATTAGCATAAACCAGAACTGATTCCTGGAGAAAATATATACAGCAACTTTTTATCCTAACAACTCACACTGGTCGAGTCTATTGTCTTTCTGTTATGAAAGACACAGCTCGACTGAGAAGCACCAAGTGGCTTGCCTTAGCTCAGAACACTAATGGGCTCCAGTGCTGAATTAAAATCAATCCACATGGTCCCAGAGCTGGAGCCAAGTCTCCCTTCCTATCCTACAGTTCCTGTGCCTTGCCTATCTCTGTGTGCAAGTAGGGGTGAGGGCAGGCAGGCTGGCACCTCACTGCAGCTGGGAACTAGTGTATGGGGGCACTCTGTTTGCTTCTGCTGCTCTGCACATGATGACGGATCACTGAGGAAACTCTTTGAGCTTTGCAAATACATTTTAGCAGAAAGTTGAGTGCATAGACTTGAATTTGAAGAAGATCCTTCAGAAGACTTGATTATGTACATGAGAGTACAGAAGCACATCTACCCACAAACAAACCCTCGTGCAGCTGACTGAGGGGAGAGAACACCAAACAGGGGTCTCTGAACTCTTTTCACTGCAAGTTGTACACCAGTGCGCTTCCGTGGTGCTTTCCATGCTTATGGTTTGTGTTATAGGTATATCCATCTGACTAGTCCACTTGTTTTATGGGACAAAACTAATCAGTGCATTGGATAACAATGCTACAGATCTGGGTGATGTAAACGTCTAGTCATGTAGTCACTTGCAAGGCAGTCTTGCATGTCACAGGAAGCAAGTGGTAGCACATTTAATCAGTCACACTGGCATAGCCTGAATCCCAAAGCTTTGAAGAGTGTTGCCAGTTACCACATCCGTGCTTTTCTTCTCTCTTCATTTGACATTATCAAGAGGTCTATGTATAACAATTCCAGCCACTTCCATGTCTCAGTTTGATAGGTGAGAGTGATAACTTTTGGAAAAAACATTAAAGCTGTACCAACCCTATATGATTGTTAACAACCAGGACACTAGTCCAGACAACTTGGACCTACAGAGCAATTAGAGTGATGAAACAGTGCTATGATTTGGTGAAATATCACTGAGGTATGATGTCTGCTGTCATAGAGTCCTCCTCAGCTTCATGCTTTTGGGAAAGAATAATTTGGGGCAAGGTCATTTATTAGTGTCTTAAGGTTTGTATTGCTATGCAGAGACACCATGACCAAGGTAACTCTTATAAAGAAAAACATTTAATTGGAGCTGGCTTACAGTTCAAAGGTTTAGTTCAGGGCGAGAGAATGACAGAGTCTGGCTTGAGCATGTGAAATGACGCCCAAAGCTACCCCATTGATATACTTCTCTTCGACAAGGCCACATCTACTCTACCAAGGCCATACTTCCTAATAGTGCCACTCCTTTTGAGCCTGTGGGAGCCATTTTCATTAGAACCACAATAGCTAGGTCCTGATTCTTCTCAAACTATACTCCCTAATTGGTTTTATAATGAGTACTCTTATACAAATATACACTAAGATTTTATATAAGGGCAAAAGTTTTGACAAATTTTATTTGTCTTCATCAAGTATCTATATTATAAATAAAAAGAATACATTGATTATACTTTATGCACTTAAAAGGGATTTTGAGATGGATAGTCCTGCTGTATCAAAGGAACTGAGTTCTGTTCCCTAACACCCACATAAAATGCAGAGTAAATTGTTGTGTGTTTGTAACTACAGTGCTATAGCTAGGAGATAGAAAAAGTTCCTGGGGCTCAAATGGCTGGCCTGCCAATGACCTTTGTGTGCACGCACAAGCCTGCACACACACACACACACACACACACACACACAGACACACACACAGATACACATACTCACTATGTAATTGCAATGTAAAACTATAAAGTGGAGAATGATAGAGGAAGACACTCAGCTTTGACCTCTGCCCTCTATGTGCACATACAACTTCATGGGCAGGCACACAAATCTATACATACACTATACACACATGTTAATAATTATAGTAGTTATGGATGCCCTGGTTTATAACTGAAGCTACCCTGTAAGTCTTGGCAATCCTCCAGCTTCAGCCTCCAGAGTGCTAGGATGACAGGCATGTCTACTATACTTGGCATTGGGTTTCAACTAAAGTACCACAGACACTCCAAAGGATAATGAATCCAGGCACATTTATGTTTTAGAAATACAATTCTGGTGATATTACATGCAATGGACTGGAGTCTGGGTAGGGAAGGTCTTGGTAAAGGACAGTGAAGTTCTGAGCCAGGGTGGAGGGCAGGAAACAGAGAGGAGAAACTAGACTGGAAGGACTTTGGATTGGGGTCCACACCTGCTTCAAACAACAGTGGTTAATATATGTGTTTCCCTGGCCAGGACTGATAGGTGATTAGCATGTGCGTATGCTAATGTGAGAGTGGGAGTCTTTGTAATGAGCATAAGTGTTGGGCAAACCATAGAAAAGCTGCCACTGTTACACACTGATTCAGCTTTGGGCTTAACAGGGTTATGAATTCTCATTGACATAGGTTGCTATGGTGGTTTGAATAGGAATGGCCTCATAGGCTCATCTAGAATGTGTGATCATTAGGGAGTGGCACTGTTATGTGGGTTAGGTGTGTCCTTGTTGGGGCAGGTATGGCCTTGTTGGAGGAAGTGTGTCACTGGGGGTGGGCTTTACTCAGGCCATGCCCAGTGGAACTTTTCTTCCTGCTGCATGTTGATCTGAATATAGAAGTCTCTGCTGTATCTCCAACACTATTCGTGCTTCCCATGACAGTAATGGACCAAACCTCTGAAATGTAAATTTAATGTTGTCTTAGTTAGGGTTATGTTGCTGTAAATAGATGTCATGACCATGGTAACTCTTATAAAAGAAAACATTTAATTTGATCTGGCTTACAATTCACAGGTTTAGTTATCATCATCATGGTGGGAAGCTTGGCATCACATAGGCAGACACTGTGCTGGAAAAGGAGCCAAAGGTTCTACATTTGGATTGGCAGGCGGCAGGAAGAGAGAGTGACACTGAGCCTGGCTTGAGCTTCTGAAACTTCAAAGCCTGACCCCAGTGACACATTTTCTCCAACAAGGCCACATCTCCAAATAGTGCCACTCCCTTTGAGCCTGTGGGAACCATTTTCGTTCAAACCACCATAGATGCTGTTCTTTATAAGAGTTGCTGTGGTCATGGTGTCTCTTCACATCAATAGGAACCCTAAGAGAGTTGCCCACCATTAAAGCCGTGGTAGTTATTTGCTTACATATTAGACATACAGTATGTTTTTCTTAGGATACTGTACATTTCATAACACAGCAGTTGTCCATCTTTAACATGGAAGATACCATTTAGTGGTGAACAAAAGGATTCTCACCCTTTAATGACATCATTCTATTCTTTGTCCTGCAGACAGTAACAAATTATTCCTGATGTTTCTGAGAATCCCTAGAGGACATTTTTTACAATTCTGTCATCTCCAGTGTTCCAACAGTAGGAGCCTCTTTTTTTTTTTTTTCTGTAGCAAACCGTATGATTTTGTGGGAATAATAAACTAGAAATAGAAATTAATTCTAACTTGTTATTCTTTGCTTATCTATAAGGAGGACACTAAAACCCAGCCTTTTACCTGAGGACATGAACCTGAACCAATGCAGACATTTCTTATTCACAGCTGCTGGTAGGTTCATGCTCAGCCATGCTGCAAAGTTCAGTTACATGACTGATGTACTCCTTTCAGTTGCCACTTCAAAGTCAGTAATTGCTGGCATATGTGAAGCATCACTTATTATAAAATATGATCATCTTTTCTGTCACTGAAAATGAGTGTGCTTTCATTTACTGTAATGTCTTCCATTCTTTGAAGCATACCAGACACACAGCAAGGATTCAGTATTCTTTTTTCTTAATTTAAATACACACACACACACACACACACACACACACACACACACACACACACGAACATGAGGATTTGTCTGTACACCAAATGTGTATAGGAGCCAGTGGAGGCCATAAGAAGGCACTGGATTCCCTGGAACTGTAATTACAGAGGGTTGTGAGCCACCGTGTGGCTGCTGGGATGGAACCCAGGTCCTCTGCAAAAGCAGCCAGTGTTCTTAACTGAGCTATCTCTCCAGCCTGAATACTGAACACCCAGTGTTCTTAAAACAAACCCATTTACAATTGGGATGAGGCAAGAAGTCTGCAAAGATGTCTGCTACCAATCCCTTCCCTGCAGGTGTGTCTGTGCTGTTTCCTAAGAGGTCAGATCTGACTGTTCTCTTCCTGTCTCTCGGCAAGACATGTACTTTAAAAAAATATTAAACTTTACTAATAAAAAAAAAAAAAACCCTTACAAATAAGAAGACAGCACACACTAAAATGAACCAGGCTCAAAATTTATAGATTTCAAGAACTTCCATACAGTTATAAATAGCTATTTGGAATAGAAGGTATAGAGTTTCGTGTTGTATTTTACACTTTCATTGTCAAATACACATATTTCCTTTTTATTGAAATAGATGTCTCTCTTTCATAATATAACCTGATTATAATTTCCCCTCCCTCTACTTTTACCAGCTCCTTCCCATGGCCCCTCCCATCTGGATCCACTTCCGTTTGTCTCTCATTAGAAAACCAGCAGGCTTCTATAGGATAATAATAAAATAAAATGAGGTAAAACAAAAACTGACATGTTGGAATTAAGCAAAAGAAACAAACAGAGGCCCAAGAGAAGACACACAAGTCAGAGACCTACTCATTTACACTCTTCAAGGATCTGTAGATAAGAAGAGAGAAGAAAAATATAAATACAAAAAATAAGATAAAATTAAAAATATATATAAAGAAAGGAAGAGCCCTGAGAGAGTATTATTGAACAAAGACCTTCCAAAGACACTGTTGAGTTCATTTTCTGTTGGCCACCTGTTTCCCAGTGAGACTTCCTTAGAGAAAACTTAAGTTTTCTTTGCAAGTTGTTATCAACTGGAGATTGCTTCTGGGTTAGGGATGGGGACGTGTGTTCACTTCTCTTTTCAGCTCTATGAATTCAGCATAAGCAGACTTGTGCAGGCCTTGTACACACTGCCTCTCTCCTTATGACTTCATGTGTGCCTACCATGTTGATTTAGAGGACCTTGTTTTCTTGGTGTACTCCTAGAGGTTCCCTGAGCCCTGAGAGGGTGGGGGTTTAGGGGTGAGCATTTCTAAGGTTTCTCACTTTCTGCATAATGTCTGGCTGAGGGTCTCTATATTTGTTTGCATTTGCTGTAGAAGGAAACTTCTCTGATGATAGCTAAGCAGGACACTAATCTCAGATTATTGCAGTACTGCGGTTGACTAAGTGAGTTGTTGGCAAATGGAGCCTCATAGGAATCCCCAAACAAGTCAGGTTGTTGCCAAGACTATAAGTTGCTCTCCACAAACTGTTAACAAGACTCCAATACTGAAGACAACATCTGCACAATGCGTCAAACAGAAGAGTTGAGCTGGTCTACACAGAACATGTGTTCCTACATGCCAGCATCCTTGGTACAAGAAGGTACTCTGCATGCTTCCAAATGAGAAATGTAAACACTAACCCAGACACAAAACACTTTGATCTACATTGATATCCTGCCTGAAAGATATGCTAGCTAATACAACGAGGGCCCAAGGTTTGTGTGAGTAACCAGCCAATAACTGATTTGACTGAAATCACTCCGTAAGATGGAACTCAGACACAACACTTCTCGGATGGCCAAGTATGAGACTAGATAGTAGGAGACATAGAGTAAAACCAGATATTATTGTCCTAGAAAAGTAGCAATAAAGTGATATCAAATATATTTGTATGAACTTATTCATTATCAAATATGAAAAATTCATGATAGAGTTAGAATTAGGAAAACAATTAGCTCTATATCCTTTCCTAACTCATATCTACTGCCTGCATTCAGTCCTTTCTCAGTCCCTAATATTTAGACTTTCCTGATATTTTCACTTCATATGTGCATCTGTTTCTATATATGCACATATTATCAATTACATTCCACAAATGAGGAAGAACATGTAGGGTTTTTTCTTTCTTTCTGAGCTGTGTGACCTCAATTGCATTATGCATTCTAAGTCCATCCACTCTCTTTTCTACAGCAGATATTTGGAGTCAACGTAGTTGTGCAGGAACAAGTGAGTGGATAATGGAATATTATTCAGATTCAAAGGAAAAAATATAATTACAAATTTTCCAGGAGAATGGACTTGTATGTTTTAAGCAACTGCATTTGGGGGATTCAGATGACGTGTTGAAAGCTATGGGCCTAACACACTAGAGATCTGGTAGCCCCCTTTTTCCTCTCAAAGCAAACCATGTTATAAGAAACTGATTGCCTGGGAAGAAGCTCATTTTTCCTCACAAGGTACAGTCAGAAGCCTGGGACCTATTGCTTCAGTCCATTTATTGAGGAAATTGGCCATTCATGTCACGAAGAGAGTGCTGGGCAATCAGCTTAGTCTTAGAGCCAGTCTACAGGCTCTAGATTCAGTGAGGAACCTTTCAAAATGTGAAAGGGAGAGAGATTAAGGAAGGTGCCTGGTGTCAACCTCTGACTCCATGTATATATACACACACAGGCACAACCCACATAAATACATATGCACACTGTGTACACACACACACACACACACACACACACACACACACACACACACAAAGGTGTGGGAGAATCAATATCAAATATCACTCCTGTGCAAAGGACCTTGAGAAAAGAGAACAGGAATGATACTTTACACTCTAAGAGACTTAACTTTTGCTGAGCCTCACAGCCAGAGTTAATGATAAACCTTGAAGTCACTTTAAGAGTTGAGACTGCAATCCTACTGTGTATTCAAGCTGTTTGTTTAACTTGCCTTTAAGAGAACAATATAATAGCCAACCTTAATTGCCTTGGGTTTTCATGTAATCAACTTTTATAACCTAAGGTAATATATAGATGTATTCTTAATTTATGTACTCGTCCATGCCCTTGACCCAGAATAATGCGAAAACTAGATCAATCCAAGAAGCCCCATGAAAGAACAAAAGAAACCTAGCTCTGTGCCCTTGACTGGGGACAGATTTGGCAAGGTCAGGTCTGGGGCTGGGGACCAGGTAGTTAAGGCTTCAGTTCCTGGGAACCTGGCTTTCTCCTCTGTAGAGATGTGGTTATTGATCCTCAGGCAGCTGGTGTCTGCATTGTCCTGTATTCTTTGTAGTAGCATTGTCTGACTTAGCTTTCTGCTGACCTTGGCCCACTCTCCCTCTGCAAATAGTAAGATGGCATACTTCTTAATAAGCTTGCTTGGCACAGGACACAGCTTGTGTGAGACCTCCTGACCCTAACTTCTCTGTCTTCTTTATCTTCTTATATCTTCTTCCTAGGATCCTGTCAGGCAGAATGAGCTACTGGTTCAGGTCATAATGCGTATGTGTTATGATAATAATTTTCCAGAAACATCAAGTATACGTTAAAAGTAGCCATATATAATGGGTATCATAGCTTCCATAAATGTCGAGTGCCACAAAGAGGGGATGTTGTTTGGTAAACAGTGATGTAATACTGTTTACCATCTGGGTCAGTGGGGTCAGTTGGACTCAGTGACTTCATCCCTTGGAAAACTCTGTTAAAGATTTCTGAAAAGTATCCCCCCTTTGGTCTCTATGATGCTTTCCGGGATGTTCAATATATACAAAGCAATGTATGTCAGGGTAGACAGACACAGAGACAGACTCACAAGACAGCATTCAGGCAGGTACAAATTCAGACTCATATGACAGAAAAAAAAATGGGACACATAGGACAAGAGAAGCACAGAATTCAAATCTGGGCTCAAGGTAGGTTAAATTACCCAAAGGGTAACTGTTTTTTAATATGTTTCCTTAATATGATACCAACATATTATTGGTGACTCTGAGTTATCACTAATGCATTTAAAACTGACAGCCCTAGTAGCCTTGTGAGATAACCCAGTGTGGAGGTCAGCAGCAGGGTGGAAAAGCAGCCACATACAGGAGGGGCCTTTAGGGAAAGAGCAAGGCATCCCACAGTGTCAGGGAAAGCATACTTAGAACAGAGATAGCAAGACAAAAATGGGAAGCTGCATTTTTCATGAGTAATTCAGAACAGACTTTGGAAGCTGCATGGCCCTAATAATCCTGTATCTCACCTATTTCAAATCTGTCACAATGCTTGACACCATTCACATGCTGAGGATGCTTTCTCAGAGCTTAGCACGGGAGAGATGGTTAATGCATCACCCTCTAAGGTGGTCCTCATACTCCTTGCCCAAGGACTGACACTCACGCAATTTAATTTCTGACCCTTGACTGTGGATGTGATGCTGTGACCCACTTTTAACTAATAAATATAGCTACAGCGTGACAAAGCTAATATGGTTACTAAAGCCTCTTGTGCCCAGGGCATCCTCTGTTCTCTCCTCTTATGCCTGGCAGAGCCAGCTGTAGTCATGTGAGGCCAGGAGCTGTTGCCTCTCCCAGCAGGATATTGCAAGGATTGACAGGATCTAGGGACTGCCTTTGAAGCTAGCTATTTCTCTAGCATATCCCTGAAGTGGCTGCAGCCTCAGCAGGCAAGATCTACCAGCCTTGAGAGGGATCTTGGGAGGAACTGTGGAACAGTGAACCATAGCTATACCCATAACCCTTAGACCCAAAGGACAGAGATGAAGCAAGGCTACTTGTTTGAAGTTGCCAAGTAGTATGGCATTCAGCCACTCACCAATAGATACCCAGTGCAGAATCTATAAATTCACCAATGACTGATGGTCCAGGAAATTTATAGACATCTTAAAATTCTATTTGGAGTAAGGATTTTTGGAGCTGTGTAGGACTGAAAAAACCCCAAGCTCATTATTAAAATTTGGGTAAAGTATCTCAACTGGAATTGTTTAGCTCCCCAAGCAACGGGCCTGGTTCCAGACTGAGTCTCTTTTGAACACACAGGCCAGGGCTCAAGTAATCCCTGACTCAAGTTTTCCACAAACATTAATTAATCATGTGCTTGGCTCCAAGGACGAAAGGAAAAATATATTGTTTTTTACCCCCCAGAAATTTATACTGGAATGAAGTCAGTCTACAGAAAAAGTAAGTTAAAATGCAGGGTGGAGGTGGGAGGGCCATCTGCAGGACATGTGCCGAGCCCTAGGTTGCTCCTGGTCAAACATCAGCCTGTGCTTAGAACTCCTTCTTTATTTGAAACCGCTTGGTTTAAAAAAAAGTATGGATTAAGGCTGAGGTAACCACGTAAGATCAACTCCTAACCTTTGAACACATTCCAGAATTCCTAGAGAGGGGCTGGAGATGCAGGCCAGTTGGTGGGGAGCTTGCTTAGCAAGCACAAGGCCTCAGACTTAGTCCCCAGCATCAAAGAGAAATAGGGTGCATGGAGTGCGGTAGCAGTCCAATACCAGCATCAGGGGTTCATTGTCATGCTTAGCCATAGAAAGATTTTGAGGCCATGTGGGCCACATGAGTCAGACCTTGACTGCAAACAAAGAAATTCCTGGCAGAGAAGCTATTCTACAGCCCACACTGAGGCTGGTGTCATGGGTAATGATTGACCTGAGGCCCATCAGCTGATGAACTGATTTAAAAACTGCGGTATACATGCACAATAGATTACTGCTCAGCCTTTAAAAAGACAAGTAATATTGTGGAAGCATGAATGAAACCATAACTTACTGTGCTGGCCGGAAACAGGCCAGGCGTGAGAAACAAAACAAAACAAATACCTCCCAAAACCCAAAACAAAAATCCAGACCATGTCACTTCTTTGTGTTCTTAAAAAGTTGAACCCATCAGAGCAGACAGTGCACTGGTGTTTACTAGAGACCAGGGCGGCAGAAATGAGGAGACAGTGGTTGAAGGGCGCAGATATTTCCCCAAGCCAGAAGGAGTAAATCTCAGTTATTTGTAGTGATGAATGTCTTGATTAATTTGGCTTAATCATGCTCTTGTATGACAGATTAATGATTTCCTTTGTACCAATAAGTACACAATTACCAAATTCCAATACTCAATTAAAAACAGATATGTGGGGCTGGAGAGATGGCTCAGCATTTAAGAGCCTTGGCTGCTCTTTCAGAGGACCAGGGTTTGAGCCCCAGTACCCACATACTGATTGACAACTGGAAGTCTCATTTCATGGAGATCTGACAGCCTTTTCTGGCTCCTTGGGTACTACAGACACATGCAGGCAAACACTCATACACATAAAGTAAAACAAAATAAAAACTTAAAAAAAAAAAAAAAAAAAAGGAGCACATACTGCTCTTGCAGAGGACCTAAGTTCAAGTCTGGTAGCTCCCATTTCAAAGAGCCTGATGCCCCCTGCTGGCCTCCACAGATACCTGCACTCACATATATACATACACAGATAATTAAAAACTAATAAAAATAAATCTTAAAATAAATAAATATATGGGTGTTAATTTTTTATTGTTGTGACAGAGTAACATAAGGGGAGGATATATTTCTTTTATCCCAGGGTTCTAGAAGCTTGGGTCCCTCATGGGAAGGGGTACATTGTGAAACTGCCTACTCTTATCCTGGCAAGGGGGAGCTGAGGTAGGAAGTTCTGTGGTCTTTCTATTTCCATATTTATTAGAGTCCATCTCCAGGCTCTGAGATGGTGCCACCTGCATTCAGCATGGGTCTTCCAGCTTGTACTGCACCAGCTCCTGCCTCCAGTTGCTGCCCTGCTTGGGTTCCTGTCCTGACTTCCTTCAGTGATTAACAATGATCTAAGCATAAGCCAAATAAACTCATTCCTTCCCAGGTTGCTTTGGTCATGGTGTTTCTGCTCAGCGATAGTGACTCTACCTAAGATACCACTTTAGTTAATCCTCTCCCAAAAGGGTTGTTTGTTGCTTGTTCTGAGGCGGAGTCTCTTTGTACAGCCCTCGATGCCTTGAACTCACTACATAGCCAGGTTGACCTCACACTGCTTCTCTTCTCAAGTGCTGGGATTAAAGGTATGAGCCAATACATTTGGCAATCCCTTACACACACACACACACACACACACACACACACACACACACATCTGTAGCAGACTTTTATTAACAAAATTGTTGTGTGGTTGTTCAAGGCATATTTTCTTCTGTATGCACAGTTTTTCCAATAATTATTGAAAATATCCCCAAGCTCACCTTCAATGAGCTCTTATTAAAAGTAAGAAATACATAAACTAAGACTACTCAGTCTGAGTATTATTATTTTTAAAATAGCTAGTAAAAGCAGCAGGAAAGAATCTTTCTCAATATTTTAAACTATATTTATCCCTGAGAATGAAGAGAAGAAGAAGCTGTATAAACGTGTGACCATCCTGGGTAAGAATGTATCCACGCAAATGATGGAATAAAAATATTAGGGGGCGGGGCAATCAAAGAATAGAAAAATAGCTTAAATCAGGAAATGAAAACCAATTCATTGATTGATTATTGAATACCCCGAATTTGCTACAAATAGAAAAGGACTATCTCTTCCTGAGAACAACCAGTGAGCCCCCAATGCCCTGCTACACCCTTCCCAGCCCTTAGACAATGGCCCTGGGCAGTTCTATAACCTATTAGTAACTTTAAACTCTGAGAATCTTTAAGAAGTATACTAGAAGTTTGGTCAAGCCTACCTTAAGCTTGTGTTATGTGTGTATGTATATATTTATTTTAGACATATGTCTATAGTGTATGCATGTGTGTATGTATTTGTGTGCATGGGTGTACACTTCTGTGGAGCCAGTCACTATCAGTTGTCTTTATCTATATTCTCCACCTATGTTTTATACTTACTTATGTGTATGCTTTATACACATTTAATGTGTATATATATGTGCCTGAGTGCATGTATATGATTGTGCATGTGTGTGTGTGCACACGCGTACAGTACCAGTGGAGGCCAGAAGGGGGCTCTAGATCTCCTAGAACTGGAGTTACAGATGGTTGTGAGATATCATGCCGGTGCTGGGAAACTAGACCTTTGTCCTCTGCCAGAGCTCGCAATGGTCTAACCACTGAGCAGTCTCTCTCAGGTCTCCACCTCATTTTTCTGAAACTGTGTCTCACACTCTAGTGGCCAGCTGGACCCTGGGAGCTGCTTGTCTTTCCTCCCCTACTTCCCCTTTCGGTGTTGGGGTTTCTGGTGTGTGCTATCACAATAGGCTATTTACTTTGGTGCCAGAGAACTGAATTCATGTCCCAAGCTTGTGTAGCAAGCACGTTACTCACAGACCCGTCACTCTGGTCCTTATCGTGACTCACTACTGTCAGTATCTAACAGAACACTCCTCTCCAGCAATATTGTTTTTTTCCTCAAGGCTATCTCCTGAATTGTTGAGACTGTGGGATAAACAGGAGAGACCTGAAAAAGAGGAGAGCAAGCTTTATCATAACCTTCTCCTCGGCATTGCATTGGCCGAGTCTTAGTGCCTTGTCTGTGCCTCTTTGGTGTGAGACATCTGTTGAGTTTTTCTAACCACAGGCCAGGCCTCCACTTTATACCAGTTCTTGATGTAGATGCAGTGTAGTTGATAGCTAAGTGACTGCAATGGCTGCAGTTCTGTTCGACATGTCCCCAGGCTTCACAGTGGAATGAATTCCCTGCCATCACAGCCCACATTTGCACAGGATCCTTTAGCCTGTGGGATTCGTCAGCTGGCCCTTCAGTTTTGAGGAAGAGATGTTTAGAAAACCAGAGATGCATTTTGACAATGCAGGAACTCATACTGTGTATTTAAGTAAGTAGAAATCAGCACACCACACTTAACTTTTAGCAATCAGCCCTCTGAGCTTTGCCTAGTACATTTAAATTCTCAGTCTTAGAATATTTTATATCTTTATTTTAAAATGTTTGTAGTATTCGACCAAAATGTATTATAAACTTTCATGGACATGACCTCATGCAATCCAGTGTAATAACAACAAAACAAAAATACTAACAACAAAAATACCAACTACTTATATATTCCTAAGTGGATACAGAAAAACATGTACAAAATGGTCAGAATCTAATGGTCAGTATGGTGAGTGGTGTGTGGGGACACTGACAAGGTGTGGATGGAGTAAGATGTTTCTAATCGCAACAAATTTTTGAAACAATTGGCATTACTTTTTATGCATCCCATTTTCCAATCCTTAAAATATGACAGAGTAGCTAACACGTGGGTTTAAAATAAAGCTGGGGCCAGAGAGACTGTTCAGCAGTTACTGTTCAGTACCTCTAGTTCCAAGGGGTCAAACTCCCTCTTCTGGTGTCCACAGGCACTGCACACACACACACACACACACACATACACACACACACACACACACACACACAGAGAGAGAGAGAGAGAGAGAGAGAGAGAGAGAGAGAGAGAGGCAAAACACTTGTACATATAAAAAACTAAAAATAAATTTAAAATATTAAGAGATTTATTTTGAGACAGGTCTTGACTGAGTTGTTCAGTCTGTATAGAACTCCCTATTCAGCCTAGGTTGGCCTCCGACCTGGGATTTCTTATCACTACACCTGGCTGACTGTTTGCTTCTATGAGACTGTAACTAGGTGGTTACTACACGCAAACATAAATGGCAATCTGAGCTTTGTTGTAGACTTATTTCTTTCAAATCATAGCTAGTATCTTCCCAACTTACAGTTAAAATATAAATTATAACCTGAATTACTGAATGCTTTCTATATAGTAGAACTTGTTTATAGCCATTTATATGCATTTGGTAATTTAATTTGATCAGTAATATGAGGAAGATCGTTTGTTTGTTTGTTTTGTCTGATGAGAAAAATGAGACTTTTTCACTTGGGACAGAGACAGTGTCAGAAACACTGATGTGTGACTGCTCCATGGTACGGCTACAGGGAGGTGTTTATTATAGCTATGGAGAGGAAACAGCTAGAGGCATCTAGAAGAGTCCAGAGCAGAGAGAGAAAGACTGGAACTGGCCATGAGAGAAGCAGGAATTTGGGAAAGGGGAGTGAGAAAGGGGAGAAGACAGAGAGAAGAAAAGAAAGACCAAAACAGCAGAGCCCAAATAGCAGTTATACTGAAATGGGTAGCTGCAGGGAGGGGGGTGGATGAGTTGGAGAAGTTTGGGTAGGGTAGGGAGGCAAGGACTCTGAAATCCCAATGTGTGTGTGCTTTGTGGTAGTGAGGGAGCCTGGCGGCCAGCAGGTGCTTTGGTGTGCAAATAGACACCACGGATAGCCATTTGTCCCTTTTGGAATTTGGACAAATGGAGTTTCTTTTGCACCTGACAAGTATCCAGCCCCTCAAGAATTCTGTTATCACTTAAGCTGTAATGTGATGTCTTCAATTTCGGTCCATCTTTTTAAATTGATTGCAAAGGCTTAACCAAAGAGATTAACCCTTGTGTGTTTTCTAAGAAGGCTCCAGCCTCGGCTCTTTTGAGTGAGCTGAATTTGTTTCTTGTTGGGCAGTCTTTGCTTCACCTCACAAGCTGTCACTACTGAGCTATTCAAGCCTGAGCTTGTGGCTCTGTGCCTCCCACCATGTCTCATCATTATTAAATTAAGCAACTTTTGACTTGAAGCAGGCCGGCTGTTTCTGCCTCCTTCTATCCTGAACTCTCTTCAGTGAGAGAGGAAACTTGGTGAGAGTCGAGTATCAGATGGTCCCAAGGTCTGGATTTAATGTGGTATAGGGGAGTTTGTATAACAAGCTCACAGTCCAAGGGGAATGCAGGTGGGGGGCATGATAGATCTGTAACTAAGACATGGAAAACACAGGAAGTTAGAATGAGGAGAAAACCAGGAACCCACCAGAGGGGAAAAGTGACTGATTGAGCCTGGAGCAATATCTGTGTGGCAGAGAGTGCTGATGGAGTATTTTATTCGGTGCACTAGCTGTTTTTGTTTGGCTTTCTTCATTTCTTTTTTTCTACTTGACATCCACTAGAGTCATCCAGAAAGATTGAACTTCAGTTGCGAAAATGCTCATCAGATTGGCCTGTCGATGTCTCTGGAGCATTTTCACAATTAATAATTGATATGGGAGAGCCAGGGGAATGTGGGCCATGTCATCCCTGGGCAGGTGGTCCTGGTTTCTATAAGAAGGCAGGCTGACCATGTCGTGTGGATCAAGACAGCAAGCAGTCTTCCTTCAAGGTATCTGCTTCAATTCCTGCCTCCAGGTTCCGGCCTTGGCTCCCCTCAGTGATGGACTGTGACTTTGATCTGTAGGCTGAAATAAACCTCTTTCCCCCAAGTTGGTTTTGCTTAGAGTCTATATCACAGCATCAGAAAGCAAATTGGAACAGAGGTATCCAACAGTATTAGCTCTGAATGGAAAGATGGCTCTGAAGTGCTCTAGGACTCACATCTAGAGGGCCATGTTTACAAACAGCACAGCAGAGGAGCAGGGCTCTGCTCAAGGGCACTGGTGAGAATAAGTCACCCCCCCTTCTGGTTGAAACCAGCCACTCTCTATCACAGTGCAATCAAACAGGAAGACCCTCCACTTCCTATGTTCAAATGCATGTATAAGTTATTTACATCTCTCAACAACAGGGGAGTCAGCAATTAGATAGGACTGACGGGAATTCTGAACAGGGAAACCTATTGTCTGTATCTATTCATATTCTATCTGCACAGAAAATTTCAAATTGAGAGCTTTGAGGAATTCCCCTCCCCCCCCCCACCACACACACATCAAGTCTACAGTTTTCAGGAAAAAAAAAAAAAAACCAGAGAACGTTGCTTCCTGTCACTCAGTTTCTTTTATTTAGATTCCTCAATACTTGAAAACTGCTCACTCTGCAAGAATCAAGTTGCTTTGCAGATACCTATTTAAGATTCCACACTGGCTTTTCTTGGGATGTTGGAGGCCGTGCAGCGTTGCCCTTACTCTGATCAAAGAACTGTGGGCAGAGGCAGTCGGGGTTAGAGAGGACTGGGAGGCAGACACTTTGCTGTGTTCAAATCGAAGTCAAGGGTGCAAAAATGCAGAGCAATAAAACCTTTAACCTGGAGAAGCAGAATCAGACTCCAAGGAAGCATCATCAACACCAGCAGCAGCAGCAGCAGCAGCAGCAGCAGCAGCAGCAACCCCCACCAATACCTGCAAATGGACAGCAGGCCAGCAGCCAGAATAAAGGCTGGACTATTGACCTGAAGAATTTTAGGAAACCAGGAGAGAAGACCTTTACCCAATGTAGCCATCTCTTTGTGGGCAGTTTTCCCCCTGGCATCACTGAGGAGGAAATGAGGAAACTTTTTGAGAAATATGGAAAAGTAGGTAAAGTTTTCACTCATAAGGACAAAGGCTTTGGCTTTAATCGCTTGGAAACACGCACCCTAGTGGAAATTGCCAATGTGGAGCTGGACAAGATGCCACCCCGTGGAAAGCAGCTGTGAGTGCGCTTTGCCTGTCACAGTGCATCCCTTACAGTCTGCGACCTTCCTCAGTACGTGTCCAACAAACTGCTGGAAGAAGCCTTTTCTGTGTGTGGCCAGGTGGAGAGGGCTGTAGTCATTGTGGATGGCCGAGGAAGGCACTCAGGAAAGGGAAGCCAGCTGCTCGGAAAGCTCTGGACAGATGCAGTGAAGGCTCCTTCTTGCTAACCACATTTCCTTGATCTGTGACTGTTGAGCCTATGGACCAGTTAGATGATGAAGAGGGACTTCCAGAGAAATTGGTTATAAGGAACCAGCAATTTCACAAGGAGAGAGAACAGCCACCCAGATTTGCACAACCTGGGTCCTTTGAGTGTGAGTATGCCATGTTCTGGAAGGCACTCACTGAGATGGAGAAGCAACAGCATGATCAAGTGGACCGGAACATCAAGGAGGCTCCTGAGAAGCTGGAGATGGAAATGGAGGCAGCACACCGTGAGCACCAGGTTATGCTAATGAGACAGGATTTGATGAGCTGTCAAGAGGAACTTCGGAGGATGGAGGAGCTGCATAACCACGAGGTTCAGAAGTGAAAGCAGTTAGAACTCAGGCAGGAAGAGGAACACAGGCTCTGTGAGGAAGAGATGCGGCGACAAGAAGAAATGATGCAATGACAGCAGGAAGGATTCAAAGGAACCTTCCCTGATGAGAGAACAAGAGATACGGATGAGCCAAATGTCTATGGGAGGTGCTATGGGCATAAACAATAGAGGTGCCATGCCCCCTGCTTCTGTGCCACATGGTACTCCAGCTCCTCCAGGATCTGCCAATATGATGCCAGATGGGACCCTGGGATTAACCCCACCAATAACCAAACATTTCGGTCAAGCTGCTACAATGGAAGGAATTAGAGCAATTGGTAGAACTCCTGCATTCAACCATCCAGCTCCGGGAGCTGAATTTGCTCCAAATAAATGCTGTCAATATTAGATAAAGTTGCACCGTCTAGTTTCCTGCAGCCCTTAAAAAGAAGGGCCCTTTTTGGACTAGCCGGAATTCTACCCTGGAAAAATGTTAGGGGTTCATCCCAATTGATAGGTGTTCCCTGCTTGTGCTGCTCTAGGGAGTAAGCTTGAAGGCAGAGGGGCAAGGGAGGGGTGGTGTTTAACAAGTCGAAGTCCGTGGTATAGTGCGTTATCAAGTCCATCTGGTGCATTCCTGAAGTATATTGATTGATTGTTGAGGGCCTGGAGAACCATAGGATAATGGACCCAGAGATCCATTTATCTTGATCATTCCCCCTGCCCAACATCCTCCAGTGACCTAGCCCCAATTCTCCATTCACTCCTAGGTAAGAATTCAGACAAATGTCCACAGAGGTTACAGCACATCTCATATAGACCCTTTCATGTCCTAAAGAAGACATTTGCTCTTAGAGGTTTTCATTTTAGTATATCTGAAAAAACTCTTGTGTTAACTCGCCTCCATCTTTTTCTTGGATAAGGACTACACTTAAGCGTCTCTGATGTTGCTGTTCACAGCTTTTCTTGATAGGCCTAGTACAATCTTGGGAACAGGGAGGGTTGCTGTGAGTAGCTCTTAGTCTTGCCTATCTTAGGTAGTTAACACTGTGCATTTTTTATTGGTGTACTATGATTTGTTCCTGATACCTTCAATTTGAGATTTTTTTTCTGAGAAATGGAGCAATAATGCAGCATCACCTTATTAAAATACATTTGAAGCCTAAAAAAAAAAAAATGATTGCACATGTGTCCCTCCCAGCTGCTGCTGCTGGCAGTGGGGGACGCATGTAACAGACAGGCCTAGATACATGATTGCTGCAGGGGTGGGTTGGCTTTTACAACAGGAAACTGGAAACAGAATGGTTTGAACCTGCAACACTCAGTTGCGGGTTCCAGGGCTCCCTAACTCTGGGATTTCCTTAAAACTCTTAACAGGAAAAGTTAGTATTCTCAGTTAATTGGTGTGCGTGTGTGTGTGTTTGTGTGTCTGGTTTACTTCATTGTTTTGTAGAGAAGGAAAGCCTATACTTTTGGACAATTGTGGCTGTTGTAAGTGCCGGTAATTTTTATATACTATATCAGTTACAATAATGTGAATAATGAATATGGATAATAAAATAAACACCTTCCTTAGATTTTATTGTGCCTGGAAGAAGATCGCTAGATACATACTTAAAATCTGTAATCTTATGTAAACACAACCTGAATTTGTCATATATATTTTACTTATTACTAAATTTTTACTCCAGCATAATGTGATTGTAAATTTTAATTAAACTAGATTCCAATAACTTATTTGCCTATTTCTACATAGACTATTTGAATACTATGTAAATGCTGTAGCTAGTAGCTGGATTGTGTATTTTTAAGTCAGGTATATGTTTTTTAAAAAAGATTTACTTATTTTTATTATATATGTACTCGTGTTTGCCTGCTTGTATGTATGCACCATGTGTGCAGTGCCCACAGAGGCCAAAAGAGGGCATCGTATATCTCAGAACTGGAGTTACAGATGGTTGTGAGACACCAGTGGGTACTGGAAACTGAGCCCTAGGTCCTCTGGGAGAATAGTCAGTGCTCTTAACTGGCGAACTCTCCGTCCCCTAGATAATTCTTTTCTACATATTTATTTAGTGACATTCATTTCACTTTAAACTGTGCTGTTACTGAACCTCACACATTTGGATGAGTTATGTTTTTATTTAGTGCAAAATGCTTATTTTTACTTTCTTTTCTACTTGCTGTTATACATTACATAATTTAATCTGTACATGTAAGGGTTACTCAGGTCCCTTTCTGACCTTTAATCCAATTTCACCTTAGTCTTAGAGAGAGAGAGAGTGAGTGCGTTAAAATTCTTTTATTTTCTTTCTTTCTTTTCTTTTTCATTTATTTATTTATTTATTTATTTATTTATTTATTTATTTATTTATTTGGTTTTTCGAGACAGGGTTTCTCTGTATAGCCTGGGCTGTCCTGGAACTCAGTCTGTAGACCAGGCTGGCCTCGAACTCAGAAATCCACCTGCCTCTGCTTCCCAAGTGCTGGGATTAAAGGCGTGACACCACTGCCCAGCTGAAATTCTTTTATTTTTTTAAGATCTTTTTGTGGCTCAGAACACTTGGACAAATGCTCAGTGTGAACTCCTGAGCCATGTGTAATATGTTGTTGGATGATATCCACTGAGCCAGTTGATGGATGGTACAGCTGACCTCAGTTTTAACAGAATGTCTTTGTGTGTGTGTGTGTGTGTGTGTGTGTGTGTGTGTAAGCCTTTTAGTATGTCCTGTACTTTTTTCATGATAGCAGGACATCATGCATTGGTCAAGGGTGCTGTTGTAGGTAGGCATTGAGAAATACAGCAGCAAAGTGTGGTTGGGAAGCCGGAGCTCTCAGGCTGTGAGAAACCTATGCCCAAGGTTCCTGCAGCATCTCCCTCTGGGCTGGCCACTCAGGCTCAGAGAAAACCTTTGTAAGTCAGTTTCTTCTGAGGGCAGACCAGATTAAGAAGAAACTAACAGTGATTCCTTTCCCGGAGTTGGAAGCATGAGTGAGTTTTTCTCAAATATTCACTGTAAGGATCAGAAACCCAGAGAAGTGACAGCCGTGTCAGGACGTGCTGTGGCTGGCATTTCTGGAGTTCAGACTATTCCCACATAGCCTGCAGTGGGCAGTGTGTTGGTTACACTTCCAATTTTCATGTTGGCCTGGTCTGGTTGAGGCCTCCTGGCTTCCTGGCTTCCGGTTGTGGGGCTGTGGCTGGGGACTGTGAAGTCACCTGGGTTTTCCAGTTTCGTTCAACTCTCTACTTACTATTGGCGAATAGTAAATGTTTCGCAAGCCCAGGCAGAAACCGGAAGTCTGTTTTCTGAATTTCAAACTTTAGACCTTTTGTGTAAAACATTCGCTTTTCTGGGTCACATGTCCCAAGGTCGGTCTGAGCTGCAGAGGGAGTTCAGAGGCATCCTGGTTGTTAACTTGGTGAGGCCTTAAGCAAATAGTAAAAATAATAAATAAGTAAAAAAATAATCGCAAAATAGGAAATAAGAAGGGGATGGGTAGAATACTTATCTAGCACGATGGAGGCCATGTATTCCATTCCCAGCTTGGGGGGAAAGTAGAAGTAGGGGCTGGAGAGATGGCTCAGTGGTTAGAGGACTGGCTGCTTTTTGCAGAGGATTTGGTGTTTGAATGGTAGCTCACAACCTCCCATACTCCAGGTCCAGTGGATTCATCATCGTCATATTCTTCCATAGGTACCTGCCTTCACATGACATTCCCTCGCCCTTGCGCTCACTCTCAGTCTACCTCTTGCCCCCTCCCCCTCACTCCCTCGAACTCACCCTCTCTCTCAAAGACACACACACACACACACACACACACACACACACACACACACACAAGAGTTAAAGAAAAGAAAGATTTATTTCTCACAGATCTTTTTTGGTTTTGTTTTTGTTGTGTATTGAAACAAAGTCACACTCACCATGTATCTCAAAAAGGACTTCAACTCACAGGCCTCCTGCCTCAGACTCCCACAGCAGCAGTCACAGAAACAACAAACAAACAAACAAACAAACAAACAAACAATGATGGCAGATAACCACTCGTATTTTTAAGTATCAGTTCAAACTTGCTCATACTATGCCTGTAAAAACACTAACTCTATCTGCATCAGAAGAGCGTTGCAAATGTAACCTTTGGTTCTAGCTGTGGAAAGTGCTTAAGTGCAATGAAACCTTAAATCATCAAGATCAAGTCACCATCAAACTGGAGTCTGGCGGGGGCTCACTCTCTGCCTTACAGTGGTGCTTTGTTGGTATGCTCTTACATGGCGGAATAGAGAAACAAATAATCTCCATCAATCAATAATGGTACCAGCTCTACCCCAGAGAGAAAAGTTCTGGAGGCCTGATCATTTCTTCATGGTCTCACTTCTGGTCACCACCGCCAAGGCATTCGGTTTCAACACAGGATACGGGAAGGACTCAAGCAATTCAACCATAGGCCCCCAAATAGCACACAGGACCATTTATCGTCACTGCTCCTAACTCACACCCGTTCCCTCAGACATTTAAATACGCCCGATGCTCTAGGAAGGAGAACATCAGGAGAACATCAGTGTCATGGCTGTTCGCACCACCTGACGCGCCGCTAAGGACTTCATGCTCCTGTGGTCTGAGGTGGAAAGGCACACAAGAGAAGCAGCCTGGGATTTGAACTTAGCAGTGCTGAGAGCAGCTGACTGCCAGCTGGGGAAGCCTTGAAACTCATTTGCATGGTGGACATAGTAGTGACAAGCCTGTCACAGGGCTGATAGTTCAGAAAAGCTGAGGAAAATATCTATACTACAGCAACTCTAGCTTTTTGTGGTTATTTAACTTTGCTCCTAAGAGTAGAGTCTGGTTCTTAAGGATTTTTCTAATACTAACAGAAAACTCAGACCCAGACGTAGAAGCGGGGAGGGGAGGTTATTGGTTTCCCTGACTCAGAATTAAGGACTGTCTGCTGCAGGAGCAGTTTGATCAGGAGGATGACTTGTCCTCAGGTCCCACTGTCTGTCTTTCCAGACCTGTCTGTCTTTGCCTACATGTGGCTTCATCTTACCTTCACATGACGTCAGTAGCATGGTCAGACGCTGTAGACAACAGGCACCTCTACTAACAAGAACCCATTTCTTTCTAGTAGTTTCTGTGCAAACCACAGGATTCACCCTAATTGGACCTAGTTTGATGGCATGCTCATTTCTAAAATGATGACCAACTCAGTGTGAGTCACAGGAGCCTTCTCCAGAGCCTGGTGGCATAGGATTGTGGGACTTACAACCAAGAAGAGGGCAGCAGGCACTGGGATAGACAAGGCATGGGTATTATACTGACATTTGGTTTTTCCGAGATGATGACATTTTCTCCAGAGTATGCAGGACTCAGGAGAGAAAGCTTTCACAGAAGAAACTGCCTATTTGCTTTAAAGTCATCTTCTCCTTCCCCTTGTTTGTCTGAAGCCCATAATTATAATATGCGGTACATCTTTCCTCTCCTTCTGGCAGCTGGTTGTTCCCCATCTGTTTTGAATCGAGTGATGTATAGGAAAGCCACATTTTCCTAGGGAGGAGCATGGCGAGCCACTCACTGAGTCTGCTTAGCACATTCTTAGTTTTAGCTTTAGGAGAAGATTTATACACGGCACTAGCCAGCATTCGCCCTGAAACGCTGCAGATGATTTAAGGTTTCATTGCACTTAAGCACTTTCCACAGCTAGAACCAAAGGCTACATTTGCAACGCTCTTCTGATGCAGATAGAGTGAGTGTTTTTACAGGCATAGTATGAGCAAGTTTGTATTTTTCTTAATCTAATTTTAGGTATATTTGCTTATTTTAATAGTAATGCTACATGTAGCAAATTAAAACTTAAATAACATTTATTATCTGAATCCTGTTTTACAACAAACAAACAAACAAACAAACAAACAAAAAATGATCGAGATAACCACTTGTATTTTTAAGTATCAGTTCCACAGAGGTGTGTGTGTGTGGTGGTGGGGGGACCAATTCACTTTTAAAGAATGTTGTCTCACATGTTGCAAAACATCAAATCACAACAAATCTAGTCTCTTTTGAAGGAGAGAGATCATTAAATCCATAACTAGTCAGAATGCAGAGGACGCTGACCTTAGAGTGCCCAGCTCCAACATAGCCTCTACAAGTAAGGCCCAGGGAGCAAAAAGAAGAGGGGGGATCTAGAGATAGTAAGAGCCCAAGGATCAAGATATGTACTGTGAAATTGTCTTTTATATGTGACAATGAACTGCACCCACGAAATTGCAAGAATATGCTCTCCTAACTGAGACCTGTGCAAAGACACTAGTTAACTTGCCAAAGTGGATGGGGGAAATCTCATTATGGCCCCATCCCTAGATAAAGAGCTGTGGGAAGTGAATGGCTGATGTAATGGGAAGAATCAGTCTTCCTCAGGGACAAGGCCCCTAAGAGATTTTCCAGTTCCTCGTGGTCAGCCCCAAGCACATGTACATGTGTACGTGCAAACACCAGCAAATAGACCCAGCGGGTTACATTTATACATCTGCCTGTATGTATGTAAAAATAATTAAACAACAAGAGGTCATGATTTTAAGAGGGACCGGGGAAGACCTGGGAGGAGTTGTAAATGGGAAAGGGAGAAAAGACCGAAATACTCATGCATAAAATTCTCAAAAAAGTTGTAAAATTTAGATAAAAAATATGATTGTTAAGAAGAGTGACTTTTAGAAAGAAGCTGGGCTGTCTGCATCTTCCTAGACTTCAGACTCTGTAGTTCTTATCAACTTAAAAACAGTGGGGTAATATGACAGCCAAGGAGAGCACTTCCCTACTGTGGGCTTGCAAAACCCAGCAGAAGGCTTTCAGATTTGATTTTGTTTTGTTTTGTTTGCTGTTTTTGGTTTGACTGTGTTGTCCCAGGAGTAAGTGCTGTTCTGGTGTCATTAAGGATCTGTGAGTAAGTGCATGAATCCACACCCCAGCTGACTGATAGAAGATAGTTTTTCTTTTTCATAGACATTTCCCTTCTTCTGTTAATCCTTGGTCTCCATCAGTCAGTTTTCCCGTCAGGACCAGAAGTTAATAAAAAGGTGGGTTTGGTTTGCCTTCAGTAACCGGTGCCTGCTGAAATGACAAGGAAGAGAGACACTGCCCAGGTATCTGGTTACTGGAACACTCGATGACATCAGTGGGGAACAGTCAGAGCCCTTCCACAGTCTGTCAGATGTGCTGGCAAAATGAGGAAGAAACTGGGAAGTTCTTTTGAATCTCCCTCATATACACCCATGAAGTGCAAGGTCTCCGTGCTGTGTGGCACCTCTGTCTACTAGATAAAAAGTGCTTTGCTTCAAGTCTGGCTTCACCTTGTAAGATTTTCCCTAAAAACTATCTCATCTCACACAGATTTTAACCCCCAAGCCAGTGTTCAGGGTTAAAGGCGTTGCATGTTCAGTGCTTAGAAGGATCCTGGCAGACACCTGGTACTTTGTGAGTTTTTAATCATAATTTCAGAACAGAGTGAACCCCAGCAAGAAGGAGTCAAGACTCGAGTATATCTTGCTTGATTTTTAATCATAGCTCTTTGTCCAGCCAAGCCTGTGACTCTACCTGGGCATAATTCTTCCCATTGTATATTTAATGCAGTCACAGAGTGTTTTTGCATTTAAATGAGATAATATATGCAAAGTACCGAGAACAATGCCCACACAGAATTGCTACAGAAAAGCAACATGGTTATTATAGACAGCATCTGGGTTCCATTATAATCCCCCAGAGCACGTAGAAGTCATTTACTTACTCAGTTTTCATTGCTTCTAAAAGAGACATCCCTGTGGGCAATTGGGTTTTATCTTTAAACTAGCTATGCTTTATTTTTTATATCATTATTCACTATTATGATAAATGGTTAAATACATTTAACATCATAAATATAAGCAAGCATACATGCTCCGAGTGTGAGATGAGATTGGAGAACTCATACTGAAGGAATGATTATGGATTCAGAACAGGGGGGAGCATTGGAGGAAGCATTTTGACTTGGGTCTTGCCCTCTGCTGGGTGGTGCCCAGGGACAGCCACCAATGTTTGCAGAGTATGCACCAGAGGACCCTGACATCTGCCATCCCCAGGCTGTGCAGCTGGTAGGAAAGAAAATACTATTTTAGAAATGGTGGAAACACAGCTGACTGGCCTCACGCTGAGCTTGTGAGGACACTACACTTGGCTCACTGAATCCTGTCAGCAACGGAAGAAGACTTCATAGCTTATTGTGTTAGCATTGATACCAAGAAAATGACTTCCTCAGTGGAAAGGTCTTGGGAAAAACGAAATTCTGCCAAACTGCAAAGTGGAGGCCGGATGAAAAGTTCCGGAATAACATAATGGGAGGACAGCATGATGGAGTCCAGGGAGTGACCAGTCCAGTCAGTCACCAACACAGCTGTATAGTCTTCAAAGCATTGCTACCCTGGGCCAGGCTGTGCCACACTGTAGCTACTGGTCACTCTAGTTTTCATTTCATCCTTCCAGACAACACATTCCACAGCCCCACTGTGTAGGAGAATAACTTTTACCTCAGAAAAATGTCCTATGAAAACCACTGAGATATCTTTTCATCGGACAGGATGTGAGGTCAGATGGAAACCCAAATTTACCAGGTCTGTGTGGAGTGATGCAAACGGCAACTATGTAGGCAGACATGACACATCCTATGGAGAAATTTTCCTTTAAAATTCTTTTTGAAAGCTGATGTGTATATGAAACAATAGTTATATCATGGTATTTCATAGACAATACAGACAGAGTCCAGAGAAAGAGAAAGGAGAAGGGGATAGCTGAAGATCTGTGTACTTTCATCTATCTATCACCTATCAATCTATCCATCTATCTGTCCATCTACCTATCTATATATCTATCTTCATCATCACCATTATTTATCATCTATTTTCATCATCATCATATATCATATATCTATCTATCTATCTGTCTATCTATCTATCATCTATCTATCCATCTATCTATCTGTCATGTATGTATCTATCATGTATGTATGTATCTATCTACAGATCTATCATGTATGTATTATATATGTATGTATATATCTGTCATGTATCTATCATGTATGTATTCATGTATGTAAGTATCTATCTACAGATCTATCATGTATGTTGTATGTATGTATGTATGTATCTATCTATCTATCTATCTATTTATCTATCTATGTTTCTATCTATTTAACACCTATCTATCATCAAATAGCTAGCCACCTACAAAATTGAGTACTAGATTAAAAACTACTGAATGAAAAAAGTCATGAGATCTATAGAAAACAAATGGAAAATTTCAAGCATAAGTTCAAACACACTGATAATGTGTGTTTATATTAAATGTGAACGGACGCCATTTAAAAGACAGATATTGTCAGCCTGGATAAAAACACACAACAACAAAAAAGCTGTGCACAAGAACCACAGTGATTCAGAGATGTGCGTGTGAGTTTATGTGTGCAACTGCCCTGCTGTGTGTGAAAACACTGTTCCTTCATACCTGTCCACCTCCCCTGGATCTTGCACGCTTTCCTCCTGGCCTTGAGCCTTGAGAGGAGGGTGTGCGATATTTTCTGCACTGTGAATACATTACTGCTTTTTACTTATCTTCATAAATTCTACATTTTTCAGTTGATTTCATGTAACTACACTGACTTTGCTATCTATATTGCTAAAGCAAGTGCAAGTTTAACCTTGGAGGGTGTCTCTCAACTTAAACTTAAAATCAACCTTTAAAAACACATTTCTCCTAAAGAAATGATAGTGTTGTTCTGAGCTATTTAACACCAAAGGAATACCTGCTGACTGAGACTTTTCCTTAAGACAATACTAAATCTGATAGACTGAGACCACAGCAAAGCAATTGGAATAGCACATGCAGCTGTCTCTTACTAGGTTTCCTCTGTCGCCAAGGATACGCATTTACATAGGCCGTCACCTCACACTCCATTGTGCTTTCTAAGGAGCTTCTGGAATCATCCACAGGGGCGCTTTGAGCAGCCAGTCCTTTCTGGAAGTTTAGGTGTTTGTTGCTCTCATGCAAACAGCTGCTGTTCTCGTTTAATGACTTTGCAAGAAGCTCAGTAACTCTTTTTGCCATTGGCTTGAGTTTGGATCTATCTTACACAGACTTTTTTTTTTTGAACGTGGGGAAAAAAATCCCTCATCTGCAGATTAAGCCACGTGAAGGGAAATCCTTCTGTAAGGAGATAGGAAAATACTGCACATTGAATTGGAATATAATTACAAAATAATGAGAATCTTTGCAAAAAGAAATGAGTGCAAACACTGTCTAAATGTCCTTTGGACAGCGATAAAGCTTAAATATTTGAATTTAATATTTTATTATAATCTTTAATTATAGAAGTTATTGGAAAGATAGCTAACCCGAAGCCATTTGCCAAGACATTTTTAAAAAAATTGGTAGGTTCAAAAGAGATAGTAAAATGTCTAGACTAATAATTCTTTTCAAAGATGGAAGCTTTGACTGTGTTTCCCAAGTGACCTGAAGGAAATGGAGGACATAATCAGGACCCAGGTGAGTAAGTACCCCAGAGTCACTGACACAGTAATGCCCTGTACAGCTCCTGAGAGTCGGGTCTGGGAGTCCATGTGGATCTTGTGAGCATTACTGCTCTGTTTCAAGGGTTTCTGTATGGAGACTGCTTGAGGATATACAGAGGGCCTTCTTCAACAGCAAGAGATGTGCTGGCTCTTCAGCATGACAAAGCCAGCTTCTCCTTTCAGAGCAGAGATCAGGCAGGCTTGTGACTTGCTGCTGTGACATGGCCCCTCAGCAGGTGCACATTCCTGTGACATGGCCCTTCAGTGTGTGTGCATTCACTTCAGGGGGCCCTCGGGACCTGGTGGTTAAAGAGAACAGATAATTATAAAACTCATTAAAAAAAAAAAAAAAAACAACTCTGTTATTTTATGTGATTGTGTGTTTCGCCTGCATGCATCCCTGGGCATTACATGTGTGCAGTGCTCACACAAGCCAGTAGAGGGGCCCAGTCAGGTCCCCTGTAACGAAGTTATAAGTGGTTGTAAATTGCCATGTAGGGTTGTAGCTCACGTGTGGGCGTGGGTCCTGTTGGGCTGAGTTGTGGATCCCGTGTGTCTGTCCCCCAGGTGGCTGGAACCGCGGCTCAGGGAGCAGAGATGCGGGAATTTAACTGAGTTCTCTCCACATCGAGCTATGAGAAGCCACAAGACTCTGCCTGGCGTGGAGAGATCACAGTCTGAGACCAGAAGGGGCAGAGCTCTTGGGTGGGGACCCCTAGGCAAGAAGGCATTTGGTCAACTGGCCTCAGACTCCTGGGCTTCCAGGTGCAGTTGGGAGCCGCAGAAGAGTTGAGATTGGGGGCATATGGGCTGGACTGGCTCGCAGCAGTGGGGGACAAGGGAGAGAAGCTCCGGCAGTGCCCCGCTGGGTAGTGAGACTCTTGGTCGTGGTGACTCCTTAGCTAGGTCATAGCTGGCTCAGCTAGCTTGCTTGAGTTGGCAGGCCTCTGTGGCAGGAACACAGAGAAGTCCTTCAGGCAGGAGATTAGGCAGAGGTTCCTTAGTTGAAGGCTCCCTCTAAAAAGGTTTATTGTCATGGCGGAAAGTGGATGAAGCTGTACCCCATGTCCTCAGGGCGGGCCTGAGGTTATATATCTTTTGCAAGGAGTAGGGGCTGGGAAGGAATGCTTAATTGGTTGCACCCTCTGGCCTTTAGGTATCTCGTTAATATGGCGATCTCTTGAGGCTCTGCAGCCTGTAGTCATGCCCTCTACCTGTGCTAAGTGACTGAAGGCTACAAACCTTTCTTTTGGGGGGGGGGGAGCTGTAGATGGCTGAAGGTAAGTGAAAGGAACAAGGGCCCAGGAGCAAGGCCAAACTCCTACTGTCCCATTAGGGTATCTGAAGTTCCAGGCCTGCCCTCGACCAAGTACCCAGCTGCCTCTCACAGCCCACCACCCCACAATGTAGGTTCTGGAAATCAAAGTCAGATCCTCTTCAAGAGCAGCTAGTGCTCTTAACTGCTAAGCAAGCTCTTCAACACCTATAAAGCTTGGTTTTCATAAATAAAAGTACTTACTGTTCAGACTCACGTTCTTGAATTCTTGATCCTGTTGGGTACTTTCCAGGGATCATTTCTCTTCTAGTATCAAAGATTCAAGATCTGATTATTCTAGACTCAACTCTGATGACTGGTACTGCCCTTAAAAGGTACTGATACTGTACCTACCCTTTATGGTATCATAACAGATTAAAACCCAAATCTCAGCAGATGAATACAACAGTGTCTCAGGCAGATCACACGTTCATCAGAATGAGGGGACTCTCGGGGAGGTTTCGTCCTTCATTCTCCACCTAATGATCGATTCTGGATGCTCCTGTTTGGGGAATCACCATCTGATTTTGTGTAGTGCTGATGACAAAGTGGAGAGGGGGGGGGGGAGGGGGGAGAGGGGAGGGGGGAGGGGGAGGGGAGGGGAGGGGAGGGAGGGAGGAGAGAGAGAGAGAGAGAGAGAGAGAGAGAGAGAGAGAGAGAGAGAGAGGAGATGCCATGAACGCATGCCTGTGTGCCTGAGTCCTGTCACTTACTAGTCATCAGGTAGAGTGGATCTCGTGACTCTATCAAGCAGCCAGGTAGTGTAAGCTATAGAAAGATTCATGGACATCCAGTAAGCAATAACAGACTCTCACTTTCCAGGACACCTCTGTAAATATATTTATAAAGTAGATTGTCTAGTCCCATTCTCCCACTAATAAAACATTTAAAAAATTGAAAAGATTTTAGTTTTCTTTAAGTGTATGGTGTTTTGCTTGCATGTCTGTACAAACACCATCTGCTTCAGTGCTCACTGAAGCCAGAAGAGGGCATCAGATTCCCTAGAACAGGAAGTGTTGTGAGTGCCATGTGGGTACTGGGAACTGAACCCCGGGTCCTCTGCAAGAGTAGCTAGTTCTTTTTAACTGTTAGGCCTTGTCTCCACCCCCATTACTTTAGATTTTATAGTCTCATAATAAACTTCAGTAACTGGTGTGTAAAAATCCTTCCCTCTTTTAAACAAAAGCAGCTTTGCCAGTTTTTACTTATTTTTATTCTGGATAAAACCCAAAATCCTTTCGGGTAATTTAAAATTCTTTCAAGATAATTTTTCTGATATCATTGCTGGAATAAAATGAAAGTGATCCATTAATTTAGGAAGAAATGATATTTGATAATATTGCCCTTTCAGGGCAGAAACAGGACTGTTTCTAATTTCTAAATTAAAAGAGATTAATTCTTATTTAAGAATTCAAATAATTATAAATAGACATCTTAATTTTCTAATTGTCTCTCGTGAATGGAATTTCTTTTATCTGTTGTTTTTACATTTGATTATGAAAATGGAATTTTTTTTGGAAAAAAAAAACCCTAGATAAGCAAATTAGCTTATCATGAAAAAATATTTTTCAAAGGTTTGAGAAATGGCACACTCAGTATCATGCCAACTGCATAAGCACAAAGATCTCAGAGTCCAGGATCCGTGTGTTGTCCTGGGCATGGTGGCACATACAAGTTTGTAGCCCCAGCACTGGGGCAGTGTGGAGACAGAGACAGAGACAGAGACAGAGACAGAGACAGAGACAGAGACAGAGACAGAGACAGAGGAAATCAAATCCCCTATCCAAATAGATGAGCTCTGGGTTTAGTGAGAGAAGCTGAAAATCAAAGCCCACAGCTATGGTGGTGAGGATGGGAACGGCTCCTAGAGGCTCAGAGAATTAAAGGCTCAGTCACCATGGAGTGGCCCTATTCAAAAAGATTAGGAGGTGTGGCCTTGAAGGAGGAAGTGCATCACTAGGGGTGGGCTTTGAGGTTTCAAAAGCTCAAGTCAGGCAGTGTCCTCTCTCTTCCTGCTCATCTGGACCTAGACTTCTCAGCCACCTCAACAGCACCACGTCTGCCTGCCTGCCACCATGCTCCCCACCATGATGACAATCAACTAAACCTCTGAAACTGTAAGCCAGCCATAGTTAAATGTTTTGAGAATTACCATGGTCATGGTCTCCTCAGAGTGATAGAACACTGACAAAACAGAAATTGAGGAGAGACAAACTCCCTTCGGTCTCTACAAAGTACACAAACCAGCTGCACACACATACAGAACAAGTACACACACTTCAAAACACACCACACAACATACCATGAATGCATCTCCTCAAAAGAACGAAAATATAAAAAAAGATGAAAAAGAAAAATGTAATTTTTAGAGGAAATGACTTAAAAGCCATCAACAAATATCACTTACCGGGTTGAGAACCAAATAACATGACTAAATTTCTGCATAAATACAGAATGCTGAAACATATTTACAATGAAGTAGGGACACAGAAGAAACATAAATCTTCAAGAAAATAATGAAGATGAAACTTATTAAATGGTACCCAAAGCCATCCTGTCTCTAAGCCTGGGTGGATGACCTTCAGGCTAGTTCCTGTGGAGTCTCATGTTACATACGGCTGACACTCCTTTGAATTTAATTGTCAAAGCAATGGGTAGAAGAGCCAGAACAGCTCGCTGCCTCTCACAAGGCTGGGAAACCATGCATGCTGAGCCCCATTGGCAGAAAAGGCAAAAACAATTACAGGGCAATTTCATGTATGATTTAGAGATGAACAGTCTGTATTAAAACCCCAAACACTGAGGTATTAGCCTTTGAAAGTAATTGAACTTAGTGCTAACATTTTGGTGAGTGATCTGAAGCCTATAATAAAATCATTATCATAAAAGTGCATTGTAATGAGTGATGTTTTGACTCCCTGGCTCTTTCTACACATGTGGAACCACAGTGCTTCTGAGTGAAGGGATAACAGATATAATTTAAATTAATGTAATGAGTTCCCAAAGAGCTGTCTTGATACATTTCTACAAAACAACAACATGAATAACTTTTTATTATGTGACAAATTCCTTGGAATCAGTTTTTTTTCCACCGTTTTGTCTTCCTATATTGTGGGGAAAGACCAAGCTTTTAGATGCTTGATCACAAAAACTGAAGTTGTATTTCAGAGCACCATGTGTTCTTGATGAAGGAATAAAAAAAATTCGTAAAGTTTGTTAAACAAGCAAGAAATTCCTTCCATTAACAAACCCCCTCCCACACACACTGTTTATATGACTAAAAATTTATTGGCACTTATGACTATAAAAATGAACACTGCCAAAAAGCAAACAAACAAACCTATTATCTAATTCAGACATGCATTTATAATAATTTACTTTTATACTTGAGGTTTCTTATGTAGTCTTCCCTGCTGGCTATCTTTTATGGTACTGGAGGTTGCTATGGAGGTGTCCATGGAGAATGTCATCAACAGTATTTCCCATAGAACCCTGAGAGCCATGGTAGTGAATGGCATGATAACATATAGCCACGGGTGTAATAATGGCACAAACGCCCTGGCGGTAAACAACCTCTTTCTGCTTTTGGAAATACATACTTGGTACTGCAGATCCAGCCAAGAACCCATGGTTGGGGACTTCACAGGCCCCTCGGGTGAACCTACTACTAATACTTTGCCAAATGGACATCGACTAAAAGTACCTTGTGCATTCAAATCTCTCTACCCAAATATTCACTAAGCTCGGAACTCACCAGAGAAGTTTGTGTGGTGGATGGTGTTCAAGTCAGAAACTCACAACTGGTCAAAGTGCAGGGACTAAGTGTGCAGTGCTCAGCCATAAATAGGACATCCGTATCCTACCCCCTCTCTACAAACTTCAGAGATCATCATCAAAGAACGGGGAGGAGGATTCTAAGAGCCAGGGTCATGGAAGTCCAGAAGAGAACAGCGTCTTCTAGATAAGATAGGTCCCTGAACTCATGGAACTCACATCAGCTGCGGTTGCCTACACAAGAAAGAGTCAGTCAATATCGCAGCACGAGTGGGAGGGAGCCCATGAGCCCCTATACCCATCTAAGTTAATGGCTGCCGGGGGGGGGGGGTGTGGTGGTGGGGGGAAGAAAGAGTCCGCTTTCTTTAAGAGTGTGACTCCTGGTGAGCAGAGCGTGCTCCAGCAGAAGGCCCTAAGCCCAAGCGTATGGACAGTATTAACTGGTCACAGTGCATTATTAAAAATAAAACAGAGATGATGGAGTTGGGAGGAGGGCGTGAGAGGGTAGGGGATAGATTGTAAGGCTTTGAGGGGTGGAGAGAACAACGGATATGATCGAAATTCACTCCGAGTGTGACATTCTCATGACACTAATAAAACTTTCTTTTTAAAAAGTTGCTTATGAAAATCTGTAATATTGTTTGATGATTTATGTTGACAAATTAAAAAGTTAAATTCTTGACAAATGTCTGTTGTGAGGTCACTCGTGGTGAATGATCCTGATTTCACTTGGAGCATCAAGCTTGCAATGCATGTCGGGAAGGCCCTCTGGCCATACAAGCCACCTGCCTAACGTGAGGGTGCAGGCAACCATGGTGCCTGGGTCCAAGTGTTCTGATTAGCAGAGACACTAGAGAGCTACTCAGTGGAAAGTGGACCTGAAACTAAACAGAGATGTTATCTGTCTAGGTTACAGTTGGGGTGGTTTTTCCAGCTTGAAAAGAAACAAAATTCAGCGTCCTGGAGTCAGTAATACTCTGGGAATAAAATCACGGAACGGGAGAGGTGGCTGCTGTTGAACAACCAAGTAGGTTCTCTTTCTTGCATCAACTTTGAAGGATAATCTCTTGTTTTCTTTTAAAGGTGGATCAAACACTTGGCCTTTGTAGTGAGTGATGCTTTTAATATAAGGTGATTTGGGGATGATTTGGCTCAAAACAACCAGCCTCTTCATGAGTATAAAATTCAGGCAGAATGTGAGCATTCTTCCACTTCTTTGATTTGAGTCAAGTGCTTTTAATTATAACCAGAGCCGGAGCACACAATTAATAACCTCATTACTTGGTGTAAGCATTCACAAATTGAATTATTGACTTGATGATACTGAATTAGGGTAAACATCTCAGTTAAAAGAAAAGAACTTGGCTTGGAGCTATTAAGAACTGAAGCATAATTGCTAAATTACGATTATAATATTGCAAAGCTGGATGCGTGTTTTGGGAATTTTGGGTTGTGATATATCCAGGTTGGAAGGGTTTCTGGTATCCCTGCCTTCTCAGCTGTGCTGGGCTTTAATGAGTTCTACTGAGGCATGTAGCATTTGCAGCGGCCCATGAAGAGCAGTCACATGATCTCCAGCATGGGAGCCTTTGCTTAATGGTGAGACTTAGCAGGGAGTTGCCTCACCCACTTCACAAGGCAGACTTGTCCTGAATCTCTCTCACGACACAAGCTGAAAACTCGTTAATCATTCATGATGTTGTTAAGTGTTGTGTCTTTGGCCCAGGACACATAATCTCAAAAACTTGGGAGACAAGAGGTCAGCTTCAAGGCTAGCCTGGGCAATTTAGAGAGACTCTCGGAACACAAGCAAGAGGATGGGGTTATGTTTTGGTGGTGGGGTGTTTGTTTACAATTTGCTACACCCTGGCTTCAGTCCCTTTACTAAACCAACACAAGAGGATTGTTGTCCGGTTCAGAGTGCTTATATCTGAATCTAACTCTATTAATAATTACTTAATGTTAGGTAGTTTCCCAGCACTTCTCTACTTCTGATTTGTGAACTGGGAACAGTTAACTACATTAAATAAGCAAATTAATACAAAACACCTAGCACTGAGATAGGTTTTATAGTTTTTAATCTGTGGTCAGCCATCATTTTATTTATTCCACTTACATTAATTATATACCCATAGGTTAGGAGCGCATTGACCAGGGATGAGAGTCATTGATTGGCTTGTCAATTATTTACTGTGTAGGCACAGGTGAAGACAATCAGAGATGCTTGTGAGCTTGGGTTCTAAGTTGAAAGCCCCTCACGGAGGCTCCCAGGAAGAGGTCACTTCCAGTGTGAGGCTCAAGAATGAATGAAGTTCTCTAGGACAGCTCGTAAGTGCTGCAAGTCTGAGCAAGAGCTCGAGACTGATAGTATATTTGAATAGGATCCATCCCTGTAAAATCTTAAAAACTGTGTATTTGATTTTATGTGTATGTGTGAGAATGTGTCTTAGTGTTTGTATATGTACTACATGGGGGCAGGGCCTGTGAAGGTCAGAAGAGGCATTGGATTCCCTTGGATTTACAGACTAATAATGTGAGCTGCCATACAGCTGCTGGGGATTGAACTCTGGTCCTCTGGAAGAACAGCCAATGCTTTTAACCACTGAGCCATCGCTCCAGCCCCACCATGTAAAATCTTGTTTAAAGTTTACTGGTGGTATTTGTTGGACTATTTGGAAAGCTATTTGTTAGTTATTTCTTATTCTACTTTAAAATAGAATATCGCTCTGTAATGAACTCTTTCAGAACTAACTAAAAGCCTGGGCCAGTATCTACTCCAAGAAGGGCTTGGCAAGAAAGAGGTTAATCATAAATCTATAGCGGGCTGCAGTTAGAAGAAATTAAATTCAGCTTGACAGTCAGACAATTCTTTTCAACTGTAGTTCTTTTCAGCATAAGGCAGTTAAAACGCATTTCCAAATACTAGATGACTTTAATAAACATAATAGAATTTTAAAGATAATTCAAAACCATTTTCAGTAATTCATTTATTCCTGTTGGTTAGTACACATAACAGAAATATATATGATCTCAGAGTACTTTGAACATAAAAACACAAGATGATAGAATATTTTAAAGCATGAAAAATGGTGTCTGGCCTACATCGCAGTGGATGAAGAATTGATGTTGAATATCAGGAATACACATAGAAGCCAGACATGGTTGCACGCACCTATACCTATATCAATTCAGGGGAAAGAGACACACAGATCCTGAGGGCTCACTGGCTAACAGCCTAGTCAGAAACAGCGAGTTTCTGTTTCAGTTAGAGACCCTGTATCAAAGCAACATAGCAAAAAGCATCAAGGAAGACATTGGGCATCCAATCCTAGTCTCTGATTATGTGTCCAGTTGTATACATACATGTACATATGCTTGTGTAAGCATCACAACCCACTCCCCCACACCCACACACCTGACACATACATACCACACACACACACACACACACACACACACTCACTCACACGTATCATATATACATACCACACTACACACCACTCATACACCATATACACACACCGCAAACCCCACAAAACATGGAAAAAGAATGTCTGATGCATTAAAGGATGATTAGTAATGGCGACTCAGAAAGGCTCACAATATACAAAAATACTCTTGTCAAAAAAGGAGAAAATGTAACATTTTTCAGTATCTGTCTCTTTCCTTAAGAGCTTAGCACTGGTCTCTGGGGAGAAAAAGGGACACTGGTTTATAATAACTGTGACATGGGGACACTGGTTATAGTGACTGAGATATAGGAACACTGGTAATGATTATGATGATCTGAGGCTACACACTGACCTTCAAAGGGAAATTTGGGACACTTTCCTGCTTTAAAGCCTCTGCACTTATCTTTTTTTTTTTTTTTTTTTTTTTTGAGTTTACAATGTTATCTACCATCTATAATTATACCAACAATTGAGATTATTTTTGTTTATTTTACTTACAAGGCCTTCAAGATCCCGGTCCTATGCACGAAATCACACAGAGTAAACCAAGCAAGGGACTCTGAAGCGGGTTGGAGCTCTTCCTTGCCCCTGCTGGAACAGCTCACGTCTGAGATAATCATGTTGGCTTTAAGTTTTTTCCTTAGCTGGATGGCGCTACAGAAGGGCTTCTTCCTGAGCCTGGGCTTCTGAGCTTTCTTTTTGTAGGACTGGTTGTAACTTGTTTTCTCAGCTCTTTTAGATTGAAATCTAAAGACAAAACAAAACAAGCAAAGAAAAAACAAAACTTTTTGCTAGGGGCTGCAGAGATGGCTTAGCAGTTAAGACTGCATATTGTTGGGTTCCCAGCACCCATACTGGGAGGCTTACAGTCACCTGTGACACCAATTTCCAGGGGGATCTGAACCTCCTGGACATTGTATGTACCTGCACATGTGTGCACATAGCCATACACACACACACACACACACACACACACACACACACACACACACACACACACACACACATTACAAATACTAAAGATGAATTTTGTAAAATAAAACAACCCAGCTTCTAGGTAAGTGTGATGGTTGTTCTCAGTTGCTTGCTTGATTGGATTGAGACAGGCCTGGTAGGTTAATGATGGACACTCTGGATGTGTCTCTACTGGCTTTGCCAGAGACACTGATCCTGAGCCCTTGACCTAATTAATGGATCCATCTTTTGATGGGTTCCTAGCTGGGTGGCTCTTCTGGGAGGTAATAAAAGGGAAGAAAGGAGGTGGGGTCTGGCTGGAGGAAGTACATGGTGGTGATGTCTGCTGGGAGCTGAATCTTGCCCTTGACTCCTGATGTCATTCCCTTCCTCTGCTTCCTGGTTGCCCAGATCTTCCTTTAAGATTAGAATAGATAACTTCATAATTTTTAAGTGTTTATTTTATAATTTAAAATTATATACATGTGTGTCTATGTGCGGGTGTGTGCATGTGAGTACCGATGCCTCAGATGCCAGAAGAGGGTATCAGATCTCCAAGAGCTGGGGTTACTGGTAGTTGTGAGCAGTTTCATGTGGATACCGGGATGTGAATTCTTGTCCTTTGGAAGAGCAATATGTGCTCTAAACAACCAAGTAACTCCTGCAGCCACAGATGACTTCTAATTTAAGAGTAGAAGCAGGTTTGAAAATATGCCTTCTCCCCTAAAACCTAAGAATATACCAATAACAATCACTGTGTGTGTGTATGTGTGTGTGTGACAGAGAGAGAGAGAGAGAGAGAGAGAGAGAATATGAGAATCTGGTATTAAAAAGTTAGTAAGAATTAATGCAAGAGAGACTGGTAGCCTATCAGAGAATAGGAGAATAAGTGGAGCTCCCAGGATTCAGGCAGGCATCCTCTTGGCAGCTCAGAGCAGGCCAGCGTAGCACCCATCCCAGTGCAGCTGAGGCTGGAGCCGATGTATGGACACTGTCTTGAGAAATCCAAGTCAGTAGCTGCTAGACGTAGAGGGCATGGAGGGAAGGTATGGGCAGCCATGGGAGAAGACGAGGAGCCGCTTCAAGTAAGACTCCTTGTTGACTTTCATCTTACTCTCCAATTCGAGAGAAAATCGAATTGTGCCAGATTGGGAGGCACTTTTGAGTGGAGAAAAAAAAAAGACATGGAACCCTAAAAATGAGAGATGTCATTACTTGGGAACAAACAGAAATAAGATAATGCAACTGTCAAAAGAGGAGACATAAAACAGCTCCCTCTTCTTCTGTTTAATGCTGGGAATCAGTCCCACGGCCACCTGCATTGCCTCTGGGCTCTACTCCCCAGGAGAAGCTCCATCTTCTGAGGGAGGCCAAGGGGAACAGGAGCTGGGATTACAATCTTGTCACTAAACTGCAGCCTCAGCAACAGGGCCAAACAATCCACCAAACCAAAACCAAATACCCAGAATCCCCCTTGATAAGTTACTTTTCTGGTGCTGTGATAAAACACCATGAGCAAGACAACTTATAGAGGAAGTTATTTGGGCTTCTCATCTCTGAGGGGTGTGGCCTGTGATGGCAGAGTGAGGCCTGGAGGTAGGAGCAGGAAGCTGAGGGCTCACATCTGGAACTGCTAGCAGGGGAGAGGGAGAGAGGGAGGGGAAAAGGAAAAAATAACCTCAGACTTTAAATTTTCAAAGTTTGCCTTTAGTGTCTTACTTCCTTCAACAAGGTTATACCTCGTAAACCTCCCAAACAGCACCATCACTTGGGGACACATCCAAATTCCTGAGATTATGGAGGCCATCTCGTTAAAATAACCACACTCCTATTTGTAGAATAGATGTGGTTGGGGGAAGGTCAACCCTGGTTGGGAAAAATCTTAGTCTGACCTTCATGTTGCTATCCCTTGGGGCTCATGTGAAGTCGTTTTACTTATCCTGCAGTGAATTAAAATAAGTTTAAGAATCCGTAGAGAACCAGCTGCAAGTCTCTTAAGAAAAACCCTTTAAGATATCGAGCTTTGTTTTGCTGAGACTGCTCACAGCACAGACAGAAACTTACATCTCTCCCAACCTGAGCGAGAAGGCCAGAGGCTATGATTCAAAACTGCCATGCATGAAAGGGCCCAGAAGAGTTCACTGAGAGTCTGTTGACCAAGCACCAAACCTTAGTCTTAAAAGAATCCCGACCTGGTTGGGATTTAAAGGAGGGATCGACTTTTTAAACCTTTCATTGATTTTCTGTCTGCACAAAAATAACAAAGTTTGGGCTAGGAGAGGGGGCTCCGTGGCTAGAGCTCTGGCTGCTCTTACAGAGAACTGGGGTTCATTTCCCAGCACCCACATGATTACGCATAACCATCTGTAACACCAGTCCTAGGAGATCTATCGCCCTCTTCTGGCCCCCACAGGCACTGCATGTATATGGTGCACAGACAAACGGTCATACACATAAAATAAAGAAAAACATGTATAAAAAAGAAAACAGAGTTTGCTACCAATTTATATGAGACAAGTTTTCCATTTTCTCAAGAAAGCTCCATGATGTGAAGTTTTTATTGTCAATATAACTAAACTAGTCCAGAAAGAGGGAACCTTAGCTGAGGAATTACCTGGATGGGACTGGCCTATGGGTTTGTCTAAAGGGCAGTTTCTAGATTTATAATTGATATAGAAGGGTAATGCCCATTGTGGGAGTAGCCATGCCTGCCTGGATAAGTGGGTCTGGGCTGTACAAAAAAGCAAACTGATAGAAGCTGGGAGAAAGTCAGTACACCACATTTTCTAAAATTCATGGCTCTGCTTCTGTTTGAGTTCCCACCCTGACTTCTCTCAGTGACAAACCGTTACCTGAAAATGTAAGTCAACTGGACTCTTTTCTCTCCAGGCTGCTTTTGGTTATTGTTCATCATAGCAAGAGAAAAAGGTAAAATAGAGCAGACATGTAATTTCAAAGATCATACATGCACAGAGAGCACCCTCCTTTGCAGGGAAGATGAATGAATGGCTTCCTTCCCAATGTCCCCATTGCAGGTGGCTCATTCTCCAAGTCCCTTGTTGGGTATTTTGCCTGGACTGAACCTTTCAGTATCTTCACCTTCCCAAGACTGCCTTCAAGGGAAGAAGGGAACCTGGCACACACACTGGCTCACAAATAGCTCTCAGTATGTTTGTGAAATTTACTACTAAAAGATCAAATGGATAGCTTAGGTAGAACCCAAAGTGTGCTTTGTAACACACAACTCTAGAAGTCGTTGGAACTGTGATTAATCTTGCTTATTGACTTTGAATATATACAACACTGGACTAAATGTAATGGGCTTGCATCTTGTGAGCATAAAGTTAAAGCAAGCACAATGGAAAATTAGAGAATGCTGGAGAACTTACCTGTGGCAGGTAAGGATGGCAGATGGCAGATGGCAGATGGCAGATGGCAGATGGCAGATGGCAGATGGCAGATGGCAGATGGCAGGGGAATGATTTCCAAAGCCACACCTTCCATGAATAAAAGGAACATGGGATTCTACTCAGGGACTCAATGTATATGCCCATAGGAAGCGCTTTAGAGACAGAAACATTCACCAGCCTGCTCAGTTGAATAGTATATTCTGAGCACTCTGCTTTAAGGTCCTAGTTCAAGAAAAAAAAAAAGGAAGGCCAAGTCTTTGGCTGTACTTTGTTCAGGATGGCGGAACATGTTCAAGAGCATGTGGTGAGTAAGGGCATATTTTGAGCATGGTCAACTTATGGCAGAAAATTTTATCCAGAAAAAAAAAAAAAAGAAAGGATATTTTGAAAGTCAACTAATACAGCAGTTTGCCTCCAGAGGAGCCTGCTAGCTAACAGAGAGAGACAGTAGATTTAACATCAGCAGGGCAGGCAGCTCAGACAACCAGACCATTGGATGCTTAGGAGCAGGGTAAAGTGACCAGGGAGAGGAATGCTGCTTTCTAGCGAGTTGTGGTCAGATAGATATGCAGAGGTCACCAGAGTCCTTGGGAGAAGGAAGGTGTTTGTTTGTTTGCTTGTTTTTCACGTGTGAAAAGCCTAGAGAGTCTGAAGCTAACCCGAGGAGTGTGCCCTCATTATTCAAATATTCCATTCATCTTCTTTGCCTGTTCTTGCCCTCACTGGTTAAAGACAGGAGGAGGCAGGAAAGAGCAAGCCAGGAAGCAAGTTGGGAAGCCAGTCGGTCCTTCCCCAAACCTCTCTGCCAATGTAAGCACAAAAGAGACAGGCCATTATCCAACTTTCCAAGAAGCAGCTTGGTCTTGGTGGTTGGATTGCACAGCTCACACCTCGGTGGCACAGTTAAGTGGCTGTGAAGTTATTTCATATGCAAAGTGACAAGAATGTCGCATTGGTGTCTGGTGAGTTTTCACACAGCAACAGGGGGGACATTCTCTTCCCATTGAATTGGAAAACCCAAATTGCCACGTTCCCACCCTGCCTCCAAGTTTTCTTCTTCATTGTAATATGATCAACATCACATGCCTCTCAGTAAAGTTATCACTATTTTCTTTCCTAATAATTTGTGAAAAGATTGAGGAAAGAGAGTGCGTGAAGCTGATACCATTTGGTGGAGAAGAAAAATGGTATTTTCTGTCCAGTGCATGTCCATCAGCAGAAACCCAGTGGAGATGCATGGGTAATGTGTGGTCCCAAGAGACCAGCCTCCCAGAGTCTTTGCATCCTGCTGTCATCTTACTTTAGTGTGTGTTATGGTTGAGACTGGAGTGATACCCACAGGGTCATGCTTTTCTGGGACCCATGAAAAGATCAGGAGGTGAGGCACACTGCAGGAAATAGGTCATAGCAGGTAGGGTAGGTATACCTGGGGGAAGTAGGTCACAGGGGGTGGGGCATACCTGCAGGAAGTAGGTCATAGGGGTGGGGCATACCTGGAGGAAGTAGGTTGTAGGGGGTGGGGCATACCTGCAGGAAGTAGGTCATAGGGGCAGACCCTTTTAGGTATATTTTGCTCCTCCCTGTAGCCCCATCTTTACTGTCTACATCGAGGTGACAAAGCTCCATTTTGACATGTTCCCTCTGCGGGTATCTTCTGTTCAAACTCATGGAGCCAAGCAGCCATTGGCTGAGCTCTCAGAAACCATGAATCAGAGCAAATCCTCTCCTCTAAAATGAAGGTATTTGTCCAGCATTAATGTTACAGTTACTCGAAGGTGGCTGAAAGAACTTGCATTTTCTATTTTTCTCTCACTGTCTAGGTTGCAGTCAGACTCCAAGGTCAGGTTTGAAGGCTAGTTTCAACAATGATTTCAAAATTAACATGAAAATCTAGGCAGGGAGCATGCTGGATAATCACATTTTTCTCTTGAAACTGCAATTTAGTTTAATTTCTAGACTAAACTAAAACTGCATTAGCAAAAAAAAAAAATCTGTGGAAAAAGCAGTTGTGTGTGGAGCTAGTGGGAGGGGTGAGCACGTGCTACCCTGGGGTTGCTGGCAGGTCCACAGTGGGTTACCACAACACAGAGGCATATATTATTTTGATCCTAGTTTATGATAACTTATAGCCTTTATCTCTGAGGCTTTGAACTATGACTTGGGCAAAGCTCGAGATTGATCAGTACGAACACTGATATTTTATATCAGAATGACAACTGAATGTTCAGTCACTGGGAGAAAAAGAATAAACCCTTCCATGGGTGGGGAGCATGCACAGACATTAGCACTCTGCTCCAGCAGCCTGGCCAACAAGACCGGGAGGCCATATGCAGAAATTGCTTAGTTAGAAGCATGGAGTGGGAAGGAAAGTTGATGGTGGGATCCTGTGATTGCAGGAAAGGAAGGGAATCATAACTACTAATGCCAGAAAAAAGAGAAGTCTTAAATTCTAAAAAACAAAACAAAACAAAACAAAACAAAACAACCCAAAAAACTAAGTGAGGGACTGGAGAGATAGCACAGACGTTAAGGGCACATTCTCTTCTTGTAAAGGACCCTAGTTTGAATTCCAGTACTCACGATGAGAACCTCACAAACACCTGTGACTTTAGTTCCAAGGGATCTAACACCGTCTGGGCTCCTCAGGCACTGCACAGAAGGTGACATACCCACACATAAAGATATACACATGTACACATAAATAATAAGTAAAATGAATCCTTAAAAAATAGTATTTTGTAGATACAAAAGTGTATGTACTAATACAGGTACACCAATGCTCTCTCTGAAATGAGCACTGTCTTTATAATTTTTTAGAGAATAGTAATTTTTTGTTATTTTGATCTATGTTAGATTCATTTGTTTCTCTCTGTAAAACCTTACTTAGAGAGGAAAAATGAGAAGAGAAACTCTGAGCTAAAGATTTGGGAACATTCCTGCCTTTATATTTCCCACAAATCCTCTATGGTTAAGAGATTTCTGGCAGAAATATAGAGAGAAGGGACTGTAGAAGACGTTCTGCTGTCCTTCACTGCCCATGGACAGTAGTATGCTAGCTTTAGTTTTGTGTTTTCCCAAATCACAGGTCAGTGTTTTTGTTCCGCCATCACCAGAAAACTCTCTCCCTTGCAGTAGATTGAAACAAACACAGAGACTCACAGTCTGACAGTATGCAGAGAGTAACAGACCTTGGAATACTTGGTGCTAAATGGAGTGTCTTCATCAGACCCCTCCCCTCAGGGATCAGGGAATTATTGCAGAAGAGGAGGCAGAAAGATTGATTGTAAGAGCCAGTGCCGATGGAATACACTGAGGAAACATGTCTTCAGATACAACAGGACTAATCCACAGAAGAACTGTCAGAGGCTGTGGCATCACATACAAGGACCACACAGGCCCAAACCAGGCAGGGTCCCCGAACTGAGATGGAAAATTGGACAATGTCTCACACCCCTAACCGTGAAGCTATCTCCAACTGATAACTGCTCACACACAAAAACATTAGTTTTTACCCATGGAGTCTCACTGGGTATACAAACCACACTTAGGGGAAGCCCCATCCTAAGTGTAGATACCCAGCAGTAGACGGCCAACACACATGAACTCAAAGTTGGTTTTTGTTATTGCTGTTTTTACTTGAGTGGTCTTTTGTTTATATATTATGGTTTCTGACTTTGTGTTTTTTATGGGTTTTGTTTGTTTCTATGTGTGTGTCACTACATGTGTATACATCCATTTTCTTTCTTGTTTTCTTCCATGTGTCTTTCTTTTGTTGTTAGTTTGGTTTGTTTTTATTATTTTGTTATTGTGTTGTTGTTGTTTTTGACTTTTTCATTTGTTTGTTTGGTTTCTTAAAAGAGAGGAAGTTGGCATGAAGTTGGAAGGGTGTCGGGGTTGGAGGAAGAGGAGCTGAGGAAGATCTGGGAGATGAAGGAGGGGAAACCATGATCAGAGTATACTGTATGGAAATAACGTTTTTTACTAAAATTAGTCTGAAGCCATGGAAAGCCCAATGAAATGAAATAAAATGGTGGATGGGAACGTAAGATGCTAACAAACATAAAAATGCCAAGGCTTTTCCTTTCCAGTGGTTGCAAATTTCTTTACTATACCAGCATTATGGGCACAGATGACTTCAACAGTAAAAGCAATCAAGCCTCCTGACTGGCAGCTGACTCCTTTTCCTTGACTTATATTTACACCGATTTTGGAGTTCTCTTTCTGCATTGTAGACTGGTCTCTGCCCTGTCCACCACCCTCTCTTAGAAGTATCAAGTACCTGTGAGCCCCAGTCTACTCTCCCTGCTGGACTCCAGCCCTTCTTCCAACTGCCTTTTTTTTTTTTTTTTTTTTTTTGCCTCAGCATTCATGGTTCTTATATTCTTGGATTTGCATCATCACCTGCCTCCCTTTCCAAATTCTCAGGTCTTCAGTCTAGGACTGGGATTTATATATAACACAGGCTTTCCATGTTCTTAGATCTTTGGGCCTGGGCTGGCTCTTTTCAGGCTCTGGCTTGCAGGAAAAAGATCAAAAGGGCTCTCTGATGTTCTAACTGTGTGAGCCAAGCCCTCAGAGCAAAGCCCTCTCTCTTCATCTTAGTGTATCTTATCAGCTCTGCCTTTCTTGAGAGCCTGGACTAACACTTGTAGTGATTTCAAGGTTGTAGGACAGTGATTTAGGAGTGTTCTTAGAGGCCATGTGATTTGCAGGGATAGTCTACAGGAGGAGGTAAAATTTCTGAGACTTGAAGAGTTAAATACCATCAAAATTATATGTATGCACATGTGGTGATTTGTGTTAAATACAACACCTGCTTCAAATTGCTGTGACAGTAACAGTTGGTGACTTGCAGTCCTACTGCCTCTTTTTGAGAAACATGCCAGCATGTGCCACACCCATAGTCTCTGTGCTATTCTATGTGCCTATGTTAGCTCTGCTCTGTTCCTCAGACTCTCCACTCCCTGATTACACCACCTACTGTCAATTTCTAATAGACATGGACACCAAACTTGCAAGGCTCCTTCTATTTGTAGAGCCTCTGAGGACCAAGACATGACCTTTGGCCTGTGGTAAGTAGCTGGCTAATCATATTTGCCTATTGAGAGCCTTTGAGTTCTGACTTGCAGAGGGAATGTCTGCAGATATACAGGAAGAGGAAGTAGCCTCCTCTCTTGTATGCAAACTAAACTGCAGTGATTGGAGAAAGAGTTGGAATCTAAGGAGATCCAGAGTCAGTCTCCAAAGGCTTTGACATCCGTAGAAGTCAAGGGACATCATCCCAAGATCCAGGTTAGTAGTAACAAGAGGGAGAAAATAACTAAAAATGGATATAACAATAGGGGTCAGTGCCAGGGCTTGTAACTCAGGTTAGGAAGCATTGCTGTCTGCTATCTACTGTCATCCTTCTTGTGGATTCAAGGATGGGCTTACCTAATGAGTGGATACTGACTCTCAGGCAAAGTAGTGTTCTCAGTGTGACAGTGGCTTTAACAGCAGACTTGCCTCTGATTGCTGTGGGGTGGTTGCCTGGCTCCAAAGCTTGTACATTATTTCTGAACCACATTGTGTAGAAATATTTCAGAGAATAATTCTAACAGGAGAAGGGCCAAGAGCTTAGAGACAATCCCTTACGCAACAGGTAAGACAAGGGTTTTGTTCTGTGATTCTTGTTGTTTTTGTTTGTTTTGGACCAATGGGATCGTGGAATATTCTGGAACACCAGTGATGATTCTCAACTTTGAATTATATGGTTATATGTAGGAGGAACTAAGGTGGGAGGAGTACTGAGAGGAAGAGAAGGAGTAAGAAGAGGAGGAGAGGAAGGAGAGGAGAAGCTAGGTGATGAGAGAGAGAAAGAGGGGGGAGACAGGGAGGCAGATGTTCAGGTATCTCCCCCAGTCAAAGATAGTTGATATATCTAGGTTGGGTAGTGGGTTACACCTCTGATTGAGCAATACCAAACTTATAAAGCCTATGATTAACATTTAAAAAAAATGTGTAAGTGCAAAAAGGAAAAGGGGGCATGGGATAGGGGTTTTCTAAGGGGGGGAATGGGGAAAGGGGATGGCATCCGAAGTGTAAATAAAATATCCAATAAAAAAAAAGAAACTGGGTTGCATAATGAGTGGTCTCTATGTGGTATGCTGCCACATTAACTAACTAAATTCTTGGTGTAGATTCTCTGAAGTTCCTGCCAATTTTTATGTTGGTTGTACAGGTTTGAAAACAGATATCCAGGCATCAGGCAACTTGATGGCTAAAGTGAGCATCCAGCCACACCTGTGTCTAGACACTTGCCCCCTAAAGCTTAGCTCTGCTTCCTCTTTGACTCAGTGGTGTAGGATCCACACCACCTCCCTCATACTTATTTTGTCTTTTAAACTGAAGGGTCAGGGAAAACTTTCCCCCCACCATCCTTGGAGATACTTAGGGGACCCTCAGTGGCTTGCTGAAGCTCTGCCTGCATGATGCACTGTCTTAGTCCTTGAACATTACTATAACGAATTAGAGACAATCGAGTTGAAAGAAGAGAAGATTAATTTTGGCAAGTGATTCTGAAGGTCATAGCCCAGTCTCAGGTGTCTCCATGCTTTGGTTCTGAAAGACCCAGGTCTCTGGTCTTTCGCTCTGAGAGACCCCCGTCACCAAAGACACCGAGACCAGGTATTCGGATGCAACAGCAAGAGGCTTTATTTTTTTCTAAACGGGTACCGGACGACAGCGTCTCCGTGGAGGACTGCCGTGCGGTGGTCCAGGGATTGGGGTTTTTATAGAGGTTCAGAGCAGGAAGCGAGGTTTACAGAAGCGAGAAGCATGGTTACAGGGTTCTAATTGGACAATTCAAATAAGGCCAGGTTCAACCTAGGGTCAACACCCTGCCCCAGGAACGGAGCAGTCTCTATTGTTCTTTGGATCACCTGGTGTTTTTCTGGGTACTTTCCGTCCCCTGTCCCCCGCTTGGGGCCAGGTGCACTGCTTTGGCACTATCTTTGATGCTCAGGGGCCCAGTATTTTTCCAACCTTACAAAACAACTCTGCTGAGTAAAACACTCTGCTGAACAAAACACTCTACTGAACAAAACACTCTACTGAACAAAACAACTCTGCTAAGCTGGGGTCTTTCAGTTCTATGGTGAGGGCTGCAGGAATGCATGCCAGAGAAATCCACTTTTACCAGAGCTAGGGTTCAGAGAATGACAGAGAGCAAGACTGGGGTCTTATAATCCCCATTGAGTCCATACTCACTGTCCCAAAGACTTTCTCCTGTGTGTATGTGTGTGGTGCATGTTGCATGTGTGTGTGTATGTGGGGTATGTGTGTTGTGTGTCAATGTGGTACATGTGTGTGTAGTGTGTGAATGTGGTACATGTGTGTATGTGGTGTATGTGTGTATGTACGTTGTTTGTGTGTATGTAGTATGTGTGTTTGTGTATGTGGTATGTGTGTGTTTGTGGTGTATGTGTGTGTGCATGAGTGCATATAAATGTAGTGCCTACAGGGGCCAGAAAAGGTGGCTGTGAGCTGCCCAACTGGTATACTTACAACTGAACTTGATCTTTTGTAAGAACAGAATATGTTTTTAACTGTGTACTGGGTGGTTTGTGTCAACTTGACACAAGCTAGAGTCATCAGAGAGGAAGGAGCTTCAGTTGAGGAAATGCCTCCATGAGATCCAGCTGTGAGGCATTTTCTCAATTACTGGGAGGGCCTAGCCTATTGTGTATGGTGCCATTCCTGGGCTGGTGGTTCTGGGTTCTATAAAAAGGTAGGCTAAGCAATCCAATAGGCAGCACTCCTCCATGGCCTCTGCACCAGCTCCTGCCTCCAGGTTCCTACCCTGTGTGAGTTCCAGTCCTGTCTTCCTTTGTTGATGAACAGCAATGTGGAAGTGTAAGCTGAACAAACTCTTACCATCCAAACTTGCTTCTAGGTCATGATGTTTTGTTCAAGGATAGGAATCCTGACTAAGATACCTTCTCTTTAGGCCAGCTTTATTTTTTGAGATAAGGTCTCTCCCTAAAGGTGGAGCTCACCATTTTGGTTAGGTTGGCCAGTCAGAAAGCCCAGGGATCTGTATCTGTCTCTTCTCTGCACTGGGGGTACAGAGGTGCACTGCTTTCTTTATCTGGATGCTGAGGATCCAAACTCAGGTGCCTGTACAGCAAGGGAGTTACTCACCAAGACATCTTTATCTCCCCAGCTGTAGACCCTACCTATGAATATCCACAGCACCTTCTGATAACACCACTTTGAGGACCAGGCTTTTAACATATAGATTATTGACATACATTTCTCCAAGCCACAGTAGCAGATTCTCATTCCTGTAATGACTGGGTGAGCTGTGTTGTAAGGGGAAGCACATGTTTTAATTAACCCAAGTGGAGATAGCTTATCTAGCTGCTCCGACAGCTCATCAGCAAGACAGCTTTTGTTTTTGTCTCAGGAATGAACCCAGGGCTTCTTTCATGCTAGGCAAGCAGTGAGCTACCCAGCACCAGCAGCAGCCCAGCTTACATGCATTTCAACAGTGGCCATGCTCACTTACCAGCATCTTCCAAAGCAACAGCCATTTGTAGAGCTTGCTTAGCCCTCTTGAATTCCATTCCGTCCTTCATCTGCTTTCCATCTAATCTTTCCCCAAGCCCCTTGAAGTGGAAATTTTTGGTTTGCTTGGAGACTCAAATGTGTTATGTGATATTTTTCTGGAAACTGTTTTATGAGAGGATGTTTTGCCAAGCCGGACAGTTGATGGGACTCATGATATTTGGAAGGTATAAGTAGAACCCAACAGACAGCAAATGATTCTCTTGCATTGGTTCGCCTTGCAATGCTTCACTGATCTCCACTGATTTTTGATTGTTATAACTTCATAGAGAGAAAAGTACAAAGGAACTTCTTTTGGTTTTCCAGATGCTTTTTGCCACTTCCTCAGATTTGAGCCTATTAGGTGAATCCTTGAAGTTTCTGGTTTCTTCTGGATTGAGCAGCTGCTCCTGATTTGTGTTTGGTGTTTGCCGATTGGACTGGACTGCCACTAATCATTCATGTTTGATGTTTTGGGCTGGACTGCTGATATCTTGACAACAAAGATTGGAATCACCCCAAGAACTACTTCTAAACAGGTCTACAAACCCCATTTCCTTTTAGCATCTCTTTTTCCCTACTTCTGGTAGGTCGACTAGAAGGGAGGTTGAAGCATTAAGAATCCCAATTAAAGTAAGTTTTGAAAAACCTAAATCTACAGTCCTTGTTAAATTCTTTTGTGCATGTATCTTATTCTATTCTCTTATAATGTTGGCCTTATTAACTGATATGAAAGGTCCACAAGCCTATTTTCTATTTGAAATTCTCCCTCACACCAAAACACCAAAGTTCCAAGTGTATAGAGCACCACTCTCTAGAAATGCATTCTCCAATTCTTTCCTTCTCCCTTTATCTGATGGCAAGGGCTCCAGTTCTTTAGAGGGGAAGGTGGCCTTCCTCCTTAGCCAAAGCAGCATAACTCACGGTTTGATAGCTCTGCCCACTAGTTTTATGTCAACTTGACACAGCTATCTCAGAGGAGGGAACCTCAATTAAGAAAATGCCTCCGTCAGATTGGCCTGTAGGCAAGCTTGTAGAGTCTTTTATAAATTAATGGTTGATGAGGGAGGGCCCAACCCATTGTGGGTGGTGCTGCCCCTGTGCTGGTGGTCCTGGGTTCTATTAAAAAAAAAAAAAAAACCAGGCTGAGTAAGCCCTGGGAAGCAAGCCAGTTGGCAGCACTCCTCCATGGCCTCTGTATTAGCTCCTGCCTTTAGGTTTCTACCCTGTTTGGGTTCCTGACCTGACTTCTTTCCATGATAAATAATGATGTGGAAGTATAAGCCAAATAACCCTTTTCCTCCCCAAGTTGCTTTGGTCATGATGTTTCATCACGGCAATAATAACTCTAACAATATTCTTTAAAAAGGCTATTTGTGTCTTGTTGCAGTTGGGTGATTGAAAGTAAGAAGGAATCTTAAAATCCATTATGCCTCTCAGTGGGACAATAGACTTGTTCATTTTCTTTTTATGACTGAGCAAAAGGGTGAATTCTGAGTGTAACGAAGTCTAGTCACTGTTGCAGCAGGGCCCACTACTAACACAGAGCTCTGCACACTAAGCATGCTTGCTCAGATATCCTTCCTCAGTGATGACATTAACCCCTATATCTCTTTCTGCCCCGACTGCTACTTTAATTTTTACTTTTGGCCAAGATTTATTGAGACCCTAAATTCTAAAAGTCAATACATTTAAAGAGACCACCCCTTAAATTATTCTACAAATTGGCTCCCTCCTCCCTCCTCCTTCCCTATCTCCCTCCCTCTCTTCTCCACCCCTCCTCGTCTTAACAAGCTCTACTCTCAGTATGTCTAAACCAATCTTTCTGCTACAGCCTGCTTCCTCTTGCTCACATTTTAGAAAAAAAAATAAATCAATGGTTGAAGGGAACCATCTGGTTGCAATTTCTTTGAAGTTTTTTTTGTTTGTTTTAATCAGAAAATTCCCTAGTTTATTTTACTTGGCTGCTTTTCAGGGTGTGATTGTTTCAGTCGAACATCTAAATATCTTTCTCAAAGCTTCCACTAAAGTTTAAAATCCAAAGGGGATGAATCTATAAACCAGAAATGCTGATAGAGGGAAGGTAGACCCTAGAGCAATAGATTTCCCAAGGGTCTGGACCCAGCCTTTTCTGTAGACTAGATACTGTGTCTCTGGGATCCACGGCACTTCTGGTACATTTTCCCGTTGTTTTCTGGGTAGGAAGAAGAAAGTAAATGGTGGTTACTACTGATTCAGAGGAGCATTGTCTCTAGTGGTTCCTGTTCATAACTTAGATTTTGTTTATGCTGTTTGCCTTGGTGTACAGTTTGGTCTTAATTTAAAAGTTTCTCTTTATGGTTTAATTCACGCACAGTCTCCCTGTCTCTGTTTTAGATATAGTGAGATTTTAAAAAGTGGTTGGCAAAGTCCTTTGAGAGCAAGGTGCCTTCTTTGGATTTATCAAGCTAGGGGCAGTTAGTGTGTTTATGACCTGGCTCTTGGCAGCTGATGAACTTTTCACAGATAGGAACTCAGTGGGCAAAAAGCAGGAAGAACAGTCACAGAGGACCAGTGAATGTCAGATTCTATGTTCTGGGGCCATTGGTAAAGTGCATCTCCAGAGCTGGCTGGATTCAGCTTAGCTGAATTGGCAACTTTCTAGTAGAAGGAAAAGCAGCAGAGGTGTGGAGGGTTTGAGGGGGCTCAGGCACCCTCGGACTTGCTTGGCATTGGGGTTTGTGTTGGAATCATTTGGGAAAGTGGTGTGGTAGAAGACAACAGGGAGATGTGCCAGAGCATCAGGGCACCTTCTGGGAACAATCAAAGTCCACATAGCCTAAAGGTTCCTGCATCTTCAGGACACCTTGGGCTGCTTCTTAGAGAATTACAGTTATAGCACAAAGAGAAGCCAGTTTTCCTACAATTCAGACTGTGTATTGGTCTAGATCCATAGATTATCTGCATGAGGCTATGGGAAAGGCCCACAGGCAGTGGTTATCATTGGCTTCCCTAGGGCAGTGCACTATCAAAGGAAATTTTCTCTGACTTTGGTGAATTTCCAAGGTTTGTGCTTAAGGCAGGATGTATGCATGCTAACTTGGAGGGAAACAGGCCGCCTTACTTAACTATTATTCATACAGTTGATGCTTTTTTCTCTCCCAGCTTCTCCCAGATTCTATCCAACCAACTTTACGCTCATTCACTCTCTTTTAAAAACAACTCAAAGCCCCCCAAAACAAGAAATAAAACCAAACAAAAGGTCTCTCTCTCTCCCCACAAAACAACAACAACAAAACAAAACAAAACAAAACAAAATAAGCAATAAGATAAAAATTCCAAAACAAAGCAAAATGAAACAAAAAGCTCAGCAGAATATAATTCAGTTCCTCTTGTATTGACAACTACTCCTGACATGAGGCCTACCCATTAGTGTTGTTGATATACCCAGTGAGACTCCATTGGAGAAAAAAAATTTCCCCTTTGCTAGCAGGAATCAATCGCAGATGTCTTCCCACTTAAGCAGCAGTGTGAGCCAGTGTCCACTTCCCCCTCTCAGAGCTGGGCCCCTGTCTGGTTTGAACCTGTACAGGCTTTGTACTTCTGTCACACTCTGAGTTCACATGTATATCAGTCCTGCTGTGTCTGGAAGATGCTGCTTCTTGGATTTCTGTTGCCCTCTCTGGCTCTCACAGTCTTTCCACATAGATCCCTGAGTCTTGAGGGGTACGGGTCAATGGAGAGATCACATTTAGGGTTGATGGTTCCAGTAGCTCTCTCTTTGCACAGTGTCCAGTTGTGCATCTCTGTGTTAGTTCCCACTGTGGTGATCTTTCAGATTGAAGACCCATTATTAGGAAGTTCATGAACACCACACACTGAGGCCTTATCTCTGTATCCACAAGCAATAAAACAAAAATCCTGTTTTCTTTCTCTTCTCATCCTGCAATCATTTCTGAAGTTGGAGAAAGAAAGGGTAATTCATTTATTAACTTTTAAAAACACCATGTACATTAAGCTCAACTTTATGCTGACTAGTTAGCCTTGCTTCTATAGCAGCAGTGTCTTAAAATATCATCCATGAGTACCCTGCCCTCCCAGTGATTTCCATACAGTTCCTTAAAATGTCCACACTCCAGGTCTAGCTGTCATTGACAGTTTTCAAGTGTACAGAATCATTACCTATGGAGGCCCTTCTTGCTGCTGGCCTTGTAGGCATATTAGTCCAACCCAAGATAAATCACTCTTCAGAATTTTAAATAGATTCATCTTTACTAATTTTAATTGTGTGTATATGTATGTGTTTATATGTAGAGTATGTACATATGAATATGGGTGCCTTAGAAGCCAGAAGAGAACACTGGATCTCCTGGGACTAAAGTCACAGACAGTTGTGAGCTACCATGGGTGCTGAGAAAGAACAGGAAGACCTCTTACCATTCAGTCATCTTTCTAGACCCAGCTTGTATATTTTTGATATTATTTCTTCACAGTATTTTTTCTAGACATTCTTGGCTGTTTATTTTTGTAGAAGACAGTTGTATATGTCAGCTATCTAAAGCCTGGGAAGCATATGTATATATGTGTGCTTTTCATGACTATAAGAAAGCATAATTCTCCAGCACTTTGACCTTTGACTTTTAAATACCTGTGTATGCATCCTTGTTTAGTTGTGAAGCATGGCATTTCAGTAAAGAAGACAAAAATAATGTTTATTTCATGAAAAGCACTTGGTTAAAGAACCACAAACATGCTCTTGCTCTCCCAAGTGGATACAGGAGTTTAGAAGTGACCCAGGGCTCAGGGTTGTTGGTGACCCTAAGAGAAACCAAGGCTTGAGGGTGCTTCTTCTTTTTGGCTAACTTCTTTTAAGTCAGGAAAGTCATCTCCTGTGAGTCTGAGAGCTTGTTTTAATATGTGAGCACATATCCATGGGGGGAAGAATGAGAGGTGGTAAAAGAGCTTTGGGGAGATAGCATGGCCCAAGTATCTAAAAATGAGTTTCTGATCTGTGAGTTTCTCATGGCCATGAAAAAAATAAATGAAAATTATTAATTAGCCATACCTTGGCTACACACAAAGAAATTCTCAAATAAACAGAAAAGCACCACAGAAAAATCTATGTCTCAAATACACGTGCGTTTTCCAAGAGACTTTACAATGTCAGCTAAAATTATTTTTTTGCATTGATTACATATTTTTACAATGAGAATATGTTGGCCACTGGAAGTGCTGGAAATGTAGAAATGAAACACTGTGACTAAAAGAAAGGCAGAGTAAAGGGTTTATTTGGTTTACACATCCTGAATCATGTCAATTGAGGGGCGACAAGGCAGGAACCTGGAGGGAAGAGCTGAAGCAACGCCATAAAGGAGTGCTGCTTCCTGGCTTGCTCCTCATGGCTTGCTCAGCTGGCTGCCTTATTCTGACAGGACTACCAGCCCAAGGATAGCACTGTCCACAGTAGGATGCAGGCATTTTTATTTCAATTGAGAGTTTCTCTTCCCAAATGACTCTAACATGTGTTAAATCGACATAAAATGAACTGACACATATGGTGTGCATGAAACCACATAAGTCTAAGATTTATTTATCTTTCTCCCACATTAAAAGAAAATGTGGGGAGGGGACTGAGGAATAGCATGGACAGTCGGTGGAGATAGATGTCTGAATATATCTAAGAATGTAAAAGGAGAAATAATAGGCAGTAATTGGTAAATGATGTTTGAGGTAATTCTCAGACTCTAAGCCAAGTTATGATAGAAGTATATGAACACACAATGAGATCTGTTATAGGTAGATAGCGTCTACAAGGTAGCGAGGATTAAATAGGCCACTGTGTTAGTTACTTTTCTTTGGTGTCTTAAAGTGACAAAAGCAATTTAAAGAAAAATAAAGAGTTTGTTTGGCTTATGGTTATGGAAGGCTAGAAAGCCATAATGATGGGAAAGGCATGGTATTCCAGCAGGAGTAGAAGCCTGAGAGATTACATTTCTTCTGCACACAGGAAGCAGAGATGAAGAACAGGAAGTAGTGTATACTGAATAAGCTATAGAGTATAGACTTGAAAGCCTACTCCTAGTGATATACTTCCTCTAGGGAGGCTGACACCTAGGTAACCTCCCCAAACAGCGCCATCTACTGGGGACCAAACAATAAGTATCTGAGCTTATATGGAACATTTCTCATTCAGATCATTACAAACAGGAGCAAGACATTGTATTGATACACAAGTTATTGCAAGATGATATGCACATAAGCTGTCTATCATAAGTATTTAAGAGTTATTTTAAAGTAGCATATTAGTCATCAGCAAAAACATAGACAACTACTGAGTGCTAAGGAAGTGATCCTTCTGAGTCAATCAAGATAGCACTAGTAAGAGTTACTTGTTCAGTATTTACTGTGGACCGGGAAATGTTTTAAATGCATTAAATGTACCCACTCATTTTAATACTATTTTCATATTATTGATAACCATATAAAGTAGAAACTATTATTATCATTCAAGGTTTTTTTTTTTTTTTCTAGGCTGGCCAAGAACTTGCATTGCCACTGAGATGACCCTCCACATTCAATCCCCTGCCTCCACCTTTTCAGTGATAGGATACAGAAGTGTGCCTCCACACCTATTTTTTTAATGTAGTACTGAGTAATTCAGGGCTTCGTCAGTGCTAGGACATCACTCTCCCAGCTGAGCTGCATCTCCAGGACGATACTGAGACCAGTAGCTTCCCTGAAGGAGCGAGGAGCCACATTTTGAAGTTCAGCTCTCTAGCTCCAAATGTCACATCTTATAATAATCTTATAAAGATTAAGCGACACTTATTAAGACATAAGTGTCTTATAGAGACACTTACAAAGAATAGAAGGATTCAGCTTGTGGGTCTTTTCAGTTAGCATAACCTATGTGTAAGGAATTGCTTCTGAATATAAATACATAGGATGGACATGTTACCCAAATTATATTTTCATTTTTTAAAAAATTCTTGTATTAATGCTTTGAGAGTTTTATACAATGTATTTTCATTATATTCATCTTCCTTCCTCAGCTCTTCCCGAATCTTCCTTCTCTACCTCCTTACCAACCCAACTTCTCTCTCTCTCTCTCTCTCTCTCTCTCTCTCTCTCTCTCTCTCCCTGCCTCCCTCCCTCCCTCCCTCCTCCCCTCTGTACTAACTCCAGTTTGTGTTAGTCATCTACTCCTGGGAGTTTACTGAATTAATTAAAAATATATTTATTTAGTTTTATGTGTATGTATATGCCTGTGTACCCGAGGGTATTTATGTTTACCACATGTGAGCAATGCCCACAGAGGCAAAAGAGTGCATCATATCCCTTGAGACTTGAGCTGCAGATGAGTTTGGGCCACCATGTGGATGCTGGGAATTGAACCAAGGACCTCTGCTAGAGCAGTCAGTGCCTTTAACCATTAAGTCATCTCCACAGCCTCACAAGTAGGTTTTTTTTTCTTTCTTTTAGATTAAAAAAGTATTAGTACATTAAAATAGTTTTGAAAACCAGTGTGAGTATGAACTCAGTTTGGATGACATCACAGAATACTGAGACAGTAGACTGGGAAACTGCTGAGGGGGTTGATGCTGGACCAAGGGGTTCTGGGATCCAGTGTCAAGTAGTCCAGGTCACTTGCTGGTGACTTTGGCTTCACAGCTTGAGTGGTTACAGGAAGTTGTTAAATTGGAGAATGATTTGTCTTTCAGTTACAATCAACTTCCAGACCTCCCTCCTCCATTGCTCCAATAACTGCCTCCCTCACCACAGGCATCTTTCAGATTGCCATGCCTCTCAGAAGTCTTATCATGCACTCACATTCTATTGTTATTTTTCTAGCTTCACTATGGAAGAGAGAAAAATGACCAGTTACAAATAGCTTTAATGCAGAGCTGTCTGGGATCTGCTTGAAACTTTGTTTTAATCCAGATTTTTCCCTCCAGAGTATCCATGTTAGTGTTACTCATTTGAATGTTAAAAGTGGGTCTGAGTTAATAGTGCATTCCTTCAAAGTTAGAACAATCACATTTAAGCCTCTGTTCCCTTCTCTCCATCAATGGTATTTTCTCTCTCTTGGGCTGGAAACATGGCTCAGTGATTAAGAGGGTGCACTCTTTTTACAGAGGACCTGAGTTTGATTCCCATCACTCTAGTCATGTACCTGCAACTGTGGCTATAGAGGATTAGATGCCCTCTTGTGGCCTCTGCTGATATCTGCACTCAAATGTCTTCTTTCCTTTCTTCCTTCCTTCCTTCCTTCCTTCCTTCCTTCCTTCCTTCCTTCCTTCCTTCCTTCCTTCCTTCCTTCCTTCCTTCCTTCTACATTCAGAGCATATGGAATGTCAAAAGTCTTTGTCCTGGGGACCAGAGGCTTAGATTTTGGTTCTGGTACTCTGGTCAATGAGCTGGCTCTAGGATGCCAGGTATGAGAACAGACTTTTTGAATATTTACCAAGGTGATTGTGAGAAACAGAATCACAAAATAGCGTGATGTGAGGTTCCAAGCAAACAAAAGGGTGGATGGCAAAGGGGCATCTGACATGTGACATGGGTGTATGTTCCTCTCTTGCTTCTCCATGATGAGGTACAGATTGAACACAATTTTAGTCAAGTGAACATTAACATGTTAGTTGGAAAGAAATGTACTACCGACTCTGAGCTATTTTCTCTTGGTCGGTATGGATACACAGATATATTTGGACACTAGGGATTAATAGTTGTTATTACTCATAGAAATACAGTGCATGAGATATAATCAATAAACATACGCATCTATACATTACTTTGGAATAACTAAATAACTTTTAAAGTTAATATTACCACAGGTAGGGGCTTTTGACATCTTCAGTTGGTTGGTGAAATCTGTCGTAATGCTTCCACTTTTTTAGACACTGTCTTGCTTTACACTTTTTGTGTCCATGCATGGTTACCACCTCCAGGTGCACTTGCTGTGTGGATGTGTGCTCACCATCTCCAATTGCACTTGTTTTGTGTGTGCGCGCGCGCATGTGCTCACCACGTCTAGTTGCATGCATCATAGATAAATACTACTTTCTTTGAAAAATCTAGAGCTGTGAACTCACAACCCTCAACTACTCATGTCCAGGGAAGTGGTGTCAAAGTTGTGGCAAGTTGAGGTTTAAGTGCAATGGGTCAGGTCTTTCTCTATGAATAGTTGCTCATTGAAGGCAGCCTACATGGGATCTATCCATCCCAACTGTTAGAGATTTTTTTAAAGCAAATAAACAAAGCTTGATTTAACGATCATATAAGTGCACCCTCAAAGATTGAAGATGAAGAGTTCCTTGTCTCTCTGTGAGATAGATAGAAATGCTATTTCTACTGCCAGCTCACAGCCGAGTAACAGGAAGGTTGAAGGCAGATGGTGGCCTCTGGTAGGAGACGTGTGAACTGGGTGGACTTTTCCCTTTTTAATTTTGTTTTATTTGTTTCTGAGGTATGAAAGCACTTAGACATATGGGTTGCAAACACCATTTCTGCCCCAGGTATTTCCCAAAGCTATGCAAGCATCTCCAGCACCAGGTGTCCTTGGAAGAACTCAGAGTTCTCTTCTGGTTAGGCTGGAACTGTTTTTCAGGTCCCAGCATTCCTGCCTCACCTGGCTGAGGTATACCCTCTGTACAGTATGTGCTGGTGTCTCATTACTGACCAGAGACAGTCGCACATGTGAGCCAGCCCCAGGGAACCAACTATGGTACAGTGCTGAATATAGTTTTCCACTCTGTGTTTGGCTTGGCCTGATCCCTGTGGTGTCTTGCCAAACCTGCAACCTCCTGTCAGGAGTCATTCAGCCCTGGATGGGAAATATTCCTCATGCTGTTGTCAGAAAGCTGATCTTTCATGGTAAGCCTGGCAGACTGTCTATTTGGCCAGACCCAAGCAGGGAGAAGCCAGGCTTTCCTCTGTAAAGGACGCGTCTACAGTGGATGGTACTTGTACTAGTAAAAATATTTAGGTTTGTGGTGTTGGCCAGGCTGCTCCACTTAAAAAATGAGAAACTTGTAAATGTAGAACTGAAAAGCTCCTCACTTAAAACTGGGGAAGCCAAGGCCTGTTTTAGTTTAAGTAGCTAAAGTGAAGCAAAGTATCATATAGGATGTTATCTTAAAAGTAAAAATGTTTGGGTCTATCACCTCAGAGAGCCAGTAAAATCTCTATAAAGTGAGAGAGACAAGTGGGTAACTGTAGAAATGCCAAAGAACTAGTGGTCTCAGCCCAGGGTCTACAGGGCTCTATGGCAAATGCCTGGGGCCAAATCTCCCATTCTGATGCACTGCAAGTGAAGTAAGAGATGAGACCTTGGGATACTGGTAAATGCTCTATTTCATGGCGTGTAGAGGAGTGTAACGGTGTTTGCTCATGATCATCTGTTGAACTGAACATACATTAATTCAAGAGATATGTGGTATGCTTTATTTGTAACTGGACTGGGTATATATATTATCTAAACATTTTATAATTATATTAAAAATGTGTATGTGTGCATGCCCAGTTGTATGTGTATGCACTACTATATGCAGGTACCCACAGAGGCCAGAAGAGGGCATCAGATCCACTGGAACTGGAATCATAGGATGGTTGTCAGCCACCATGTGGGTACTGGGATCTGAACCCAGGTTCTCTGTAGCAGCCAGCTGAGCTGGCTCTTCAGCCATGTAGATCTATGATTATTTTCACAGTAGGTACACAGAGGATAGACACCCAGTTCAGCAGATGAACACGAGCAAACACCCTCACACTCCTCCACACATCAGAGGCAGAACATTTATCAGTATCCCAGAGTCTCATCCTGTACTCCTCATGGTCACTGCCTCTCTCCTTCCCCATTCTCCCCAGGAGCCATACAGTATGTGCTAGCATTTCTTCTAGGCTCCATCCCACAGTTACCTGGCAACAGCCAGGTAATGCCTGGCTTACTATAAAAGGGGCTGTTCGCCCCCTCCTCACTCTCTTACTCTCTGTCCCTTCTCTCCCTGCACTTTCTCTCTCCCCATCCCTCCCCCTCTCTCTCCATGTGTTCCTGGCTGGCTCCTCTCCCTTCCCTCCCCTCCTGTCCCCTCCCCTCCCCTTTCTTCTCTCCCCTCCCCTCCCCTCTTTTCCCCTCCCCTTTCTTCTCTCCCCTCCCCTCCCTTCCCCTCCTCTCTCCTTTCCCCCCCTCCCTGCCTTCCTCTGTCTCTACTCCCTTCTCAACTCTCCTCCTCATGCTCTAAATAAACTCTATTCCATACGATATGTGCTGTATGGCTGGTACCTCAGGGAGAAGGGATGCCTCAGCATGGGCCTGCAGAAAGCATCTTCTTCCACCTCACCATACTGTGCTTCTACAAAACATATTCTGGTCCTTTCTTTCTTTCTTTCTTTCTTTCTTTCTTTCTTTCTTTCTTTCTTTCTTTCTTTCTTTCTTTCTTTTTTATAAAACACAACAGTATGCACTCTAGCTGAATTTTATCCAAAATTAAATTTCTAAGATATATCATTTAATTCTAAGGACCATCAATTGCCATTTTCCACCACAGAGACTATTCGATCATATGAATGACATCTTTCATCTGTCCTACCATAAACGTTTATTTGGGCTGTGTTCAGTTTTGAGCTCTTAGGCTTCCTGCGTCCGTGGTTGTGTGTGTAGATGTACATGTGTACTTACATTGTGAGTACATGAGTGTGCTCGTGTCTGCATGTGTGATATATGTTACAGTCTGTCCTAGTTTGCTTACTGTTGTGATAAACTCTATGACCAAAAACAACTCAGAGAGGAGAGCGTTTATCTTAACTTACAAGTTACAGTCAGTCTTTGAGGGAAGCCAAGGCATGAGAATAAACCAGGGACTGTGGAGGAACGCTAAGTGCTGGCTTGCTCCCAGGCTCATGTTCAGTTCAGCCACCCTTCTTATGCAGCTCAGGCCCATTTACATATTCCAAATTTATGAATAAATTATCCTATATTACCTATTGGAACATTTCCCCTCTAATCTTTACATTTCAGTCTGAAGTCCACCTAGAATAGTATTCTGAGTGTGTGATGAGATCAATGTTAGAATTTTCCTGTTTCACGTACAGGAAGCTGGTTGATGCCAAACCCGTTGAGATGACTATTCCTTCTGCTGCTGCTCTTCGTGAATCAACTGTCCACACATGTGTGTCTGAGCTCTGTGCAGTTTGTGTCTCTATTTCCATGATATCTCCCAGGTTTCTTGGCTTTATAGGTCATGATTTCCTGTATCTTGTACTTCATGTGCAGGAGGGGATGTGTTTGTCCTTTTGATTTTCTACATAAACATCATAATGAGCTTTATGAATGCATTATATTTATAGGTCAATTGGGGGAAGAGAACATATATACACCGTTTATTTTCAATCCATGGCCAGGAAACATTCTCCCACTCCTTTCATTAAGCTTTTGCATTTATTTTGTGTGAACTGGTCTACCTCTTGTTAGATTCACTGGCTTTGGTGGATTTTAATGATCCCCACAGACTAGTCCCTTAGGAGCAGATGAGAGTTACTTTGGTGACCAGGCAAGCTTTGGTGATGTGTAAGAAGTCACTGCCTGTGGAAGGAATGGATGGACAGAAGCAGAATCAGGCAAATGAAGAAAGATAATTGCAATACATGTATGCTTGGGCAACCCACTAAGGTGGTCTGAGCAAATAAATATAGTCTGCCAGAGAGTCCACGTTGGATTGAACTGGTTGAATCTTCTTACACTTGCATCTGTTTGCTGTGGACTGCCTCAGAAAGATGTATTCTTCTGGGGGGAAGGGGGAGGCTCTTTGCAGATGTTGCTCGAAGAACCCCTGGCAGCTAGGGCATGGGACTCTTTTGGTGGGGAAACCTGGTGTATGTCTAGGCACACAGAATCCAGCAGTGGTGGTGGAGCAGTCAGATGGTCTTCTATGCTGCTCAAACTCTCTTCTTCATTCACATTCAAGCACCAGTTACTCCAGGGCCATGATGGACTGGTCTTGCTGAAGAAACTCAGAGTTCAGTAGATAGAATCATGATCGTATCTGTGCTGACAGATAGTCCTGCCTTCTTTTAGTATGTAATTCCAGATCTCTCTAAACCACAGCTTACCTGAGGGGTCTTTGTTCTTTGTCTTCATGCTCTGTTCAGACCAAGCTAGACATAGTCAACATTCTTTCTATTTACGTATATCTCTGTCTAAAGAGCAAGGCTAATGGTTCCTGGGAAAGATGGCAAATCTGCTGGCTCCATCCCTGGGTGTAGTTTGGAGCTAAAAGGGTCTCTATTTCAATTCTTTGATAATGTATGATCTCTTGGGATGTAGATCTCTTGTGCTGTGGGGATGAGCATAAAGTCATAGAGGAGGTCATGAGGTGGTGGGGGTGTTGTTACTGCATTGGTCCAGAGCCCTTTGGATTTTTCAAATCAAATGTAATAGTTGAGTGCTTAGTTCCCTGTGGAGGCTTATTTACTGAGGATGATTTCCTAACCTCGAAGACTGAGCTGCTGTCTCAGCTGTGACATTTAGTTATACAGAGGACTTCAAGCACCAAGGCTTGTGATCCTATTGGTTGGTTCTGCTGTCACGAGCCCACTCTTATAACAGCCACAGACTATTCTGTCTACCTCTGAAATGATATTATACAGAGTAAACATTTTGTAAGAACTCGGAAAATGCTGATTAGCTGAGACACCAAGGGCTGGAAAAAACAAGTAAAAGAATCCAGCTAAGTATCTGCTTAGCTGAAATGAAGTCACTCCCTGTTTTAGGATGTGAGAATCCTATGCAGAGCAAATAGAGAGTCTAACTATTACAAATTAATAATCATTACTATACACACTGGAGAAGATCAAAAGCTCAAACCAACAGCCTGAGATATTCATTCCAATAAGGTTACAACTAATTAAAGTGCAAAAAAAAAGAAGCACTCTGTGTCTGTCCTAGAGCATTTTGCCATGCTAGGTTTATCCTAAAATAGTGATTTTGTTCTTTTCCAAACTGTGTTAGAGCCACAGACTTATATACTCCTTTATGATATATATTGAAGCCCCAATCAATTAATAGTATTTTATTTGAAAAATACTTAACTTTGTCTATATTTTATCCTTTCTGTCATTGTTTGTTTTCCCTCAATTCTAATGGTTTCATGTGGAATATTTTTCCTTTGGCCTGGAGACCTCTCTTTGGCATTTATTTTAGAACAGTTCTTACAAGACACAGTGGTTTATTGTTGTTGTTTTCTGAGTTTGATTGTCTGGTGACATTTTTTATCTTGTTTTCTCTTTGGAACACACCTTTTCTTACTGATGCTCTGAAGGCGCCAAGTTACTTCTCATGGCTCCCACCATAGGGTGTTCTACTGTCATGGCTGCTGCTGTTTCTGTCCGAAGTTGCAGTTTTCCTTTGAAAGCTATTGAATGTTTTACTCCTCTGGCTATTAAAAATGTTTTCTTCCTGGCTACAGTATGGATCTGCAGTGTGTCCCCAAAATGCTGAAGGATCAGTCCTGATTTGAGCTACTGAGAAATTCTGGAACTTTCAAGATGGATTGTCTAGTAGGAAGTCTTGGAATATTGAGACACAACCTCAAAGGAGGTTGAAGAGCACCTCTGCTCTTGTCTGTCTGTCTGTCTGTGTCCATCTTTCTGTCTCTCTGTTTCTGTCTCTGTTTCTGTTTGTCTCTATCTGTTTCTCATTCTTTCCCTCTCTCCCTCCCTCTTTCTCTACAATATAGGTTACTGTAACAGAAAGCTGATCACAGCTTTGATTCCCTTTCCCATTTCTTTATCATGTAAACCTAATGTATTGTTTCTTTTAGATCTCATTGAGTAGGGCTTAGAGAATGAGCTGCTAAGAAGTGTGGAGTGACATCTTTGATGTTCCAGAATATTCTCAGGCACTATCACACAAGGCTCTTGTCTTCCTGATGGTTCCCTTCTTTCCTCTTCAGTAACTTGACTGTTTATACTGTCCCATGGACTTGCTTGCTGTTTGTCTTTTATTTTTCAACTTTTTTCCTGTTCTTTAATCTAGATGCTTTAAACTGACTTAGTTTTTAGTTCTAATACTCCCTCTATTTAATCTGAAGATTCTATTAATCCACTTGACATATATCTCAATTTTAGAAATAACTTTTTTCCAGTTCAATTAGTTACACTTTCCTCCATTAGTAATTAAAAAAGTTTTAGCTTTTAAATATCTTTGTGTGAGAATTTCATAGTTCACAGTACCCAGAGTATTACTCCTATATTTTTCTTCTTTTCCTTTTTGTTTGAACATTTAATTACCTCTCTTGGCCCGATGTATATGTTTTAAAGTTAAATTCCAGGTACGTCTGAAGAATTATTGAGGTGATGATGATGCTCTGCCTGCATCTGTCTTCCTAGGGAGGGGATTAGGTTAATCAGCCTGAGAGAGCCCCTTCACCTGGTCCAGGACCAAGAGTATCCAGGCCTGGTTTTCTCTCTTTAATCCTAAGGCTTGACCCTTTAAAGTCTTCTGATGTCTGGCATTTTTATCTGAACCTGTTTGCGTTTGTGTGCACTCAGTCTTCTTAGGCGGTTGGAATTCTAACTCAGATTTCCAGGGTTCTGACTAGTGTGTTTTGCTTTGCGTCTTTGATCCTCTGTTGCAATCCTGACTTCGTGTGGGTATGGGGGTTGCCATTGTATCGAATGGCCCTTCCCCTCGGTATCTCAATACTCAAGTTATTCTTCTTCAAATAATTCCATGATGCATGACCACCAGGTGGGAAGGTTAGCTGAAGTTTTCTAACAATTCAGGAATAGGAAAGCCTAATTCTTCCTGAAGAAAAATGTATTAGATTTACCATTATGTTCCTAGTGTCTTCTCTAACTCTTGACATATGAAGACGCTCACGTTCTCTTAACAAATAGAAAAGTGCAAAGTATCAGAGTCAGAGTATTCTTCTTCCCCTCCAGTCCTCCTCCTCTTCCTCTTTGTCCTCCTCCTCCTCTTCTTCCTCCTCTTTATCCCCATCCTCCTCTTCATCTTTCTTTTCCTCCTCCTCCCCCCCTCCTCTTTGTCTTTATTCTTCCCCTCCTCTGTGGTGTTAAGGACCAAATCCAGGGTCTTATGCATGCTAGGCAAGTCTCCTACTGCTAGGCCACATCCCAAGCCCCCAACATTGGTTTCTGATCAAATGACTTAGCCAGGACTTTGTCAAGGACTCCTTAACACTCAGTTTAATTCCAAGGTATTTTATAGAATGTTTCTCCCCAACTTGAATTCTCTTTTATCTTCACCTCCTTAAACGTCTGGATCCTTTCACAGAATCTACCCTTTGATCTCAAGTCGCATTGACAACGTATATGGCAATAGAAGCTGAGAATGTATTTGAGATATTCATGCCCGATGAGTATTCATAGGCTGGCTCTGATGTATTTGCTAGATGCTTCATAGAATCAAAAACTGTGCTAAACACACAGTGTACTAATCCCTCTTGAATCATGATACTCTCAGTGTTGAAATTCTGATCTCATAAACTTGAAACATACGTTTAAAAATGTGGTGTGTGTGTGTGTGTGCATAGGAGATCAGAAACATTGGCTAACCCTGGAGCTTGAATTATAAACAGTCTTGAGCTACATGACATGGTTGGTGGGAACAGAGCCCTGGTCCTCTGAAAGAGCAGGGCATGCTCTTAACCACTGAGTGATCTGCCCAGCCCCAGTACTCACCTTTTAATTAAAATGCTTTGTTAGATTTTGGGAAGTTGGGGTGGGTTTGGGGTGTGCAGAATTATTTCATCTAGATGCCATGTTTGTGTCACTCACAGCTGTCTCCATGACCGGAAGATGGATGAGAAGCCCAGAGCTGGGTCTTAAATTCTGAGTATGTATCAACTGCAGTGTTTTTTGTTTTCTTTTTTATCTTATTTATTACTAGATTATTTCATTTAATTTTAACAACCCTGGAGACTGTTGTTACCCCAGGTTTCAGATGAAGGAACTGAGGCAGGGGAGTTCAAGCCACCATCCCAAAGCTATAGCTGTAGCGAGTGGTGCGATGTGACATTAACTAAAGTACCACTGTGAGTTGCATTCCTTACTTCCAATTCTCCTGATGATGAAGACAAGTAGAGTTGTCTGATCCACTGCTCTTATTGGCCTCATCACAGCAAAAAGGAAGGCAGTGTTTAGCTAAAGTTTTCTTTTATCTTAGGAATCTCTAATTATCCTTTGGAAAAGTCTTTCCCAGTAAGCAGCAGCTGGTTCAACCATTCCGGTTCTTCCTATCATGTTTCTTGTCATCTTCACTTTTCCACTGCAAAGTTCCACCAAACTCAAAAAATTTAAAACCCTACAATGCCCGGGACTGAGGGGGGGGGGGGAAAAGCCTCAAAGTGTGAAATGGAGGAAAGCATTTTCCACAGGGGCAGGGGAACATCAGGTTTTCCTCTTTAAGAGGTATAAATATCCTTGGGTGAAAGAAAAAAAGCATAAAAGTCACTGTTTTGAATGAACAAAGATCAGGACATAGAAAATAACTATTGAATAATCATACCAGCAATGCTTAAACTGTTAGTTAGGGAGAAGCATAGGCCATTTTTCTTTCAGGAAGAGGTGAGCCAGTCAGCCAAATGGAAGAGACAGAGTTCTGTTTTTACAGATGTTCAAAGCTGGGAAACAACTAAGACTGTGATAGGATATGGGAGAAGAAAGAAGAGTGAGGGTTCTCAGCTATGATAGCACCCAGTTAGGGGGCTGTCCACTTCTGCTTGTGCGGGTTAATCAGTCTAGGAACTCTGAATGGGACCTGCTGAAAATCTGGTGATCATGGACAGTATGTGTGTGTGTGTGTGTGTGTGTGTGTGTGTGTGTGTGTGTAATGGAGGGAGGGAAGGAGTGGGGAGGGAAAGACGTAGTATAAACTACCCTGGTGAGTTAGCCTTGTTTGTTTGTTTTAGACAGTGTTGTGCTACACAACCTCTTGAGTACTGGGATTCACTATGTACACCACCTCACTGGACCACCATGTTGTCAAGGCCTGCCCCATTGTGCATCTGAAAGACATGCATGTAAATTCAGAAGTTTAGATACTATGCCAGAAGGAAATTTAGGAATTTCCCAACAGATACACATCTCTATTCCACATTACTTTCACAGTTTTCCCAAAATGCTGTATGAACCAGATTAGGCATTATAATGCAATGAAAGGGACAACAGAAACAAAATCTTAATTTAAATTTTCAATTATCATAGTCACTTATCATAAAGCTAAGCTTTTGAAAAAGTTTATTCAAGTCTTTAGACTTCCGCCATCTTTTGAATATGGTCTGATACTCACTGTAACCATTAGATTTTCTTCTATTTGTTAATATTTCTAATTAAACTCATTTTTCTTTATGCTTAATAATCCTCAGGACTTTTGGGATTGGTTGTTTTGGTTTATAAGCTATATCCTGTAAGATATGAATTACCACAGCTCTACTACTTTGAAATATTTTATGATCCAAGCTACAGTGGATTTTGATGTAAAGACTCAGATGTGAGTTGACTTTCTTCGGGGACATGGATGGCAGGAGCTGCTGGGATACCCACGAAGAGGAGGGGAACATCACAGTTCCTCTCTTCTGAGTTCCTCTCTGTTCTTTCTCACGGTGCTCAGAGCACTTTCACTTTCTGCCTAGCAGACTCTGCTCTCACTTGTGGTCATGACATGGAATATGTAGGGAGTGTGTTTTAGACTCACAGTGAGAATTCATGAGAGATGCCTGGCGTCGTTTCCCCAGGGCTTCTCTGCTTTCTCCTTTGTGATGGGCACCCATTCCAGTTTGTTTCTTTCTCTATCAAGAGGCTCCATTTGAAGTCTCTCTCTCCTGGACACTCATCATGTCATTTGGCTCAATTATGTACTGGTTCTCTTCTCAAAGATTTATTTTCATCCAAATGGGAATTTTGCCTGCAGGTGTCCATGCCCACCTTTGTACCTGGTGCCCTTGGAGGCTGGGAGGTTGGCATCAAATCCTCTGGAACTGGAGTTACAGATGGTTATGAGCAGTAATATGAGTGTTGAACTGAAACTAGATTCTCTGTGAGAGCATCCAGTTCACTAAGCTGATTCACCATCTCTCCTGTCCATCATTTCTGCCCTGGTTCCTTTCCAAAGCCCCATAGTCAGTATCTGGTCTGATTTTTTTCTCATTCTTGCAGTTTATCAGAAGGAGAGGTAAGAGTGTGTCTGAGCTGTCAGTGGAGGCTTACCTCTTGTGTGTGTGAATGCCACGATGATTATTGAGCATAAGGCTTGGGGTATCAGTGCATTTATATTTAGTTCTGGAGGCTCAGGAAGCTGGGCATGTATGTTTACTTGGTGTTGTTTGCTTTTCTGTAGATGCCTATTTAACTCTTGTTTGCTCTCCTACCTTCTCCTGCTCTTAAGTATTAAACCCCATGGCTTTGCACATGCTCAGCCCATGTAATCTGTTAGCTAGTTTAGCAAACAGAAAGCCCTGGCTTCATGGTGGTACCATCGTGAAGTTACTTAAAGCCCAGACTCCTGTGGATTTACTTGATGTAAATTCAGAGATGGATCGATTCTCTCACACTAAGGTAAGGATTTGCAGTGACCTTGACAGATAAGATCCTTACTGCCTTCTAAATACTTCTGTACCATTCATTTCCCCCAACAACTTTGTACACTGAATTAGAATGAGGTCAGTCTGATTACGACAGTTATCAATCACAAAACATCTGCTAAGGCATTTATTAGAATAAATTTCAACTTTGTTATGAGAAACCACTTTAAATTATTATATTCAGTGTGTATGAACCTATGCTAATTCCATTCTCCAAAAATATTTATAGTTGTCCAATTTTGTGGAAGGAATTTATTAATCAAAGCACATTAATAAATTGAGATAGGAAAACCATGAGTTCAAGGGTAGTTTTGGCTAGATAGTAAGTCTATGACCAGACTGTGATATATAATGAGAATTTTCTAAGAAACTCCCACAGTAGCATTTTATTGAGTGGCATAATGCTCAACCAGGATGAGCAAAGCTATAATAACTGAAGGGAAGCCAGAGAGCTTTAGGCACAGATGCTTTGCTTCTTTGTGATTTTCTTTATTTTCGTGATTACCTCATGTCCCTTAATGGATATGTGTTTCTTTTCTTGCTATTTATTTTCATAGTTCAGCTAGGAGAAGTTTGTGTGTCAGCTGCATTGTAAAGAGATTTTTCACTCTGCTGTAAGTGACCTTTTCTAACATCCCAGTCTATTGTTGCAGCCCAAGGTGCCCCACATTTGGGGGCCAAAATGTCTCGGACCGTTCTGTCAATGTTGGGACCCGAACTGCCAAAAGCCTTGGGGACTAACTTGTTAGCCCACACTGCCCCAAGCTGCTCCAGTCCATGGGTCAGGGCTCAGCAAGAGAGAGAGTGAGGACAGACTCGAGGAATGGAGACCAAACAGAGTGTGATTCAATCCCATTTATTCTTCAGTCTCTCTTCCTAGTCCAAGTTCCTAGTCCCTAGTGCCTCCAAGTTCCAAGTTCTTTCTCCAAGTGCTAAGTGCCTAATACCCAGTAATCCTCCTTCTGAGTTCTCTAGTCCAAGTGTCTTCTACCTCAATGCCTAATTCGTACTCCAAGTTGTACTCTCTAACCTAATTCCTAGTTCCAGGTTGTACTGAACTCTTCTGTCTGCCTCTCACCTTTTATATGTCTCACTTCTAAGCCACGCCTCTAAGTCATACCTTTAAGTCATGCCCTTAGGCCTTGTCTCTAAATCTGATCTCTAAGTCATGCCCTTAACTCTCAGCTCTAAATCACAGCTTTAAGTCTCACACACCCAAGGGAAGATCCTGGGTATCTAAAGCAAGATGCTATCAGAGTGTGCTCAGCTGTTGTAGGCTATTGTAATCAAATCTCTTATCAGGGTATATGGCTCAAGATGGCTGCAAGGATGATAGCCACCTTCTGTCGGCTCCCCACAGTCTATGGTGTGCAGAACCAGTCAGTCTACTTGCAAAGGGATGTTCCTTAAATGACTGTGTAAAGCCAGGATTCCCATCACTGTGGGAAGCACACATTTGGAGGGTTGCTTCAAGCACAGAGGCTCTAGGTACAAACGTCTTCTGGTTGACATTTCATGAGTTTTAGTCTTCATTTATCTTCTGGGATTGAAAGAATGGGATGTTGGCTGGTTTCATTTTCAGCCCTGTCTGAGACAGCACTAATTGTTTTAGAATTTCCACCTTCACCACATTATAATAAAAATCTATGGTCTGGGGTCCTGAGGGATGCTCAGTGGTTAAGAACATTGACTACTCTTACAGAGGACCCAGGATCCATAACCTGTGCTCTTAGATGCACAGCCACCTGTGACTCCAGTTCCAGGGGATCTTGTGCCCTCTTCTGGCCTCTGGAGGTACTACAAACACATATGTATATACATACAGACACACACAGACACAAACACAAACATACACACACAGACACAAACACACAGACAGACACACAAACACACACAGATATACACAGACAGACAGACAGACAGACACACACACACACACACAGGCAAAACACTCATACTTTCAAAATAAACTGAAGTAGATCTTTAAGATAAAAAAGATGGCCTCTGTGTTCTTTGCTTTGTAAAATTAAAGAGTATAGAATAGCTTTAGAATTACTTATGTTACAGTCATGGTGCTAAATATTTTATACCAACTTGGATTTTTAATTCTGCTGATAGGCTGAGAATTACATAGTGTTCTGCCCATGTTAAAGTTGATCATATTGGGAATTACAGATTTAAGTAATTTACCCCCAAATCTCAAAATATAGTGCCAAAGTTAGGGTGAAAATTTAACTCAGAGTTTATGCTTTAGACACTGTCTAATTGATGCTGACCCTCTGCACTTTCTCCTAAAATTAACTTTTTTTTTAAAAAAAGAAAACAGCTAGAGTTTTTTGAGGCAGAAGGAGTTGGGGGAACAGAGAGGATGGAGAACAAGGCCCTCTAAATTAACTGAGCAAAAATAAAATAAACTCAAATATGAGCACACAAAGACTGAAGCAGCAAGCATGAGGATACAGTCTGCACCAGGTTCTCTGTATATATATATATATATATATATATATATATATATATATATATATATTATAGCTTCCAGTTTAGTATTTTTATGGGACATTTGCGTGTATGAATGAGAAGATCTCTGATTTCTTCTCTTTGGCCCTTTTATTTTTCTGTTGGCTTGTCTTGTCCAACTTTGATATGATGGCTTTTGTTTTACTTAATTATATTTTATTTTGTTAACTAGAGATAAATAGATATTTTTATTTGTAATATTCCATTACTCTCTGTACACGTACACTAAGTGTCCTGGAAGTATCATTAAATATACATATATGAATTACTATTTAAACTGTCTTTAGGATGAGTCTATGAAGACAGAGGATAAGTGATTTTAAGTTATTGTTCATAGATTTGGGGGATCTGTGAAAACATAGTACAGAAAAATGTCCTGCAATTCCAGCAGAAATAAGTTTCATGGAAATAGACCTAGTTAAAAAATTAATGGACAGCATAAAGCCACCATAGACCCCGAATGACGAGTGGGTTAGAAAATGAACAGTGCTTGCATGAGTGAAGTCTGATTGCTTATTATGCCAAGTTCCCTCTCCTCTGGTCACATTACATGATGTAACCGGATGAGTCAGAAATTGGATCTGCATGGGGAGATGTGGATGACCACAGCTAGTTCTTGCTTCTGCAGACATTCCAAAAGCCCTGAAATCATTTTGGGAAACAACAAAAGCTCAAAATTTTCTCAGTGACATTTATTAAAATGCTTACACATAGAGCAGAGGTTTGATATGATGTTCCAGAAGGTTCTCTTCCTGATCTCCACTAACCATTCTAAACGGGATCCCTTTATAATGCCCAGCTCAGTTCACTGCCCTCACTTTAAAGCTGACTAGATGTAGCTCCACTGGTGTTGCTGTAGTGTTTTTTCTCATCATGAACTCCCTGTTGTGTCTAAGAACTAGTCTTCATGTTGCTTGTCATCTGGAGGCTTGCATTTATGAAGCTGAACTAACTGGTGAAAGGTCCTTCTGAATAAGGACTGAGACAGGACTGCCCACTCCTCCTAGGATGCATGCATCTTAGTTACTGCTCTATTGTTGTGAAGAGACACCACGAGCAAGGCAGCTTATAGGAGAAAGCATTCAGTTGAGGGTTTGCTCCAGAGGATTAGTCCATTATCACTGGTAGAGAAACATGGTGCTGAAGAAGTGGCTGAGAGCCCTGTTCTGATCTGTAGGCAGCAGGCAGTGAGGGAAAGAGAGACTGGCCCTTTGTGTGGGCTTTTGAAACCCCAGAGACCAGTCCCAGTGATCACATACCTCCTCCAACAAGGTCACTCTTAGACAGTCCAGCTAATGGGTGACTAAGCACTCGAATATATGAGCCTATGGGAGCCATTCTCCTTCAAACCACCACATAACGGTAGTTCTTCAAATCGGGATTTGATTAGATAAAGTTATGACTTACTTTGGAACTCCTCCATCAGACAGATCCAAGATGTTAAAAGAAAGAGCTTAGAAACTGTTCAAGCTACAGAATCAGGAGGGCTGTAAATGATACCCAGGAGTCAGCCTTCTGCATACAATTTTTGGATGCCTTGATGCCAACTGAAGGTTATCAAATTGCTAATTCACAATTCTGCATTTGAGGACTGTGGTGGTTTGAATATGCTTGGCCAAGAGAGTGGCGCTAGTAGGCGGTGTGGCCTTGTTGGAGGAAGTGTGTCACTGTGGGGGTGGCCTTTGAGACCTTCCTCCTAGCTTCTTGGAAGTCAGTCTTCCCCTCCTTGACTTTGGAATAAGCTGTAGAACTCTCAGCTCCTCCCAAATCATGCCTGCCTGGATGCTGCCTTGCTTGATGATAATAGACTGAACCTCTGAATCTATGAACCAGCCACAAGTAAATGTCTTTTATAAGCATTGCCTTGGTCATGATGTCTGTTCATAGCAGTAAAACCCTAAGACAAGGACTAAACACTTGTGACAAAGTATTTGAAACTCCTTCTCCTTTTGAATTTATTCCTTTTCCTCTCCTTATTTCCCATCCCCTTTCTCCTCAAGTGTGCAGAGATCTGGGGACAAATCTGTGATCTATAATAAGTTTCAAGTTTTAGTCTATAGGCATTGTTTTGACATTCCGTATATATGGGTTCTGGGACTGATCCTATTCATATGTCCTGAGGTCCTAAATGCTTTGATACTCAGGACACTGCCAAGTTTTTCTCCTATTCCAAATTATCTCTTTCAGCTTTCTCTGACATCACCTTTCTGATTCCTTCTTCTCAGATAGATATTAAATGATAAATGTCATGTCTTTGGGTGACATGGTGGCTTTTAGACTTGTCCAGTTCTAAGGGCCATGGTTATCATAAGGGCCTAAAAATATTTGATGCCACAAAACATAGCAAACAAAATGAGTAATTACCTGGAATGTCATCTGCCTTGGTTAAAAAAAAAAGTTTTAGCTTAGAGCATTTTGGTAATAGAATCTCCCATCTACACTCCTGTAATTTGAGACTCCAATGTGCAAAAGTAGGAGAAAACACAGAAAAGATCAGTAGATTTTTTTTTTTTTATGAAGTGAAACAGTTACTCTTTTTGTTGCTGAAACCAGATGTGAAGCAGCTGAAGGGAGAAAGTTTATTTTGGCTTACAGTTTGATGGAGCTCAGTCCATCTTGGGGGGGGGGGGAAGGCACGGAGATGAGACTGAGGCAGTTGATCATATTGTGTCCACAGTCAGAAAGCTGAAAGTCAGCAGGACTTGGAGCCGGGCTGTCCAATCTCAAGGCCCCACCCCAGGGACCCACTTCCTTCAATGAGGCTCCATCTCCAAAGTTTCCACACTTTTCTACAACGTTGCCATTAGCTGAGGACCAAGTATTCAAACACACGAGAACATGGAAGACATTTTACATTCAAACCAGAGCCTGGGGCATCGTTGTCATCTAGGTGAGAATAAAGACAGCAGGTATTCTTGCAATGCGTTCACAGTACTGACACTCTGACTCTCAAATCTAGAGTGACAAGTATGATTTTAAGAGTGTCAGGTGAACCTGACAAACATGAGCGGATCTCTGAGATCCCATTGGAGGAGTGGTCATTTTTTCCCAGTGTTGAAGAAATAAAGACATGGTAAGATCTAGGTATACAGTACAACCAACCCAGAGAAAGGAGCCAAAGGCAGTGAGATATGCCAGTGTTGGTTAGCCTCATTTAAATCTTTCCATCGTATTTGAGAGAGTGAACATATTCTTGAAGTTTTAATTTATATAGGTCAAGACATTCACTTTTTTTTTTTTTTTTTTTTAAAGAGCCAGTGTCTTAGTTGTGGTTTCCATTGCTGTAAATAGACACCATGACCAAGTTGACTTTTTGAAAGGACATTTAATTGGGGCTGGCTTACAGGTTCAGAGGTTCAGTCATCATATCACAGCAGGAAGTCCAGCAGTATCCAGGCAGGCATGGTGCTGGAGGAGCTGAGAGTTCTACATCTTCATCCAAAGAAAGCCAGGAGCAGACTGTATTCCAGACAGCTAGGAGTATGGTCTCAAAGCCCACTTCCATAGTGACACACTTTCTTCAACAAGGCCACACCTCCTAATAGTGCCACTTCCTAGGCTGAGCATATTCAAATCACCACAGCCAGTTTGCCTCTGTGTGTGTGTGTGTGTGTGTGTGTGCGCGCGCGCGCGCTCACATTTGGGGTGGAGTCAGAGGGACAACTTGTAGTAGTCATGTCTTTCATTCTACCATGTGAATCTCTGGGATTGAATCTATGTTGTCAGGCTTGGTGGCCAGTGCCTCTAACTGTGAAGCCATCTCACTGGCCTCTTCTGTATCTGTTTTTACAGGAAAAGATGATCATATAACTCAGGTCCAGTCTCCTTGTTTCCTGTCTTGGTCTTGAGACACAACCTTGCACACACAGCATCTTCTACTACGCTCTCCTGTGGCAGCCACAAATCACTCACAACTCTTTCTTGCAGTCATTTGAGCTTTGCCAGTTACTTCCTGTTGTTTTAAGCCCTCGTCTCTATTAAAACCTTGCACTCACACTTCTTTTGTAGCAACTTTTCTCATGCTATAGCCAATTTCTTGTGCTTTGTCTTTGTTCCCCAAACTGCATTCTTTGAAAGCAGCAACCCCTGCTTCTTTTTCACCCTTATATTGCTAGTGCCTATTGCAGTATTTCATGTTTATGTTCCAAAACAGAAAACGATGGCAGATATTTTTCTTTAGTTTCTCATTCCAGTCTAGCTGCTATTTTCTGCCGCCATAAACATAAATATTCTCATATTTTTCTTATTTCCCTTTGAGGGCTGTCATTTATAAGGGTAACCACTCAGTCAGCATATTGGATTTTCAGTCCAAAAGAACACTTAGAGGTAGACAAAATGCTGTAGAGGGAGAGCATGTAAAAGAAGTTAGAATTTACCAGTGAATAGCCACCTGTGCCAATGCTGGAAAACTGCTTGGAAATGGGAATTAGTCCAGGAGAAAATGGAAGTAGGAACTTTAAGAACTGAGCCACGAGTGCAGAGGCCCAAGAGTGAGGAGAACGCCTCTGTGTTAGTGAGGTACCTGTGGTAGTCACTGTTGCCTGTTGAGTGAGCATCCTTAGTTCCTGTGGAATGTACCAGGCAGGTAGTTAGGGGTTATCCTGAGGAAGGTAATCAGTCTTCTTGTCCTGCACTGGAAAGGCATTGGTTTAAACTAGTTACAGGACTATTATTTCTCCTAGCTAACAATGTTGTGTTGGTAAACACCCCTAATCTGAGATGTAAGGAGGGATTCTGTCTGTTGTCTTGCCCTTCTCTTGTCTCCTTTTTCACCTGCTCTCCTTTCTCCATCCCTCCTCTTTCTCTTCTTTCATTCCCTCCTTTATTTTTCTTTCTGTGATATCAGGAATTAATCCCAGGATCTGGTACATGCTGCATTTGAGGCAAACACTCTACCATTGAACTCTACTCTTGGTTCTCAGGATGCTTCTTATGACTGTGTGTATGCTCCCATACTTAGAAGCAAAGAAGGAATTCTCCAGTCGCCTGAAATATGTCATAGATTTTCACATGAAAATAAAATATTGGAAAAAACAAAAACAGACCCATGTAAACATTAGAGTAAGAACTATCAAACAAGGAATTTCTTTCAAATATGGAAATTTTCTGCTGGTGAAAATTGACTGCCCTACGAAATAATGGTGGGTTACACTAATGTGTTTTTTGTTTTTTGTTTTTTGTTTTTGTTTTTTTTTTTTTTGTTGTTGTTGTTAGTTTTCTTTTTCGAGACAGGGTTTCTCTGTATAGCCCTGGCTGTCCTGGAACTCATTCTGTAGACCAGGCTGGCCTCAAACTCAGAAATCCGCCTGCCTCTGCCTCCCAAGTGCTGGGATTAAAGGCGTGCGCCACCACTGCCTGGCTACACTAGTGGTTAATTATATCAGAAAATTTATCTTTCAAGATAAGGCCAGTCTAAGAGAATTCATCAACCTAAAGGCTAATAACAGCTACCAACCAATACTGAAAGCAACAGGATGCTGAACAGCAGACACAGAAAGGAGGTATAACCATGGCTCATTACAGATAAGGGGGATGCCCTGTCTGTAGTGAGTATGTGCCTGTATATCTTCAATATAATTTACAGCACAGGTGACTGGTTCTCTAACATGAAAATCATGGTTGGTTAGGTACTCTCTGTGGTAGTTTAGATGATAAATGTTTTCATAGTTTGGGACATCTGAATACTTTGTTTCCAGTTGGTGGAATTGTTTGGGTATATTTAAAGGGTGTGGCCTTGATGGAGGAGGTATACTACTAGGCGTGGGCTTCGAGGTTTCTAAGCCTGGAGCTTTGCTTTCTCTGCTTCTTGTTTGCAGTAAAAGATGTGGTGAGCTCTCAGTTCTCTTCCCCAGCCACCAACTCTGTACTCTGCCATCATAGAGTCTTAGACTGCTCGAGCCACGAGCCCAAGTAAAACTTCTTTCTGTATATTGTCTTGCTCACGGTATTTTATTACAGCAATAGAAAAGTCATTAGTACATTTTCCCAAATTGTCTTCTTTCTAGAATGGAGATACTTAGATCATTGGACTGACATGTATGGTCAGTCTAGTGTTTATCAAATAACTTTAAAATGGTAAGTTCCTTGGTTGATAAAATCTACTTCTTAATGCCTTAGTTGTCATGAGCTTCTTTGTAAGAGTGATTTTCTTTAAGAGTACTCGATGCCTGGTCCTACATGGTCATCTTGAAGAGATGCTGCAGCCTTGTATAAAGCCTCACTAACTCAGCCATCTTGAAGCTGATAAGAGGTCCCAAGAAAGAATTAGGTTATGGACATATATGCAGGGAAGCAAACCCAATCATCTGTACAAGGCATACCTTCCAAACAAGAGTAGTTTTTGCTTAAATGGCTTTCATGCTGCTGCTCTCTCCTCTGAGGTTCCTTGTAGCAGCCCTTTTGGGTCTTCTCCACTGATCTCAGGTGGAAGACAAGTTATGGGTCCATGCTCAGGTTCATAGCTGATGGCTTTTCAAAAGACTCAGAACAACACTAGCTGCTTCTCAGTGTAACTTAAATCCCAAACCCACAGGGTTTATAGGAAATTTTAACCAGGTTTGGAATGCAAGATTGAGCCTTTTACTCCACATACAGGTATCTCTGTAGATGTAAAGAAGTCACTGAGGAGTCCGCAGGACTCGTTAAAACAGGCTTTCTGGAAAGAAATCCACATGGTTTAATCTTCTTCATAAAACACCAACACATGATTGCCAGGAATCTGCCTGTCGATTGGATCTAAACTTGTTGGTGAGTCACTGCCGGAAGGCTTGTCAGGGTTTTGCTGTATTTTTTTGGATGGCGTCTTCAGCCTCACTGAGTGTTCCAAGGGAAACAATACATCTTGTTTTATGTTTCTTCCCTCAGTGGAAAAAGGAATCAAACAAATATTTATATGATTTCACCTAAATCTGGTTTCTCACTAGTGAATCAGGGCTGTGATTTATCTCCAGTTAGTGGAATTTTACTTCTCTATTCTATTCCAATAACTTTTTAATCTTTAGAGTTTCTTACGTATCCAAGCATGCCTTTCTTATTTATAGTAAGATTTGAAAGTGGCTGCGGTAGTGGAAATCTGTGTTATGTGCCGCAGCCTTTTAAGGTATTGTATTCGGTTTTCCCTACTGACCTGGACAGGGTGCTGTTGCTCCCATATTAAAGGCAAAGAATTGGGCAACGGACACAGGTTTTTCATGAACCTGAGTATTCTCTTAGCTCTGCATCAAAGGATGGATAGAAGATTCCCTTCATAGTCTAAGTCCTGAAGGTCCTTTTAATTCCCTTGCTGATTAGAATGTAAGTCTTTTAAAAAGCTTGCCAGTTATATGACACAAAGGGGTTTTCCTTCAAGAAACCAGGGGCCATTCCTCTTTTTTTTTTTTTTTTTTTTCATCAATGCAGATAGAATCCTGCCTCCTAGGCTCTCTAGCAGAGTAAATTCCTTTAGTGAATTTATTCATTTTAAAAATAAGAGAATCAAAAATACACAGATAAAGGTTTCCTTGGAACATGGAAGTTCCATGTATCGAAGTGAAGGACAGAATAAACAGACCATAAAGATAGGAGTGTGTGTGTGTGTGTGTGTGTGTGTATGTATGTGTGTGTATGTGTGTGTGTGTGTTTGAACATATGTGTACATGTACTGGTGTATGTGTGCTACTGTGTGCTTATGTGTATGTGCCTGTGTGTACATGTGTGTGCATCTGTTGTGTGTGTATATGTTTTTTTTGTTTTTGTTGTGTGTATGTGTGGTATGTATGTGTATAGACCTTCTGTAAATTAGAAGTATATTAACTGAAAACTAACCCTTCAAGTGCTTTGAGGTCTAGTCACTTACAATCATTTTGTATTATGAATGTGGATAATTAAATAATTAGTTTTGTTGCACAGACCAAGTTGCCTGTGGAGATGAGGAGTCATTTTCTGCATTGATAAAAACATTCTTAGATGATAGAAAACACATGTGAAGAGACCAAGCTCACAGAGCAGGAATGGAGCAGAACTGAGAGAAATCAAATGTGGCAAGTGGTGACACCCAAGTTCCCTATCTTACCACTGTGACTGGTGAATCTGTCTGAGCTTAGTTTCTCTTTGGGCTTGAAACACACGCCATTTTATTTACATTTTCTTATAAATAAGATGTTTACTTTTCATTTTTATTTTATATGTATAGCTGTTTTGCCTACATGTTTGTCTGTGCATGACATTCATGCCTGGTGTCTTCAGAGTCTAAAAGAAGGTGTTATATTCCCTGGAACTGGAGTTATAGAAAGTTGTAAGCCATGACATGGGTGCTGGGAACTGAACTTGAATCTTTTGCAAGAGTAGCCAGTGCTTGTTTTTCATCATTGAGCATCTCTCCTGCATCCATGCCCCTGTCTTTATACCAAAAGAAAAGATAATCCCAACATTTTATCAGTTGACTCATCTTGTATTCATAGTTCTTAAAATTATATTTTTAATGAATGTAGCATGAGCTGAAATTTCAAAATAAACTTAAGTTATGTTTATATTGACTTTAGTATTTCAAATCTATGGACTAACATCCCTTAAAAAGTTGCATCTTTATTGAAGACTCTGCATACTGATTAATTGACCAGAACATCTTAAAAATCTCTACTTATTTTAAAATCCGTCTGCAGACAAATACTAGTTTGGTGTCACACAAGAGCCAATGTCTCCTTTTTATACCAGCACAAAATGGTTCTGACATTACTGTGTATTTCTGCATCTCTTCCCATGTGCCTTATGTTGTTACTGTCTCATATCAGACTTTGTGTGTCCATCCCCAGATCCCCAGATACTAATATGACAGAGTAAATGAAGATAAGTATCATTTTCATGTATTATTACTTTTTATAATTATTATACATTCTGGCTGATATATCTCTCATTCTCCCTGACCTGTTGGAGAGTCCGCATTTTGTTCTAGTGGGCTGAGTGCTCTTCATGCCTTTGTCTGGCTTTGTCTTAGACAAGTTTGTCATCAATCTTGGACTTCTCTTTACAATCCAATATGTTGAATTTCTTATTTCTCAGACTTCATTTTTCCCTCTCTTTTGTTTTATGGATTTTGAACTAGTCAGTCCAAGTATGTAATTGTATATCCTCATAGAAAGAGGGGCCATCAACTTGAGAAGGGGTGGGGTGATATTTGGAGGGCAGAAAGGAAGAGAAGAAACAATGTAATTTTATTTCTACTTAAAATCATTTTTAACCAGCACATTGGAAGCTCTGTGGATGGGGCATTGGTCAGTGGGTTTGCCTGTAGAAATAAGTGGATGCTTGACTCTTTTTAAATTGAAGATTTCAATATGTCCATTTGTGGTTCTTGTCCTAAGGCTGGTCAACATCTTTAGAATCTGCCAATTCCCATGACTTGGTATATAAAACCCTCTGAGGCTGATGCTACTAATAATTCAGGTGTGATTTTTTTTTTGGTACATTAGTTTAGCATTTCTTTGATTTTTAGCTCAAACTATTGTTTCTTAGCTTGGATTACTGTAGATGATGCCCCAGGCTAAATCCCACATTTCTACTGAAGGTACCTGGGACACAGCTGTCTATTATGCAGGACAGTCAGAATGTTGAAGGATCAGCATGACTCTTAAAGCAGCTGCCAAGGTGTACCTCAGAATGCCTGCTATCTCTAGAGTTTGCCAGACCATGTATCAGCATGCCATTTCCTCAGGCTTCCTCTGGTTACTAAATCAGAAAGCATTTACCCAGTAAGCCCTTCAACTTCAGATTGTTTCCATTATTTCTTTGTCATCTTTTTTTCACCCATTCTGCTGTTTGTTTACTTCTCAATTTCCTGTTGAGTATGTGCATTTGTCAGGTTCTTACAGAGAAACAGAATAGTAGGACATACATGCATGTACCATATGTATATACATATCATATTTACATACATGCACAACAGAACAGTAGGACATACACCGATTCTCTGACAACTCATCTGCTGGGTGGGGGTGGGGGTGGATTTCACACTCTTGAGAGCCAAACACCTTTATAAACTTCTAATGTATTTTATGTTTGAGAATGACCTTGGGTGGTGTTGGTGGAGTGTTTGGAGATTGGCTCAGGCTAGCCTAAACTCATGAGCCTCCTCACTACTTGAGTGCTGGGATTACAAATGTGTATTTCTGCCAAACCTAACCTTTGTTTTATAGCATATATATTGTCAGTGTGTGTTTGTAAGCATTTAACTTTATTAACGCTGCAGAAGGTTTTATTTCTACCTACACCAATAACGCAAATGTTTTTGACACTATAGAAATTTGATCCCTTAATAAGTGGACTAGGCAATGCCTAGTTCTCAGAAGGAACTTAATGGATAATGGTCGTTTATAAAATTAACTATGAATTTGGTTAAAGAAAAAAGGCATAAATCTGTCTCTGGGCATGAAATACTGGAAATCTCAGCTGTTGTCGCCAAGGGAAATCAGTGGGCTTGGTAACATATTACACTGTGCATTTGAGAGCTCCAAAGGTCAGTTTGGCATGTACCATTGTTGATGTAGCATGGAAGAATGATTTCTGATTCTGGCATTACTTACTTGCCTTGCTCATTTGCATTTCTTCATATGTCTGTTGAAATTCAAACAGCATTAAAGCATAAAGGAATTAACACACACCCATTTACTCAAGTTAACATGCACAGCGGTGGGGTCAGATTTTTACCATATTTGAAAGTCTTCACTGGTTCAACAATACCTTAACTTTGTATCACTAAATCTACTTTCTTTAATACTCCTTTTAGCAAACTACCCAAGATAGGGGACATCTTTTTAAATTTAAAATTAGAAACATTACGGACTGCACCACACTTGGCTCAGTAAAGTTAACTTAAAAGATGCATTTGTATTTTTGATTAAAAGATAAAAAATGTAGTGAAAATAGAAATATTTATTCTCTGAATGGGAACATAAAAATTCAGACTACTTGTTTTGTGAGAGAGGCACGTTCTCAATGTTTTTATGTTTACATCTGGGTAGGCATTGTCACCATACCAATCACAGGCACAATGCTCAGAACCAAAACACTGTATTATGGTGCTTTAGGAGATTAATTTCGTGGATTTTGAACTAGTCAGTCTAAGTATGTAAATGTATAACCTGAGATTACCAAAGATTTACACACACACACCCTGCAAGGCTTGATTATAACTTTTTTTTTTTAATTTAAAAAGGAGCAAAGAAGGCCTCTAAAATGTTCATAAAATCCTAATACTAAAATTCACATTATTTATTCCAGAGGGGATCCTCCTTCTTTCCCCCTCCCACCCTCCCTCACTCCTTCCTTTCTTTCCTTCCTTCTCTTCCTCCCTCCCCTTTTCTCCCTCTCCCTCCCTCCCACTCCCTTCCTCCTTCTTCCCTCCTTCTCCCCCATCCTCCTTCCTCTCTCTCTCTCTCTCTCTTTCTTTCTTTCCTCCTTCTCCCTCCCTCCCTCCTTTTTTTCTGCCTCCCTCTCCCCATCTTCCTCCCTCCCTCCCTCTCTCCCTCCCTCTTTTTCTCCCTTCCTCCCTCTTTTTTTTTTGGCTCTTGAGATAAGACCAGACAAGCGGTCCATCATCCATCGCTGGCACAACTCCAGCCTGCTGGGCTCAGGAATCATGTAAATGAATGTACTTGTTACTGTTCTAAAGCCCTCACTTGGAGATTCCATTATTAAACTGTTTATGATATGGCCATGTTTTAAGTGGTATTTCCGTCTCCTGCTGCTTAATGACACAAAGACGGTGTGAAATGTAACGATGGATGAGATGACTGACAGTTTGTTGGGGAAGGCAGCAGGATGACGCAGCTCTGTGAAGAGACCTAAAGGATATTGGAATTCAGGGCCACCAAGGGGAAGACTTAGCCTAAATTGTACCTAAACATTTGATGTATGGCTTTTTAAATGAGTCATTGCTGTGAGTTACAGTGTTTGGGGCAAAGGGAATGACATTATTTCTCTCCTGCCATCATCTTCTCTCCATTGAGGATTTGAGTAATTTAAAACTGCGTTTCTTAGTGAAGTTCAGTAAGATCCCAGTATTTTAATTTGTTTATGTGTGTTTTGCCTGCATGTATATGTATCATGTATATGCAGTACCCATGGAGGCCAGAAGAGGGCATCAGATCCCCTGGGAATGTCATCAACAGAGGTATCAGCTGCCTCATAGGTATTTAGAATAGACCCTAGGTCCTGTGCAAAAGCAGTAAGTACTCTAAACCACTGTGCCATCTCTCCAGCCCTAAGATCCCGGCATTTTGTGTGATTTGCTAATCTGCTAATGTTGGTTCTCAGTAAAGCCAGCCTTGAGTCCCCTTTGCCTTATACATTTGTTGCCCCCTTTTTGGTCAGTGCACAGCTGAGGCCAAACACTTCCTGTCTAGCTTATTCCTGTGGCTGTGTGTGCATGATCATGGGCACATGTACACTGCCTGGCAAACACTGTCAGCCCTGCTAGTCTAAACATTTCCTGAAACCTGGAAGTATGTGTTAAGTAATCAGTAATCCTGGCTCTCTGGATCTGTGTGGAAAGTTTCCCTAGTTTTGCAAAGTGTTCCATTCAAGAACGTGACTAACCCTTAATGAAGTCTTCCAATTTGCTGTTGATGTATCACATGAATGAAACGAGACTAAAAATTGTGAAAATAACAGATGTTCTTTTATGTCCAGGGAGAACGCTTCAGATTCTCAGAAAAACATTCAGTGGGCACACCCAAGAGTCCCTAGCATAATTAGAGAATAAAATTTAAATTAAGAAGTATTAAATTATTTTATGTATGTGGGTGTTTCCCTTGCATGCATAGCTCTGTACCACATGTGTGAAGTACTCAGGGAGGCCAGAAGAGGGCGCTGGATCCTCTAGAATTGAAGTTAGAGGCGGCCGTGCGGTACCTTGTGGGTGCTGGGAATCAAACTTGTTTTCTGGAAAAGCAGCCAGTGTTTCTAACTGTGAGCCGTCTCTGCAGCCCCGCACTTTACAGCTTGCAAACAACCTACTATGGATAAGAACCCACATCTCTAGGTTCCTAGCAGTTTTGTCCCTAGAGCATCTACCCGATGCAGAGTTGGTTGGTAAGGCACATGGATGTTGCTGTCATCATTACTGAGAAGAGTAGAGCTATGAAAACAGTTAGCCCAAGTCTCTGAGCCCTCCCTGAGTCTTCCACTGAGGTAGGATAGGGCAGTAATCAAAGTGTGGACCACAGTATTGGACAGACAAAAGTTCTTGTCTAAGAGAGATTTCTTGAACTCATGTCTGCCAGGCAAATACTACCACTGAACTATTTCTCAATTCCTCTTCCTTCACTATTTTGCTTTGAGGCAAGATCTTAAAGTGGAACCCTCCTCCCAAAGCCCAGGTAGTCCTTGAACCCTTGATCCTTTCACATCAGCTGTCAAAGTTTTTTGGATTGTAATGCCAGGCTCATCTTAGTATAGTTAACTGTTATAAACATTTTAAATGCACTGTACAAATTACATTATTATGTTGCTTGCAGGCAATGTCTCAAAGCAGGATAGAAGTACTTTTCAGTGAAGGATACAGGTAGAGAATTTTAATCTACTCCATTGAACACACTCTTGTATTCACCGCGTGATTTCTACATAATTTGTGTAATTCTATAAAGTACAAAGACAACAAGATGTGTCGGAGCCATGGCTGCCTGCAACTGGGATAGCTTGGGATATCAGTCCTGCCAAAGTTTTGCACCTGGGAGCTAATAAGATGCCATCAGTAATGTGATTGATTCAGGCTCTCCCTCCCACTTCCCAGTAGCCAACACATACTTTCCACAAAGCAAATTAACACGATTCATGATTCTTTCTGGCAGAAAAACACCTGCTGATTAAACTTGGAGATACAGATGCTAATTTGGAATGAATCATTCGCCTGTCAGCTTATACAAGGTAGAATGGATGCACATGAATCCTGTACACGTGAAGGGCTATGGAGTGAAAAAATATCTAAGAGAGACAGCTTTTCCTCTCATGTTTCTCTCCATACCTGTGATGTGAAGTGAGCAACTTTGTTCTGACTAATGGACCTAATTACTAGTTCATAAAGATCATTTGCTTTATTAAAAAAAAAAACAAAAACTGTCAATGGAAGCCAAGTATCACATAGTTTTTTAAAAAAGTATTTACTTTCAAATTTTGTCTCTTTGTGTATCTGAGTGAGCATGTGCACGAAGTGCAGCTGAAAGTTGCACTTTTCACTATGTGCAACTTTTATGTGCAACATTGTGTGCAAGTGTGGAGGCCAGAAGGGCATCGGATCCCCTGAAGCTGAAGTTACAGGGGGTTGTGAGCTGCCTGATCTCAGTGCTGAGAGCTCAGCTTGGGTCTTCTGCAAAAGCAGTGAGTGCATGCTCTTAACCACTGAGCTATCTCACCAGCTCCAAAATATAATTAAAAAAGAATTCATGGTTAAATGTTTCTAGGAAGTTAGGAAAGTTATCTCTCTATTAGAGATTGATAATTTAGCCATGAAAAGACCATTAATTTTATTAATGATTGACAAGTTTTTTTCTTCCCAGACTGGGATTTTTTTATTGAATATTTTATTTATTTGCATTTCAAATGTTATCCCCTTTCCTGGTTTCCCTTAGGAGACCCCCATCTCCCATCCCCCCTCCACCTGCTTCTATGAGAGTGTTCCACCACCCACCCACTCCTGCCTCCCTGCCCTGGCATTCCCCTACACTGGGGCATCCAGCCTTCACAGGACCAAGGGCCTTTCCTCCCACTGATGCCCGACAAGGCCATCCTCTGCCACATATGCAGATGGAGCCGTGAGTCCCTCTGTGTACTCTTCTGTTGTTGGTTTAGCCCCTGGAAGCTCTGGGGGGTCTGGTTGGTTGATATTGTTGTTCTTCCTATGGTGTTGCAAACCCCTTCGGCTCCTTTAGTCCTTCCCTTAACTCCTCCATTGGGGTCCCCATGCTCTGCTCAGTGGTTGGCTGTGAGCATCTGCCTCTCTATTCAGACCGAAATATTTTAACTGTAGGGAAGTTTGAGTAAAGATCAACTGGTGTTTGTTAAATCTGTGGAGTTCTCCAAATTAAAGCTGGAGATTTCTAGAAATTCTAAGAGAAACCTAAGAGAAATTTGCCACTGGGGATGTGGAATTTAGCACCATCTTCTCAGAAGAAAATTTCAGCATAGTAGAAAGAAGATCATGCTGTTGAGTGGCAGCCCTGGGCATTCACTATCCAGCTGATGGTCTAAGTACCTCAGTCTTGTATGATCCAGTATGATCCGGCCGCTCCCCATCTCTTCATCCCTCCATACTTTTCCTCCTTTCTTCTTCATGAAGTTGTTTCGACTGCATGTATGTGTGTGCCTGGTGCCCATGGAGGCCAGAGGAGGACATTAGATCACCTGGAAGTGCAGTTACAGAAGATGGTGAGCCACCATGTGGGTGTGGGAGCCCAACCCAGATCCTCTGCAAGAGCAGCACGTGCTCTTAACTAACTGATGAGAAGTCTTTTTAGCCCCTGTCTCTGCTTCTTTAGTGTCTTAAGATTATACATTATATTGATTGAATGCAAAAGAAACCTGTGCTTACACATGCATTCTCTGTGAATCTGCTGAAATTCCTTTGGGTGCACTGAGGTGAATCATCCTACTTTTAAAGCCACTGGTGAATCCTCGTAGAACAAAAGCTGTTTAGCAGTAGAGAATCTTCTAAGTAGTCTGTTTACCCTAGCACATGCTTCATTTTTTTTTTTTTTTTTTTTTTTTTTTTGTGGAGGGGTCTTTTGGCATTTTCTGGAAGGCATCTTGGATCCTGTGTGGAAAGACAAGCCAGGGCTTGCAGGGTTAGCATGAGGAGTGTGGGAGAATGCCTTTCAGACTGCTAGCGCTGAATGTCATTCTCAGCAAAACCCAGTGCAGCTTTAGCTTCTGGGCACTGGGGTCCACAGCCTTCTCAGCAGGAACCACTAAGCCTGGGCTAAAGATCTGCTGTGCTCTTAGCTAATGCCTTGTCTGGCCTCTTTTTTAATAATCAATCTTAAGCTAATATCTGTGTTGGAAGATGCTGAAGAAAACTTGTGGGCTTTTCTTGTTTAATATGCTTCTTATTTAAACTGGAAGGCTGTTCAGGAAACGGTGAAATAATACTTCAGAAATATTTGTGGTCCTTGGTATGTGATCCAGAAATGAGGAAAGCATAGGTTTATTTCACGTATAAAAACTCATTTTAATATTGCATGAAAAAACCAATTCTTTGATGTAAGTTATCAGGAGTCATATGATTTTTTTCTTGGGATAGATAAGATAATTATATGTTCTGGGCTATAGATCTAAAACTATTCTGAGTATAATTGTGCTCTTTTTGTTCTGAACTGTTAGAGAACTACTTCCAGATCTGATCTTTATCCATTTTGGACAATAGAATTTCTGATGTTACATATACATCCAGAGCCATGAGAACCATTTGCAGAAGAAGGTCATAGAGTTGCTATGGTTTAATTTGGGGATGTGAATACAAATGAATCAAAGGACACAGTCTACAAAATAGTGTTAGACTATAGACTTTAAGGCATCCTGGAAATGACATTTTATGTCTCTATTAATATCCTTTTGAAATTTTTTTTATCAGAAAATTTTCAATCCAATGAAACTTACCATTTTGATATTTTAAAGATTTATTCGTTTATATTTTATGTATATGAGTAATTGCCTATATGCCTGTATGTGCACCATTGTGTATACAGTACTCATGGAGTTCAGAGATGGGCATTGAATCCCTGGGGACTAAAGTTATAGATGGTTGTAAGTTTCTGTTTGGGTGCTGAGAATTGAACCTGGGTCCTCTGGAAGAGCAGCCGGTGACTGCAACCACAGAATCATCTCTCCAGATTCCCCATTTTGATAGTTTAAAAATATTTCAATGACATGTTAGGATTGTATTCTTTGAACAGGAATCCATTTAGAGATGATTTAGTCTAATGCTTTCACTAGATAATTGTTGAAACTGAATCTCAAAGGAAGGGTATTCTCAAAGGAAGGGTAATGAATGACTAAAACTAAGCCCCGCTCATTATTGTGGTTTATTAAAAAATATTGTGCTTTGATATTGTCATCTGCTGGATGTAGGGTTTTTTTTTTTTATCAGTATAGAAAATTATAATAGATTGGCATCTATTAATAACTTTTCTCTGTCCTATTTTTTATTACATTTTTCTTAGTTGTTGGCTTGACATCAGAGACTTTCTGGGATTGTCAATATAGCCGGGTTTGTTTAAGAAATGTGCTTAAACTATTTCAAAAGTAAGTAACAAGTACTATAGACTGAAGAAGATTTTGTTAAAAAAAAAAAAAAGAGGGTCTTGTGTAACCTAGACTGGTCTCAAACTGACTATGCAGCCGAGGATGGCCTTAACCTTCAGATTTTCCTACCTCTACCTCATGAGTGTGGAGATTATAAGTGTTGTCACCATGAGGGATTTGTGTAGTGTTGAGAATTGCATGTAGAGTGCTAGCATGTTAGATAAACTCTATTTTTTTCTTATAAACTCCAAATGCATAAAGTTCTGTATTACCTTGTTTTAGAATTCAGGGGCAGATTTCAAAACATCTAATTATATATTTTAAAGTGCACAGATGATTGGAAAAACCAAAAATATAATTTCTGTTCTTAAATTTACTTACTAGTATCTAGTATATCACTCCCCCAGATTCACTTGAAATGAAGTTAAGATCTGTAATATGGAGTCTGAAAGGACCAGGTTAATGAAATTCTGGTTCATGTTAAGCAACACTTGCATTGGCTTTGAAGAGAAGATTGTAGATGCAAATTAAATATTTGTTCCTCTCTCTTTTCCTCTTCTTTCTACCTTTTGTTCTTAGCCAAGGTTCTGTGTATCCTCGCCTAGTCTCAAAGTCACTGTGTAGCCAGAGGTGACTTTGAACTTCTGACCTTCCTCCAGAATGCTGGGCTTACTGATACAGGCCACCACATCTGTCAGGCATGTCTTCCAGGTTGCCATTCTTTTCTAGTATGTTGGAAATTTAAAACCACAGCCCAGGATATGGGGAGGATTGAAAACAGGCAAAAGGTTGTAAATGAAGCTTGGTTAATTAAGTTGTCAGCAGATGTTCATGGCTTCACATACTTTGTGCTTGTGATACCATCATGGAGAAGATGATAGTGTTTTTGATGTCATGGAGTCTGTACCCCCATGTGGCATATAAAAATGTAAACACAATTGATTTGGAACAGTGATGATGCTTGAGAAGAATTGTCTATAGCAAGATGACCATCTGGAGAAGTTTATTTTGCTGCAGTGTTGGAGGAAGGTTTGCTCTGAACTGTGTTCCAGCTGAAACATCCTATTACTAGTGAGCTAATATTCCTGTGACTGGGGGTGTGTTTCTCAGAGACAAAGGGTCTCATTAGGAGCTCAAGGATAACAGGGAATTTGAAAATTTAAAGTGAGTAGTGAAGGTAAGAAGTTATGACTATTTACCTCTAGAATGAAGATGAGGACAACATGAGCTATTTTATCAGATTATTCTAATACAGGAACTAGTGAGGACAAGAGTATCAGTGTCAATAGCATTGTATTAACATTGAACATTTAAAAATTTTGTTTTAAATTTATATGTTTGTAGGCTTTGCTTGTATGGGTGGATGTGTACCATGTATGTGCCGGGGTGAGAGATGGCCACCTGAAACCTTATAGTCTACACTAGAAACCTACCATGCAGGTCATAATTTCAGATTTTCAACCCCTGGCACCATGAGAGCAAATTTCAATGATTTATTCTTTGTCACCAAGTCCACGGTACTTGGTAATACCAGACAGCTGAACTTTATTAACTCATTTGCACATTAAAAATTTCACAACTGTTTACTTAAAAATCAATTTATGTCCTAAAAGGAATAGCCATAAATATGAAAAAGACATGAGGACACTTCACATCCCAACCACAACAGAGAGATTCAATGAATTAGGAAAGAAAAAAAGCTGGTTTGAGGAAGCCTGAGATTGGATCCAATGCTTGTGAATGGTGCTAAACTTGGAGTGGCATCTGGAAAAAGGGGAAAGAGACTGACAAGGGATGGGTGGAAGGGTTTTCTGACCATTTTGAAGTGCTAGTTGAGGATAGTGACTGTGGCATTGAAATGGGACCAGTGAGTGTGCAGGTGGCTTCCCTGGAGGAAGCATTGTCATCTGCCAAAAACCAGTGCTGGCAAGATCCCCATGAGGGTGGCTTGGGGGGTAGGTCCCTTGAGAACCTACAAAAGAATACCATGGATGCCAAGTGGCACAAGGAAGAGGTGAGGCTAAGAAGAGCTGAGTGAGTAGGAGAGTGCCTGCCAGATAGACATTCTGAGCTTGAAAAGTCATCCATTTGCTTTAAAATTCTTTAAAGAACTTACCAGTTTAAGTGGGATTGAAAGCTTTCTTTTTAAACCACACCTAAAGTTATTTTTAGAATATCTCTTATTTTAATGTAATTTTTAAATGTAAAGCAGATTTATTACTTATAGTTAAGCTGTGACAATGGATGACTCAAGACAGGCTCCAAGTCTTGAAAGTCACCAGTCCAAGTCAGAAAGTCACCAGGCAAAGATAGAGTCTTTCTGTACAGCGACAGACAGCAAGAACAAGATATTCTAGATTCAACAGGAGGGCAACAGAGGGCTAATGACTTCTCAAGTTCGGGACAGACCTCTAGTTCACTAAGTTCTCTAACATCTCTTAGCTTAGTCAACCAGTGAGTTTATTGGAGTTGCTTCCAGGACTACAGGGATGAAGGGTTGCACGGTTGCTCAGAGACAGAGGAATCATAGGATAAACTTATCTCCCCAAAGTCCTGGAGCTCCTTGGACAATCTGTAATCAGCCGGGAAAACCGAAGAGCCTCTGCTCCCTATAAACTAGCAGGCCTATTTCTCCCTACTTCCTCCTTTCTCTCTCTTGACAGTGCCGGGACTGAACTCTGTCTCTGCACACTAAGCGTGTATACTCTCCCACAGAGTTCTTAAAAGTTACATTCCTATTTATTTCCCCCTCTCCTCTCTTTTTCTTTCTTTATCTTTTATTTACAAACTAAGGACCTGTACATTCTTAGCAAGCCACCAACCAATAAACTATACAATAGGTTCTTGGATTTTCTTGAGTTCATTCCATTTATGTAAATGAACAAGTGTTGATTTTTTTTTTTTCGAGACAGAGTTTCTCTGTGTAGCTCTGGCTGTCCTGGAACTCACTCTGTAGACTAGGCTGGCCTCGAACTCAGAAATCCGCCTGCCTCTGCCTCCCAAGTGCTGGGATTAAAGGCGTGCGCCACCACCGCCCGGCGATTTTTTTTTTTTTTTTTTAAAAGGAGGATTTTGACTTCGAGGGACAGAAGTTTCTTAAGGACTGATGTTATCACTTGTGATTGACATGGAGAAAGCCTAAATATAATTATCCATTTTATGAGATGAAAATAAAATTTCTGATGACTCTTAAGTTTTAAGGTGTCTGAAAATTTAGACTAGAAGGTAAAAAATACAGTTATAGAATAACCTTTTGAAGCAATGCAAATTATTTGACTTCCAGTGAATATTAGAGTTTGCTTCTGTATGAGCTGATGAAAACAGGAACCAGAATATGAGAATGTAGCTTTTATCCTAGAGACAGAAATAGAGAAGGAGAGTTGGAAACACAGGCAGGAAATGACAAAATACAGGAAAACAGTGAATACTCAAAAGACATTCGAAGCAGAGAAGGGAGCTGTGCAGTTCAGGGGGCGGGGGGCGGGTCTGGGGAGGGCAGAAGCTTCCAGAATGGTTTGATATTGATACTGCTACAGCAATTTGCTTTCTTCTTGCTCAGTATTCGGGGGATTGAGTCTTAAAGAAGAGTAGGTTGCTAGTTCTAGGACCGTCCATAAGCTGAGAAGACATACCCAAGCCAGCTGATACACAACTGTGACAAGGCAAAGCAGGAAGCAGGAAGATACAGCACAGCTTTTCAAAGTCCATAGCTCTGCACTGTTGAGCTCAAAGACACTGCAACAGGTAACATGACAGATGAAGAATTCAGAGATATTCTGGAAAACATGATCAGTCATTTCAAAAAGGACACAAACAAGCAGATGAATCAGTTCAGGGCTGGGGGAGGAAAGTTAGCAATGCAGGGTGAAAAGGGGCAAACTAGGCGAGAAAATCAACAATAAATGAAAAACAGTCAGCAACACAGCAGAAAGACTCAGCAAGGACATTGAAAAAAATTAAAAAAAAAAAGACACAAAAATGAAAAATCTCACTGAACTAAGTAAAGAACACAGTGTAAAGTGTCACCAGTAGACTAATGTAAGCTGAAGACAGGAATAGGGGCAAGGTTAATGAAATATTATATTCAAGCATCATTGAGGAGGAGGCAAGTATGACCACAGTACTCAAGGATTCTGGGATACTGTTGTAAGGTCTCCTTGAGAGAAGACAACTCAGACATGGGTTTAAGCCAATAAAAAGTATACATTAGCCAATCAGCGACCACACTGGGTGTTTGGGAATCCCAGTGTAGCCCCGAGCCTTTCTCAGGGTAAGCTTTTAAGCACCACCCCTCCGCCCAAACTCATATCTTGGGTTGACATATTTCAGTTAACGAGAACAGGTAGCCAGAAGCAGAACTACAGGAGCCAAAAAACAAGGTTAGTACACGTAGAAACTTTCACAGAACTATAAACTTTGATGGCTTAGGTATTCATGATTTTATGGCCCAAATGATACTTTCATCATAGAGTTGCTCTAAGGTCTAGGGGCCTGTTACAATCAAGAAAATTAAAGAATACACAGAATAAAAGAAGTAGTCAAGATAAACATTAGGTATATAGAGCAATTCAATGATCATATCAAATTAACTAACCAGAGAAGAAAAAGACACTCAAAAAAGAAACATAAAGAAAAAAATCCAAAAAACAATATATTAATGTTCTCAGACAGATAAGGCAAATAAATAAGCCAGGGCATAATAAAACTGGAAAGAAAATGTATTAACATTCCCCTAAGATTTGAATATTTGTAATTTCAGTTAACTGTGGTAAATACTCTTCAGTATAGCTTAAAAATATTCAGAAAGACTACATTTACATAATTTTATTATATCATGTTTTTGTAATTGATCTGTTTTACCATTAATTCTTGATGTTAATTTCTGTGTGGAGTTCACAAGTAATATTTTTCTCAGCATGCATAGCTAGGAAAAATAGTCCATATGTTGTTCATTTTAGTCTGAGCTGGCAAGTATCCACTAGGAGTTTGGGTAGACGTTTTCTGTTGAAGAGATGGCTCCCACACAGAGTTAAAGAAAGAGCTTGTGGAGAATAAAAGGTTATAGCAAGAATAGATAAAAGTTTGTGACACTTGGAGGACATTGATGAATTATCCCAGTATCAAAAACAAGAAGATAAAAGTACATACAACCTGAGGAAAAAAAATAAAGCAAGCAGATGACCAGGTTGTGATTACAGAGAAAAGAAAAACATGGACACACACTGGATGATTCCATGTAGTACCACATGAGTTTTAGATAGAGAAACCTACAAAGAACCCAGCACAGTAAAGGAGCCTGATCATTGTAAACAAACAAACAAACAAATAAAAACCAACACACATACACACACACACACACACACACACACACACACACACACACACATATGCAAAACCAAGAGAATGATTTTAAAGCCTTGAAGGGAGACCACAAACAACATACATGTAGCAAAAGGACAGGAGTCAAGATAGCTCATACTGCTGAACAGAGGTAATGTAAACTATGGGCAAGGGATCTGAACTGCCTATAGAAAGCAACCTTGCAACCTGAAATTCTATATCCAGCTAAACTATGCATCACATACACAACTATACCAGCTTCTCTGAGACATGGTGTTCTAAAAGTTGAATGTGTTCCCAAGGGTTCTTCATGAGACTGTGTGGTGGTCGATCACTAGATAGTTTTATTTATGGTGTCATCAATGAAAGAGCAGATATGGAATATCTCCAAAGCCAGCTTCTGCTCTAACATGTTCCTTGCGATTTTGTTTGTTGGAGCCCAGCTATGCCAAGGAGGTTCCACCCCAGATGTCTTGCCAAGTTATTCCATTTTCTGTGCCTCTGTTTCTCTTATATTTTCAGAGTTGGTGTGAAAAATACCATCCCAAATCCACATCCATGTATGCTATTTTTGCAAGAGTAGCTATGCAAGTATGAGTACTGACTTTGGATCTCCATAAGTAACAGGAAATCTCGGGGGAGGATTGCAACATATTATGATCTCAGTGCTTGGGAGATAGAGACAGGGAAACCCTGGGGCAAGCTGGATAGATGGACTAGCCATATTAGCCAGCTCTGTGTTTGTAGCAGAAGAAAGTGTGACTGAGGAAGATGCTACAACCATAAGCCTTCACATGCATGCAGATATATGAGAACAAACATGTGAACAACCACACATATACACATATCATATTTGTATGGATTTACCCTTCCGGCTACGAAAAGCTGATTATAATTTTCAAGGATTTATGAGAGCAGCACAGGTCTAATTTCTTTAGGTAGTTTCCAAGTTAATCTTTTGTCCATTTGATATTAGCTAGAGTTATCTGGGAAGAGGAAAATGAATTGAGAAAATACCTCCATTAGATTGCCTGTAGGTAAATATGTGAGGCATTTTCTCGATTGATGGACTCTTGATTAATGGATTCTTGTTAGGGGAGGACCCAGTCCACTGTGGATGGTGCCATGCTGGGCATGTAGACCTGCTGTGTGCAAGAAAGCAGGCTGAGCAAGCCACGAGGAACATGCAGTGTTCCTCCATGGCCTCTGCTTCAGTTCCTGCCTCCAGGTTCCTGCCGTGAGTTCCTTCTCTGACTTTCCTTAGGGGTGAAGTATTATCTAGAAATAAAAAAAAAATGAAATAAACTCTTTCCTTTTGGTCATGACACCTTATCACAGTAATAGAAACCTAAGTCAGGTAGTTATTCTGTATGAGACATAAGAAGAAAGGAACACAGCAGACTCCTCTCTTTGCAGCACTCTGGTGTCAATTTGAATAGTCCATTGAGCATCGTGATGAAGCGTTCCTGATAAGGAACACAGTGTCTTCATTTTGGACCTGGATGAAGTCTCTCCAGAGTTAGAGACACAGGCACCATCATTTAGATTGTCAAATTACTGTCTTTTCTACATATTGGACTTTTCAAATGAGGCAAAAAGTCAGTAGAAGAAAAGTTGGAACAACATGTCCCTAGTGAGTCGTTTTTTTGTGCTACACACAGAAAATTAAAAGTTGAGTGAATCCCCAAGTGAAGAAATAGCACGCTGGATCAAATTAATACAATGTGCTTAGCATGTATGATTCATGCTATTGAACCTCATCATGACCTACAGGGAATAAAGAGGCAGTTGCTAAAGTTGACAGCAAATAAGGACATGATCGAATGTTCCAGAGTCAAGGCCCTTCCTATTAAATAACTGATAACCAGGTTGTAACCATTTGCTGCTTGTTTTGAGACAAGATTTCACTATGTTAGGGTCAAAGACTGGACCCTGACAGACCTATGAAGCTAGGCTCAACAACCTGTCTGAAATAGGCCGATTAAAGGTAAAAGCTTGGCTACAGGGGTGGCTCAGTCAGTCACATGCTTGTCTTGCAGGCCCTGAGTTCAACCTTGGAGTACATATAAAAATACGAGGCTGGTAGTGTGTTTGTAACTCCAGTACTGGGGAAGCACAGATGAGATTATCCCTGAGGCTGCCTGGACAGTCAGTCTGGCCTAGTTGGTAAGCTCCAGGCTAACGAGGGATGCTGTCTCAAAGGAAGAAGGCAGTGCTCCTTCTGATGACACCTGAGGTTGTCCTCCAAGTTACATGCTGTCCTCTTGCTTACACACACACACACACACACACACACACACACACACACACACACACACACACAAAATCACATACACATGGGAAAGAAAAAAGAGATACAGACAATGGTGTAATTTACTACTATTTACTCTATTTGTAAACTCAACAGTCTCCACCCAGGATCTATTGGAGTATTTTTTAGTCCAGGATTGAGTTTTACATACTATTAGGATGTGAGATGTGTGTTTTTCTACAAAAGCATGTGGTTACTCCAAGAATGTCAACTAAAATGTGCTCATCAAATACCCCCTGCCTAAACTCCAGGAATTCTTGATTAACAATGTATTCAGAGATATAAAACAGAATTGATAATAGTCTTGGCTTTCTATTTATAGGGTTTTCTTTTTAACTCACAATTAACTTTGATTAATGGGCAGTATAGATGAAATTAGATTTCTTTCTCTGTGTGTATGTATGCACATGCATATGTGTAACTAAATTAAGGAACAGTTTTTAAGTAATGGTTCTCTCTGGTTGTGTATTTCTTTCTTCTTCTTAAAAGTAGAATTCTTGCTCATGAAAAGGAAGTTACATTTCTACTTGTTGTCTGAAAACTACTTTTCTTCCATGGGTTGATGAATGAGAATGCTATTTGATCACCATTCATTCATTCATTCATTCATTTGGTCCCTGCTGACAGAGAAACTTTGTGTCAAGTTGGTGATGCTTCTTCATTGAGAAATTAAAGTAAAAATAAATCACCTTCTGTCTCATCTCTTCTGGGGAAAATAAATTGAAAAATGTTTATATGTATAAAAACCATGAAAAATAGACTATGTGAAAGTGTGTGTGTGTGTGTGTGTGTGTGTGCTAGGAGCATCAAGAAGTATTTAGGAAAACCTCTAGAAAATAAATAACACTCAGGTTATATTACAGTGTCATAGACTATGTTCATGTTTTTCTACCAAAAATCATAATCAAAATTTGTGTGTTACTATTATTAATATTAAATATATAAAGAATATTTTGTTTCTGTTTTTATCTAGGCCTATATACTTTATTTTTACATCAAAAGCCTCCTTACCTGGGATGAATCAGGATAACATGATCAAGTCCCAAATTTTTCCAAAATGTTTTACTGATCTCTTCATATATTTTATGACATTTTCCTTAATTTTCAATGTTATTAGAAACAAACAAATGGAAAAAAAACAATGAAGTCAGCAAGCTATCAGAGAAATCTGCAATTTACAGCACAAATTTTCTTTGACTAACTTTGAATTCCACAGCATGAGAACATAGGCCCAGAGGGAGCTAGAAAAGTATTAATCAAAGGATGATGGAATATTGGCTTTTAAGTCCAGGATTTCAATCCTTGCAGTGAAAAGGGAGAAATGGGCTGCCTTATACATCCAGGCTTAATGGAAGAAGCCAATGACACCCACTCAGTTTTACTTTACATAACAAATACTTTCTGTGTGTCATGTATCATTTAATGCCTTAACATTACTTTTCCTAGAAATATGAGTCACTTTGGGTGAATTTCTAATTTGTAAAGATGCCACATTTTAGCCCACCTGTGGGGAAGTCTGGTCTTTGTGGTGTGAAGCAAATCCTTCCTGATCAGGGTACCACTAACAGACTGGGAATGAATGATGGGCAGAAAGCAAACAGACTGGAAGAGGCACTCTTGCCCTCTGATGGTACTGTGGGCTGAGGATGCGTGTCCTGGTACTGCCTGCATCCACTTTGACCAAACATTTCTTGTTAGAGGAAATTTCTTACTCTATCTGGAACAACTGATGGTCTTTTTGTTGAATTTAAACTCTTTGCAAATAGACATGGTAGTAATATTGAGAAACGGGTGTACTTGTGAGTCACCTTTGACTCCCTTTTCTCTTAAGATCTGCCTTTAGGGGCTGGAAGATGGCTCAGCTGTTGTGAGCACTTACTGCTCTTGCTGAGGACTTGGGTTCAGTTTCTAGCATTCCCATGGCAGCTTATAATCTATACTTCCAGTTCCAAGCAATATGATGCTTTCTGCTGGCCTCCACAGGTACTATGTACATGTTATGTTGTGCATATATTTACACGAAGGTGAAATACTCTTATGCATAAAACATAAAATAAATCTTTTTAAAAATACCTGTCTTTAGCCATCTATATAATCCCATGAACTTTCTCTTCTGGCTGTTGCTGTGAGTTCCTCTGTGGTTGGCGACAGACCAATAATCAGCCCTGGTGTTCTTATAAAGATGCAGATGCTCTCTCTTTACTATGGGTAAAACTGGATTGCGGAGTGAAGCACGGTTCTGCAGTCAAAATTAGTTTTCCTAATTCACCACTCAGGTTTGACTCATGACCTCATCTGAAGGATCATGTGTACCTTTCAGTGTACAGCACTGGAAATGGCAACTGGTGACTCACCTTGGGCAAGATGTGGGCCTGTCAATATCTGTCACAAAAGAAGACTTGGAACTTTGATCTCCAAAAGTCAGGATTCCTATTTTCTTTTCTTTACCCTTGTTTGTCTTATATCACATCATACTGTATTTTTGTCAGAATCTGGCCTCAAACTTTCAACCTTCTAGAGCTGAGATGTCAGCTGAGTGGCTTTGTTCCTGACCTGAACTGTGGTCTTCACCACTCCAGGTAGAAGGAAGGTAAGTTCATCTTGGGGCAAGTTGATTCTTCAAAAGCCAAGACTGAATGGCTTTGAGGGCTTTCCTTTTGTCTTTAGCTAGTTTTCTATGTTTTCATAGTTTTCTATGGAAAATCATAGTTTTCTATGGAAGACAAGAGCTAGGAGGGGGTGGTGACATGGTGCAGAGGAGAGTTAAAGATTTCTCTAATCCTTCTTTCAATTTTATAGTAGGAAACATGAAGGGAAGGAAAATCAAGAGCATTTCTGTAACACTCTATTCAACCAGCTTAGGTTGGGCCCTTGAATACTTATGTTGAATATTTAACTGTTCTGATCTTAATGTTATCCTCCAGAACAAAGGTTCTTGTAGAAATAGGAATGAAGACGCTTCCACTGAGATCTCCACATTCATTTTCATAATTCTTGAAGTGAAATACAAAGCTCTTGTTCCTTTGCCATGACACTCGAGGCTCTTACTACCAAGTGTGTGATGGCGTGTTCGGTCACACTGTTCTTTATGTTTTCTGCCGAATCTGTGCTTCAAACTCATTGAGCTTTTTCATTGCTCAAACATTCATCTATGAGCTCCCTTTTGTCTTCATTTAAACGTTTTATTCTGACAATATCTCCATTCCTTACCTGGATAAATATAACTGCATCTTCACAATTCAGCTTGGGATAAGAAAGATTAGCTCTTGGTAGGCACCTTCACTAAGTGGCTGATCCATGATCATGTTCAAGGTGGGTTCAGTTTACCCCACCATTTTTTTTTATAATTTCATGCTTATCTGCTAGAATGGGGAACCCATCTTTCATCTCTACATGTTCACACGATAGTGCCCAGCTGACAGTAATCAACTGATAAACATTGTTGGAACTTCTTACACCGCTCCCTTCCTTAATCAGGATCATAGCTCTGACATTTGTTAAATGGTAAATGTTTATCATAATACATGATTTCCTTGTGGTAGGAGACTTGAGAGTATAGAAATAAAATATTGATAATATTTTAGTGATGTTGACACAATGAATTTGTTTCTTACTAGACAATACTTTTGGTTTCCTGCTATCAACATTTTTTTGAAATCCAAGTCAGCTGACTTTAATAAAATTTCCCTAGCATTTGTGAAATAGTCCCCCAAGAGTAAAAAACAAATATGTTTTGTGGTTCAAATTCTGGAAAATCAATTTTTAATCATTTCTAAACACTCATGAAGAGAGATATTTGCTCTAACCCAAACAATTTGGATGGTGTTATTAGGAACTGAACATATTCATATTTAGTTACATGTTGAAACAAATATTAAAAATAAAAGGAAGCTTTTTTTTTTACAAGAAATAAAGACCAGGTTATATTAAATGGCTATGAACAGCATCCTGAAATATTCATTGAGTAGATGTTAAATATTTAATAAAAAATTACACAGTCTGTGAGAATTAGATATCAGAGACTTAATTTATTAAATTTTGGCTAATGTAGAAAGTGACCATTTGTTTGGCCCTTTAACACATGTTTAATCCACTAGAAAGAATTATCTAAATGTTGTGGGCTATAAAGTTATTTCTTGTTTATCTCTGGGTTCAAATTTGTTCAATCTGGGAAGAATATTTGAGTGGTGTGTATGACTACTTGGGGACTGAGAAATGTGGTGTGAATTATAAAGATTGGATTCTTAATCTAAGTAAAGCCTTCACTGTTGGACAGTCTTTCCCAGCTCATGAAGGTCTTACATTCACAGGAAAGTATCTTTATTTACTTATCCTTAAACACACACACACACACACACACACACACACACACACACACACACAAACACTTGGCATCTATTTTATTGTGACTATCCTGTCCATGAGAAAAATCCATTTTATTTGCATGCCTATTTACAGATGTTTACACATGCCATAACTTTATAGCTTATTTTGGGAATGATTTGAAGACTAGGCTGAAAATATGTTTCTGTTATAGTTCTTGAATATGTCTTGTATTAGCTACTTGTTCCCCGCTCCAACAAGAGCAAGTCAAAGGAAAAAGCATTTGTTCTGGCTCATAGTTCAAAGGTACAGCCATCTTGGTGTGGGAGTCCTGGCAGCTTGAAGCAGCTGGTCATAGTGCATCTGCAGGCAAGAAGCAAAGGATGGGGAATGCTGTGCTCAGCTCATTTCTCCCATTATTAAGCCTAGTACTCCACCCCCTGGAGCTGAGGACCAAACCAGGGCCTTGCAGTTGCTAGGCAAGTGCTCTACCATTGAGCTAAATCCCCATCCTTGAGAAGAATATCCAAGGCAAAGAGAAGAGCAGTGAAAAAGCACCTGAGTGAAGTATGCATGTGGAGAGGTACACAAGAATCAACTTTATGCAGCCATGGGTGGTTGAGCCAAGAAATACAAATAAGAGACTATAAAAGTCAGAGTCAGAAAATGTCAGATCCCAGTAGGCAGGGTCCTCTGTACGTTCTATATTCTCATCTCCAGTATCATCCTAGCAGTTTTTAATGAAGCTCCTTCTTCAAATCCATCTTGAGCCACTGTTGGACTTGTGTTTTGTGAGTTCTCGAAGTACAATCATGGGAAAGTGTATTCTAGCCACAGAAATGACATAACATGTTTAACAGTTTAATGGTACCAATCTGGCTACTGTATAAAGAAGGAAATGAAGTTCATTTCTACTTTTCCCCCACAGAAACATAAAGTAATGTTGTTAGCAGTGTAAGTAGAGGTGAAAAGACGCTGGAGGTGGAGATATATGGAGGAGGATGGAGATCAAGGGCCAGTATGGTAACTGAGATTTGATAAGCTCCAGGTCGTGACCATGAGAGTGAATGGTTGAAGTGAGACAGGACACATTGGAGGAGAGATGTGCCTGCGAAGGTTCATCTTGATTGCATTTATTGAGATGGGAAGATTATCCACTGTGGGTGGTGCCATTCCCTGGCTGGGACCTTAGACTGTATAAGTAGAAAGGAAATCTGAGCCTCAGCATGTATTCATCATGCTTCTTGATTGTACTTATGATATGACCAACTGCTTCAAGTTCCTGCTGCTCTGACTTCCTTACTATGTTGAACTTTACCTTGAACTGTGAGCTAAAATAAACCTTTTTTCCACTAAATTAATCTGTAGGAGTACTTTATTATAGGTCCAGAAAAAGAAACTAAAACAGTGATGGCTTTGTTGTTGTGCAAAAAGAGAAAATTATGATCTGTGGTTGCATCCTGGTAAGCTTCAAGTTTATTATTATCGAACATTTGAGAAGTCTGTGTTATAGTCAGAATAATGAAGCGATGTAGTTTAACAGTTGCCTACGTGGCCTTTTCTCTACACTGTATCAGTTGGTCACCTTCCCACCTGAAATCTAGGGCATGCTCACTCCGAAGGAATTGTGTGCACGTGTTAGTAGAGGACACATTTTGTTCTTCTGTTGTGACTCACCCAGACTGAAAGATGAAAGGATGAGAAACTTCAGACTAAATGTGGTCTTAAATGTTATTCATTATAAATTCCTTGGAAAATAACTATTCCTTTAACAGAGATGGTTTTTTAGTCACCAAATAAACAATTTCCTTACCAGGAAGGAACAATCTATGTTTAATTCTGAAGAACTCATTACTAGATGTCTCCAGAGAGGACTCAGAAAGCTGATGGAAGTGGGACAAACTCAAGTGTGGCTGGAAACCAGGGTGGGTAGCTGGAGACCAGTGTCCAAGCATCTGGATAAATGGATCCAGAAAACAAGAGACACCATAATATAATAATTCTACCAGAGATGAGAAACTGGTTGAAAGGGAAAGGAGCCATTTATTAACTAACTCCAGTGTGTTGAAAACTGCTGGGTTGCTTTTAGAGAATGAGAAAGGTTCTTGGGTTGATGTTTTACTGGGGTCGTCTACAGCCAGGGCAGATGTACATAGCTGGTAGCCTGACACCCATGTGCATACAGGGAGCATTAATGGACTCAGTGGGTTTAAAGTCAAAAGGGAGGGAACATGACTGGTAAGGGAATGGAAGAGGTTTGGGAGGAATTGAAGAACAGTAGAAAATAGAAATGATCTAAATATCTTATATACATGTATGGAATTACTAATGAATAAAAAAAGAAGTGATTTATGTAGATAATCCAGAGGTAATGTTAGCAAGAGGCAATGATATGAAGTCTTGGTTCAAAGTCAACACAATATGTTTCTAAGAAGTACATATTTCATTAACTGGAAAATTCATTACTAAATTGCCAATAATTCATATTTAATTTCTAAACCTGGAATGCTGTAGGCATTTCCCATTCCAGTCCCTCCTCCATACTTCCTGTTTCTTGTCCTAACTCTCATTAGCCACCGAGTTCAGGTTCCTTACTGACTCACCCTGGATTGAATATGCTACTTGACTCAAGAAGTCAAAGGAAAATGCCTTATCAACTCTATTGGAATCAACCACTTTCCTTCAACATGTTTGTGAACATGACAGTCTCCATCTTTGTTTTACTGTGTGGGAAGCTTTAACTAGGAAGCACAAACATGAAATTGCCCTTTAAATCCAACAAAATGAGCTGAACTAAATTCTAGGTTATTATACTTTGTTTTGGGCTTGATGTTACATTAATAAATGGAATTTCTTCTTGAGCGAAGAACTAACTTTTCCACCATTTGTGTCATTTTCATAGTATAATTTCATGACTTTTCTAAAGCAACGCAAACTGCAAAGAGTCAAAATTACATTAAAAAGTAAGTACAAAAGGACATTCTGAATTATACTGTGGTGTCTCGCATATTGGATTATGCGATGATTTTTCTTCAGGAATGTTTGAAATCTTGTCTGGGATATAAAAATATATATTCAGACTAAATATTCATTAGTGTGTTTTACAGTGGAAAATATGTCAAATGTACTTAAATGGTTATTCAACTACATAAGTCTCTCAACTTCTCTTTACATGATTTCTTGCCAGAGGGGCTGAAATTAAATCGGAAATTAAATCAGATTTCTTTAACTGCTTCAAGTTAAATACTTGAAGTTGTAGATGCTCGGTTCTTGGTTGTGACAGAGATTCTAGAGTTTATAGTGGTATTTTAGATGTTTCAAAATATGGTGAAATTAGGTTTTATTAAAATGCTCTTGCGAGATTGCTCCAAGGGGAGGTGATAAAAGAGATTTAATGAGCATGCTACGTAGTTAATCAACTTGCTTCTGCTAAATGTTTGTTCTCCAAGCATGGTGGGTGGAATGATAAATCCTTCATATTCTCAGGCATTTGAGTCCTTAGTCCCTACTAAACCATTGTTGTTGATGGGCTTGATAACATATAACTGATGTTATATTGGACTCGAAGCTTTGTATGCTGTGCAAAGTTTGTGGGTGTTAAAAATCATTCTTTAAGTATTTTGACCTTTTCTTTCCAATTTCTGTTGTCTGTTTGAGTGTTTGCTGACATGATTTATGGGCTGTAGCTAATGTTGGAACAGAATTTGGTATGCGTTTGGGTTCTAGGACTACAAATAATCTGTCACTGAATTGGAATATTGCATATAATATTCTTTTTTTATGTGAAGAAATGAAAACAGAAACCAGAAAAAAACTCCAAAAATTGTGAATATATAAGGTTTTATGTGACAGAACCTAATGAACTCTTTATTTTTTGCATCACGTAGTTTGAATGATTCATATGTTTCCATTATTTCATGACAAACTCCTGCCATCTTAGGGCTCCAGCTGGCTCTGATCATCAAAAGTCATCACAATTGGACTTGTTGGATTTTGAAATCCTCTCATGGAAGGAGAAGGCTGGTAAGGAGTGTGAGCCCCTTTCCTGAGTACCCAGCCACTTCTCCCAGTGAGTCATATGCAGTTCTGCACATGGTCTTATTGTCTAGGGAAGGACTAAAGGGTATAGGTAGGGAGGGACTCTGGGAGCAAGGATTCAGTCTATGCAGCTATAGGCAGGGGCTCATCCCTGCTGGCTGAAGGCCTTCCTGTGTGTTTGCTTTAAGTCATCCTCTCTTGCCTGTAACCACTCATCCCATGCTCTGTAAGTAAACCTCATTGGTTTCCTGGATGAATTTTTGTAGTATCATACCTCTTAAGGACCTTGATTGAGAAGGCATTATTTGCATCTTACCCATAGAAACATTTTTAGTAATAGGTATTTATTGTTGGTAAGGATTATTCTGTCAATGATTGATTTACATATTTGCAGAAGCCACAGAGTTGCCATATATAGTTTGTTTAGAGTAATAATAGTCAATGGGGTGCACATATGTTACATAGGTATATATATATATATATATATATATATATATATATATATATATTAAGATATATGTAATATAAATTAGGCCATGTATACATAAACCATAATATTTTCATATTTTAATAAACAGAGGCAAACTTCTACTTATAATTTTCTAATACTGCCATTTGTAACCATGAAGAGGTCAGTTGTTGGTACACATCATTTTCTTTGCCATCTGCTGCTCTATTTCCCAGGAAGTGAAGAATGCAAAGGAATTATCTATAGATGTAAGGGGATTAAGTCATTAAAGGGACTTAGTCAAAAGGTCCTGCTGAAAGAGGCAAAAGGAAGAAGCATGGAGTAATTATCAAGTCAGAAAATCAATTCGTCCTGTTCACATTGCCAAATTCCCTAGGCTTCTTCAGTCCCTCTGAAACAAGAAACAACAACGCTGTTTGCTTCCAACAAAGAGACAAAGCTTCCTCTGCTTCCAGTCCACTTTTCTGTGTCAAAGGGCCTTTGAGGGCCAAGGTCATGTCTCTACAAGGTGCACTGACATCTCCCACAGAGACTGCACCACTTAGTGTTGACTGAATGGACTGAGAGCATTAGGAGGGAGAGGTGGGCTTTCTTTAAATATCAGAACCCATTATAAAATAATCTAACTGAAACATTTAAAACCAATATATGCGATTTTCATCAATTGAAAATAATTTTGAAATCAACTTAAAGATTTTAAATTAATCTGAATTAAAGCATTTGTGATTGACATCCCCTTAGGAACTGGACTTCTCAGAAAATTGGCTTTCTAAACCTGTGGGGACTAAATGCAACAGGATTGTGTTTTGTAGTTCATGACTATTAATACCAACTATTGTAGCAACTGGGGACATAAATGCATCTTAGCGCTGTGTCCCAGTGAGCCACTTCTAACAGTGGCAATACTATTCCCTCAATGTAATCAATATATAGGGCAGATCTGATGTACTCAGGTTGAATTTTTTGTTCCTTCATGAAGTCAAGACAGACACGCTTGGATAGCTATGTTAATTAGTAAACAATTTGAATGGTACAGATGCTAGAAGTCTACCCTGTGAGTGAGACCAGTGATTTTTATCTTTCATTTTCTGGTTTCTCAGTATCAGAGATGTGAATGGAAAACTTTTATTCTCAGTTTCAAGGGACAGTCTGGATCACTTCTGTTGTTTTCACTTCTGTTTATTTGAGTGTGTGTGTGTGTGCATGTGTGCGTGCCTGTGCGTGTGTCTGTGTGTGTGTGAGTGTGTGTGTGTGTGTGTGTGTGTGTGTGTGTGTGTATCAGACTCAAAACAATACAGTATCTTCTCATTTTTTTTCCTCTTCTCCCATTATGTCTGGTAACTTGATCCTGTTGAGAAAGGATACATCATATTTCTTCCTGGAAAAGGAAGGGGTGGGACACAAAATAGCACAGATATTTCAGGGTACTCTGCAAGGGGAGGTTCTGATGCTAATGTCCTATTTCCCAATTGGTTCTTGATTTGTCAGTAAAAAAAGCCATGGGTCAATTATTGGGCAGAAGGCAGAAGTAGTGCTTTTGGGTCCCTGGAGGGAAGCAGAGGGACACAAAGAGGGGAGTTTTCGTCATGTTTTAGAAAGAGAAGAACACAGCAGCCATGTGAGGTCTCAGGAGGAGCCCGAGCCTGGGGCCACTACCACAGGCAGGCAGTCGTGGATGTTTGGCAGGGGCCAGATAGGATTAGTAACTAAGTTTAGGGCAGGTGGAAGAGACTGAGTTAAGAAATTGGCAAGGGCACGGTTTTCTAGGTGAGAAACACTAGTGCCCAGCAGCAATTGTGTCAGGAAGGCAAGTTGTAGAGGAACAAACTGTGTATGTGTTTTTTATCCAAGGACTCAAGGGTCTCAGGTGGGAGCTGTTAGTGCAGTCACCTCCTGGAGCAAAAAGAGGTAGAACAGATGAGAAGCCAGGAGGGGCTAGTAGCATGGCTGGTCTGGAACAAAGGCAGTAGCATAAAACTTCACCCAACAGCACTTTCCCTGTTCTCCTATAAGCTAGGTTTCAGCTGCATTCCCTCTTACATGGAAGCATTGTTGGAAAGTCTGGGCTGGTGGGCCTTTTAAGCTTGATTTGTTTCAGTAGAATTTATCTTTTAATATATGAACAAAATTACTTTTAGAGGATGGCTCCTATTGACATGCTGAGTTATGTTGGCATTTCTGTAACATCATTGTATGTGGGGGCATGGGACACTGGGTGGAGAAGATCTGGGCCAGGCCAGGGGCTCCTGCTGGAGTGTGCGTGTGTGTATGTGTGTGTGTGTGTGTGTGTGTGTGTTTGTGAGGGGGCTTTATACCCATCAAAAATGTTTAGAAATGTGTGTATAAAATAGACTGTAGATAAATATCTGTCCCTCCACTAACTTTTATTGACACATTTGTGCAAATTAAAATAAAAATATAAATAAGTTTGATATGTCCCACTGATAGTGCATAAATACCACAGAAGATCTCAAAATTACATTGTGTGTGTGTGTGTGTGTGTGTGTGTGTGTGTGTGTGTTGGGGTACAAGCCACAGTGGGCACATGAAAGTCAGAGGACAACTTGGTAGGAGTAGGTCCTCTCTTTCCACTATGTCATCCTGGGGCTGAAACTCAGGTCATCACGATCAATGGCAAGTCCATTCATTCACCAAACCATCTTACCCGCTCCAATAAATCACAATGCTCTTTTATATAAAGATGAGTTTTGATTTATTACAAAATAACTTCTCAGTTCTGGTTGTGTAACTTACTGCTGAAGAGAATAATATTATGAAGCCTTCCTTCACAAGTGTGCTTGGAAAGTAGCATTGATTGTTACAGAAAAATCTGATATTAGAAATGGCAACAAGCAATTCTACAGTGATTTCTAGGAAGAAATTGTCCCTTAGTGGGCCACCATTTATAAAAAGCAAAGCAATCTCATACAGGATCATGTATATCTTTTCAGAGAAATTAGGTATGTTTGTTTATTCTAAAGACAAGATCTCATGGTGTGTATAAGCTTAGGTTAACTTCTAACTTGCAGCACTCTTGCTTTAGTCCCTGAGAGTTGGGATCACAGGCATGCGTTACCATGATCCGCTGAAAACCTGTTTACTAGCAGGTAGTTTTCAGACAGCAGGATAATCTAAAACACCTTCTGGAAGGAAGAACAATTTCAGAATGATTCTCTTCACCATGGAGGCTTCTTATATTTTAAAAGATGCTAACAGTTATGGCCTCTTTCTTGGAGAGCACGAGAACATATAGAAAGGGTTGAGTGGGACCCTAGATATTCATGTATACCTTAGAAATAGGATATGGCAGCTTTGAAAGTTGTCTTTTTATAATACAAAGCTTCTCTTAAGTGAATGCCATAAATAACCCATTTTGTACATGTTGAGGTGATCGCAGTGAGCAGAGGGTGAACTTCAGAGCAGGCCATATAAAGAAAATAAAGTTTTCTGTAACTTTTTGCCAAGGCATGATACTTTCCATGAAAAAAAAAAATCATTCCTTAGACATAGTCAGGAAGATACTACAACCCAGAGTCTTAAAGCTGGAGAAGTCATTAACCCATTGTAAACCTGCCCAGATCCAAGGCAGACAGTGTACTTTTCTCAGAAAGCATGTAATATTTGGCAAGGAAGGGAGCTGAATTTTTGGAATGAAGATTTCCAAGGTGTGTGCACAAGCAGCATTGGTTCCTGATTTAAGCCTGAAAGACCAGAGACCTTGTTGCTAAAATTCCATCCCATGGGAGATGTAGCAATGTCAACCCCTACTCCTAAGGTCCCATCGACAAACTGTGGCGTGATCTTGCCAAAATGAGATTCCTAGTTCCACTCTAGGAAACTAATGAGTTTATTGATCTTCCTTACAGAGCATAGTGAGGGGTTACTTAAATGAGTATGGGTGCTCCTCCCACAGTGGGCTGCACCAGGAAAGCCTTTACCCAGCAGAAGCAAGGGCTCCTCCATAGCTGCATAGATGGAGCCCCCTTTCCTACTCTTTCCCAGTCTATAGCTCCTCCCTGAAGCCATGTATGATTAAGGAAGAGTTGTATACCGTCAGTGGTAGGGAGGCTAGATACTCAAATGTCTTGTAACCCTCCCCGCCCCCTCTAAGAGGAAGTACAGTGAAGAAGCTCAGCTGGGATGGGATAATCTTTCTCAAGAAGGTGCAGCTGAACCCCCCCCCCCCAAGATGGCGGTTTCTTGGCTCTCAGACAGTCATCCACAACAGACCTCTACCTGCCACCTCCATGGACTTACTAAAGAATACGTCAGTTCATTCATTTAACAGATTTTTATCTAGTAGCCGAAGTGCTATGAGTCTTGTTCGATTTGCAGAATCCTACCCAATGAAAGTACCCACATCTATAGAGTTTATGTATCTATGTGTTGTAATTCTATACTGCGTTTTATTGAAATGAGCTAAATAAACTCAGTCAGTTTCACATGTTCTCAGTGTGGGAAGAGCTGGTCCTCTGGAACAGGTGAGTGATACAGTGCTCTTAGATACGAGGAGGGGCAGCAGTGGGCTGTCAAGATCAATAAAGACGCTAACATACAGTTGGGAGAGGGGTGAGTTTGGGTTCTTTAGTACTGTAGTATATGATGAATTTCAAGTGACCAGAAATGAAGATGAGAGATTTTGTAACTTGTGGAAATGACAAGTGGACAAAGAGACACTGTCCTTACTGAATTCTTTTGTACAGTATTCATGCGCAGACTCATCAATACTGTACCTATAAAGTGATGCAAACATTCTGTCATGATGAAAAAATAAACTAAACTAAGGGAGCACTTGCTTGCCCAGTGCAGGATCATCAGAGCCTCCCACACTGTCCCAAGTCAGAGCCACCCACAGTGTCCCAAACACCAAGGCCATTATGTCTCCATTGATTAGGTATTCTTTTTCCTTTTAAGATTTATTTATTTTTTATGTGTGTGGGTGTTTTGTCTGTATTGTATCTATGTACCACATGTGAGCCTGGTGCCCGAGGGGGTCAGCTCTTCTGGAACTGGTATTACAGGTGGTTGTGCACAGCCAATTTGGGGGCTGAGAACTGAGCCCCGATCCTCTGGAGGAGCAGCCAGACTGCTCTTACCCACTGAGCCACCTCTCCAGCATCTTGTTTGTGTGTTTTGAGAGGTAGCCTAAACTGATCTCAGACTTGTAGCAATCTTCCTGCTTTGTTTCCCAAGCACTAAGATTGCATGTTTGTTCAACCACACCTGGACCACAATGATTAGTTTCAATAGGTATCTGTACCTGTTATTCATGTTTCTTATTGATCTAAAGTAATCATAAATACCATTTTGTTAGATTTATGTGGTTTAGGGCTATGCATGCTTGATTATATCATAGATGTAGTTTTTAATGCAAAATATATTTTGGAAATCTATATTTTAAGGCTGGGAGGAGGGTTTTGTTCTTTAAAACTAATCTTGGTGTATTTAAACTTTGGAAAATAGAATATATTTCTTTTGGTGTCTGAACACAGAGTCCCGAGTTTGAAATGGTTGGCTAGCATATTAATTGAAATAAAATTCAGGGGAAAAAATAGAACAATTTATTGTAACACAGGCCAAGAATGACTGAAAGTAAGTTAACTGCATTTTTCCATACCATTTATAAAACATATCTTCATGACTCATGAGAGGAGGTGAGCTTTAGTAAGTCTACTGGGTCAAATAAGCATGACTCCCTAAAAGATATCGGGGTCCAGTGGTGTGATAGTAGCTGTGGAGGGATATCAGGAGAGTTTGTATGTGGTCTGAAACCTGTGCTGTTCTGGCTGAGGCTGACCCTAAGCCTGTGCTATTCTTCTCCCTCACAGCTGTTACCCAAGAGGTAACCAAACTGGAGGCCAGAGTCTCCCCAGCCAGACTTTTTTTTTTCCTGGCCCACAGAGGCTTCCATCCATTCCAGTTCAGTGAAACATTAGCGAGTTTTCATTTCAGGACTTCTGACTTTACTGGAAAGAGAAATTGGACAGATGTCCTGGCCATTCTCAGACATTTACTTAATTGGAGTCCGAAGTTAGAGAGGTCAGAAGCCTCCTCCACCCAATTCCAGCTACAGCCTGTGTGCTATTTGCTGTGTACCCTGATACTCCTGTTCAGGTAGCCAGGCATTTCAGTGAGGAGGGGAGGAATACAGCATATTTACAAATACTCGTGGCAAACTAAGAGGTTAGAATGGTTTCCATTAGTTTTTGGGTGTTTGTTCCAGTGCACATATGCCTTGTGGAGAACAGAGGAGGCCAGATGCTCCTGAGGATATGCTGGTAGAGACAGAACTTAGACCTTTCTCACCCATTCTGCCAGAATAATGTTTGGAACACGTAGTCAAACCTAAAAGGCACAAGCCATGATATCTTTACTGACTCCCAACTGCCTTACATCTTTAGGGTGTCATTCTAAACCTTTAAAGAGGACCTCCTAAGAACCTTTGATTTAACAAATTTGGCATGTTGCTGAGTGCTGGGTGTAGGGTGACGGGCTACAGTGATGTGTCCTCAGGAGATCTTCTGTTCTCTGTGAGACTGGCACGCCACAGTCACACAAACAATTTAATACACTGGAATCAGGAACACACAAAGAAAACCTAAAGGGCTCCCAGCTATGGCAATGAGGCCGTTGACTTCACTCTTTGAAGAATGTAGCTTCACATGTGGAAGACTGGTTTCTGGAATATAGGGGGGTGTAGGGGGGAAGTCTAGAAGACACACAGGCTCTGGGAAGATAGGGGCTTGGATGCCAAATACACCAGTACCTGGCTGATCTGTGGCTCTATTTCTTTTCATTTTCTTCTGCCACAGTGCTCCTTTCTGGTCTTTTGTAGTTATATCCCTATTCTGCAAAATGGCTAAAACATAGTATTAATCTCTGGGTGAGACATGTAGCTTGGGGAGCAAACCCCTCTGCTAATGCAACTGCAGAATGCTTTTCTTTCATAGAGCTCCAACTCCATGACAAAAGTTGAATAGCCCTAGAGATGTACTCTCTGCCATCTTTATGATGTAAGCTGAGTATATCCCCTGTTATTCCTGTTTGTCATATTAACCTATCAACCATATTCTTGACCTTGACCTTGAGCTAAGCATGCCCCAAAATTATGTCTACTGTTTTTATGTCTGAAACTATGACTTCAGTCTGCCCAGATATGTGCCTGCCTTTAATACACTTTCTTGTTCAAGCTTGTATAGGCTTCCTGAATAAAATCCCTTTGATGGATTCCCTTGGCTTCAAATCTCTCTCTCTCTCTCTCTCTCTCTCTCTCTCTCTCTCTCTCTCTCTCTCTCTCTCCTTTTCATTTTTGTTCAGTTGTGTGTGCCTTCTGCTTTGCACTCACCTAGAAGTGAATCTATTGCATTTGGTTACAGTAGGACTCACGTAGTCTAACTTCCTTTGTTTCCAGACTGAGGTGATAAAATCTTATGTTCTTAGAACATTTGGAGGCTCATCATTTAACTCATAGAGTACATGTGAGTAAAGATTAATCTTGAATTACATCTTTTTGGACAGAGATAGCATGCCGAAGAATGGATGACTTACAAACAGGCTCTAGGTACTTGAAGTCCAACTGCAGGGTACCAGTATGGTGTGGGCTCTTCTGCCTTGCATAAAATGAGACCTTTTTCCTACGTTTCCACATAGTTGAGTATGGGGAAACCCTGCTAAGTTAGGCTGCAGTCTACCATGACTAGATAGCTCATCTGAGCTCAGAACAAAATGGAGGAGTCTTTTTTACCATCAGGGCTTGCCCTTCTCTAACCTTGTCTGGGAAGCCCAACCTCCTATACCTTCTACCTAGGGAAGGTGGAATAGTCCTTGTCTGACCTAGAAGTTTAACTTCCTTACCCCCCCCCCATAAGAACATGCCCAGCAAGTCCTAGGATTCCTGGGATACCTCTCCATACAAATACATTCACAGAACTTCAGCCAATTTTTTTCATTTACCCTGAAAACTCCTTTCCACACTCCAAGGTCCATATGTACCCCTAGTTCACCTCAAATGAAGTGTATGCATATAATCCACTTGGATAAAGGAATGCACATGAGCTAAGATTATCTAAGAGAGCTGTTTTATTGAAAATCACGAGAGAAGGCCTCCACCTAAAAGAGTTGTAACACTAAGATCCCCAGAAAAGGCCTTCTCCCTCTCCTCTATCCCAGGCACTCACTCCCAGCTGGACCAGGATCCTGCAGAACACCTGTTCTGGACTCTGCTTCATCCTTCCAGCCAGGTGTGTAGGGGCATCTGGACACCCTGAGAGGGAGGAAGCAGAGGATGAGAAACCACAGCTGGATTCCAAATGCATATCACAGTTGAGCAAGAAAAGAGAGATTTCTAAGTCTTTGTAATGAAGGCCTTAATCTCATTCATGAGGCCGCTACTTTCACAAACTAGTGACATACTAAAGGCCTTGCACTGGAACTTACCATCACCTGAGGGGTCAGGATTTCAATGGATGAATATGAATTTATATACCAGGTATAAGATGTATGCTTTTGTGTGCCTTTAGATTTATGAAGAAATGTTTTAGCCACTCCACACTATAACTCTCCAACAGAGGGTCTGCATATCTATGGTGCACCATTGGATATCATACTTTCTTTTATACTACAAGGCACCTTTTCCTGATTGGCTCATCCTAATTAATGTCACCATTGAATTTAGAGGACATGAGTTTTTATTCCTTCATAATGCTAGACAATTCCATACTAACAAGATTGCCTGTGTCAGGCTAGACCATTACAGCAAACTATTTATAATACAAATTCAAGAGAACCTTGAAAAGGGATACACTCAGAGAAATGATGTAAATAGCATTGGGTCCACTATCTTTTGTAGTTTTGCAGTGAAAATTCTTTCAGTTGGTTATCTGTGTAGGACACAGGGTGCCTGTGATCATTTATACTATCAGTTTAGTGAACAAATTGAGTGCTAGTTGCAAGAAGACAGCAACCTTATTCTTCTTGTCAAATAGCTCTTTACTGTGCCTGTAGCATGGCCAAATGCTTTGGTGTTTCTGTTTAAATAATTTACTATAATTACATTTCCTCATATGTGTAGTTTTATTTCTCCTCCCAGTTCAGTGTGTTTCAGGCTGGGAAGTCTATGGTGGGCACCTCCACCGTTCTCTCTTCTGCTCTGTTCATTCTCCACTGGTTTTTGTTGTTGTTTTGTTTGTGTTTTGTTTTGTTTGGAGAGCATGTAACTAGGAACAAGGGGATACAAAGTATAGGAAGATCTTCTGAGCTGGAGAGATGGGCCAGTTGGCAAAGTGGCTGTTCTACAAGCATGAGGATCAGCTCTGGATACGGCAGTGATTTATCTGTAGCCCCAGCATTAAGGGCACAGAGACAGACAGATTTTTAAAGCTCATTGGCAAGCCAGAACAGCTGAACTGACGAGTTCCAGAATGATCCTGCTTCAAGAAAAAAAGTGAAATGAAGAGTGACTGAAGAAGTCATCTGATGTCAACTTCTGGGCTCCATACATGTATACATATGTGCTTACACACATGGAAATATGTTCATATGGACATGTGTATGTGGTATACAAACACACACACACACACACACACGTCACTGACATCTTCTGAAATATACTACCTCAAAGTGAATTTTGTCATTTTTGTTATGAAGTCTTTTGTGATCATTGAAGGTTTCCTTCTCACAGTATTTACTAGTATTGGTTGAGTAAAAAATTCTTTCTGTAAATCCTCTGATTTGTATGTATGGATCTGAAGTCTCCCACTGGGGTCTCTCAACCCTCTAGGTCTTTCTCTTTAGCAGACTCTGTCATAATGACTCAGACCAGCTTCCTTCCATGGAGCTCTTGTCTATCCCCAAAGAAGCTCACATAGACTTCCAAGCACAGGATATTACCCCTCAAATTCCAGTGAGTACTTACAAATGTATCCAAAATGACTCTGTTGTATGAGATGTCAGGGATGTGAGAATAATTTAGAGGAGCCACCCTATTTATTTATCCCAGGGGTGAATGTGGATTGAAGTCAGAACACACTATGTAATCTTATAGCTTGATTTATATAGGTAAGCCAAGCCTTTGCTTTAAGACCCAAAAAGATCTATTTGAATTGTCTTTACTTCTCTAACCCAGGAGAATTTCTGAAAATATGGCAAGTGGAGAATGGGAAGGCAAGGTAGACAAGGAATATGGGGAGGGATAATTAGCACAGTGACTTTGAAATAGTCCTATGAAAACCTTCAACTGTAGAAACTTCCTAAAATGTATACCACTGTCTCTGTCACACACACACACACACACGCACACGCACACGCACACGCACACGCACACGCACACACACACGCACACACACACAGAGTTTAAATGGAATCACCATATAACTGGAATACATTGCTTCCCCCCAATTTTTATAGGCTATCCCATAAAAATCCCAGTGACAGGTAGGGTTAGCTCTTTTTGTGTTGTTGGTCTTTCCAACTACAGGATAACTTTTATAGTGCTGGAAGGTTCTATGCAGGCCACCAAAGGAAAATAGTGATTGGCAGTCTTACCCACATGTGAACCCTATGAGCAACAAAATGGATGGCCTTGAAAGATATCCCCACCAGTGAAATAGTGGTATAAAAGATATTAGAATAACCAACAGCTTACTGAGTGGGTTTAAAGGCTGTTGCACAGGATAGAACCCAAGGCTAATGAAATGAATGAACAGTTCTCAAGAGATGGAGAAAAAAATGAGGCAATAAACATGAAAAATACTAAACCTTGGAGAAATGACAATTAAAACTAAGCTTCAACTTCACCCCTGTGAGACTGGCATCCATTAATAAAACAAATAACTGTTGATAAGGATGCAGAGTAAAAAATTCTTTATCCACTACTAGTGTAAATAGTAAAATTGTCCAGCCACTATGGAAATCAGTATGGGTTTTTCTTTAGAAAAAACCTATAATTAACCCAACATTTGGCCAACATAAAATTTACCCAAAGGACTCTCAGCCAACATATCACAGAGATACTTTCCCATCAGTGCTTACTTCAGGACTAGTCATAGCATGTAGGTTGCAGAATCAATGTAGGTTTCCAACAACATAGGAGTGGAAATGGGATACATATGCACAATGGATTTTTTTTCTCAGCCATAACAAGGAATTGAGTTACGTAATTTGAGAGAACATGATATGGCTAGACATAGTTAAGAAATATGAATATCACGTATTCTCTCTCTTTTGGATCCTATATAGATACATAAATCACATGTGTATAATATGTGGAAGTGGAAGTGAATTTCCCCTGATGAATGGAGGTGGTTTTGGGGAGTGGGTGTGAGAGTTGAGTTTGGAGGCAGATGCTCTAAGGACAGTGCCAAAAGCATTCTTAGGAAATAATACTTTTGTGAAAGTCTTCTTATGAGATTTAGCATCACATATAAGGAATATATAATTAAAATATTTGAAGGAGAAAAGGAAAGAGAGAGAATATCCAAAAACAGGGTTGAGAAGCCATTGAGGGATTTGGCCGGGTTCAGAGAAAGAAAAGTGAAAGACTGGAAAGTAGATGCTTTGGTTCCCTACGGGCTGTATACTGATTCCAACACCCCTGTCCACACTGAGCTTACTTCTGTGGATTCTGTAAGGTACCTACTTAATCTTTCAATAAATGTTTTCAATCATGTCTTGAGTAATATGCACAGGAAATCTGAAGTCCAGACAGGTTAAGTATTTGGAAGGTGCAGAGCAAGCTGTCAGAAGATCTGGGAACAGACCCAGGGCTTGAGGCCATTTTCTTTGAATGCATGGAGCTATTGGCAAGATTAGTCAGGGAAAATGTCTTCAAACCTCCATTGGGGCCTACATCAGAGTTCTATGTGCCTTTGAGAATTATATTAGTGGCATTTAGTTTTCTAATAGATAGTCTCACTTATTTGTTATAATTAGTAATCAATCTCTCCTTATTTTGTTTGTCCTCAGTCCTAATTCTTTAGTGGACAATTAAATTCCTCATCTGAAGTGGAGATGACACCTTCTTCTTAGTGGCAGAAGCAAGTTTTACTCTATGAGTTAGTAAGAACCTCAGATTGCTGCCATATCAGAAAGTCCTATGGTATGTATGTCATATTTTATATGTTAATACATTATTGTGTATGTTGAAAACTATATGGGTACCTCTAAGAATTGGAAAAAAAGCAAAATTAGGCAAGAAATGAAGAATTGGGAGAAGGAAATAATGACAACTGGCAGGAAACCTAGATATGGGTGTTTCAGACAGTATAAGGAATTTCTTTTTACAAGAAAAATTTGGTCAGTTTTTTTAGTGTACATTCTTAAGATTTTCATATTAAAAGAAAATGTTAAAACAAGGAAAATTTGATTTATTTCCCCTATCAACTAAACCAAACCCTGTTCAGGCTAATTCAGAAAGTATTGCTATGCCTGAATTCCCAGTGGGAAATCTGAGAATAGTTTTAAAAAATAAAATTTCAGTAAACATACTTTTGGATAAGACAAATAACTATGTACAGAAATTCTTTATTCAGAAAATATTTCCCCCCCCTCAATTTTTTTTTATCTAAAATCTTTAACACTGTCATAATAATTGTGCATATTTATGGATTATTTTAATCATGAGCTGTTTCAATAATATATATAATCTCTAATGATGAGATGAGAATATTAACCGTATGTCCAGTGCCTCAAATATTTATCATCCCCTTTTGATGGAATATTCAAATCCTCTTTTCTGAATGCTTTTAAATGTGCGATTAATTGCCTTTGAACCTAATTTCCCACCAACTGTTAAAAGTGTTTCCACCTGTGTAGCTGCAGTCCTGTACCTGTGAACTGTCCTTCCTCCCTCCCACATTCCAACCCACACATTCTCCCCAGCCTCTGAAAACCACCCTTTTTTGGTGCCATTTCCATGAGGTCAACTTTGGAGTGTGTCTCCTGGAGTCTTTCCTGACCTCCTTTGGGATGAACTCCTCATCTCTGCGATTGATTCTCTTTACAGTGTGACGCCTCCTAAATGTCAGAAGTGAAACCGTCACTTTTGATCTCAGGTTTGCCTGGCCTGGAACACTCAGGTGCTTAGCTAGTAGCTGTCTGTGAAACTCTGAAACAGGCTCTTCCCCTAAGCAAAACTCAGCTGTTCTCCCATCATGCTTGGTCTGAGAGTCTGAGTGGGCATAATTTTTACACCTTGGTAAATTTCCTCATTTATTTAAACCCTAGACTTGGGATTTTTCTTCTTTGAAATATTCTCTTTTCTCACCTGCCAGACTTAGATTTTTTATTCAGACTTATTTTTAATTAACATATGAAGTTGTATGCATTGGGGCTAGTGAGATGTCTTAGTAGATAAGGGTGTTTTTTCATGCAAACTTGGTGACTAAGATAGACTGTGGAAGCCGTGTGAAAGGTGGACAGATTGAACTCACTCCATTATAGTGTCTGCCCTCTGCATGTGTGCCATGGCATGTTGTATATGTGCACATTCAGCATGCATGCACACACACAGATAAATACACACATAAGCACAACAGAGACTGTATGCATCTGACATAGCATTGTGGAGAGGTTGAGTGCAGTTCCTGGGCAGACATGTTCTCCCACATAGCTACCATGTTTGTGGTGAAAGCACTCAACAACCAGTCTCTCAGCATTTTCAAGAACACTCTGAAATGTCACACATTGTACTCTCTATGCTGGACACTAGGTGTTTTGTTTTATGTATGGCTCCTTTCTGGGGCATTCTCCGTCCTGACCCCCACATCACCCCTTGGAACCAGTAGGCTGCTCTCCAGATCTATGAGATCAGGGAAAACAGGAACCATTTCAGAGTCTCAGAAGCATTTTTCTGTGTCTGGCTCATTTCACTTTACATAATGTCTTACAGGTTCAACCATTCTGTTGTAAGTGGCAAGATTTCCTTCTTTTGTGACCAAAGGATATTGCATTTAAATCATAACCACAACTGACCCAGCACCATAGGCTCATTCTGTCAGTTTCTCTCCACTTCACTGCTAGCACCTTGCTCTAGTATAAGCCAGGTTTCAACTAAACTGTTGCAATGTGTCCTAGTTAGCTTCAGTTGTCAGCATGACATAAACTAGGTTCATCTAGAAACTGGGAAGAAGCCAGAGAACCTTCCTCCATGGTTCCTGCCTCTGGGTTTCTGCCTTGAGTTTCTACCTGACTTCCCTAAATGATGGATTGTGACTTTCAAGTGTAATCCAAATAAACTCTTATTTCACCTAGTTCTTTTGGTCGGGGTGTTTATCACAGCAACAGAAAATCAAGCAAGAACAGGATGGCTTATTTTGTCTGCCAGAATGTTTTAGCTATTCTATAATAGGGACTTTCAAGTCTCAGTAGTCTGCAACAATAAATATTTCTTTGGGGGCATACTTCTGTTCCGTTAAGAGTAGACTGAGGTACATCTGGTGACTTCAGGTCTACGGGAGTGGACCAGTCATCACGTCAACCTTGCCAGTTATTGTAGTAAAGGAAAATAATTGTAAGAGCGTTGGATGACTATACACTGGCAATTGAATCTTCATTCTGGAACCTTAACAAAGATTTTTGTCTTTTCATGGTTTAGTGACTAGAGTTAGTCACAAGACCTCTGTGAAACAGGAAAAGTGCCAGGAAAGGCAACTGTTTTATGTACTTGAAACATGGTGTCAGGCTGTCTAATTCCAGTCTTGCCTTCTTGGACTAGAGTCTATGAGTAACCACCACAAGGATAGTTTCAAATCATTATTACAAATGTACATAAAGCATTCTAAATTCTGGTGGAATTCAAGGTTCTGTGTACCTTGACCCTCACTACCTTCCCATCTAACCCATAGCTGATCCTGACTCTACCATGTGATCTCACCATGCATAATTTACATCCTGTCCTTCTACTCTGGATATGAGCAACAGCTTCATTCTACAACCTGTTTTGTGCTTGCTTGGTGTACTGGTTGGTTTTGTGTGTCAACTTGACACAAGCTGGAGTTATCACAGAGAAAGGAGCTTCAGTTGAGGAAACGCCTCCATGAGATCCAGCTGTAAGGCACTTTCTCAATTAGTGATTAAAGGTAGAGGGTGCATTTTGGTGGTGCCATCCCTGGGCTGCTAGTCTTGGGTTCTATAAGAAAGCAAGCTGAGCAAGCCAGGGGAAGCAAGCCAGTAAGTAACATCCCTCCATGGCCTCTGCATCAACTCCTGCTTCCTGACCTGCTTTGAGTTCCAGTCCTGACTTTCTTTGGTGATGAACAGCAACGTGGAAGTGTAAGCTGAATAAACCCTTTCCTCCCCAACTTGCTTCTTGGTCATGATGTTTGTGCAGGAATAGAAACTCTGACTAAGAGAGTTGGCTTATCATGTCTTGAACTTATGCTTTAGTTCTTATTAAGATCACAACCTCAGAGACATCATCCCCAAATTTCCATTAAACCTCCATTATTTATTCAAAGCTTTGTTCTTCAACTCTCTGAAATTACCTTGTATTTAAAGAAAAGGAACAGTGAGTAGTGTGTGTGTGTGTGTGTGTGTGTGTGTGTGTGTGCATGCATTCATGTTATATGCATGTGTTTACATTCATGTGGAGGCCAAATGGTGAACAGTGAGTGTCTTTGTAAATCACCACCAAATTATTTACTCATTTAGAGACAAAGTTTCTCACTGAACCAAGAACTTACCCATTCTGCCATGCTGACTGGCCATTGAGTCCTAAGTATGCTCCTTTCTCTGCCTTCCCTGCCTTGGGATCAGAGATGGGGGCTTTGCCTCCCTCCTTTTCATGTGGGTGTTGGGATCTGAAATGAGACTTCAAGGCTTATGAAGTAAGTACTTTGCTGACTGAGCCATCTCCAAGCCCCTAGGGTTATTTATCTTCCTATGAGCCATAACTATTATGAACATTTGAAAATCATTTATTATGGTGCAAAGGGAGGAAGAGAGGTAAGACAGGAACCTACAGACAAAAGACGGCTCAGAAGATGGTTGGGTCTGGGACATGTATCTCTGGGAAGGTCTTTTGCTGCAATGGTTTAGCATGACTTGTTACAACATATGGCTACTGAGAAAGTTTCCAACAGGGTACAGGCTGCCTGACCATAGATGCTGAACAGCTATTTGAAACTCAAGATTAACGTGACCAGCCTCCTGACTCAGCACTTAGAAATTATAGGGGTGGTCTCTACATTTGGTAACATGGAAATCAAAAGTATTTAATAGATAAAAAGCTGTTAAAAAATTAAAGTAAGAATGGTGAGACGCTAAAGTGATTGCTCTTAAAAACTTAACTCAAAGTTTTATTCGAAAAGCTGAAATCTTATAGATCTCTCAGTAGCCAAGTAAAGGGAAGTTGGCCATTTGTGAGCCATATGTTTTCAATCTGACCTCCACATGAGTGGGCATATGCCATACAAATATTTTTCTAAGGGGCAAAGTGAGCAACAAGCTTGGTCACATTTTAACTATTGGAAACAGCTTATGTAAAAGGGGCGGTCAATCAGGGCATGTTCCAATCCTGCGGCTTTATGGATATCTGAATCAACAGCAATCAAGCTCAGACATCCATGGTTGCCACAGTGATTAGATATTTAGGTCAGATGTTTCCAGAAACTTGGTGAAGTCATTTGAACTGGAGGTTGCTGGCAAGAAGTTAAAGCAGGAAGCTAGACAGAGATGAGATTCTGATGTGGAAGTTCCACATCTATTTTCTTATACTATCTGAGGATTATTCTGCCTCTTCCTGAAGGTTGGGCAGAGACAAGAGAGAGAAGAATGGATTGGGATTACATTATGCCCTGTGTCCCTGCCTTATTCCCTTCAAAAGAGGAGAACTGACTTTAAAAGATAAACTGAAAGTACACAACTGCTTGCTAAAGAGAAATAGAGATATTGGTTATGCTGTAATCTTTCCTTAAAGAATTGTTAATTATATCACAGAAAGTTTTGAATGAAGACCCTGAGAGTCAGATTTCTTTGGTCAACTCTGGTTCCGCCAGTTCCTTAGGCCATGCATGTGTTATATTTTTCTTTTCCTATGCTATAGGGTCACCAAAACTGAATGAACAAAGATGTAGATCCACCACCTGACATTTTTATCATAATGAATTTTGATTCACTTTAAGTCTATTCTTAGTGATTGTTTTCTTAAAGCTAGGATTTGTTAGGAAAGATGATCTGGACATCCTCTTGCTAAATTTATTTCAAAGCAAAATTCACTCTATGTATCCCCAGAAGAGCTGTGTGATTTTGCCAGGATTTGGATGCAAGGATGGAATGGGATATAATGGTTCTCTTTAATTCTATTTCTTTAATCCATTTGACTGTCTCTTCTCCATTCCCAGTGTTGGTTGTAGGGTATCCTCCAGAGAAGATGGCTTGGACATGTGTTTGAGGCAATAGGAAGTCCTTTTGAGCCAGCCAGCCACTACACTGGGTATTCAGGACCTTTCTGTCTTTCTCAGGGGGAGTTATTAAGCACAAAACCAATAACCTGGGTTGACATGCTTCAGCTAACAAGAACAGTTAGCCAGAAGTGGAATTACAGAAGCCAAAAAGCAAGGTTGGTACATTCAGAGATTTTTCCCAGAACTATGGACTTTGATAGATTAGGTTTTTGTTCTTGTGTCTTGGCAGGTGAGGATGTCTGTGTGCTAAGTTCTGGCCTAAGTGGCACCCACATTATGGAGTCAGCTGTGCTAATGTGTGGGGGCCTCCTAAGGTCTAAGACTTGTTACAATGATCTATTACCACTCCTACTATTATGACGTCTACTACAGTTACTACTATTAATATCAGACAGGGCCTTTCCGTGTAGCCTTGGCTGTCCTGGATCTCTTTATAAAGATCAGGCTGGCCTTGAACTTGTAGAGATTTATTTGTCGCTTCCTCCCAAGTGCTAGGATTAAAGGTAAAGCATCCTTCCTGGTTCCTGCTATTTTTTAAAAAACAAAACAAAAAACAAAAACATAGTTATTTTTAATAAAATGTAGTTTAATAAAACGTAGAGTATTTATTAACTTATCTTCTCCAAGATTTCTTTTTTAAGTGTAGTAAAATTTTGGGCTAAAAGAAAATCAAACAGCTGAACAAACAGTGAAAAATTATGTTCATTTGAAACAGAATATTTAGAAAATTTCTAGGAAGTTTAATTAATAATAGTTCATTTAATTTTTAAAGATTTTAAAATTTCATTTTATGTGTGCTAGTGTTGACCTGCATAGATGGATGTATATACCCCCTGTGTGCAGTGTGTCCCTAGAGGCCAGTAGTGGGTGTCAGATTCCCTGGAACTGGAGTTACAGATGGTTGTGAACTGCCTTGTTGGTGTTGGGTAACAAACCCTGGTCTTCCACAAGAGCAGCTAGTGCTTTTAATGGCTGAGCCATCTCTCTAGCATGTAAATGGAGTGCAGACGACAGTTTGTAGCAGTTAGCTTCCACCCCCTGTGCTCACCCCACCCCGGGAATTCAACTCAGGCCATCAGGATTGGTGCAGGTGCCTTTGTCTACTTGGCTGTCTCATAGACTCTGAGTGTGGATTTTGATTGACATTGTGCTGCTAATGTCTATTGTTTCTTACACTTTGGTCACTGTATGTTATGTGCTGATGAGGAGATGAATTCTCAACAGACTTAACAGCCTAGTTTTCATCTATTTTAGAAGTTATTTTCAGGAAGGCAGAAGCGTGTGTGGCTGTGTCTAAAAAAGTTTCTGGGCTGATTCAGTAGTCCTTCAGGATGATCTCAGCTCCTCTTGGGGAAGCTTGCTTCCACCCTCTTATCCAGCCCTGCCCTTCAAGAAAGAGATGCCTCTTACTATTCTTGGAATGTTTGTCTTATGCCCAACATGGCACTGCCTCCAACCTCCAGACAGATACTGTATAGCAACTCTTAGGCAGCTGACACTGGCTTTCCACAACCTAAAGCAGCACCAGCATCAGTATCTTTGATTTTTCTGATAACCTCTTGAGAAGTTGGCATAATCAGAAAATGAATCACAATTTTGCCCTGTACAGTAGCAACAACTTCATGTCCAATATTCCTGCATCCTTGAACAAACATGGTCCCTCCAGTCACTCGCACTGGGTCTCATGTATGCTGGCCTGTTTTCTGAAAGCAGTTGATGAAGATGTGTGACCAGGGAATGAGTGGAAAAAAATACTTCCTCAGGGTTTAGGATTTGAGACAACGTATTCCAAATTGGATCTTTTTTTTATTAATATTTCCTTCTGGACCACCATGATAACTTCTGCAAATTTGTTTCTTTGTGTCACTTTATAGAGACCCAACATATGTTTGACATACACCAGTGCCCTGTGTGTAATGAGAATGCAGTGACAAGGGCATGACTCTGGTAGTTATCAAAACCCCATGTTTTATTTCATATGTATCTAATTTTCCCTGTCTCTTTATAGCTTGCCTGTAGCCCAGTTTTTCTAATTTTGGAGAGTGGATTTGAGGGTTGCTCCTGTGGGTAGATGTCGTTACTATCCTGAGATTCCATAAGTCATTAAAAATATATTCCAATTTCTCTTTCCTTCCCTCCCTCTTTCCTTCTTTCTTTCCTCCTCACTTCCCTTCTTTTTTCCAACCTTTCTTCTTCCTATCCTTCTTTCCTTCTCTCCTTTTCCCCCTTTTCCTTCCCTCCTTCCTTCCCTCCCTCTTCCTCTCCTTCTTTCCTACCCTATTCTTCTTTCTTATTTCTTTCCTCCATGATTTCCCTTTTCCTTGTCTGCTTCTCTTCCCCACCCCCCACTTCTCCTTTACCCAACAGAAATAATCACAGAATAAGAATGATTACAATTTGCCTGTTGTATGTAAAATACTAATAGTTTGCATAGACTATTATTGTTCCTGTGGAAATTGGAATTTAGGGATCTTAGGTCTCATATAATAGTTCAGTAGTCTGGGACTCAAGCTACTTTGAGATTTCTACATTGTCTACAGTGAATAATATTCACTCTTCTGATATCTACATTGTACCTCTAGCCTTCCCAAATATGTTCTAGGTCGAGAAAGAGAAAGAGATAGATACAGATGAGGTAGATAGATAGAAAGATAGATAGATAGATAGATAGATAGATAGATAGATAGATAGATGATTGATAGAGCCATTAAGGAGCTGGGGGGAATCCCTTTGTACCTCTCCATACTAAGAAAGCACCATTACAAAAGAAAGAAAAGATCAGAAAACTCATTGAAACATACTCAAACATTACCCCCCAGCATTCACCCCTCACACACATGTTATCCAGATGTTAATTTTTGGAATAAAGGAATTGCATTTTATGTGTCAACTGAAACTTGATTCAGTAGAAATGAGCTTCATACCCATTTTGAATTATAGCTGCCTCAACCTTTGCTTTAGATGGGTAAACACTGTGCTTTCATTTTAGTGATGTTAGCAACCTAGTCTCTGTGATTCACTATTTTGCCACAAAATGCCTATAATAACTTAACAACTTGCAGATATGTTGTTATATTTAAATAGAGTAACTTATGAAAAACTAATGTAACATTGGCCATGTTGCAAACAATAAAGTTGGTTAATACTTTCAATGCCCAAGTCCATGAAAATAAGAGATAAATGAGTCACAGTCCTTTCAGTAGGAGCATGGCGTCTGTACTGGAGAGAAGAAAAGAGTGAATGCACACTGGTCATAGACACTTGGGGAGAAATTGCTACTATGACTGTGCCAAGTGGATATAGTAATTAAACCAAGTGCTAATGGCTTATCACTGTGTACATAGATGAGAACATCTCTCCACCCTATCAGAGAAGCATCTTGTAATAGATAGTGATCAACACAGGGATCCTCTATTGGTCGTGGTCCAGAGAATAAGTGCAGAATACTCAGCCCTAACTGAGAAATCATGCCCCTCTTTCCAGCACTCAAGGATCATCATGGAAGAGGGGCTAGGAAAAATACAAGAGCTGTCCCCTGGACACAGCAGGGCAGTTGCACATATTAACAGTGCTTGTGACAGTATTCACAAGACCTGTACAGGCTCAAGCCTGATAAAAGCTTAGCACGGAGGGGACAGGTGGGTACAAAGTCCCATACCTGCTTGAGGAGCTGTTGGCAGTTTATAGTTGATGGAAGAGAGAAAATTAACTTTCCTTAATGATACGACCCCTAGTAAGTTGACCGTGCTCTAGGGGAAAACCCCACATCCAAGAGTATTTGAGAGACACATATATTACTTGATGAGCTAATAAGAAAGAGGGCAGAACTTTGGGTGGGTAGAGAGGTGGGGGTCAAAGAATTAATAAAAATACTATTTTAAGAAAAGAAGTTATAATTCTTTTCTGATTACATGGTTTTGACTAAATCATCTCTTTTGATTCTGTGCTCTTTTTCCAAAGTAAAGTATCAATAATTATAATACATACCAGGTTTCATAAGAACCAAATGATGAAATGTATTTGACACCCTTGGAAAATTTTAACACTCTGCTTCAATATGAGTTACAGGTAGGTGATATTAACACATCCCCAAATATGTACTCTTCAGATTATGCTAAAAATCTTCATAACCTGTTGTATAATTATTTGATGTGTATGCTGTGTATCTCCCTTCATCAGGAGGAAAAAGAGACACAGAATTTTAGCTTCAGGCACATTTTTGCTAGGAATTAAGAGTTCACTGCCAGGTGGGTTTGTCCAAAACTAATTAATATTCATAATTAATTACAAATTAATAATTTATTCATAATTAACAACTGCATAAAACACACTTTGTAGTTGTTCTAGTAATGGGGGACTTTAGTGCATGAGGGCAGCGTGCTGGGAACTGAGGACAATTTAATTTAGTAAGCTCACAGAGAATGTACTGGAATACTAGAAGTCAGACCTGGAGCTGGACTGGGGGCGCTGGAGGGCTCTGAATGTCCTGGTGAGATCAATGTTTAACGTGAGGCCATGGAAGATTTTTATGGATGTACAAGCTGTGACTTAGAACAGTTGGGAAAATGATTAAAAGGAGACAAGAAGCAAGGAGATGACTAAGAGACTATTTTAACATTTTTGTTTCAGACTAGAGTAGGGCATTTGGTCACCAGGAGACTCCATGGTGAGTCTGTGTCTAGGAATGTAGCAGAGCGGTATTAAGCAGTGAGTTCGGGAGGAAACTGTCCGCGTGCTACTTTTGGACAGTCTTCAGATATGTGTAAGAGACATCAATGCAGATGACAGGCAAATTCTTCTGCTCAAATTCCTGGGGAAAGGCCATTGTCATTATTCTACCACTTGTGACTCATCTGTTTGTTTGTTTTTTCTTGTCTGCTTCAAGCTCATCTCTGAGTTGGGCCCATTTTGTTTTCTTGGATTCTAACATCCATATTTCACATGTAAGTTTTTTTTTTTTTAAAAAAAAAAACTTATTTTATGTATGTGTTGAGGCCAACAGCTTAGGTTATCATTAAAAAAAAAATAGTCCCAGGGTTTTAGGAGAATATTGGGAATGGTACCACATAACTCATGACAGCTCTTAACTACAAGCCCAAGTCAGTTGGGAGGTAGAAAACGTGGACAGTATAGGCAGCAGCCTTTACCATCACTTTTGCACAGTGGAAGGCCTAGCATTGACCAGCCTGGGTAACTTTAGCGTGTGGCAAGATCTCAGGTTTATCCTTAGTGGTTACCTGCCTGTTGTGGTGATTGGTATGGATGCTTGGGAGCCTGGAGTAGGGAGCCTGGTGAAAGAGGTGCTTAGGGTGTGGACTCTCAGCAGGTTGGGTTTATGTGAATGAATAGGCATTTGGTATTAGATGGTTTTCAAAGTTTCATTATTTTGGTTTGGAAAGCATTTTTAAGTAGATCCTCTCATCTTCCCAAATCCACTACATCCTGCCCCCTTTTAATCTCCTTTCAAAGTTTGCTTTCATGTCCTATGTGTCTTATTGTTTCCTCCTCGCCCCTCTCAGAATATCCTTTGCTTTTTTAAATTTTTTTTTCTTTTTCCTGCATTTAAAAGCTGGGGCCCACATATGAGAAAGAGTGTGTAGTGTTGTAGTGTTGTAGTGTTTACATTCTGGGCCTGGGATGCCTCTGTAAGTATAATAATTTCCAGATTTTTTTGTTTTGCACATTTTATAGTCTGATTTTTCTTTGGAGCTGAATAAAATTCCATTGCGTATATATGCACCACATTTTCATTATCTATTCGTCTGTTAATGGGTATTCTTGCCAGCGCCATCTCTTTGCTGTTGTGAATAGAGTAACAACAAACATAACTGTAAAAATGTTTCTGTGAAGGACATGGGGTCCTTTGGGTACATACCCAAGGAGTGGTCTCGCTGCATAATAAGACAGTTCTATTTTTAATTTCTTGAGGCTACTCTAAACTGATTTCCACAGTGGCTATAGTTTGTAATCTCACCAGCAATGAGTAAGGGTCTCCTTTTCCCCACAGCCCTCTGGCATTTTTTCTTCTGAGTTCTTGATGACAGGGTAAGGTATTGTCTCAGGGAAGTTATAATTTCCATTTCACCAGTGGTTGTGGATGTTGAATACTTTAAAAATGCTTATTGGTTATTTGCTTCTTTTAAGAAGTGTCTATACATCAGCTTGTTTTTGAGAGGGGTGAGGGAGGAAGGAAGGGAGGGAAGGAAGGAGGAGAATGTGTATGTGTAATCTTTTAGTTCTTTACAATTCTGGATAATAGCCACCTCTGAAATATAGCTGGCAATGATTTTCTCCCATTCTGTCTGCTGTCTGCTCTGCTGGTAGATTCTTTTGCTGTGCAGAAACTTTTAAATTCCTTGCACTATCATTTGTCCAGTTGTCAATCCTAGTTCCTGTGTGACTGGAGCCCCATTTAGACTTCCTGCTTGTGCATATAACTTGGAGAATGTTCTATGTGTTTTCCTCTAGATGTTTCACTAATTGGGTTTGGAATTAAGGCTTCAGTTATCTATTTTAACACTACCCATTTTCAACAAATCCCATTGGTTCTTTATTCTTAGGTTTTTTTTTTTTAAGGTGGATTCAGATTATGTAGTCTCTATGTTCTGCCAACTTTAGTATTCTATGATACTAATGTAAAGAAAGGCATATGGTACCATAATTACATGGGGTCCTTCTTATTGTTTTTACTTAATATGCTAACTAGACAAACTCTTTTAGCTTTTAGCTCAAAATAGTTTTCCCTTTCAAAAGAAATGCAGTGTTAGGGAATATATTACATGCAACGGAGCATGTGTTTGTGGTTTGGTAAGAGACAACCCACTAAGTTCTCCACCCCTTCCCCGTTGCTGGATGTTGGATACAAAAGCTCAGCAGCTTAATCAGTGATTATGTGCTCTGAGCTCAGAGTTCCATTTGCAATCAGCGAGGCCAACAGCTGTAAACACTCTTGCTTTCTGCCTGGGAGAGTTGAGTATTCCACCAAACGCACATCACAGTGGAAAACCCACTGAAATTCCTTTTCAGTGTCTCTGCAACATGCTATCCCACAGCTGTCCTTGAAGATAGCAGAATGTCTCCTGCATTTAGGGTGGGCCTTTAGATTTTGCCTGAAACTTGGTAAGACTCACTGTGTCCTTGGTGTTGAATGCTTTGAAATCAAACCCACCATTAGCCACCAGTTTTATTTACATCCCCTCCTACTCATTATAATTTTTAATGATTTATTTTATGTGTATGGGTACCTGCATATATGTATGTACATTACATGTATGCAGTATCTAAGGAGACTAGAAGCCAACATGTAGTACCCTAAACCTGGAATTGCAGAGAGTGGTGAACCACCAAGTAAGCGTAGGAACTGAACCTATGTTCCTCTGCAAGAGCAGCCGTCCGTGCTCCTGACAGCTGAGACAATCCTCTATCTCTGACCAGGTCTTAAACCTCTTTTGCTAGGGATGAAGTGGATAAAAGTGTGTTAATTGTGAAATCTTAAGATACTTTGCTTAAAAAAACCCTCAACACATATCTTTCTGGCTTGGCTGGGAACAGAAGGTTATTGCTTCTACAGAGGGGCTGTATTGATATTGTAGATGTTATGATTGAACTAGGGGAAGGGAGGAAGTGAAAGGGAGGGGTGGAGGAAGGGCAAAGATGAAAGAAGTTGGATTTGGGACAAAAAACTATTTGAGAATATTTTATTAATGAACTTACTTCTTGACTTGTACACTGTCAAGGGAGAATCTTTACAGGTGGACATCAGAAATGCCCCTGATGGCGCTGTTAAGATGGGTATTTCTTTACAGATCAATTCTTCACTATCCCTGTACACCCTAGGCCAAGAACAGTGAGTCTGGGGCTTGATAAGCTTTCCTGGAACATCCATTTTTTTGCAGATGATTTTTATAGTAAAATAAAGATGACAAATTTAAGAAGAGTCCTTTTAGAATAAGCATAAAACTTGAATAAAATTCCCATTCATGACGGGTGATTTCAGTTCTTAGTACTTATTTCCCCAGGCTAAGTTTTATTCCCCCCCCCCCATAGATTAAAAAATGTTAAGAGCCACTTATCTCCTATGCTTTAGAGATTAGTAAATTATGCCACAAAGATGTAAAGTTGCCATGGAAACCCAGATTTATAAATGCCAATGTCATTCATCCAAACAGGCTCTGTCTTTATGGTCCCAAGGTGTTGGGGGCAGCTCCAGTCCTATGGCTCATTTGTGGTAAATCTGAAAAGCAGGCATCTAGTTTCCACCAATAACAAGAAGAATTTAATGTGTCTCATTAGGTTTGGATCATGTGCTTATTACAAAACCAATTAGAGCTCTGCCTATGTTCACATGCGTCAGATACTGGAGTCAGAGATCAGGAGAATAGAACACAGTGATTGCTCTCTTGGAAGAAAAATAGGTAATAACCATGGAAGACAGTGTTGACTTGTAATGTTATTACTCTTTTAATTATTTGTTTTTGACACAGGGTCTCTAGTAACTAAGGCTTGTCTCCAACTTGCTAGCAGAGGCTAACCTTGAAGTTCTGGCCTGCCTGCCTCCCCTCGCAAGTGCTGAGATTACAGGCATATGCGACCAAACTTAGTTTATTACTACTGGCTTTCTAACTTTAAAATCACAGCTTTTCACAGCACTGTGGCAAAGGGAGAGATTGGTAGTCTTTGGACCTGCAGAATGTGTTTCAAAAGTGACTTCTCTTGGAGTTTTGAGAAAAGAATCAGACTCTCATTAGACCATTTCTTGTACCAGAAGCTTCTCACACATACTCCTGTGACCTCTCCCTATAATCCAGAGAGATCCAATGGTCCCTTAGGGAGGTCACAGTTAACTATGACAATCTAAGTGCTGCTGTTATCTTCCTGAAAGGAACTGAATATTTTCTGTGCCTCAAATGACTTTCTAATTTTCCCCCTTTTCTATGACATTTCATGGATCATGGTTGAATTCTATTTTGAGTATATAAAACCTGTAACACAACTAACAAGTGGGCCCCAGGGAGAGACATGAACTTTATTCTAGCACATAACTCATCTCTCCACTGCTAACTTCCAGAAACTTCTCCAAGTGTTCCCACAGTCTGCACACTGACTAGCCCTCCCCCACCATCCCATAACCTCTGGATAATGTTGGAGCTATTCCTAGGAGGGCCTCATCTTCCCAAAAGCAGAACCCTTCTTTTGCACAGCCTTCTTTCATCCATAATCATCTTGATACACAAATGAGGAATTTCTCTGACATGTTCCACGGTCTGTTCTCCATTTGACAGTTTTTCATTGTCCTTTCTCTGTTGTATCCAGGGCATGTGCTAGTGTCCTAGAGAGAAGCTGCTGTGTTGTTACAGTTCTGCAGTTCTGGCCTCTGGCTGCTGATGGCCAGTGTAGAATAGTCTGGGGGGGTTGTATGTCACTGGTACGAACTGTGCTTATATCTCAAGTTGCCCCACATCGCCTGCTGCACTCAAAACTGCAGGACACAGTTCTGACATGAAGACCCTGGAGTGGAAGTGTACCCTCTACTGCTTCTAATTGTCCATGTAGCACCAGGGAAATGTTAGTGATCCCCCCCCCCCAAAAAAAAAAAAACCAGACAGGAGCCAATCTGATGCAGCTCATAGCAAGGTCTTTATTCTATTTGAGCTAGCTCAGGTTCCCTTCCCCCCCACAACATGCCACAGTTACACAGAATGGTTTTGGTGGTAGAGGAGCCCTGAATATCTATCAGGGCAAGGATTTATAGTAAGCAGCAAGTGGAGGTAAGTGTGTAAGCATCTACTTGGAAAACTACTGGGGCCTTTAACATAATTGTCTGGTGCTGGGAGTCATATTATATACTTAATTTCTGTTCTCCTCTGCATTGGTGGTTGTTAGGCAGGAAGTAGGCTTGTAACCTGGGGGTACAAGTTTGTTGGGGGAATAACCTGGAGATGCTGGACTTGTTGGGGGTGTAACCTGGAGATGCTGGACTTGTTGGGGGTGTAACCTGGAGATGCTGGACTTGTTGGGGGTGTAACTTGGAAATGTTGGTCTTGTTGAGGGTGACCCTAGAAACTGAAGCTAAGCTTGGGTTTTGTTGGGGGAATAGCTTGGAAACTAATGCTAGATACCAGCCTGTTAGTTTACCTGAATTCAAACTTAGGTCAAGTTCTCTAAAAAATGGAGTCTGAATTTAAAAGATTTGGCCTCTCACCTACATGGTAGATGCTTCACCACATCCCCAAGTTTTGGAAGACAGGCATTAAACAGCCTTAAGGCTTTTTTTCTTTCTTTCTGCTGCTTTGTTTCCATCTTGTATGATCTTGCTGAGGATTTGTGGGTTTGGTAATTCACCTTCTCTCCTTTGGGCAATGTTGCTGGTCTTACTGCCCTGTACCCTAACAGACAGTGATGCCTTGCTCATACTTTTAGGACAGTAAATGTGGTTCATTTTTCCCAGACCTTGCTATCTTGCTGTGTTGGGAGGGGCATCATTCCAAGTCCATGATCTTGCTGCAGCTGTTGGATCATGTGCCTTTTCTCAAGGGACCACAGAAGAACCTTAGCTGCTGGTGAATGTTCTTCCTGTCTTACATTCAATCCATATGCTGAATGTAGTATAGTATTGCATCTAAATTAGAAAGGGAATGTCCTGGATGAATTTCCCAGTATAGATAAGGTGCTAAAGATAACAGAAGAAATTGAATCCAGCCATTTTTAATTTTCTGATAAACAAACGTAGTGAGCATAGCACATTCACAGCCACTTTTAAAATGACATGACAAACATTCGGTTTTCTTTTGGCAGTGAACATAGCTACTTGTTCACAGAAAATATATTTTCTTCTAAAGACAGTATAATATTTTGAATTTTAGTCTTGGAGGAGGGAAAGGACCTAGTTTGTTTGCAGTCACGACTTTAAATAATGGTGTTTTAAGGAAATGAAGATAATTGACCACAAACTTGATTACTGAACTCCTTTTGATAACACAAAGTCAATTTTGTGGATTCACTGAAAAATAAATAACCAAACAGTTTGTGTTTCTAGGCTCTGAACTTAAATACAGAGCTGACTTGTAGGCAGCGACAGTAGGAGACTTTCATGGAGGGATTTTTCTCTTATCTTTGAAGGTCTGAAGGAACCTAGGGGTGACTGCTTAGTTCTGTCATGCATATATTTAAAGACAGCAAAATAAAAGCAAAACAAAACAAACAAGGAAAAGCAAAGCAAAACAAACCAAAAAACAGCTTAAAATAGCTCAGGGTATTGAAAGATAGTTCAGTGGTTAAGAGCCCTAGCTGCTCTTGCAGAGAGTCCAGGTTCTACTCCCAGCACCTACAATTACTTGTAACTTCAGCTCCAGGGCATATGACACCCTCTTCTGGCTTCTACAGGCACTACATACTTACACATGCGCATACACACATTGAAAAAGTAAATAAATCTCTTTAAAAAAAGAAAAACATCCAACAGTACTTAACTAGGGTTCATAGTGAGGACCTATTGTACCCTCAAATTAAAATTGTATTTCCGTTGCACATAAATGCTGTACTTCCAACTTTGGTTATGTACTCATATGGAAAACATAATTCAGACCTCTGAGGAATGTGCTTTGAACTCTAACTCAAAGTGATAATTATAGCTACCTAATGACAACTGACTGGGTTTCCAGAACATTCAGAGGAAGAAATAACTCATGTTCCTGAGCATCTCAAGTTCTGATTGTTATTCCATATGGAAGTATTTTCCTCTAGTAGAGACACTTTATCTTTAGAAGAAGGAGAAGGAGGAGAAGGAAGAAGAGGAGGAAGAAAAAGAAGAGGAGGATGAAGAGGAAGATGGGGAGGTGGAAGAAGAGGAGGAAGAAGATGAAGATAAAGAGGAGGATGAAGAAGAGGAAGAGAAGGAGTTAGAGAAGAAGAAGGAGGAGGAGGAGGAGGAGGAGGAGGGGGAGGAGGGGGAGAAGGAGGAGAAGGAGAAGGAAGAGGAAGAGGAAGAGAAGGAGGAGGAAGAGAAAGAAGAGGAGGAGGAGGAAAAGAAGGAGGAGAAGAAGGAGAAGGATAAGAAGAAGGAGAAGGATAAGAGAAGAAGGAGAAGCAAGAAGCAGGCTCATGTCTGTGGTGGGTGATAGAGCGTCAGCCTTTGAGTGTGCTCTCAGTCTAACCACGAGCTCTGCCAGCAGTGGCTTGGGTGGGGAGGCGGGAGGGCTGAGGGCTGTGGATGCTGTGGCAAGAGAAGTGCAGAGAGAGGCAAGAAAGACTTCCACAAAATTAAGGATGGCAACGGCCTGGATTAGAGACATCTCTGTGCGCTGTTTCTTCCACCATGCCTTTGTGTATCCACAGGATCTTGGAGGCATGCCTCTTATTTTTAAGAAAAAGCCTGATTCAAGAGACTCTCCAGATGGGCTTTGATATTCCCAGCACAGTGCTGGCATTCTCCTATCACAGCTCTTCCTGCTATGTCCTGTTCCCTGTATGCAGGTGTGGCAGGTGGGCAAGCCCAAAGCCAGCCAAGCCGCACAGGTGCAGGCAGGTGTGTGGCTCCCTCAGGGTTGGGTCTCAAGCTGACACAGAGGACAAACTTTTGACAGAAAGTGAAAGGTTTTGACCACAGTGTTGCCCTTTTGAAAAGTGTGATTTTTATCTTGTAGAGCAAGCACCTTTGTGGTGGATTTTCTTCTTCATTTCTTTTACATTTCAAGGTCCATATTGAAAGCTTCAAGGGCACACTGGCCTCCTTGATCCAGGTCTTAACTGTTTACTAAAACTAGACTTCTTGGGTGTGACAATTCATGTTCAAGCAATGTAAGAAAATATCAACCATGGATTGCAAACAACAAAAAAATGCATCCATGGAGCCAGATTCCACTTACTTCTCCCGGGTGTAAGTCAGGCCTAAGATTCAGATTAGATCCTCAAGGGCTAATATATTTTTTCAGCTGTTGATAAGGGCATTATGAATTTGACTAAAGACCTAGACAGTCTGAGATATTTACACATTACGGACATAAGAAAATTTGAGCAGAATGGATTTAACATTTTCAACACACATACTGGAGCATCAGTAAGTGTGCTAGTTTTAATGTTTTCTTTTAGTGGTGTTTGGATTTTTTTTCTCCTTTTGTTTATTTATTTGGCTTTAGATGTTTGATGTCCTTCACTATCTTCCTTTCTGGCTTTTCTGCCTAGGACTTAGGATGTTGAATAAAACTGGTGAAAGTGGGCAGCTTTGTCTTGCTTCAGATCTAAGAGAAAGTCAATGTTAGCTATGGGATTTTCATTTGTGGATTTTATTGTGTTCAAGAAATTTAATATTGTCTCTATTTTGTTGAGCCTAAGAGACAAGAATAGTTAAATTCTGCCTATCATTTGTTTGATCTTTCATTCTGTTCATGTAATTTATTAAGTTTTTTGATTGATATTTGCATCCGGCGCAGGAATCTTGCTTGATCATGATGTATACACTTTCTAATGTGCTTTAAGGGATTTGGTTCACTAGTTGTATTTATTTATTTACTTTACCAATATCATATATATGTATATACATACATAATATATGTATATTACATATATACATATAATATAATACACACTATATATTATACATATTATTCATACAATATAATCAGATGCATTACACATGTAATATATACATTATATATATAATCACACCCACACGTCCACTCTCTCTGTCCTTCCCCATTGCCAATCTCCCTATGCTCAAGCCCCCATCCTCTTTCATGTCTTTTTGTTTTGCTCTGTGACTCCCCAGGTTTAATGTGGATTGTGGTCTCTACTCCAAGAAGCCAAGCGCAGCCACCTTACCTGGGGAAACCATTGAAATGGCCAATTAATAGTAAAAAGCAGAAAAAAAGAAAAAGTTGCAATCAATGTCACATTGGGAAGAGGGACAATGCTATCCAGTGACCCTCTCAAGTCCTTTTCTGGGATCCTGAAGGGAAATTACAGTTTAAATATAGTGCATAACTAAGCAGTCCACTGTGAAGCTGTGGTCTGCCCACTATTAACCCATCATTATTCCAGTCTTGTTCTGTCAACTGGTGAATTTCTTTTCTACTCTTTGCTCTCCTTGGTGTCCTTTCCTTCTCCCAGTGGGAAATTCCTTGCGAAATTCCCATTCCCCTCCACACCCCTCCTTGCCCCTTCTCTCCCTTTTCACCTCCCTCCCTCCCTCCCTTCCTCCCTCCCTCCCTTTCTCCCTCCCTCCCTCTTTCCTTTCCCTTTTCCCTCCTCTCTCTTTTCTGAAGCTCCTCTAGTTTTGGCTCCTGGGTAACCTTGGCTTTCTCATATGTGTTTGAAAGGATTCATTCCTCTTTAACTGTTTTGGAATAATTGAAGAAAAATTGATGTTTATTTTTTTTTCCTGTTTGTGTGACTCAGGAAGGAAGCTGTCTCGTCCTGGGCTTTGTTTGATGGGGGTGTTTGATGGGGGTGTTTGATGGGGGACTCTTTACCATAAACTCAGTCTCAGTGTTTGGTACTGGTCTGCTCAGACTTTCTCCAGGCTGCAGTGTCTGTTGGCACATCATATTTGGTAACAGTTAATAATAATCCTTTGGATATTTAGTTGTATATGCTTTAACATTTCCCCTTTCATCACTGATGATTTTTGCTTTGGTCTTTTATCCTTTCAAAGCTGGTCTACCTAAGGGCTTGTCTCTTTTGTTCACTTTTAAGGGAACTGTATTGTACTAACTTTGGGAGGGGCTATTTGTTAGACCCTATTTTGTTTATCTCATCTCTGATCTTTATTATTTCTTCTGTTGTAGAAAATTTGACCCAGTCCCCACTTTTCCTAATTCCTTATGGCCCTGTGGCAGGAGTTTCAGTGCTTTCTGATTTTTTTGTGCAAGTATTAATGGCCAGCAGCATTCTCCTTGGTGATATGTCCACCATATGGATTTTTAGGGTTTTTATGTGTAGATGGGTTTGTCCTTGACTTAAAAATAAGCTGTGAAGTTTCCATGTAGCTCTCAGAGCTGTTTCTTCTCACTGATTTTTAGCTTTCTTTCACTGTGGTTGGAAAAGATACTTGATATGATTGCAGTTTTTGAAAGATTTGTCAAGATTTGTTTTGTGCCCTGTCATATGATCTACCTTGGGAAGTTTTCCATGTGCTGATTGAGGATGCATGCCCTCCAGCTGTTGAGCTGTTGTTCTTAGATGTTGTTTGCCCAGATGTTTCATTGATGATGTATTCTTTGCTGAAAGTGAAGTATGAAAGTTATACTGTTACTGTCTATTAATATCTGGATTGCACATCTGGATTTTTGAAGATTTAAGCCATCTATTTCCTAGGTAGGTATAAGTTCTTACCACACCCACTTATACTTTCTAGTTTTATTGCAGTTTCTTTATTTCTTCCTCTGGGGTTAAGTGATTTACTCTGGCAATGTGCTTTGGTTCTCTGTGGGTTTTTTAAAAAAATTCTTCTCTCATGGTTTTTAGCTTTGTGTTTCTACAAGTATCTTTTTTCTTGTAAGATATTTTGAAATGACATAATGGAAATATTAAGAAAGGAATGAGAAAGAAACAGAAAAGCATAATAACACTGGTTCTAATAACACCAGCCCCCAACATGAGCTCTTGAAGTCCCTCCTCCCAGCATTCCGAACTGTCAATCAGTGCCTCACTTTGCATCATCCTGTACATCCTGTATTCTCTTCTACCTTGGCATATGGATGCCATTGTGATTTAGTTGGTTTGTTTTCAGTTTTTATACAGACAATATGAATGGTTAATGCGCCATGTTTATCTTATCACAATGTTTTGGATTTGTCTGTATAGTTACTTTTTCCAGTAAGTTTTTGTACCTTCTAATGTTCTCCTCTAAGGCATCAACAGATATTTCACTCAGCATGTAGAAGTCTTTTGATCTTTCTCATAGAACAGATCTGGTGGAGACATATTGTCTCCAACATGGTTTATAGGGGAATGTTTGTCTTTTTGTCATGGCTTTGCCTGGTAGAGCATCTTTGGTGGACAGAATCTCGTGCTACTCCCTCTGGCCCATAAGATCTCTCCAAAGAAGTGAGGTGTGTGCTACAATGCACAGGATTTTTTTTTCATTGCTCGTGCTAATGCATAAGACTTCTCCTTTCCTTCCATCTCTGAGAGCTTAGTTATGAGATGCTTTAAGATAGAATTGATCAGATTGAATCTGAATGGTGACCTATGACCTTCCTGTAGCTGAATATTTGTGTTCTTTGGATTTTGAGAGGTTTTATTTTGTTGTTGTTGTTTTCTCTTTGAATATGTTTTCCAACCCTTTGTATTTCTTAAGTATTTCTTTTTTTAAGATTTGGTTTGCTTTTATGCATTTGGATATTTTGCCTTTATGTGTGTATGTCCACTACAAGAGAGCATGAGATCCCGTGGAACTAGAGTAATAGATGGTTGTGAGATGCTATGTGGGGGCTAGGAATTGAACCTAGGTCCCCTGCAAAAGCTCATAGCCACTGAGCTCTCTCTCCAGCTCCTCTTTCTTTTTCTCAAACTTGGGTAGCCCAAACATTTGCTTTTACTTCTACCTAGAAGCTCCTCCAGATTCCCTTTTCTTCTGTACATTTTCAAATAGCCTGCTGTGAGCTCATAGATGTTGCTTCTGGTTGACCTGTTCTGCCAGTTTCTTCTCTCATGTTTACAACCACATTTGCTGCAGCTCACAGTTTTCAGCATGAGTTTTAAATGTGTTTTCATGTTTTTTTTTTTTTTTTTTTTTTAGTTTCTATGTCTTTTTTAATCTCTTATATTAGGAGACTCCCTTTTAAGACAGCTGCTTGAAACATCTGAGAGCTTTGCCATACTCATTGCTGTATAGACTGCTTCTCGAGCCTTAGTTTGACTACTAGGTTGACATTGTCCTCTGAAGTTCTTGATGATTCTTGGTACATGGCATTGTCCTTGCATTGAAGGACTGAGTGTCAGTTCCAGTTTTCAGAATCTGGCTTGGCTTTCGTGTGATCTTCTAGAGTCCTAAGTAGCCTGCCCATTTTCTCTGATGCTGTCATCACTTTAGCTATCAGTACTAGACTGCCCAGATCAGGGCTTTTTGTGACTCCTCTCTTCATAGAGTCATTGCTGTGCCAGCATCTGTGGTGGTTTCATTGAGAAATGTTCCCTCTAGGCTCAGATTCTGAAACTTTGATTTCTAGTAGGTGACGTTCTTCAGAGAGGTAATGGAACTTACTGGAGGAAGTTCTATGTCCCTGGAGGGCAGGACTCTGAGAGTTTATACTTCTGGTTTGCTCTCTCTGCCTCCTGTTCCTGCTGCCATGCCTCCTCTGCCATTATGAATATTTAGTTCTCTGGAGCCTCAGACTCAAGTAAGGTCTTCCTCAAGTCTCTTTTGGTCATGGAATTTTGTCTCAGCAACAGAAAAATGAACTTAATACACATTAATGAGTGAAGCAAGCAAGCAAGCTGTTCCCAAACTGAAGTTGGAGTACCACACTATGAAAATCTGGGACATCATTATGGGCCAGAGGGAGTGGCAGTACATCACCTCTAACCTCTCCTGAGGCATAAAACAGACCCAGACTCCTGTTCAGTCATCACCTCTGCAGTGAGGCACAGGGCTCTGCATTGCTCTGCACAGAATCACCATATATACACTCATCTCAGACTCCTGTTATGGTCCAATAATGTGCCATAATTAAACTGAGTCCAAAACCTTCCAGGATAAAATAAGTACAGCCCTAGAATAACAATGGCCTGCCTACTGCTGAGGAGAACTTGCTCTGTGAGGCTAATGTAACAAAGCACAGGTGAAGCAAGATGGACAAGAAGCTCAACAGATAGGGTCCACATGTCGCCTCCTGACACAAGATACTCCAGGGTCTCTGTAATCAGCACCAGGTTTTTGGAGTGTTAAAATTCACCAGCCTAATAGAACATCAAGGTATGATTCTGTGCTAATGCTCTTAACCTACCCTGAGTAAATAGACTGTATCTCCTATTGCTGAGTATTGTTGGTGAAGACAGTCACTTGCTCACTAAGGCAGATATTACCATGGATTGGGCATGTCTCTTACAGTTATAGGGGTCTTCAGCGTGTCAGAGGTGCACTGGAGTCCACATTCTAACTGGCTATGACTCAGACCAATACTTATTATTTTATACTAGGATGCAGGTCTCTGTTTGGCACCAGGGAAGGGTTAGAGTACTTGGCTGGCAATTTTATCTTTGAACAGTGTCCCAGCAATAGCTGTGATGGCTAAGGTTAAAGGAGTGGGTGATGTTGATGTTCTCTTAGCACTAATAGCTAACGGTAAATTGTGTTCCACCAGAGTTTCATTGACTCAGTAAATTATGCTGTTTGGATGTACACACGTTGGGAGCCTATGGTGAGGAAGAAATTTGGGTAACATGGAACCAGAGAATAGGATAGTTTTCATGATATCAGGACGGGAGGATGACGGTTAAGTATCTACCTTAAATGCTGAACATGGATCTTTTGCAGGACATATTTAATGTAATTTTAATTAATCTTCTCCTTCTCCTTCTCCTTCTCCTTCTCCTTCTCCTTCTCCTTCTCCTTCTCCTTCTCCTTCTCCTTCTCCTTCTCCTTCTCCTTCTCCTTCTCCTTCTCCTTCTCCTTCTCCTCCTTCTCCTTCTCCTTCTCCTTTTCCTCCTCCTCCCCTTTCGCCTTACTCTCCTTCTCCTTTTCCTCCTCCTCCTCCCCTCCTCCTCCTCCTTCTTCTTTTTTTAAACAGGCAGAACAACTAAGCTTGTGGAAGATTAAAACTCATACTGTATTGTCTCCAAGCAGAGAAGAGCAGTATTTGAACCCAACTAGTGCTCAAATTTACCAGAGCAGAGTAATTCATTTTATGTCATATACACTGAGGATATAGGGAAGATCACATATGGTGCTGCAGTTTCTCAACTGTAGAACAGAAGAAAGAGATAGTGACTTCAATTGGAAGCATATTCTGCTGACATAAATCTGTTTCTCATTAGAAGCCACTCCTCGGCATTCACTGACAGTTACTTTCAGCAGTGCATGCTACAGACTCACATAATAGCATGGCTTTCAAACAAGAAGTTCTAATTGTACCTACAGGCACAATGGCTAACGTTAGGCTGATGTACTCTGCTCTTCATCCAACTTCACTATTGTATTTCACGAGACAGATGAAAAATGGTGCAGCCAACATTCAGAAAGCGTTCCCACAAATGTCCCAGAATAAACAACTTATGTGTTTTTCTCTTGCCTGTCCGAGGTTATTTAAGTGGAAGTAAAGTGCAGGGCAGGGGTGGGGAGGGATGAAGCTTGCAATGATCACATGCCAAGTCTAACCCACACCACCATGTTACTTCTTGTGGTGAGGGTATCCTAGACAGACATGGTTGTCATTTTCCAGATGTGCCTTTGTTAATGATGTCCTGTGTCATTAATAACACAAAACTGCCTCACATCTATACATGTTCTTACATAATTTCAGCAATTAAAGAGGACTCAAATTTTGGACATCATCATTCTTACCTCATTTTAAGTAAGTACATCTAGAAACCATTTCATTCTTAAAATGCCATCTCTGTTTTTAAACTGAATCTCAGATTGTTTCTGTCTTAGGTGTGGGTACTTTAACAAATCCTTGTTTATCCATCAGAGGAAACTCTCTACTTAATCTGTTTTCCTTAGCTCACAATGCCCTAAATGAGATGATTGCAGTGTACAATGTCTCTGAGTCATCTGACTGGAGTCTCCTGTGCTTGCTTTCGATACAGAACATTAGGGTATGGCCTGCGGCTCTTTCCATTCTTTGATGTAGTAAATGAACAGCTTACATACTCATCAGCTGTGGTAAAGGCACTGACTGAAGAGCCATCACTTTCCAAGACCGTATGAGCAGATCGGATGCCATTTGAGCAGCACAGCTCTGTGAGCAGCTCTGGGAGCAGGGAAGCAGTGAACTGGGAGGCACAGGATCGCTGCAGAGGGCATAGAGCAGCTGGACATGTCTCATGGATGTAGACACATACAAGAGACAATGGACAAAGGGGACTCACATCTTTGAGGACCATCATAGTCAAAGCTTGTTTGTGGTTTTAATTTGTTTTGTTATAATATGAAGACATTTGGACTGGGCATATAGCTTGCCCAATACACATAAAGCCCTGAGTCTGATGCCAGCATTACATAAAGTAAATATGGCAGTAAACATCTGTAATCCTAGCACAGAGGCAAGGCGATTAGAAGTTCAAGGTCATTCTTGGTTACTCTTCTCCATAATGAGCTTAAGGCCATCCAGAGCTACCTGAGACCTGTATCAAGACAGACAGACAGACAGACAGACAGACAGACAGACAGACAGACACACACACACACACACACACACACACACACACACACACACACTCATGTGTGCGTGCGCACACACACAGAATTTAATTTTAGAAATTAAGCTTATTCTAATGATTTTTGAAACTGAATAAAGAAAGCAAACTGGTTGGCCTTTTCTGCTTCAGCTTTCCTGTCAGGACAAAGGGATAGAATGCCTATAACATAGTTTTAGTGTTCAAAAGTCACAATTCTCTAAATATGTAAGCATAGCGAGCATGTTAATGTATAAACACGATTATATTTGAAGGTACACAAATCTAGACTATGAACTCTGATAAAAAGATTTGTCTGTTTGCATGCCTGTATGTTTTCTTGTATATATACATGAGTGTGCTTGTGTGTGCACCTGTTGACACAGGCAGAAAACAGAGGAAGTCAGGTGTCCTCTATCACTTTCTGTGGGTTTCTTCCACTGATGCAAGGTTTCTTCCTGAAAACAGGGCTCATATGTTCTCAGCTAGGCTAGAAGCCAGCAAGGCCCTATCGTCCTCCTGTCTCTGATCTCTTTGGAGCTGTGGTTACAGGTACTTGTGAGGCTGTTTAGTTTGTCACTTGAGTGCTGGGGTTCATACCCTGGTCCCCATGATTGGAGAGCAAGTGCTTTTAGCTGCTGAGCCATCCTTTCCAGCACTCTGGGGTTTTTGAGTTTGTTTTTATCCTCCTCTATGTACTTCAATCTTGTCCTTAACTTTTTTCTCCACTTCTGAAATTTAGCATTTGCAAGGAATAGAACACATCATTTTTATTGTTTCAAATAAAAAAATAGTTTGTTATCATTCTTATTCAATTTAATCTAGGTGTTACACATGTAACTTTTGGTATCTGAATCCATTGTTAAACTCAGACTCAAGGATGGAATCCATCCTGCTTCATTTGTTTGTCTGGAAGTCATGTATATGTCATATGTTTATTAGGTCGATACAGTGGCCTTGGCGGAGACCATATTCTATGCTAAAACCTAGCAATTTTGCTGACCTTGAACTCTACAACTGCCTGGCTCAGCCTCTTGCATGTTCAGATTTCAGCATGCACCATCATGACCAGCCATATATTAATTTTGAATCAACTTCTTCTTCACTACTTTCCCAAAAACCCTTCCTTTTAGTAATGAGAATGTGGCATGATCGGTATCAATGTTATCCATGAAATAAATTTGTAAAGACTACCTTGATTCTGGAGCTGGGATGCTTCATTCTCCTTTGCTCTCAGATAACTACAGGGCATTTTCTACGCCTGTTCTAGTCCACTTTAGCTCCTAAATAAATGATACAGAGACCTGTCACTTTCCTTAATGAGCTGCAAGCACTTAGCCTGGCGGGCTCTGAGCTATTCTAACCAATGCTGCCTGCATCCTCACCATGTGGTCCTTTCCCTGCATCTGAGTCTTGCCCTGGCTCACTTAAGTTCACATGTGTCCTCATGACTGCTCTCTCATTGTGACCTCATGGCGAATCCTTCTGGTCCATACACATACATACTCCTCCTTTCTTCTCTCCTTCTCTCCTCTTTCTTCTCCTATACTTTCTCTCTTTTCCTTGGGATCCCCAGACTGGGATCAGAAGTCTTGCCATATTCTCTTATGCCCAGCTAATTGGCTGACTTTCTCTTTATTAACAAACTAGAGATGATGGAAAACAGTCTTTACGTAACATTGAGACTGAAGACGCTTGACCAAGCCAAGGCCTGCAACCTGATGTCTGTGCATAGAGATCAGCATTGGATGAATGAATACACAGTGCACAAAACCATCCCCCAACACTACCTTGTATTTAGAATGTAGATCTCTCTCTCTTTCTTTCTCCCTCTCCTCCCCTCTTCTCTCTCCTTCTCTCTTTGAGTATCTTCAGCACCTACTCTTGTGAAGGAAGGTGACAATTCTTGTATCAGTTATGTTTCCCGTGTTTTTGTGTCTGTTCTATCCCTTGCCCACAGTTTCTTTATTGCTCCCAGTGTCTGTCATTTGTGTCAGACATCAAATATCTAAGATAAGGCTTTAACTTTTTAACTTTTCCCATTTTGGTTCATTATAGATGTGGCTGCCACATACATGCCACTAACCACGTCTGATCGATGGCAGCTCATCAGTGGCTCAGTATTTTTACATACAACTGTATGACTTGGGGTCAACATTACAGATCAAACATGGCTTTAATCTTGAGCCCTCTCAGGTTTCTCCTTCAAATTTCCTCTGAACTAGATAAGCAGAATTAGAGAGATGGCTCAGTGCTTAAGAGCACTGGCTGTTTTTCCAGAGGTCCCGAGTTTAATTCCCAGCAACCACATAGTAGCTCATAAACCATCTATGGTGGAATCTGATGCCCTCTTCTATCATGCAGGCATACATGCAAATAGAGCACTCACATACATAACATAAATAAGTCTTTAAAAAAGAAAAGAAGAATAAGCATACTAATCACAATATTTTACAGTTTCTAGGTCCACCTTTTTGTTCAGAGTCTTTTCCTCCTTCAGGAAACCTCTCTTTTCTCATGTCATTTCCCCCAAATCATGACTCTGGTCGAAGACAGCACTCACATGGTTCTGGGAACCCGTAGAACTTGACATGAAGTTCTGCCGGTGGTGGCCCTAGCAAGAGTTCCCACTCAGAACTTCTGCATTCTGTATCAGAGACATCACACTAGAACTGCAACATCTTGAGCACAGATTCCATTTCTTTATTTTATTGAGAAATAATTATTCTGTTATACTCTGAAGCACTTCATATTCATCAGACAGCTGAGAAATGTCTGGGCTGCACTTTAGAAGTTGGATGTTTAAACAAATGGAGGAAAATCTCAGATGAGAGTGTGAGGCTGTTCTGGAGGGACAGGCTTGTTTTCTCTCTAAAGCACTTATGAGATCATCAGTGTTGGGAAAGAAGAATGGGAATAGGGGAAGGAGTTTTAAGCAAGACTTGCCTTTTGTAAGAACAGATGCAGCATATGACCACATCATATTTAACGAGAGAACAACAGAAAATTCTGCTTTCCCATGTGGTTAGAGAAGAGCTGGAAACAGGCTTGGGTTAGGTCAAATTGGTTTTAAGATCTTTTTTTTCTCAACAGCATTTTACTCTTTCAGGCTCAGAACTCGATCCAGTGGAAGGCCAAAGAAATTTGCAAGCTTTGTTAAGGATAGGCTTTGCCTTGCCAGAGAAGACAGAAGAACTTTATGAAGATTTAAGATAACTGCAGAAAAGTAAAAGGGGAGGATGCAGCCGGTAATAAAAATAATATAAATAAAAATTTCCTTCACAATCATCAGCCCAGAGTGAATGGTTTGGCAATGTGAGAGTTTCCACGTTTCTTGGTTAGATCCAGCAGCTACCAGTTAATTTATTATCATGACAGGACGCAGTTCTGAAATAGAGGAAATGAATTACTTCATCTGCAGAATTAAGCTGCTGTTAGATAATTTGTGTCTCAGTATTTTTATCTAGAAAGAACACGTCATTTTCGAATTGGCCTCTTTTGTGGATTTGTGCATGTGTGGTTAAGGACAACACTGGTTAAGAGTATATGGGGACTTTCTTATTCATTCACCTCCAGGAGTCAGTCTGGTGACTGTAACTCTCCTATTAAAAAATTGAGTAGTTTCCAGGTGACCTTTATAAATATTTAAACATTTAGTGTTTGACTTCCTTTAAAATGCCTCAAAGGATAATTGCAGGGGAGGTGTATTCATGCAACTAGCACAGCAAATGGCTTAGCTATTCTGTTTTGAGGGCCATAATCCACTATAATTACCTGTTTGACTATTGTGTCATACTAACTCGGCTGATCCTCCCATGATTCAATGGTTTGAGTCTCATTTTATAAACAAAAGTCTCAAAAGAGATGGTAAATCATGAGCCCAGGGCAAATCTGTGTTTATGACACATACTGTGTAGCATCTACATGGTATCTTCACATTCCTGTTTTTATTCAGTATAGATTTATCTGAAAGACGGCTAACACAGGAATTTTGTAATTCAGGAAAATTAAAGATGTTTGGGCACTGCCCAAACAAATAAACAAATGTTTATTTGACTGAACCTACAACAAATACAAGTGTTTTAATAATTGATGCAGCTAGCCAAATATTAGTAGTCATGAAGGTATATGAGGATGTACCTCTTTGGGATCTGAGTGGTATCTCTGGCCCTGGGTAGAGATCTGAGATGCCCCCAAATCAGATGATTTCTGTGTATCTGGATTTTTTTTTTTTTTTTTTTTTGATAAAGAACAAGCACATATGGTTCTCCATAAAAAGTTAAAACCAATGGGCCTGTCGATGTATTTATTTTAAAAAGGAGAGAAGAAAGATTTAAGGTTTAATTATCCTCAATCCTAGGGCAGCAGTCACCACATACATTCCTATAAATGTGTTTTCCTGCATAACTGTCCCTTTGCTTAATGTCCCTTCATATCCCTTGAGGGTGCCCCACTTTACTCTGTAATAAATTGTATTTTCTACACTACATTCTGTGAATTCTTTTAATGGAGATTCTTTTAATGGAGACCAGGGGCTAGAGGTAGGGTCAGAGTGACTTCCCAGTGTCATCCTCACATTCAGTCACACATAGTGCTTAAAATCAGTGGAGGTATCAGGAGATGAAAATGTGCCGCTGACCATGGTGGCATACGCCTGTCATCCCAGCACTTGGGAGGATCAGAAGTGAAGGCTACCTTTAGCAAGTTGTAGGCTAGCCAGGCCTACAGTGCCGTGTTTCAGAAATTAAGTAAACATTAGCTGACTAGTTGGGTTTGGTGGCATACATCTGTAATCTTTGCCCTTAGGAAGGTGAGACAAGTGAACTGCAAGTTGGAGGCTAGCCTGGGTTATATGGTAAGACAGTGCTTCAGTGTTAGCCAAACAAAAACCCTAAACATATTTTATAGAAGTCCAAGTTAAAGCATCGTGTCTATATGTAAAATCTTGCCTCTAGGCCAGGTTTATCTTGAGAGGCTAATGGGATCTGTTCATGATGTACCTAGATAACACACTTCATCTCCATCATAAATAGACATCAGGCCACCCCTTGAGTTTTGGGTTTGGATTATGGGTTTGGTTTGGGTCCTATGTCATGAACACTGAATATTGGGAACCATACAGAGGAAAGGAGCAATCTTTGTAGATTAGAGTCTATCACCTCTGGAAATGTTAGAGGCAATGGGAATGTCCAGCCTGAGAAATGGAAAATCATTATTTTGAAGAATCAGAATCATGTGGATTGATTTTCCCCTAGGAAAGTTCAGGACTGATGGATGAAAACACTGGGGCATACACTCTCACTTCAAACCAAAATGTAGTCAAAGTATTTAACCTTCTCAGATGCAAATATTTTATTACTCAGCGTGGTGTTGAAGTTTGATCTTCGGCTATGCACTGTAATAATAAATACTGGCCCCAAGGACTGGTTGTTGCTAGAAACAAGAGAAACCTCACATGTAATGTGACCTTGTTTCTCAATTTAAAACTATTAGTTAAATAAAGATCCTGACAGCTAATAGCTGGGCAGAAGAGACATAGGTGGGGGTTGGGGTTCCCCGGGCTTAGGGTCTGAGAAGACCAAGAGGAGGGAGAAGGTGAAGAGAGCAGGAAATTGCCATGGGGTATATCTTAAGGGTTACTGCTGTGAACAGACACCATGACCAAGGCAAGTCCTATAAAGGATAACATTTAATTGGGGCTGGTTTATAAGTTTAGAGGTTCATTCTATTGTCATCAATGTGGGAGTATGACAGCATGTAGGCAGACACGGTACAGGCAGAGCTGAGAGTGCTACATCTTCATCTGAAGGCTTTCAGTAGGCTTCCAGGCAGCTAGGATGAGGGTCTTAAATCCTACACCTACAGTGACACACCTATTCTAATAAGATCACACCTACTCCAACAGGGCCACACCCTCTAACAGTGCCACTCCCTGGGCTGAGCATATACAAACCATAACAGGGTAGGCGAGTCACAAAAATATGCCAATGAGGACTAGTCAGCTGGAGTTAAGAGCTGCCCATATGGAACATGGCAAATTATACAATGGGATTAATGATGGGGAAATAGAATCTTGTAACCTAGAGGGTATATATGTGTCCAGCTGTACTGCTGATTTAGGCTTTCATAAATATAAAAGTTGTGTATATCTTTTATTCAGGAACTACTCACAGGCAGGGTAGAAGTTCTGGGTTGAGATTAAATATTTCAACAATTAGGTAATAAGGGAGTGTTAGATCCCTCGGTAAGGCAGTAGCAGCTATAGCAGGAAGGAATGTCACTGGGGATTTATGTCTACTATTGAATTGATGCTAGCTTCCACAACACAGGAGTTTGTAACCAAGAAACCAAGGTTAAAATATGGTTATAGCTAACAAATAACTGGAAACATTTTTTTGTCTTTTGAGAAAGCGTTGGTAGACAGGAGGTCAAGGGTCAGGGGTCAGTGATAATGGTCTATTCACTCCATTTTTACATGTACAGAGACAAACCACACAACCCTCTAATTTAATAAGAGGAGAAAGGGATTTGGTTTTTACAGGTGGACCAGATATTGAAAATCTCCAAATAAAATGTTCTGAATCATGCAGTTCCTGAAAAGGCACAGAAGGTGATTCTTGACATCCACAGCCAGTACCTGACCTACATTGAAGGAGAAATTGTTCCTACTGTGTATCCATATCTTATAACTTCAGATCAATAAGATATACATATCCATACTTTGTTATATAATTTGCTATATCACTTAACTATTTTTCTATTATTTTGTAGGTTATGGGTGTTTTGCCTGCATGTATGTGTGTGCACTATATTTATACAGTGCTTACAGAGGTCAGAAGAAGGTGTCGAATCCCCATCCCCTGGAACTTGCATTATAGACTGTTGTGAGCTACTGTGTGTACATAGGGAATTGATTCGGGTCCTCTGAAAGAGCAGGCAATGTTCCTTACTGCTAAGCCATGACTCCAACCCCATATCACTTAATTATAAAAGATGAAACTAGCCAAATTAAACACTCCTAACTCATCGACATCTAAACCCTTACAAATCAACTACCCAGCTACCCTTGGATTGTCCCAGGAGTGTTGCTTTTCACTCTATCAAGCACTTTCTTTTCTAAGTAAATCTTTGGCTCACTCACTGGCTTTCTATGTCTGGCTACACCTTTTACCAAGGATAACAAACACCTGGACTGGCAGAGTCACCTTTTTTGGATGATGTCCCCCAAAACATGAGTATGGCTTTGAATTTTCAATGATAAGACACTGAGGCTACCGAATGCCGCGTGAGGACTGAGTCTAAATGTCAACCAATGGTCTAATAAACAGGACACTCTTGACAGTGACATACTGACCTCCATCAGCAAGAGATAGGGGACAGCTGTGGTATAAAAGAATTAATAAGAATGACTTCATAGCCATCAGATCTCATTTCCTAAAGCATGAGGTAAGAGAAGACACAGATTTACTAGGGGTCACAAACAATCCCTCAGGCTGATTTAAATCAGGAAAGATGTTTACTTGAAGGTTTAGAAAGAAATGGATTCTGTGGTTAGGTCTTTGGCCTGAGACTGATTCCCTCAGGTCATTTCTATCTACAAACCCATCAGGGGACACCACAGCCTGATTTCAAATCCTTTCGCTTTGAGGTCCAGACATTCTGTCAAAAGAACATCTTAGTTCCTGTGAGCAATGATAACACAGAGCTATCAGAACTAGGTATGTGTGATGTGACGAAGGAATGAGGCCATTGCTACAGCTCCTTAAAACTCCTAAAATAAAGTAGCTTTAACAGCATCTATCTTTATCTGTTTTCATGTAGAATTGGGGGATGGTTCCTGGTGTTTGTCAGGGCGGTGGGCCATCTTATCCAGTGACCACGCTGTTTTTCTAGACATGTCTCATCTGGGTTTCCATGACTTATTTCCTCTGTTTTGCAGGCAGTGGAGTGGAGGCAGAGGCAATGGGAGGCTCTGATTTTTCACTTTGAGTCCCAGACATGCCACCAATCAAATCATGATCACATGACACATCCATCTGTAAGGGAAACAGAAAGAGCCTATATTGTAAATGGCCATGTGATCCAGATAAAATATTTATGACTCTAAGCAGAAGGAAAGGGCTAAAGTAGTAAGTGAGTGAGTACATGAAACATGGCTCCTTATGGATGAGTCTACTCTCTTTGTGTATTTTGTCTGCTTTTTCCACTGTAATTTTCAGTAAAACCACACTCTAGTCATTTACTGAAAAGTATGCATTGGTGTTCTTACCACACAGATATCTAAGTGTTTAATGTGGTCAATTTATTAAAGTCCATATGATGTCCTTGCTACAGATAAACAAAGTCTCCTTAAAAATGTATTTATTTTTACTTTATGTGTTTGAATGTTTTTGTCTACATGTGTCTGTGTACCACATGCATACAGTACACATAGAGGCCATAAGAGAGTATTGGATTGATGGAACTGAAGTTATAGAATATTGTGAGCTACCATGTGGTTGTTGGAAACCAAAGGCTGGTCCCCTGCAAGAGTAATCAGTGCTCTTAACCACTGAGCCATCTCTTTAGCCTCTATAGTTTTTTTTCTATAAATAGATGTGAAAACAAGTCATGGAAACCCAGAAAGTTGAGACAAGTTTAGGAAAACAGCGTGGCCACTGGGTCAAATGGCCCAATACCATGACAAACACTTCAAACTATCCCCCAATTTTACATGAATGAAGCTAGATGATAATGAAAGGGCATTGTTGAGAGCTGAGAGTGCATTATACAGTGTACTGGTGGAGGGGAAAAGTCAGTAGTCTAATTAGGGAACAGTTAAAATGTCATTCATTTTGTAGAATTTTTCTAAATAAGCAACAAAGCAGGGGCATGTCTCAAATCATAGTCACATGACATATCTATCTCCAAGGGGGAAAATAGTCTTTTATTGTGAGTGGTAATATGATCCAGATAAAATGTCTGTGATTCTGAATGAAAGGGAAAATCTAAAGCAGTAAATGAGTGAGTCTGTGGGAAAATGGCCTCCTATGGATAAGTCCATTCTCTCTGTCGGTGATCATTGGCCATGAGAAGACCAACTGATGAATTATTAGAAGATACTGAAGCAAAGATTTAAGAACATTGAGAAGCAATGTTAAACCCAACACTGGGATTAAGAAACAAACAAACAAACGCCACCAATAATGACAGTAGTAAAAATGGAGGAAAACCTCGTGTTTCAAGGCAGAATCCCAGGTCAGCAAGAATGCCCCAATAATTTGTAGGGATATCAACCTGATACAGCCAGAGATGAACTTATTTCCCATTTCATGCATTCCACAGTGGTGTCCTGTTCTCTTCTTTCAACAATAGGAAGCTGGCTCACTTGAAGTTTGAACACAGTTTGTTCTGTGTGGTCTCAGGCTTTAGCAATTCTCCTCTGAGTATTTTTAGGTGAAGGCTACTATCTTTGTCAGTGTTCTATTGCTGTGAAGAAACACTGTGGCTGTAGCAACTCTTATAAAACAAGGCACTTAATTGGGGGTTGCTCATAGTTTAGAGGTTTAGTCCATCATGTGAAAGAACATGGCAGCATGCAGGTAGACACAATGCTGGAGAAGAGGCAGAGAGTTCTACATCCAGATTTACAAAGTAGGAAGAGCCTGACCTGAGCATTTGAACCCCCAAAACAGCTCCCAGTGACATACTATCTCTAACAAGGTCAAACCTCTTAATTCCTGTCAAATAGTGCCACTTCCACATGACCAAACATTGAAATATATGAGACTCTGGGGAACATTCCCATTCAATCCACTCTATTCCATCCCCTGCCTCCAGAGGTTTGTAGCCATGTCATAATGCAAATGTGCCTTCAGTATAACTTCAAAATCCCCCACAGCCTATCGAAGCCTCAACGTTGTTTAACAGTCCAAAGTTTAAAGTGTCTAAGGATACCCATGACATTTTCTTAACTGTAACCCTTGTCAAATCAAAATCAAAAATAAAAACCAGATCACATGTTCCAACATACAGAATATACATTGCCATTCCAAAAGGGAGGTAAAGGAGCATGGTGAGAAAATACTGGACCAAAAGCAAGACCAAAAATCAGCAATGTCAACTTCAAACTTTACATCTCCTGTCTGATGTCAACTTCAGATCTCCAGCATCTTCAGCTTTGTTGACTGCAACACTCTTTTGTCTATTGGGCTGATTCTATACCACTGTCAAGTTCTCCTTGGCAGGTATCCCATGCTTTTGGGATCTCCAACATCTTTGGTTCTCCAACATAATCCAGGCTTCATTTTCACTGTTTCATACAATATCCTCTCTTGGCCTCCTTGCAGGGACATGTGTGATACACACACCTGGCTTCAGTGTCTCCTTAGCTGAGGCGTGAGATTTCAGACCCCCTTCCTTATATTCTTGACTTCAAAGCCAGAACAACATGACTGAAGGTATTAAGTTCTGCTGGGCTTGATCAATTACTTGTACATCAGCTTTCTGTTATTGCTGGTTTCCTTCCCTGCTTAACCTTTAATTCCTCTTCACAAGTTGGAAGCGTAGCTGGCTAGGGCCTTGCCCTGAGATCACCACTCCTTTTACTCTGTTTAGCATTATGTGTTTCTTTAAACTTTTTATCTCCTTGAGCCCTGGACTTGGCTCCAACATTACATTTATTGAGGACCCTTTTACCCTCCAACTGCACATTTTGTACTTTTCCGTGCTCAGCTTGCTTCTTTCCATTATAGGTCTGCATAAGCATGGCCCCTAACAGCCAAGCAACACAGTCAATTCTAGGCTGTCTGGAAATCTCCTCTGCCAGAGCTGGTAATCCATAACTCTTCAATTAGCCTCTGGCAGATTCTTTGAACAAGGGCAGAAAGCAGCCGCTTTCTTTACCAAAGTATCTCTAGATCACTTACGAATTGTCTTAGGATGTCCATTGCTCTAAAGAGACACCAGGACCAAGGCATCTCTTATATAAGCAAACATTTCATTGAGGCTGACTTATGATTCAGAGGTTTAGTCCACAATCATCATAGCAGGAAGCATGACTACATGCAGGCAGGCATGGTGCTGGAGAAGGAGCCAAGAATTCAGCATCTTGGTCTGAATGCAGTCAGGAGAAGACTGGCATTCTCAGGCAGCTAGGAGGAAGCTCTCTTTTACAATGGGTGAAGAAGTCTGATCATAGAAAGAGACCTCCAAACCTCACACCCACAGTGACACACTTCCTCCAACAAGGCCTCATCTCCTAAATGTACTACTTCCTATGGATCAAGCATATTCGAATCACCACACCAATATTCTTCGCCTCTGAAACGCCTTAAGCAGGAATGTCTTAATCGGCATTACTCTCAGCCCCACTGTCTTTCATATTTCTACTATTAAGCTCCACTAAAGTATTCAACTACTTTCCTAATCCAAAGTCCCAAAGTCCCCATTTTTCTAATAAATACCACATATCCCAGCAATGGATTGCTCCCACTCTCAGTCAGCGTTCTGTTGCTGTGAAGAAAAACCATCACCACAACAGCGCTTATAAGAGAAAGCATTTGCTTGGGGGTTACTTACAGTTTTAGAGATTTAGCTCATTATCATCATGGCGGGGAGCATGTTGGCATGCTGGATGACACAATGCTGGAGAAATAGTCCAGAGTTCCACATCTGACTCTGTAGGCAGCAGGAAAAGAGGACCACTGAGCCTGGCTTGGGCTTTTATAAACCTCAAAGCTCACTTCCAGTGACACTTCCTCCAACAACGCAACACCTACTTCAACAAGGCCACACTCCTAATCCTTCTCAAGTAGTGCCAATATCTGATGACTAAGCATTCAAATATATGAGCCAATAGGGGCTGCTCTTCTTCAAAACACCACAAGTAGATTTCATCTCAGCACCATTGCAACTTGGCTCTGCCTGATGTTATTTTTATGTCTGAACATTTAGAGAGGAGCATTTGTTTCTCTTGTCTCTGGAAGCACCTGAGAAAACAAGACTGTGTGAGGTATATATGGGCCTTTCAAAAATATTTCAGTGCAGATGGTGTGTTTTCAAACTTGGATTCACTACAAAGAGAATGCAGGAAGGTGGCTTTCATTCCACATACAGCCACTTGTACATACTGCAGGTTATGTAGGTGCATGTACCACAATAGAAGGAAATCTACCTGTTCAATGGTGGTTGCATATAAGCTCTGAAGAATACATATAAAAGTGATGTTTCTGAGGTTGTTTTGCCTTCTTATCTCATTTGAATGATAGGAAGCAATTGAGTCCACTTGAACACTTGAAGAAAAACAGTACCATTTTCTTCTGAAAATTCTCCAGCCAAAGAGTAGAACACTAGAATGTGAGCCATGTTTATCTATACTCCCATGGTGCATTCTAATCAACTGTCAAGTAAATATTTTGATGAGATTTTCAAATTTTCATCCCCTAAGATTTTTTTCTTCTTCCTTAAGGGATGATGGCGTCCATTCACTACAGTTCTATATCTCTCCACCATATGCATGCGTACAGTAGCATTTTTGCTTTGCAAATTACATAAGATGTAAGCATTTGATTTGATTTTGGTATCCAATTATTATATATCTCTTAGTCAGGATTTTATGATTGTGGTCAACTGATTTGGGAGGGAGAGAAATGGGGCAGCTCTGATTTTAAAATAGAGGTGTGTGAGGGTTTGGTGTGGGTTTGCAGGCTCTCTCTAGAAGCACCAAGCTGGATTCAAACAAGTAAGTGCATTGCCAAGCTTTGACCAGCATCTTTAAAATATGAAGGCATTTTTCCCCTCAAGAAAACAATGAAACCAACTGATGGTAAAGTCATTTTTAGAAACATTCAACAGAGAACTTCCATAAGCCTTTAAGCCACAAAATCAACTTTGAAATATGAGTCTGCTAGCCAAGAGCATGTGATGGATGGTGTGTAGGAGGCTATCAGCTGAAATCTTGAGCCTCGTGGGACTTGAAGTTGAGAATGAAGGAAAAAGAGGCAGGAAGGTTAAACCAGCCTGGAAAAGCACAAGCTCGTTTTTTATGCTTTGGGCCTGAAAACAAAACAAAACAAAACAACACAAAACACACACACAAAGAGCATTCTTGCAATTTGGGAAGAGATATTTTTTTTTCCTGTTCAGTTCAGAGTCACTGGGACATTCATTTCCAGTATTGCATTCTTTGCTTAAATAAACAAGTTTCAAAAGAGTAGCAATTTTAAGGAGAGTTCTGCCCCTTTTCATATTCCTGAAACCGCAGCTGCATATAAATCACAAGCTGGGGTCCTGTGCAGCAGGCACCAGGTCACAGCTGCTCAGACGGAGAGGGCTCAATACACAGTGCAATGCACTCGCTGAAGAATATTGACAAATGATGACGTTAATCCGTTAATCCCTGGAACCCATGCAAAGGTGAAAGGAGGGGCTAGATTTCGATTTCACAAATTTGTTACCTGACCTCTATATTCTTACTATGGCATGTGTACTCCACCTCACACACAAATTATGTACATATACATATAAATTATATATACATATATATATATATGCATATATATATATAATGTTTAGATTTAACCATTCTGTAATATACATATGCTTCAAAACATCATGTTATGTGGGCTGGAGAGATGGCTGCTCTGTGATTATAATTTCAGATGAGCTTGGTGCTTTTGATGTGCCTTCTGACTGTCATGTATCAACCATTATCAAAGTTTTAAAATACAGGCTTGGTCCTGGAAACCCTAACAAGCTAGGCTCAGCCACTCATTCCTAGTATTCCAATTAAGGAGGTGATGATGAAAATCAGAGAAAATAGGTTCACTCAGTGAGGCCTCATTGGGTAGAGGTGCAGATAAGTTAATCCAGAGACTGCGATGCCATTTTCATGATGCTGATGATTTAAATACAGAGCAAGAACCATGTAAATCAGCAGCCCTAGACAAGGTGTGAGCCTCGGCTCTCAGTAACCCATCATGTCTGAACTCTGTTTTTCATGCAAGGCAGACTCACAGATTGTTGGTCCTGTGTGAAATCTCTCTGTAGGAGGCAGCTGCCTTCTCTGGTTGGTATCAGGCTTCAGCCCCCTCTTCCCTCCATTTGGGATTTCTGAGAAATTTTAATTATTTGAGCTCCACTGTTTCAGGAATCACAGCTAACAACACTGGAGATAAATGTCTCTTTGACAGGTGTCTTCTCCAGCCTGGTGAGCCACCGAGAGACCAAAAGCCAAATACTCTGACAGATGGCAGCTCTTCAAGTGTCCAAGTCCACAATGCCCAAAGCTGGCTTCACTCCTCCTGAGTCGAGTGGGCATTTCTTTCATTATCTTGTTATTCATAAGCAGAAGACACCTGACTATATGATCAACCATCTCTAACTGATACAGCGCCAACTTTTATATACTCTCCTTGGAATCTTATTTCTTTTTGACATGGGTAGAATAATCCTGACTTTTCTGTAATGCAACAAAGCTTCTAACACTGTAACAGAAGTATTCTCTCTTTTCCTGGGCGATTGCTTAAGAACCTGTCTTTAGGTTCTGTGCTTAAATCCTTCAACTCCTCTTCACATTCCAGTGTCCCAGGCCATCTTAACATTTCAGCACAGACCCCTTGCCTTTGGCTGTCTTGATCTGAAAAAATAAGCACAGAGAGTAATATAGATTCTGTTCTTTCTCTCCTAAGCTGTACTCTCTCCTTGCTTGTGAAGGTCCTATTTGTGATTCTTTTCTTTTGAACTCTTCAGCCCATCACTGACTCATTTCAGATGTGTAGGACATTCAAATGAACAAGTTGGATGCCTGTTGGCAATAAAGTATCTCTTCTAGGTCTTTAAAGACACAACTCTTTTTCCTATATTTTGTGATTTCTGGTTTTACATTTTTATGGAATTTTTGTGTTTGCCAAGATGTGTGTCTCTCTGTCTATATGTGTTTCTTGTGCTTTTTTTGGGGAAGGGGGTTCCTTGCTTCCCCTCTTTTGTCTTATTCAGGTTTGCTTGTTTTTATTTTATCATTATTTTTAGATGCCTTTTTGTTTTCTAATGACAGAGAACAAGAAAAGATGTGGATTTGGTTGGCAGAGAGGATCTGGAAGGAATTGGGGGAGGGGAACCATAATCAGAATATATTGTATAAAAGAAATTTATTTTCAATAAAAAAGAAAGAAAAGATAATTTTTTAGATTAAAAAAAAATTACACTGGTTTCAAATTGAGATCCCCGAGTCAGAGATGCTCCATCCTTTCCACTCACTGGTAATTATTTTGAGACTGATACAAATTGAATTCTCTGTTTAATTGGTTTCTACTTTCATAAAGTTCTTTTTAGACAGCATGGTTTTATCAAAGAAACTCAAAATATCTATCATAGAATAATACAAGTGTAGTAAAGTATTTAATAATTCAATATTTTCTTCCTCCTCCTCTTCCTTTCCTCCTTCCTTCCCTCCTTTTTTTCCTACAGAGTCCCTTATTTCTTGGGCTTTATAAGACAGACACCCATGGAGCCCTGACTGCCCTCAAGTTTACTACAGAGCCAGCAATGACCGTGAACTCCTGATCCCTCACATGTGCTAAAATGACAGGCCTGTGTTGCTATGCCCTGCCCAATAGTTTCCCTAAATGAAGGTATGAATGGGTTATGTATTTATTAGCGGATATTTTCCTTTCCTTCATCTCTTTGTGGTGAAGCTCTGTGACTATGAGTATAAAGAATGTGGCTCTCATTCTGTCTGGTCTCTGACAAAACAAAGCACAATGACTTCTTTGTTTCCCTCTCCAAGCTAAGCACGTCATGTGGAGCAACTTTATATTTTCCCATAGTAAGTGTAAGAGAAGGCTCATTGGGACATCATAAATAAACAATTGGTGCTGGAAAAGGGGGCATTTCCAAGCTAGCATCCCCCCAGGAAATAAAGGAAGGCAGGTCAGCATCCCAGTGGCTCTGCTGGGTCTGCATGTTCACTGTCCCCTGACTCTCTGCAGGAGCAGAGAGTGTCTTGACTGAGACATGTTGGCTTGGTGATCTTGAGATGTCATTTCAAGATGTATGCTTGGTTACAGCCATGATATTAATTTTGTGTTTTCATCACAGCCTTACTGAATTTTACAAGAAGATGGTAAAACAGCAAACTGAGGGCATTCTAAGGAGTATCTGTATGCACAAAGCAAAAGCAGGTTGGTAACCCAAATACCCCAGTCTACTAGCAATGAAAGCATCTTTTAATGAAAGTGTGCTTCTTTAACAGTAGGTTAATCATATTTTAAACCGCACTAAGTTAATAAAACCAATCAATATGTATATTCTGTAGGACGGTCTTGTGCAGTGGGATATGTTCCCACTACATTTGTATAAAGCTCAGTGATTGGGCTGTATGAGAGGTAGGTGGAGTGAGGAGTCGGGAAGAGAGGAAGAGGAGGAGCTAGGGAGGGAGAGACCTAGAAGCCATGGAGAGCCACAGGTCCAGGATGGTCCAGGGTAAGGATTTATATCTTAAGGTTAGATATTGGGAAACAACTCTAATTGTGTGGGCAAATTTTTAATTGAGCATTTTTAAATACATAAAGCATTTGGATAATAATTAAGCTTTAAAGTCTCATTTCTACTAGGTACTATGTGGATGGCGGGATATTCAGGGCTCAGCAGAGCATTCTGGAGGCAGCGTGGGAGATTGGCAGAGCCATCTCCCACGCTGGCATCTCGTGGGTACCAGGGCCAGTGCTTCTAGCTGGCCTGAGCTGCGGCAGCAGCAAGGACGTGCTGCTGCTCGTGGCCTCAGGCCTTGCCTAGTCGGGAACATGGTGGCACCGTAACAAGCCAGATTGGGTGCTACCATTTTAAATATTACCCATAACAGTCTTGAGACATGCTTCATGGAATAGGAGTCCAAGTAGACTTCTTTGCAACAAAAATAAAACTTTTGCCACAAATGTTGCTGTATACCCACTATCCCAGCATTCCAGAGGAAAGCAAGGTCTAGCCTGGGCTACAGAGTGAGTTATTAAGGTTTAGGTCAGTCTGAGTTTTGTAATGAGACCCTGTTGGAAACAAAAAAAAAAAAACATAAGAAAATCTTTTTAAAATAGCACATGTAAACAAACCAACCCAAACAGGTCACAAACATGAAACTGCTAAGATGCTCCGAGTTCTCCAGATTTGATCACTCTGTGGTAACTTTTGTCATTAAGTTACAATGTACTATGTACCTTAAGTTAATCCGAAACATGAGATCTTCCTGTCTTAGCTTCCAGAATCCTGAGATTCCAAGTATGTGCTACTACAGGTTTTAAAATTAAAATGGGGTTGAGAATTTCATGCATACATACTATATTCACATCATTTCCATGCCACTGCCTCCATCTCCTCTGTGGTCTCTCTCTCTCACTCCCCATCCAGTTGTTGGCCTCTTCTTTTATTATTAGTCTCTTACAAGAACACTCTGCTATGCTCATCTACTCTTGCTTGTATGTATATGTTTAGGATTGACTACCTTGGATAAGGCAGTCTTTCAGAATGTAAGTTAGTGTCTTCTATATATGTCAGGGAAGGTGAACCCATTCAGTCTCAACAATATGGTTGCCTAAGGGAGATCCTCACAACAGCATCAGTTCACATTCTGGTGCAGATGGGTAAATCTCACAAGGCTTCACTCTGGATGAAGAGATGCTGGAGAATCAGTCTTATCCAGGTGGGTTTCCCAATCCCAATTGTGTGTGTGTGTGTGTACATTGTGTATACATACATATATTAAAAGAATTATTATATTTTGTTATACCTGTCCTTTAGCCCTTAAGAAATGTAGGCAAACCATCACAATCCCTATTTAAATGTTCCAGGTCTTCCCCAATTTGAGTTACATCTTGGTGGTGCACATATATGCATCCCTATAAATAGAACAACATTTGTATAAATGTCTTTAGTCCAAACTAAAGCTAGGGTATTTTGAAACAGTATGTGTAGGGGAATCCCTGCTGGAAAGGCTGAAGTCTAACATTATGGGAAAACCCTGAGCTTGGTGCAATATGCTGGATTCCCTTTGTCAAAAGGGCTTCTTCTTCTTTGACCTTGTCTGGGGAGCCTGAAACCCCTATACCCTCTACCTGAGAAGTGACATGTACCTGAGGTTCCTAGAATGCCTCTCTATGCTAATGAGGCATCAGTACATTTGCCTTCAGCCAATGACCTTTGCCCACTCTGGATATTACTAAAACTATATAAACTTTGGTCTACCCCAAATAAAGTGTATGCATATGAACCCACCCTGAATAAAGAAAGGTATATACATAAGCTAAGATCATCTCAGAGAGCTGTTTCATTGAAAATCAAAGGAGAAAGCCTTTACCTAAAAGAGCTGTAACACTAAGATCCTCCTAGGGTCCCCCCTTCTGTCTCTCGCCCGGGCATTCACTCCCAGCTGGACCAGGACTCTGCATAACTCCACCCATTTTGGATTCTGCTTCATCCTTCCAGCCTGGTGTGAGGCCCTGTCTGGACACCCTGAGAGGAGGGAAGCGGAGGTTGCAAAACCACAGCTGGCCCCCCAAAACACATACCACAAGAATGAGCTTCTGAAGCTCACACACTGGAAGACTGGTAAGCTTGGAGGTAACAGTTCTCCTGCTGGCCTTCAGTGCTCGGCCAGTTACTCCTCCTCATTCAATCTCAGTGACTAATTCACGTCCATGGTTAAAGACGAAAGGAAATAGGTGTGAAAACAACTTAGCAGTGTCCCTACCACACTGGAAGGCACCCACTGAGAAACAACATTATTATAATCAATATTTCTGAAAAATCATTGTCCTGCGACTCAGTTTTAACAGCTTATTTTCTTTTTATTTTTTTCTAGTATAATATTTTTATTGATTATTTGGGAATTTCACATTATGCACCCTGGTCTCACTCACTTCCCAGTCCTCCCAGGTTTGTCTCCCTGACTTGGGACCTCACTCCCCTACAAACAAACAAACAAACAAACAAACAAAAAAGAAAAGAAAAGAAAAAGAAAACCCAAACCCCAAAACCAACCTCTTTACTAATACAAGTCCAATATGTGTACCCCATATTTTCACTAAGGCATGGCCATGCTCCCAGTGGCCTTGCTGCTTAAAGATAAGTCCTTCCCTGCCTGCACTCTCACCGGAAGCCATCAGTTGTGGAGAGCCACACTTCAGCATCCTCATCATGATTTTTAAGAGTTCTCTTTGAAATCTTTCTGTCTAGGGTATTACTTTTTTGGAGGGAGTGTGGGAGGTAGGCTTGTTACAGAAGCTTTCTGTGACTTTATTTCTCAACTGTGAGTCTGTGGTCATCCATGTCACTACAAAAGTAGCTTTCTCACCCTTTACAGTCAGTGGGAGCATGGATTCTGGACTTTCACGGGCTTTCTGGTGACAGCATGGATCACAAACATCCACACAGCCTCCAGCATCAGCATGTGCCACGAACCTCAGCATAGTCTTTGGTGACATCAGATGACTACAGACATCAACACAGACCTCTGATGCAGCACAGGCCAGAGAAACCACTGCAGCTGTTTGGTGGCAGCACAGGTCTAGTATTTCTTTGTATTAATTAGGTACAGGTGGCGTCTGTCCACAGTACTATAAACCCAATTTGAGGTTATGTTAGTAAATGCTATAATTTTGTTCTTATGCATTTTTGAGCCCAGCTACGAAGTGATTCTAACCCACTGTCTAAAGCTTTAGTGGATAGAGTAGGCAACAGAGTGTAGCTGTAGCTATTACTAACAAAGGTAATCTAAGTACTTTAATGTTCGTAACTATTTGTGTGATCTATGAACAGCTTAAATGCTTACAGGTAAATTATGTGACAGGGATCAATCAACTTACCAAAGGGAAGAGGATGCTATGATGGCCAATGAGCTAAATTTTAACCTCAGTATAGCTTGTGGCCCTGAGTTCCTCCTTCTCCAACCTCCAGAAGAAGTTCTTCTTCTCAGCTGTCCTTCTTTTCATAACTGTATAAGGACATCTTCATGTTTCTTCATTTCAGATCTGCTTAGACAAGATTCCAAACTGAAAGTGATGTAGATTCAAATAAAGATCCTGTAGAGAAGAGAGAATGTCATGCTTCTAGTTGGAATCTACAGTGTTTCTCTGAGGTTTACATTTTAGTGTTTATTTGTTTATTATCTATCTATCTATCTATCTATCTATCTATCTATCTATCTATCTATTTATCTATCACCTTTCATCAATCAATTATCTATCAATCTTTCATCCATCCATTGCTCCATCCACCCATCCACCCATCCACCCATCCATCCATCCATCCATCCATCCATCCATCCATCCATCCATCTATCCATCTGTTCAACCAACAAAGCAACCAAGCAACCAAGTAACCACCCAACTACGTCTACACAGAGTACACTATGGCCCATTTCCATCTGCTTTCTGCTTCCTGATTAGCTATGATAGTTGCTGTCCCCCCAATCTTCCTCTCTATGGTGGACCAAAACTCCATTGGCCTTTGAAGCCGTGTGTGATATGATCCTCTCCTTTATGTCATGGTTAAAAATTAGCACAATTGATATTATTACCCACACAAACTCTCTCGTGCTGAATACTTTTGTTTCTCCATACTGTCACTTCTGCCATGCTACAATTTCTTTCTCTCTGGGTCCCTGTAACTCTTCCTGCTTATTATTATTTTTTTTTTTTTAGTCCTTTTGACTTCCTCTTAGAATTTCAAATCTTTCAGCTCACCTTTAAAAGAGTTAATGTTTTGACAACTTCACTCATCACTCATGAGCACCGTGTCTGCACCCCTGGTGGTCTAGTGTCCACAACCCATTGCTGTCACCTCTGCTGCACAGAGTTTTTACAGCCTTTGGTTGAGTAGGCAGTTCTTGTTTCTTACAGTTGCATTATTATTTTTGTGTAAAACCCTTTTATCTCAATAGAAGACTTTCTCTGGAAAGAATTGTGTTCTCTGTTTCCATCATATTACAGTTTCCTCAGTCAAATTATGAAATTCTATAGTAGAGATGGTTTCAGAAGCCCATTCAAAAATACAGGACCTGGGACCCAACTCTCAGAGCTCATTAACATTATCCCAGAACTAACCTCTAGGAAGTTGAAAAACTTGCCTACATGGAACCAGCTATAGCAAAGAAACACTGGGAACTTATATTTAGACCTGCGTATTATTTGGCAAGCTTCTATCTAAAACTTGAAGTGTCAGGGTTAAAAATAAATGCTGACCAAATTCTCCTTTAGACAGTGTCTAATGCAGACTTTTAAACACAACTGTTCTCCACAATAAAGAGGAACAAAATAATGAATTAGCAAGGACTCCTCTTTAAGAGTGGCTGCCTTCAGGAGGCACTGACCTAAGCTCGGGGCATGTGATGTCTTATTAGGCAGACAGCCTCAAAGATCACTGACTGTAGGAACAGGAAGCAATTGCGTCTCATGGTTTTCAACATTTTCCCCTTGGGACTTTAGTTGTGTGTTAAGCTTTTCCAAGTCGTCCTGCAGACATTACATCTTAGTTTCTTTCCCTTGGGGAAACATTAGTTGGGGTTTGATGATTTAGACATCTAGTATACAGACATGAAGATCAAACAACAGAGACATCAGCTGGAATTTAGGAAAAAAAAAAAAAAATGTCTCTTAATGTCTTATTGCATAATGCTAAATTCATTCAAGCAGCCGCAACGTAGTTTCCATCTTGTTAAAACATCTTTCTGGAGACTTTATCCTTTGGTCTGATACACATTTCAAGAAAAGTAAACTGGTGGTTGAGGAATTATTCAACTGTGTTTTTTAGCTTTATAAATCAGTGAAAGAATCGATAAAATGTCACTGTGTGTAACATTAATCATAGAATATCGAAGTATCTTTAAAACTATGACAGGTTTTGAAAGGAGTAAATTGGCCTGAGCCAAAATGACTCCATGACAGGCTGCAAATTAGCAGTTCAGGAGACCAGGCCTGAGTTTCCACTTTCCAGAACTGGGCAAGTCAGTTACTAGAACAACCACAGGCTTATGTAAAAGGGACCCCCCCCCCCCAGCTTTCAAAAGGACAGTTATCCAAGCCTCAACCAAGAAGTCAAGAGCTGCCCCACCTTGGCATGAAGTAAGAATAGTCAAGTATGCTTGAAGCAGGACCATAACCAGTAATAGCATCACCCAGACCTCCAGAGATAGAACCCTCCAATAAAGATATAAGTCACCTACCCCTCCATAATCTTTTTGGCTTTAAAATTGAATCTGCAAATTCAGTCGGGGTCCTTCCATACTAATGAAATTGGGTCCCTATATGAAGGAATTTGTTTAATAAATGCTCTTTGTTTTTGCATACTATTTGAGTCTGGGGTATAATTCTTCAGAGCAATTCATAGACCCTAACAGTTTATTTAGTATAGCCTCCAGAAGAGGGCTCATACATATATTGTGGGGCGAATGAGGCAAACCTCAGTTTTCTGTGTTTCTCCAGGATAGAGAGGCATCTGTCAGGGTTCAAATCACTCAAGACCAAGACTTAGTTAAGCAAAGGTAAGGAGAATTTAGGGGAAAAGCACAGAACTTAGACTAAAGAGGGTACTCTGTCTATTGCTGTCAGTGGTGATGGCAGAGACACAAGTAATGTATGATAGCCAGAAATAAGTGGCATTATTAATTTCCTCTTTCAGTGTGAATTGACTGAATTAAACATTTCTTCTAATATCCAGGTGACATTTAACCATATTGTCATAGTGGAGTTATATTAGTGAAGCCAACCACAATGAGCTGAAAGTAAAATCAACCTCAATCTGAACTGTCACCTTCAACTCCAGGCTTATATAATGAAAGTATTCTAAAGAGAGATTTTGTAGAAGATGGTGAGTCTTCTTTACATAGGGATATGAGAGGAGGAGGGAACAGGGTGCTTACTCTTGGCATAGGGCTCTGCACAAGACATAGTACCAGTTACCAGGCCCAGGTTAACCCAACCACTGTCTTACGCAAAGGCAGCATTAATACATACCAGCCCTATGCGTGCTACCTACGTCTTTTTTGATTGGTCATGACTGTCAGGGCCCTGGAGAGCCCCTGAGGAGATAATGAGAACATCTGACTCACTATTCCAAAACTATATACACATCCTAAAGTGTGACTTCCATTTCTGCCAGAGCCTTTACTTCTTCTGAGGCATTTCAATGAACCCTCTGCAGCCTTTGGGTTTCACATGTAGGTGAGCAAATGGAGAATTTTAGATGTGTGTCGGCTTTTGAAGGTTTTGCTAACAGTGGTGAATGAATTGTTTGATACGCTGTTTGGCAGAAGGAAGCAGACATCTAGACAAATGAGAAAGTACATGGGTGAATGTGTCACCATTTCCTCTCTGAAGTGATACTTGTGGGACTTGTTTAATTACTAGCTAATGAGGAGGGAAGGGGAGAAGAAAGAGGAAGAAGAGAGGGGGGAGGGAGAAGGCAGAGAGAGAGAGAGAGAGAGAGAGAGAGAGAGAGAGAGAGAGAGAGAGTAATTCTAGCATTCACTTAAAGAGAAAACATTTTAAATGTTGGGGGAAAGTGAAAGCAGGTATGGTAGAAACCATTTTAATCTGCTGAAATCAAACTGAACACTCAGGTTAAAATGTCATGTTCATCCAATGTAATCCAGATACTCTGAGCCACACAGTAGAGTAGATACTGAGGCTCCTGATCTAAACACATAGGTTCCTCTGTCAGTTGATTAATTAATTAGGCAAACGTTGAGTGTCTCCTGTGCCAGGTTCTGCCACAGACATTCAGTCAGGTTGGAACACAGGAGAGGTCTCAGGAGATCCTCACAGGATTCACATTTCTCCATAGGATTTCCTGCAGTTTTACTATACAATTCTCAAAAATAAACTAAAACCATTTTAATTTAAGTTTTATATCTTTCTTCTCTCCATAATTTTTCTTTCACCAAATTTAATACAGTGTGTATTTATTTTAAAAGGAGAAAAGAAAGATTTAAGGCTTAATTATCCCCAATCCTTGGGCAGCAGTCACCACATACATTCCTGTGGTCCTGGTTGTTGCTGACATGTGCTCACAGGTCAACCAGAATCCAGTCTGGATGTTCAAGTCCACACTCCTTGTTTGGCTTGCTGGCTTATTTCTCTGGGTGTCCTGTGAGCTGCCTATCCTTAAATAGGCTCCTGGGCTCAGGCTCTGTTTTAAACTTGGAATTCCCCTTCTCACAGACATCAGCTTTTACCCCATCTTTTCCCAAACAGTGGGGAAACTGGAAGATGGAAGGGATGCTTGCTCTAAATTGTCTGTCATCGAGCCATGAAGTAAATCCATTGACCACCTACCAAGCCTTTTCACCGTTTTCATATTGAGTTTGTCCATGATTGATTACTTCCAGAGACTTTGTGTTTTTCTTTGTATTTGAACTAGTGTTTGTACTAGTTCAAATGACAGGGAGACAAATAGTTTACATGCTGGTTAAGCTAGGGGTGATTTGTATATTAGAGACATAGTTATTGGTGAAGACCCTGCACTGTCAATCACAGTGCTGTGCTGTATATCTCTCCTGACCTTGGACATGGCGTGCTTCAAAGATTGCTGTTAACATTATATTAATGGATACACAATGCTGGTTGTCATCTAACATGTTCCATTTATCAATAAAGTTGTTGCCATTATTAGTAGTGAGATTAGAGTTCACATAGGGGAAGGTTAGGCACAAGTTAAGATTAGTTTAACTCTTTATAGGATGAAGTTACATTTGGAATAAACATATAAAAAGATTCATTATACAGTAAACAGAAAACAAACTTTAATTAATTACATGATTTCACACAAATAACTGAATATTGAATGTCCATTTTAATCCAGGGGTCATATTTCTGACAATCTGACTTTTCTCTTTATAACTCACTTACACAGAGCTTCTGGCAATGGTCATGTTCTCTTAACTTTTTCTCCTTGGTCCTGGTCCACTTTAAAAAAAATTTGTTTGTTAATTAATGTATTTGAATATATGCTAATATGCGTGCCCAGGTATACCTTTGTGTGCTTGTGGTGAGCAGAAGAGGGCAGTGAGTGCCTCCTCTGTCATTGCCATCCTATTTCTTTTAGGTAGGGTCTCTCGGGGAACTTGGGGTTTGGATTTTCTCAGCTAGACTGACAGGCAGCAAGTCCCAGTGATACTCCTGTTTCTCACCCTGTTGGATCTGGGGTTACAGGCCTATATGAGACCCTTGCTGGGTGAAGGGGCTGGGATCTGAGCTCCACCCTTGAAGCCATGAATTGACCACACGGTGAGGGTGAGTACTGTCAGTAGCTGAGCCACCTCCACAGTCCCTTGCATTTGATTTTCCTTTCTGTGAATTATCCCTAAGGTCATCTGCTCTGCTCTTGTTCATACAAATTGTTTTACTCCTGAGATTAGGAGATTTATGGGTACTGGACAGCTGAGATGGCTCAGCAGGTAGAAGTCCCTGTTGTTCAGGAGTGGCAACCCGAGTCAGATCCCCAGAAACCGTGAAGAAGGCAGCGCATTCCCCCAAAGTTTTCCTTTCATTTCTATATGCCGGCTCATGTGAAGATACCACCTTCCTCCCCTCCCCAAAATTTTCACACAAACATACACTCATATGTGGAGATTCACATGCATACAAATATGCATACACTCACACAAATATATATAATTAAAAAAAAGTGCTTGTATATGCTGTATGTGGCACTTTTTTTGTATGGGTCTGCGTTGTGCACCCAGCTTTAAAAGAATATAGTACCTATTAGTAAAAATAAATAAATAAATAAAATTTTATTTGAGAACTTTTGGGAATGTGTCATGTTTTTCCTGTTAAAATTTGACAAGGGCTATACACTTTACTTGTCTACTCTGTACTATATCTGTCCACTATACATTATATCTGTCTATTACATGCTATACTGGTCCACTGTATAACAATACCTGACTATTATACACTAGATCTGACTTCTCTGTACTATACCTGCCCACTATACAACTTACATATTTACAGTACACTATACCTATCCACTATACATCATACCTGTCTACTGTGTACTACATCTGTCCATTCTACACAATACATGTCCACTAGTCATGGATATACTATATCTGACTACTATTTACTATGACTGTCTACTGTCCTCTACATCTGTCCACAATAAACTATTGGCTGTGTTGTTAATAACTTCCCCAACTTTGTCATATGTACATGCTACTTAAACATCTCTGTATACTATACACCCCAGGCCCAAATAAGATATAAATGCCTGCCTTTTGGGTTACCTGGTAAATAGATCAGAAGAGCATGTTCAAATCAATGTATTGTCTTCCTAATTCAAAGAGATCCCCTATCAACCTGCTATTCTCTTCAGGGCCAGAATTTCAAGCTCCAGCCTCTTTCCTCTCATTTCAGAGAGAATATCCCAGCCCTTCTTCTGATTGCCAGATTCCAAGAAAGTTTGCAGACATAGTAGCCCCTGAATATCCCTGGCTTCTCTCTTTGTCTAGTGTCCTGCAGCTCTATAAATAAGATCATTATGGTGCTCGCTGTTTCACGGAGTCAGGGGTCAGTTAATAAAGCCGTAAATGTGACAGTGTCATGTGGACACTATGTGGTGCCGTGCTGTTCCAACTCCTCATTATATTATGACAGCCATCAGGAGCATTGGTGTCCACACCCGGAAGGACAGCAAAGCTTACTTTCCTCATGACCACATGACCACTTATTTTTCTGATTAATTTTTCTGCTAGAAGCAGGGATGAAAAGGGGAAAACATTTTCTTGGTCAATAGCTGAATGTAGGGGTCAGAATTTGTTGATTTGTTCTAGGAAAGGGACTTCGGCTGTCATCATTACCCTGTGTGTGTGTGTGTGTGTGTGTGTGTGTGTGTGCACATGTGTGTTTGCATGGACACATGTGTGTGCATGAGTGTGGATGTCAGAGTACATGTGTGTGGGTAGATGCACATGTATGTGGTGATCAGAAGTCAATGTTAGAAGTCTTCTCCAATCATCTTCTACTCTGTGACTGAACCTAAAGCTCACTGACTCAGGTCTAGTGGCAGGCCAGCAAGCCCCATGGATCCTCATGTTGCTGCCTCTCTGGCACAGGTATTACAGATGTGCTTCAGCACCCAGTTAATGGCTTTAAGGGTGTAAAGCCAGGTTCTCATGCTTGCAACAACCAACTGAACCATTCCCAAGACCGGTAAACTGATTACCTTTTATATGACTTATATACAACTGTCCTAAGACCTACCTACGAGGTCCTGCACAACCCAAATGGCCTTTTATACTCGAGTCCTGAGTACCTCTGAGAGCTACTCTTTAAACAATATTGTCTTTTAAGTTATCTGTGACTGTTTTGCCTGCATGTATAACTGAGCACCACATGCATGCCTGACACACTCAAGGAGGTCAGAAGAGGGATTTGGATCTTCTGGAACTAGATTTACAGATGCCTGTGAACCACTATGTGGATGCTGCAATCTGAACCTCGGTTCTTTGCAAGAACAACCAGTGCTCTTAACTGCTGATCCATGTCTCCAGCCCCAAGGTTACTAAGTTTTATGATCTAATGCTGGGTGTTGTTGCTGAGAGCAGCTGTTCCTCTCTCTGTCCCACTAGTGATGTTTAAATCACCCATTTTGATCCTCAGTTTTGACAGCTGCTGGTGTTTCCATTTCCTTAGTGTGGAGGTGCAGTGATGGCTTTACTGCCGTCTTCAGTTTCCTTTCTCTAAGAGGTAATGGACTTAAGTGGATTTTTTTCTTATTCTGGGCATTTGTTAACTTACATTATATAAAACACAAATGGAAATCCACGGAGTAATCAGGTACAGCATGATGTTTCCATACACAACACATGTGCTCTGTTGTGGCTTGGCTGAGCTAATCGGTACGTCATCTCAGCTACACATAGGTTCTCCCTCATGAGAACACTTAAAATCTGTTTTCTCAGTCAGTCTCAAGCACAGAACACATTGTGAGAAACTACACTCATGCAAACAGCTTTCTGTACAGCTCTCTGTAGAGTTTTCCTTTCTCTAACTGAAAATGTATCCCTTGAACAAATCTTCTCACTGGGGTCCCCAAATCCAGGCCCAGATCACCAACTTACTCTCTGAATGTCTTTTACCTGCCGTTTAACCTGTTTAATCTTCCTCCAGAGACCATCTCTTGATGTCTTTTGGCAGCTTCTTAATTGATTGTTTTTTGCCCCCATTGAACTTGGGGAGATTTTTTTTCATCAAATTACTCGATCCCAGAACCTCTGGGAGAGTGGGAGAAAACAGACAAAGGTACATCCATGTGGAGCTTGTTAGATTCGCACTGGACCAATCCATATCTGCTCTTGCGTCTCACTTGCCTGCTGTGCCTGTCACAGTCTTAGCACAGATCCTCCCGTGGCTCTGCTGGACAGCCATGGCTCTGACATCCAGGACATGTAAGGTGTTTGTTTTCTTCCCCATCATGTATCTGGCATACATTTCCGCATTTCCAAACCATCTACAAAGCGTTTGGACAATGTGTCATTGCCTTAGTATTTATCAAATGTTCTCCTTTCATTCATTAACTCAGGGAGGAAATCCTATTTAAATAGTGATGTTCTGTACCGTCTCATCCATCAAACCAACTTGGTTTAAAACAAAGTAGACTATTGAAGTGTTATGTTTTTCATCGTTTTAAACCATGTAAGGAAATGCCTCCTATATCATGTATTTTTAATAACTAAGTTGCAAGGATGCTCTCAGCTCTCCGAGAGACAAAAGTGACTAGAGACTAGAGCATTTCTTTCTAGACTAAAGCCTGCCTACTCAACGAAAGGAGTTCATGTTCACAATTTCCAGCATTTTTTACTTGCTAGCTCAGAACACAGGAAAGCTACACAAGGCTAACTTGCCCGTGGAGCGCATTCCACAGGGATTACTGTTTATCTCTTAAGAGCAAAAATACTGTTAATCTTTTCCCACTGCTTTCTCTCTTCCTCCTTGGGGATATTGTACTCAAGCAGAGCATGTGGAGAAAGCCTTGCTCATTCGGAATTTTGTTCTCTCTTTCAAAGTTCAATGACTCTTTTAACTAAAGTGATTATAGAAATGTTCACAATAGCACTTAGATTGCCAGAAACTAGGTATTTGAGAAGAACTAGAAGTCTGCCTGTATTGGAACTCCAGGTAAGTTAACAAGAAGAAAAGAAGGAGTGATGATGATGATGATGATAGTAAAATAATAATAATTAATTCACATATAGAAACTATCACATTTCTCTCATCTTGTTTAGAGACCAGTAATGGATATGCCAAAAGCATATTCCCCTCACTTTTAGGGCATGTAAAGATGCCCATAATCCACTAACTGAGAGAAAGTCCACACAGAAACTCTAAAACAAGCTTTTAATGTTAAATCCTTAAAAAGTTCCTTGGTAAAATTTGATGCAAAGCTGGGGTGTAGGTCACTGATAGAACATGTGCTTCTTATGTTTGGGATCGATCTCCTGCACCATGGCAACAGAAAGGAGGAAGAAAGGAAGGAAGGAAAGAAGGAAGGAAGGATGGAAGGAAGGAAGGAAGGAAGGGAGGGAGGAAGGGATAAAAGGAGGGAGGGAGGGAGAAGGGAGGGGAAGGTAAGAGAGGGAGAAAGGGGTGAGGTAGGAAGGGAGGGACAAAAAAGAAAGGGAAAGGGGGTGAGAGTGGGGGACAGATATTCGTGCTGAGACTTCCTCCTTCTGATTCAATTTAAATGCAGTATATTTTAATCAGCTTAGTGGACAGTGACACTTTTTCAGCTTTTCTAGTTAATTCTGTGGTGAGCAGGAGGGTTTAGAAAGATTACCCAGATTCCAGGATAATTCAAACAGGGGCCTGGGTGATGTTTCAGAAAGCTCTGGAGAGACGCCTGGGAGCCCGGGAGAAGCATCTCTGACCACAGAAGATAAGTTTGGTTATGAGATCCTAGATAAAAAAAAAAGGCCTGAGGCAGAGAGCATCTGGAGTCATTAGAAATAAGATAAGGGTAAAATCAGGCATCTGCTTCAGCTCGGGGGGTGGGGGGGCAGCAGAGGTTGAGGTACCCTTAGCAAATTTTTTTTGGTTGAAATCTGTGGTCTCTGATGAATCCTAGTCCTTATCCAGAGGTATATGTGCATGCGTGTAGTGGCACCTAAGGCCCAAAGATGGTGCCAGATCCTTGGGAATTGAATCTTCCACTGTGCTGGTGCTGGGAACCAAGCCCATGGGGTCCTCTACAAGAGCAGCCTTAAGACCTGAGGCATCTTTCCACCTCCTCTTATTATTATTTCTATCTAGTCTTTCAACTGTAGCTAAACTCAGACCCCATAAGTAAGTCTAATTTAGCTTACAATGTAAAACAATCTGTGGGTATTTGAGACAATGCAGGAATTGCCAGTGGACACCTAAGCAGCAACAGCTGACTTCAGTCGGATGGATTTTTACCTCGGCTTCCTTTCCTTTTTTGGATGCAAATTGCTAAGCAAACACTTTCCTAAATTAGATGCATATTTGAAGCTCGTTTTGAAAGCGGTTGGACTTTCTTGTACTCAGTAAAAAAAAAAAAAAAAAAAAATCTGTCACTTTGAGATGTTTGAAAATAGCGTGCACTTTGGAACCTCATTAGAATGCACACTGGTAGTATAGTACTCAACCTTAAGGAAAAACATTAAGATATCTTTGAATTGGCCTCTTAGCAGTTGTAATTAAACATAACTATTATCATTTTCATAGTATATTGATCAAACATTGTGATTTAGCTGACAACAATATGCTGATCAAACCCTGATTCCTAGTTGACTAGTAACCATGACATTAAGTTCATGGAAATGCCCATTTCAACCTTCATAACCCTCAAAATATGTCCATCTTGTCTCCCGTTCTCATGTCCTTTCCCCTAAATCAGAGGTCCCACATAGCAGGACCAATTTCTCCCTTCCTTTGGGGTTTGGAACACAGACTTAATTATCACACGGTCTTGGATTTGTAGCTTGCTTCTACACTTTATGTGTGTCACCCGGGGAAATGACCTAGCTGTTCACAGCTGTCCTTTCTTCAGCAGCAAGTGGGTCACTCGGCAGAGTCACTGAGATGATTCTGCACACTACACACCTCCTCTAGATTGGAGACTGTAATTTTGTACATTCTGTTGAGCAATGTATTCATTTAAAATAGGCAGTTGATAAGGTGTGGACATGTACTTTACATTTTATGTTTTTTTTTTAATTCATGAATAAATGAAAAAATAACTCCTCTCTCCACTTTAGCCATTTGCATTCACTTGACTGTACTTAATTAATTGCTTCATAGATGAGTTAAAGATATACTTGGGGGCTGGCAAGATGGCTCAGTGGTTAAGAGCACTGGCTACTCTTCTAGAGAAGAGAACCTGAAGTCTCAGCACCCAGATGATGGCTCACAACATCTGTAACTCTAGTTTCAGGGGATCTGTTCCCGTCTTCTGGCTTCCATGAGCACTATACATGTATGTGGTGCACAGATAGACATACAGGCAAACACCCAGATGCACAAAATAAAATGAAAACAATTCGATATATCCTTGGATTTTTGGTAAGTATTGTGAAGTACTTAACAGGTGACAAGTGCTGAGCATTCTGAGATGCAAACAGAGGAAAGAACAGCACATTTCATATCTCACACATAGGAACTGGCATTGGTTAGAATTTTCAAGGTAGAAAATATATATATTTGTAGACCAAAACACCTTTATGCTGGCCAAGCGGGCATCCACTGTATGTCACTGACTAACCCTGCAGGGCTCCCTCCACACCTGGGCTGGGCCGTCTGTGGCTGGAAGCCCTCTGCTCATTGCTTTCATAGGAATCGCTTGTAGCGCTTGCAGGAGGACTTAAGCATTATGGTTACATCAGCAGTCAATTTTGTCCAAATAAGCATGTAGTCTAAAACAGAATTGGGTCCATATGTGTTTCCTATCATTTATGGTAGTTTCATTTGGACAAATTGTTACCAAAAAAAAATTCTAATTGAGACAATGACCATTTTAAGCTTAGCAGGGAGTTTTAAAGTCAAGTCCTTGTGGTCCTAACAAGCCTGGGTCACTTGCCAGTCCTGAATTTACCAATCTACCAAGTAAAGAGACAAGTGTTAGTGTAAAGCAGAGAAAGAAAGTTTTTTCATGTGGCTGCTTTGTGAAAATAAAAGACCAAAGAGGTCCAGCAATGGCCCTAGTTAATCTCCAGGGCCCAAGCATCATGTCTAGGTTTAGATATAGGGTATGAGTTAGGCAGTCCCAGTCAAGTCCCACCCATCACTGGCCCATCATTGTCTTGCCTTCCTGTTTGTCCTAAAGTTGTCAGTAGTGTGTGAAATCTTTTGCTCAGTTGACAAGCTTTACCTTCGGCTGGCATCAAGGGCTTCGGCACCGTCTTTCTTGGGGGAAATTCCATCGTCTGTTTAGTTGAAGGGAGAGGACATAGGTGTCTCTCTAGAATATCATCTGTCTGAATAGTTAGAGCCTCAAACAATGAGGAGTTCGTGTGTCCAGATGTCAAAGTGGCAAAGTCAAGAAACCCCACTCTAGTGCCCAGCTTCTTCAACTCTGGTTTATGACCCCCATATGGGGTCATGGACTGAAAGTGGGGATCATGAAAAATTACAAGCATGGTATTTGTGTCACTATTGCACCCATGGGCATGTCTTGTCAGTCTAGTCACTATTGTAGCTGATAGGATTCACGTCTGGGTAAGATTTATGATTATTTTTCTCCTCTGGTAACATACACAGCACCTTCCAGCACTACAAAAGTTACCGGGGTGAGGCTTCAAGGTCAGTACCAGTTTGATCTCTCTATGTAATGTGACTCAAGTACATGGTGTCTTCAGTAATAGGGCTGGCCCACAAATTGTGTATAGTAACCTAGAGCATTGGTAGCCCCTGATACATCCACCATACTCCAGTGGATGGCCACATGCCCAAGAATATATGGGCAGCATAAGCCTGAACTGGATGGATATTTTTAAAATGAGGACACAAAGTTGAGTGGTTAGGGAAGAGGAGTGGATCTGGGAGGAGTTGGGGGAGGAGGGGTGAATATGATCAAAATATAACAAATGAAATTATCAGAGATTCATTTAAAAACACATCAATCAACTCTGAAATATTTTGATGATTCTTTACTTGTTACAGTATTAAATATTCATCTAAGATTTAATTATTCATGGAAAAAATAAACAAGCATATCATATGAAACTTGCTTGTATTTTTAATAAATGTTGAAATATGTGTATGCCAAACCATTGCATTAAAATAATTTTTAAATATTTTTAGTAAATATTTGAGCTGTATTCTAATTTTATATACATATCCTAGGTCATAAAAATGTTCCAGAGGGAAAGGGGTCATGAACAGAAAACATCTAAGATGCCTTCCTTTAAGGGAGTGTCTGCAAATTCACACAAAGGCAGAGAGAACAACCTGTCTATTAGAAAGGACCAAACACTTTCCCTGGAAATGAGGATGTTAACTCAAAAGATGTAGGTCAGCATGTCTTAAAGTCCAATATGCATAGAAGCCATTCAAAATTTTCCTTTTAAATTTTTATATTTATTTTGAGAATTTTACACATGAGCACTTTATATTTTGATCAAATTCATCTCCTCCAACACTGGGAAGTTTGTTAACGTGCAGAACTGCACTCCTGTGAGATGAGCCCTGATGTTCTGCCTACCTTAAGTTCCCACAGAGTGCTGCTGCTTCTGGTGCAGGGTCCACATTCTCTGTCCTGGGAGGCACACAACACTGCCCAAGCTCACTGGGAGAGATCTGAGGAAAAGCTAGGCAGGAGAGAGAATCCCACTGCTCAAATCTAGTTGGATTTAGAGTGATCATAGGATAGTTCTCTTTTAAATAAAATAATTTAACCAAATATAATTTTGTTTCCAAAGTTTTATACAAAGCTTTCAAAAGGCACATTGATTCTCTATGAAAAGTGTCAGGCTCCAGTTCACTTCCGGTCCCTACTCTGGAGCCAGTGCTGACTCTTCTGTCCTTTGAATCCACATCGGTGAGCAGCATCTTATAACCGCCATTGCTGGTCTCCCCTTTTGGTTTGAGGTAGTTAATAATTTCACCAGTAGAAATGAAAATTGATACTCATATGATGTAGTGTTCTTTCTTTCCATGTTTATGCATATAAAGTTAATACAGTCCCCATCCCCTGAAGACATTTCATAGTAAGTTTTTGTTGGATTGACATTCATAATTTCAATGAATATTTAGCTATAGTTCAGATTTACATTGTTGGCTATGGACACTTTTTGTAAACAAGCATATTCCATAGAATTTTCATTTTTTTCTCTTAGTTTAGGATTTTCTGTGCACTGTGAGTCTGCCTGTTCTCTCATGGTACACGAGGCATTCAGTGAAATCCTGATCTTTGAGTGCCTTCTCCTCGGTTTTTCTTCTGATCCTAATCCCTCTGCTACTGGCCATCCTCCTCCTTGGCTAATGTCTTTCTGTACAGTACATTTTGGCATTGAGTCACTTCTGATACTTCTGGGTATGAGTCCCCAAGAGGGAGCAATTACAGACAAAGCAGATTGGAGCCTCCAAAGTTGGAAGACACTGGCTGCCCATCATGGAAACACTGGTCCCTCCGCTATATCCTTACCATTCTGTTCTGAAATTTCTGTCTTTTCCCTCTGAATTTTTTTCCCAAGTCTCCTTGGATTTTTGAAAGTCTTTATTAGGCTTTTGAGCATTTGGAATTTGGACACTCTCTGATAGGCCAAGCAAGCCACTGCTCTGCTGGTGGCATCCCATCATGCACCTGTTGCCGTCATGTCTCCACAGAGGCATAAGTGGTAAGGACGATATGGATTTGAGACATCTCAGAAACCATAAGACAGAAAAAAAAGTTATTGTTTTAACACAGAAAGACTCTGCTCTGAGCCTGGAGTGTTTTTTTGCTGTGAGTTTTCAAGATTACCCATAGAGGGAAAATCTGATATTGAACTTCCACAAATGAGGCTTTTTGCATACTTACTGTTATTTGAGCTTGGGGCTTTTTATATATGTGGTGTTACTTAGGCTTGCCAATGGTTTTTTTTTTTTTTTTTTTTTTTTAAAAAGATAACCTGTATTTAGAGAGGCTTGACAATTTACTTTAACAAAAAAAGTACCAGAAATTGGATCCAGCTTCACATTTTACAAGACTTGCCAGTCTATAAGATTCTTCATATGAAGAGAGACATAATTTCTCCAACATGAGATTCCCCATTCTGTGTATCCAGTGCTTACAAGTGTCATGACCAACAGATGAGGTTGATGCTTGGCTGCAGGTTAGTAACGTGGCACGTATATTTTTGCCCTCAGTTCCACTAAGGAATTTGTCAGAGGTTGCTTCATGCAGATGGAGGGAGCCTACAGGTTGAGATATATCTAGTCTATGAAGCTGAAGACAAAGCAAGCATTCATTAAGGAATTTGCTAGAGGTTGTTTCATGCAGATGGAAGGAGCCTACAGGTTGAAACATATCTAGTCTATAAATGTGTACTTTGACCGTACGATGGTGAGGATTTTAGGTGGCCTTAGCTTGGTGACTTGGGGAATGTGTCCACTGGATAGCACGTTTATTACTTTCTCCTGTTCTCTCCAAACACTGGCTATGAACCCAAAGTCCCATTAACAGATATCAACCGTGAAATGAAGCATTTGGAGGAGACTTTTATGAAGTCGGAAAGAAAAATCACAGATCATCGGAAGGATAGCACAACCTACGTCCTCCCTCAGAGCAAGGGCGATGTTGGATGTGTAACATGACAAAACTTCTTTATTTGGGTGGAGAAGCTGGAAAGATGGTGTGCAGCCTGTGTAGACTAACTGCTGAGAAGAGAAGCCCATGAGCCACAGATGCCCCATCTGTAGTCTGTCTTCAGAGGCACATGGCTCTCTGATAAACACTTGCACATGTGCTTTCTGGCTATGTGAGATACTCAGGATGGTGTTTGACTATGACTCTCCCTCTCTTTGTTCATTCTCCAGTTTTCTAGTGACCTGAGAAGTGGTAAAATTCATAGACAAAGGATTAAAGGAACTTCCACGGGCTAGAGAGGCTACTCAGCGGTTAAGAGCACTTGTTGCTCTTACTGAAGATTTGGTTCCATTCTCAGAATTCACTGGTGAATCACACTATCTGTAACTACAGCTTCAGGGGATCTGACACTTCCTCTGGCCTCTTCTGGCACAAAGCACACATGTGGTACATATACATTAGTGTATGTGTGTATTAGTGTATTAGTGCAAACACTAACACATATGAAATAAATAAAATCTAAAACAAAAAAAATTTTAGTAAATATTTAAAATGTGTTAATGTTGTGTTATTTTATTTTCTTATCTGACATTTTAGGAAAAAGACTTCTGAACATTCATTTTATTAAATTCTTCATTTTTTTCTCACTTTTACTTCTTTTTTTGAAACAGAGTTTCAGCATGTAGCCCTGCTAGGGTGGTGATCTCAACACAGCCTTGTCTAGCTTTGAATTTGTGAAGATCATCCTGCCTCAATCTCTTGACGGTTGTGATTACAAGAGCATGCTACCACTCCTAGCTCTGATTTTTTCGCTTTTGCTTTTCTTCCCTTCATTTTTGATTCTCTACTACATGTATGAGAAACACAATATTGTTCCCACTGGACCTAAACATATGATATATGTGTTATGATTTAATTTATAAGACTCTACTTTTTGCTTCTTCATGATGTGGTAGCCCTTCATGTGTCTGCATCTGTTACATGTGTATGTGTGTGTGTATTTATATAACAACAATATAGCCCCAAATAAAGAAAATTATTTCTACAACATGTTCCAGAAGATATTTACTGCAAATACTTTGTTTGTTTTTAAAGCATGTAAAACATGATTAATTTTTACAGGAAATAAAAGTACTGAATGAAAAAACCTAAAACAAACAACAACAAAAACCAACCAACAAAACTTCAAGTAAAGACCATAGCTGTGTTGATCACAATATTCCAAAATGATTGAGTCAGAGAATCAGGAGAAAACAGACTGTATATTAAATAGCACTGCTTTAAATATGTAATAATAAAATCATGATTTAAATTCTTTTTTAATTTATTTTTTATTGGATATTATTTATTTGCATTTCAGATGCCATCCCCTTTCCCCATTTCCCCTCCCTAGAGAACCCCTATCCCATACCCCCTTCTCGTTTTTGTTTTTATATAATTTTTTTAATGTCAACCAAAGGCTTTGTAAGTTTGGTAATGCTCAATATCAATCAAATGAGTAACCTAATACCCAATCTAGATATATCAACTATCTTTGACTGGCAGAGACATGTGAACATGTGCCTCCATGTCTGGCCCCCTTCTCTCTTTCTCTCTCATCACCTAGCTCCTCCTCTCCTTCTCCCTCATCACCTAGCTCCTCCTCTCCTTCTCCTTCTCCTCCTCCTCCTCTCCTTACTCCTCCTCTCTGTACTCCTCCCACCTTAGCTCCTCCTACATATCACCCTTCCTGTTAAAATAAAATTTTTCTCTCAAAATACAGTTAGAGCATAACTATACCAATTTATGTCAGTAAGGTGCAAGATAGACCTAATACCCAGTCCATCATTTTGTTGATTAAGCAGAACCTCTGTCATCTCTCCTAAATAAAAGACTTAGTTCTGAACCTGGCTTTTTTTTCTTGGCTTTAGAATGAATGCCAGCTGAAAACCATCCTCTCAAATCTTTTCTCTGAAAGTAAATAGCAAGGATTGGCTATGAGACTATAAGTTTTCAACCCCATCAGAAATCCAGAATGACTGAGTTAACTGAGATTATGGGCAGCACAAAGCATAGCTTCTAAAACATAGCCAATCAGGAGAAAACAGATTGTATATTAAGTAGCACTGCTTTAAATATGTAATAATAAAATCATGATTTAAATTCTAACAAAAATGTGATGTCCTACATTCCAGTTCCAATAGCAAGCAGCCATTTAATATTTTCCCTTGGGTAACTGACTGGCCTTAATAGAAGTTTAGGTGGCCTCTGTCCTCTTTTCTGATGTCCCAATGGGAATTGGTGTTAGACCAATTTAGAGGACTGGCCCCTGCTTGTACTTTCAAATCTATTGTTAGGACTGATTATGAAATGTTAACCATTTATTTATTTGTCAATTATTTCTTTATGTTATATTTAGGATTGTTTTGCTGGTGTGTGTGTGTGTGTGTGTGTGTGTGTGTGTGTGTGTGTACCATGTGTGTGTGTGTATGTGTACCATGTGTGTGTGTGTGCAGTGTGCACAGACCAGAAGAGGGCACCAGATCCCCTGGAGCTGGAGTTAGAGATGGTTGTGAGGTGTCTTGTGATTGCTGGGAATTGAACCTCCAACCTCAGCAAGGGCTGTAAGTGCAAGATTGCAGAGCCATCTTTTCAGCCCTTGAACAGACTTTCTTAATAAGATCCACAATTGTATCACTCCTTTAACTGAATTGTGAAACATGGGAATTTAGCGTGAGTGTCTGGGGCATTGAGGCATGGCCTCTGTTAATGTGAACCTGGCACAACAGCCAAGTGTCCTTTGGAAACATTTCACACTATTCTGAGAACAGGGCTGGAGACAGTGTTTGTAAGATCCATAGCTATGCAATGCTGAGATCCTTCTTATGAAAAATTAATAGGAACAGGCTCTTGGAAGAAAATCTGCAGAAATAAGAAGCCCTGGGGCTTAAACCCCACTAAACGTGCAGAAAGTATGCTTTTTTTTTCTGGGCCTTGACACTTTCCCCTTCTATTGTTAACAATAAAAATTGAAGAAGGGTCTAATCATCCACATTTTCCTTAGTTGGTGTCCTTACAGGGTTCAATTTGACTTCATGAGAAACTACTGAGCTGTTGCTGTTATTTCTACAAGCATTTTCTTCATTAAGTAAATTCATCAAATTTACTCCCTTAAGAACAAAATGGTATAAGCTTAATATGTTGACGATGGCTTCAATATAGCATCAAGGAAGCCTGCCTTTCAACTAAGTGGGTGTCAGCAAATCCTTTCTTGGGTTCTCTGGGTGAAGATAGTTATGTCACCATTGGCTGTAAGCTACATCCTGATTCCAGAGAGTTAAAACAAGAATTTGCATATCTCAGAGTTGATGGAAAACAGTAATTGTTTCTTTCTTTTTTTAAAAAAAAAAAAAAATTTAGTTTCTTTATAATAAAGGTGTATTTGGCTGCAGATATGTGTATGTGCCATGTGTGCAGTACCATTAGAATCCAGAAGAGGGCATCGAAGGGCATCAAATCCCCTATTGTGAGCCACCATGTCGGTGCTGAGAATCCAATCTGAGCCCTCTGCAAAAGCGGCCAGTGCTCTCAACTGCTGAGCCATCTCTCCAGCCCTCGGATTTTTTATTTTTTATTTTATTTTATTTTTTTGTAATTCTTGTTATGTTTAGTTTACAGTTTTACTAATTTTTTTATGTAAAGCTTTATGAGATAACAGTTGCATATGCTAGTGTTTACTAATATGAATGTTTGGCCTAACACATTTAAATACTTAGGGAATCCTCAGCACAGTTTAATTTAAAACATTTTGTGACCCACCAAACCATCCTCATGGTTTCCACTGCTTGTTCTCATCAATGAAATGATGCTTGTTTTATTTACATGTTCACATGATTGCTTTTAGTCAACCTACTCTTTGTTTTATGACACAAGTCTTAACTAAAGCCATCTACTTAAAGATTATAAACTCTGGCTGGCATTTGATCTTGTTTAGGAAGAATGGATTTTCTCACTGCTGGAGTTGCTGGCTGGCTCTCTTAGCACCACATCTCAGCACCATCTTGGGGTTTGGGTGTATGGAGGACTATCTTGTGTCAAAGTATGTTCTGTCTGGTTTTCCTCTGCCTCTCTGTTAGTCATTACCACTGTGGCCAGGTTCCAGCCCCATCTGGCAGTAATAAACATTGTCAACCAGGCTGCCCTGGGCATTGTAGGTGGCCTGCATGTTGCTACAAGGCCACCTTCCCTTTCCTTATTTTGGATATGGAGATTTCCTTAAGCTTCAGCCCTAAGCTGATCATTTGATTCATTTTATTATGAAGATCCTAGTTTCAGCTCCTGGCCTAAGTTCTAGTGAAGTTTTAATCCAGTGAGTCGGTGTCAGACTCTTTGGCAGCCTCTCTTCCTTTCAGATATAGCGTCAAACTCTGTGGCTTTACTCCCTTGGCTTCCCAACACTTCTGGTCCTGGCGATATTTATCTTATCTTAACATCTTATCTTTCATTTTAAGGATGTTCTCTGCTCAGCCCAGTGTCATTAGTCCCTGTGTTCTTCTGGCTGTGTGCACACCTGCCTCCAAGTATAGATCATCTGTGTCTGGACTCTCACAGCAAGACATTAAAATACCGCATAACCAGTCAAGAAACTTACCATATGACATATGATCTTTGTGCTGCTGCAGGCTTGTCTTTGCCTCTGGAGTGTTTTAGTTCTGCTGTGCTGCTCAAGTGTTTGGAGACTCATGTCTGATTATTTTCGATGTTTAGTTTTTGCCAATGGGGTTTTGGGTTTGGAGTGTTGAAGAACAAAGATAGGGTGGAGCCTTTACTGTAGGAACTGGTAGGTATAATTTTGGGTTTTAAAGAAATGTATGGATGAACCAGTGGGATTCAGGATGTGTTGTGTGGAAAGGACATGGGGACAGAAGGTGTGCCAACAGAAGAACTGATGAAATGAAATGTGCCTGAATGTTAAGAGAAAGGAGTGAGTCTCCTCAGCAGAGGAAGACTATAGCCTGCTTGGTCTGCAAGTCTTTGCATCTCTGATTTTATTTATCTTGACTGCTATGTAAATATCTGATTGCTGCTCTGGTTGGTAGTACTTGGGGGAATGGAGCTGATCAGACTAAAGTCTCATACAATAACCAATTTTATTCAGAGCATCAGACAGTTTATACTCTGATAGTTAAGAAGAGTCACATGAATAAATTGTGTAAACACATGTGGCAAAAACATGTTTTTCCATAGAGCCATATAAATGGATAACAATAGCCAGTTGGGATGAATAATCTGAAATAAACTCACTCCTATCTGGTATACCTGGGAGAGGCATAAAAAAGGAATTCCAAGAACAATTCAATATTTTGAAAAAAAAAACTGAGGTCCCAAGAATCTTGTCTTGGATTCTTGGAATTTTTCTCACAGGTATTCATAAACCTAACATGACTCCGTCCTTAGACTGTGTTTTAACAAGTGTCTATATTCATTTAAGATTAAAAAGAAGGCAATCACTGTTATAGAGACTGACAGATTGAGCATAGGCAGGCTGGAGAGATGGCTAAGTGGTTAAAGGCACCTGCTGCTCTTGAAGAGGACCCGGGTTCCATTCCCAGCACCTTCAGGGTAGGTGACAGCTCTCTGTAACTACAGTTCCAGGGTGTCCAATTTTCTTCTGGATCCTGCGGGCACCAACACACATAGGTGCACACAAACACACACACATGCACACACACACACACAAACATATCACACACAAAACACACACAACACACTCCCACCACTCCCATATAACACACACACAATACACATACAACATATATGCTTATACATCATTCCCCCCCCCCCCCCACACACATAGTGAATAAAAGGTGATGAGGTATTAATGTTCAGTCTATTTCACTAAGAAGAGGTGGTCATGCTCATGCAATCCCAGCACTCAGGGAGCTGAGGCAGGACTATAGGTCAGAGGCTAGCCCAGGGCATACAGAGAGACTAGATCTTTGATGTGCCCTATCCCAAGGATGGCACCAATACTCATTTTTGCATATTCTCACTGTGTTACTAGTGAGTATTTAGGAATTTTTCTTATTTATTCTCACATAGCATGTTCCAGGCCAGCCAGGGCTACACAGTGAGATCTGTCTCCTATAATGATCACAGTAATAATAGTTATTATTATTATCACCATCATCAATTTTCACTTATTTTGTCAGACATTACACAGGTGTCTTTTGCCCAAATTGAAATATATCAATTTTTAATTTAATGCATAACTATAACTAAACATATGAACACATAAATATTTATATAGACAGCATAATTCCATAACAGAATTTTACTATTTTTAGCAAAGGCATATACAGAAATCAAGGAACAAGGTCTTTGCACTCCTGTTTGCTGTGTTCACCCCGAGGGCACTCTCAGGCAAGGAGCGATCTGCCTTTTTTCACCATTGTTTGTATTTTCTATAAATAGACTAAAGCTATATAGTCTTTAAAAACATCTGGTTTCTTTCTCACAGCACACCATCTTGAGATGTATTTAGGGAGTTGCATGAATCCCTCAATCATTCCTTTTTATTGCTGAGTTGTGTTCCTTGTACAGATGTTCTGTCCACCCAGCAACTGAGCTATGGGCTCAGGTTTTTCTGAGACTGTAATTACACCCATGCAGTCTCACGCTCTCTGTCCTCTGATCCTCTGAATCTGCTCATTTTCCCATCGCTTCTCACTTGTGTATTTTTAATTTGCCGCAACTTCAAATTCAGCACTCTTTTCTGCTTTTCTTTGTTTATTCCACGCAGGATTTTGCTGATATTTATTTTGCATTCTTCCATTCTAAGCTAACTTACATTTCCTCGTGACCCTTGTTACCCTTTAGAACCCACACCTTTGTTTCTGATTCTATTTTGTTTCTGATTCTATGCTTGTTTCCCCTGTGATGCACTGCCTGCCTTTTGTTTCATCTGGCAGATGTTTGACATGGTGCTGTGCTTTGTATGGCAAATGGATTCCTTTGAGAGCCTTGTTATTTATGCAAGTATTATCCTGGACTTAGATCCAGTGCAGAGATGAGATGGTTATAAAAATTGTGTTGTTCTGAGTTCTGCTCTTAAGCTCTGAAAGGCTGATCTGTCACCTCGTCATGATGACAGTGTACAGCTTTGGTTTCAGAGTGTCCCAGGAGATCAGTGAGAATGCCCAGCCCATTGGTTGGTTCAAAAAACCTTTGGCCTCTGCTTCCTTGGGAAAGTTCTGCATTGTAGTCTTTTTCTGTCTCTTACGGAGTTTATGCTGCCTGTCCTAGCTGCCATTCATGAGGGCTCAGGGAGAATCTGCTACCCTTCAAGGTTAACTTCTGCATTTTTAATTTCTGGAATTCTGTCTCCCTTCATAACCCTGCCAGTTCCATTTGTAAAGTGACTTTACAACTGTTATGGAATTTCATTTACTTTTATTTTGAATTTAAAATTATGTACTTTTATTGTGCACAATGCAGTATTTTGAAACATATATGTGTTAGGCAATAGAAAAATTGAGGTGATTGACATATTTTCATTCTATTTTATCATGTATTTTTTCTTTTAAATTTATAAAGATTCATCAGTACATTACTATCTATGTTTTCAAAATCGTTTTGAAATCTTAAGGAAATAAATTATTCTTTTGCATTTATCCATGAATTTAGTATAGGCAACTCACCTTACTTTTGCTTATAAAAATAACATTATGTATTTTTAGCATAAAGAATTTATCTTAATATTATTTATAGACTAATATGTATATTAGTGATGTTTTTCCGTGTTTGTTTATCCGGATCTGTCTCCCTTGCTTCCTTTCTGAGAGGTATTTTAGCTTAGAGAGTCGATTCTCCTCATATACAGATTCAGACAACCTTTAAATAAAAGAAATTTTGGGAAAGATGTATTAGATACACTTCCAGCTTCCCACCACACTCTAAGCTATGCCCATCAGTGTTGTTTACATGACTTTCACACTGTGCTAGTTACCTTAAGTCATGCAGAGATGACTCAACGTTTGGAGAGTCTGTGTAGGTTGTATATAAACCCTCCAACATCTGTATTTAAGGCTTGCCCCCATGTGGATTCTGGAGCCAGTCTTCTGCTTCCAAAGGATGGCTGCATAAGAGTCAATGCCAAGGCTTTTATTTTGTTTGACCTTAAAGAAAAAATTACTTAATTGCCTCCTGCTGTCCTGTTTCCTACTGAGAAATGCGTGGTATTTATTCCCTGTATGAAATATGTGCTGATTTTCAAATCTTCTTTTAAGACTATTTTATGTTTGAGTTTTTTACGTTGTATCCCATCTTTAAGTGTGATTTTCTTTTTAGTATCTTGCCAAGTTTAACTGAAACTCCAAGATCTTTGATTAAATTAGGATTAACATTTCTTCCAATATTTTCCCAATTTTTCATTTCTTCTCAAAACCCCAAGCTTGTTAAAGCTTTGTTGTTTTTCTTCAATCATTTTTCTCTCTGCCATTTCAATTATTCTGTCTTCATATTTACAAACCATTTCTTCTGAAATAACTAGTCTTTCGAAATCTCATCTGACATATGTTTTTTTTTCAGACATGGCATTTCTAAGTTACTTTTTTTTTAGTTTTTAAAGTTGTTTTTGTAAGTCTCTAAATCATTTCTGTTTCTGTCCTGTGTTTCCACATCATTTGGAAGGGTTGCTCTGTGATGGAACATTTCTGCATCCATTGTTTCGAATCCTATGGTGCAAGAGTTAGGGCTGGAGAACACTTGCAAGCAGTGACCCTCTTCTCAGGGGCCCAGCAAGTTGAAATGTACCACCATCAAGTCAGGTTAGACTGGAAGTTCAGGTTCAACACTGGCTAAGCCTGCCTGAAAGTTGCCACTCGGGTCAGTGATGAAGGCTGTGTACTGTGGCTCATTGTGCCCAAGCAGGACAATTATAGAGTTCCTGATGCCACTGAAGGCTAATCTGAGCTCAACTGAACATCCAACTGGGCACTCAAGGAGTTCCTTGGAGGACAAAGCTTACACATGGGCACAGATAGCATCCATGTCTCCAGTCTTATATCTTCTCTTGTAGAAGAGCAAAAGCCTTATGGAGACAGGAAAAAGCTTGCTTAAGAAGTTTTACCACTCATTCTTGAATTCATTAACGTGCCTTTAATTATTACTACATACACATATATGCATATGTATGTGAGTATATAGATAGATACATGTCCTACTGAGACTATTTAATGTTGCTTGTATGTGCATGCATTACTGATCACTTGGGTTAGATAACCAATGAGGCTCTTTCCTAAAGCCTGACTTTCCCTCTCTTGGAAGCCATGGCTTGCTCATCATTCTTCATCTAGAGGTATAGCTTTGGGAAAATCTCATCCATACACTTTGGTATGTCTACTGGTATGGTTACTACTTAGGTCTTGTTTAAGTGGCCATAGTGTGAGCTTCCATGGATGCAGTTTTCTTCTTGTGTCAAGAAGATAGTGTTTACCAGCTGACATCCTGGTTTGATTTTTTTCCTTCCTCTTCCTTGATGTTCCCTGAATGTGTGAGTTGTATTATAAATACCCCCACTGGAGCTGGACATGCCAAGCAGCAATGGTCTAGGCTAATCTCTGTACCTTGAGATGGTCACAATAATGCCTATTTCTTTCATCTCTATAATTTTCATCTTTATGGACCTTAAGGGTTTTGTTCTTTGCAGTTGTCTTAAAATAGCAATGATGTTTGGAGAATTCATACTTTCAGATCTATGTGACAAGCTCCAATGATTTGTCAATGTTTTGAAAAGAACCAATTATCCAATCCCAAAGCCCTCACCAAATCCCAAGGCCTCTCATCCAATTTTAAGGCCTGTTGTCCAGTCCCAAGGCCTCTCATCCAATCTCAAAGCTTTACATCCAATCCTAAGGTTGAGGGTAAGTCAGACTGAAACTGGCTTCCAAGAAAGATGAAATCAGTCACTTTTTTTAAAATGTAGTTCAGTTGAAATGCCAATATGGATGCAAAGATCTCAGAGGACAGTGTTAGCTCACAGGCCATTCTGTTGGGCTTCTCCAGGGACCTAGCAAGGGCTTATGTCATCATCTGCCACTACCAGGTGTGGGTGGCATATTAAATGACAGTTCACCACTTCAGTTCTCTTTTTTTTCTCTCTGTGTTCCCATGAGTTCCCAGACTGTCTCTCTTTTCTCCTTTCTGTCCTTCTTTCTGTCTTTCTCTGTTCTCCCTTCTCTACCCCATAGCTCTGCACCTGTCTGTCTGCCTCTACTCCTTCTCCAGGGCCTTGCTCTTTCCCACTGACTCATAAAAACCTCTCTTAGACCAGGTCTGTCACTCCTCTTACCTCCAATATATTTCATAACAGACATTCCTAGATGAAGAACTATGTGTAATTAATGGCAGAGAGAGAGAGAGAGAGAGAGAGAGAGAGAGAGAGAGAGAGAGAGAGAGAGAGAGACTTATCCAGGGGTGAGCACCCTTATAGGTTATCCAGTTCCAATGGCTCAACACATGTCCACACACAGAAGCAACATTAAATGGACCTACTACAGTGTGTGTGACTCATGAATTTAACAAAGAATGGAGAGACATAGAGGGTATTTTTTTTCTTCTAATTTTCAGGACATGTGTTACCATTATTATTGTTTTGTACTAAACCTTTTAATTGAAGTACAGTGACCATATAAAAAACCACTTGGCCATAAGTGAGTGGCCATTTCTAAACTGAATACAGCAATGAACACTATACGCAAATTAAAACACAGGTGTTTCCAACACCCCAAAAGCAATGCCAGCTCCCTGCTGCTCACTATTTGATGGTAATTTCTTCAAGTTTTTAATGGCAGTCACATGTAGAGACCGTATTTGAACAATATGGTGTTATACTAAGTTACTAGTCATTGAGTTATCTTTGAGAGTGTTCTCCTGTAGGTGAAGCACCTGAAGTCCCAGTTTAACTGAGTAAGTGTTTATAAATGTCCTTTGCAATAAAAACATACATTGCGAATGCCAGTGTTAACAATTACGTTGAAATCTCTGACTTGGTGAGTAAGAAGTCTGGTCTCCACCTCCTCCCTCTTTAGTCCACTTTCTTAATGCAAACTTAAGCAGCACACTCTGCATGCTCTTACTAAGCAGCATACTCTGTGCACGCTCTCGCTCTCAAGTAACCATGTTCTTGCAGCTCATGGACTCTTAACAGACTGTAACTCAGAGTCCCTTGTATGAATGCCATCTATGTCCAGCACAGTGACTGGGTTTCATCAGTTTTCTGGTCCCAAGTGGATGACCGGCCTGGGAGGTTTATGGTTTGGTTTGGATGCTCTTTCATTACAGAATCTATGCTTGTCTGCTTCCCAAGCCGGTCAAGTCAGAGAGCAAATCCTCCCGAGACTGTGCACATGTGGATGCTATTTGCAGAGGCTCTCACAGCTAATGGATGTGAAAACCACAACAGACTCTCAGCTTGGGAGCTGCCCTCCTCCGGGGATGTCAGTTTCAATCCAGTGATTGCTTCTCTGCATTTCTCTCCATCCTTCTGAAAGCCCAGCATTTTCAGAACTGGAAAACAGCCATACACTATTTGAAATCACAATTCCCAAACTTCAAATTCATAAAGGACAATTGGTGTAATTATTCTAATTTTGAAAATGTATTTAATTATTATATTTGGTGAGTTGAAAGAAAGACAGATATGATACTGATTACAAACAGATAAATTTTCCTTTTTAAATAGAATCTTGTTTTATTTGGCAGCTCCTGGTCTGTGAAGCTGTGTGGAGGAAGACAGCCTACATATACATAAATAAGGAAATTTAAGAAGAACATAGTCACCTTGTACATACTGAAAGGAAAGACCTTAAAATAGCAGTTTTTAGAAGACCAACACTGGAAATACATTTAATATGTTATTTTAAATTTTAATTATTTTATGTGTATGAGTGTTTTCCTGCATGTGTGTATACATGTACTATATGTGTACAGTGCCCACAAAGTCCAGAAGAAGGATTAATGTTCTCTGCAACTGTGTGCTGGGAACTAAATCTTAGTCTTCTGCAAGAGCAACAAGTACTTTTAACCAATGTGCCATTACTCTAGCCCCTTGCATATGTAATTCTTGATGTAAAAGATGGATTGATAGGTTTACTCATACACAATACATACATACATACATACATACATACTCCCCTTTCAATGATATACATTGTTTATATTTACTATGTATAGCATACTAATTGATACATGGGGACTGCATGGGACAATCAAAGCAGAACTGTTAGCATCTTCATAACCTTAAATATGCTTTATTGCTCCATGTTGGGACCCTTCACACTCTGCTATTTTAGTCGCTTTGAAATGTGTCATAAACTATTTTAGACTGTGGTAACCTCAACTGTGCTGTACTCTTTAAAATAATGTAGGAATTGCTATGGTTAGGAAGCAGCTGCCCTTTTTACCCATATGGCCAATTGTTCTCTTTATTTTATGGCAGGTGTATTCATTGACACTGTTAAGCGTGTTTTGGATGAAGAAGACAAAACACCCTGTGCTGTGTAACTTGGAACTCTGAGAACAAACCCAAGTCCCCTCCAGCGAAATGTTTTGACCTTCCTTTTGAAATTGCCTTCTTTCCTCTTCATCAGTTGGCACCCCTTTATCACTCATTGTTAATCATTGCTCCCCAACCTTCCTGGATGTAAATTAATGTCTCCTGATGTTGCCCTTCCTGTTCTAGGGCTGATAAAACCAAGATGTTAGAAATGCAGTGGAGAAGCCAGTATTTGAACTCTTAGCAGGTCTTTGTCTTGTCACAAATGGTGTCAGAATCCACACACGATGGTCAGTGTATCAATCACATGGTTTACTGTGCCCTTCCCAGCCTTGAGCAGGCCAAATAGACTTTGTATATCACAGGACCTTAAAGACCCAGGTGGAGTCATCTGCCCTGGCTGCACATGCAACTTCCTACAGGAGCATAGAAGAATAGACTGCCCGCTGAGCTTGCTTTGCCACATAATCCAGCTGAAATGAAAGGTGGGTTTGGTGGGCTTCCCTAATATAAATGCAGTGCTGAGTATTAAACTTTGAGCCTTGATCAGAACTTGTCTTGGCTTCATGCTTCTCTTGCCCCCTATCCTTTACATTTCCAGCCCCTCTTTCAGGTGAACCCAGTTCATCCATGGATGTTGGACAGCTACAGTGTATATTTCTCTATAGATATTCTATTGCACAATGAAATGGTTAGTATTTTTATGTCCCATGCGCTTTGTTCTGGATTTTCCTAGAGTGAATCTTCAGCATTATTTTAGATGGTTGAAATTCTTTTTTTTTATAAGAAACAAATTTACTTTTTTCTTTTCCAAAATAGCTACTTTTAAAAAATTGGATATTTTATTTACATTTCAGATGTCATCCCCTTTCCCCATATCCCCCCACCCAACCCCCCCATTCCATTCCCCCTCCTCCTGCTTCTATGATGATGTGCCCCCACCTACCTACCCCCCCACCTCCCCACCCACAAATTCCCCCACACTGGGCATCCAGGTTTCACCAGACCAAGGATCTCCTCTCCCACCTATGCCCAACAAGGCCACGCTCCCCTACATTTACAGCTGGAGCCACAGGTCCCTCCCTTTGTGCTCCCAGGCTGGTGGTTTAAACCCTGTAAGCTCTGGTTGGTTGGTATTGTTGCTCTCCCCATGGGGCTCTAAACCCCTTGAGCTCCTTCAGTCTTCTCTCTCACTCCTCCATTGGGAACTCCATGATCAGTTCAATGGTTAGCTGTGAGCATCTGCCTCTGTATATGTCAGGTTCTGGCAGACCTCTAAAAAGACAACTATATTAGTCTCCTGTCAGCATGCACTTCCTGGCATCCACATCAGTGTCTGCCTTTGGTGATTGCACATGGGATGGATACCCAGGTGGAACAGTCTCCAGAGGACCCCTCCTTCAGTTTCTGTCCCACACTTTGTTTCCATATTTGCTCCAATGTGTATTTTGTTACTCCTTCTAACAAGGACTGTTTGTTTAAGAGGTCTGACTTATTTATATCTGGTGAAGTAGTTCTGTGAAGGCTATGTTACCTGTGGAGTTGCCTCAGTGGCTAAGATCACTGGCTGCTCTTCCAGAGGACCCGGTTCAGTTCCTAGTACCCATGTTGCTGCTCACAGTTCCAGGGGATCTTATCTGCTTGCCTGGTCTTCTTGGGCACTAGGGATGCAAGTGGCACACAGACATACATGACAGCAAGGCACTCATACATATAAAAGTAAATAAATCTTACAAAAGATAATTCACTAATCAAAAATGATAACACTATAGCTTACAGCCCCATCCTCCCACTTGTTAGCCCTGGGTCTCGGTTTGCTCTCCTCAAGACCTCTTTTATCTGGCTTCTTACTGCTCTACAGAGTTCACTTTACTTTTCTATTACAACTAATTTTCACGTTCCCACATTATCTCTTCTTCCTGCTGTCTCAGTCACTTACATGGAAACATTACATCTTTTTCTTCCTCTTGGCAGTCAGTGAGCTGAGGTGAAGTACAAGCACCCTTTCAGCTTGTTGCCAGCATCAATAGATGATCTCATTTGCAAGTGTCACAAAATCATGGGGCTTTTGGGGACCCTCAAGGAGGGAGGGAGGGCACCAAAAATGTTGTATTCCATTGCAGCCATCATCGTGTACAAATGGTTTTTAGAAGGTGTAAGTTAGCATAAATTAATAGTACAGAGTAAGAGCTGTACACGTTCCAATGCCTTCTCTCCTGGCACTCGCTGCCCCAACTCTCAGAGACTTTTGCTGACTGTGCAGGCACACTAATGATTGGTCTAAGGACTGACAAAATTTCTGGGGGCAGAGGAAGCTAAAGTAGCAATTTTAGTGGTTGTGTTGGCCTAGAGCAACAGATTGGAAACTTGAATCTGTTATTCAGGAGTATTTGCTGACTCTGGGCTTCTCTAGAAGACCAGAGAGTTGGAATTTCCCCTCTAGAAAGGCAGAGTGAAAACTGACAATTTTATGTAGTTTGAGAGGCCAACCTTACTAGTGGTAGGACGCTATCTGAATTTTTACTGATAATATCCACATCACATCATTTGACAGAATTTAGAGTTGGAATTTGGTTGGGGAGCTGAGCTGAGAACTATTGATGTTCCAAGCTCTTTCCAATGTAGTTTTGAATATTCATGAGCTATAACCTATTGCATTTTCTATCTAAAGCAAAATAGTGTGTCAAGAACAGCTAGAATGGTCAAACCAAACTACATCTAAAGGAGTCCAGAATCAGCTTATCCTGAGACTCATCTGATAGGATTAGAACTGAAAAAAAAAAAAGAATGACACATTTAATAAAAGTTCCATACAAAGACAAGAAAGGATAGGAGGCAAATAATGCTGATGAATTAAATGCCCAAACTCTAGAAACATTCAAGTAAACAGAATGCAATGATAGTTACACATCAGGGAGCTTAATTACTGAACACTGACTGAACTGAGAAAACCTTCAAGCTATCAAAGCAAAGCTAAACACACAGTAAAATCAAAGGAGCAAAAATGGCTGCCTTCTCAACAGGACTGCTGGGAGTTACCTTCTCAACAGGACTGCTGGGAGTTAGAAGAGAATATAACAAATCTTTTAGTTGCAGAGAGACATTCCAATTACTTCATATGATGTCAAGATATCTTCCAAAGCTTAAAGCAAAATAAATCATTTTTTTTTTTTTGGATAAAGACAAATTGAAGCAATCCAGCAAATGAGAACATTTCAGGATCAAGGCTGAAGTAAAGAAAATAACTAAAGGCTTTTGTTTATCTCATGTGGGCTCTAGAGAAAAAGGTTTAAAAGAAGAAAAAGCATGAGAGAATAAAGAATAAAGTGAGAATAAATATGCTGTGAATTATAAATATTTATATAAAGTCACTCTTACTTAGAATTAAAGTATTAAATCTAAATTATATATAGAATTAAAACCCAGAACAACTACAATGTGGAAATGAAATATGGAGAATAGAGTTTAAAGGTTAAAAGATTCCAAACAACTCAATCAAACCAAGATTGGGGTACAGAACTAAACCAAGAATTTACAACAAAGAATCTTGAAGAGCTGAAAAGTACCTAAAGAAATGTTCAAAGTCCTTGGTGATCAGAGAAATGCAAATCCAAAAGACCCTGCGATTCTACCTCACACAAATCAGAATGGCTAAGATCAAAACCTCAGATGACAACACATGTTGGCAAGGATGTGGAGAAAGAGGAACACTCCTCCATTACTGGTAAGATCGCAAACTGGTACAAGCACTCTGGAAATCAATCTGGAGGCTCCTCAGAAAATTGGAAATAGATCTACCTGAAGACCCAGTAATACCACTCTTGGGAATATACCCAAAAGATACCCCACCATGCCACAGGGGCACATGTTCCAGTATGTTCATAGTGGCCTTGTTTGTGATAGCCAGAAGCCGGAAACAACCCAGATGTCCCATGACAGAAGAATGGATACAGAAAATGTGGTTCGTCTACACAATGGAATACTACTCAGCTATTAAGAATGAGGACATCTTGAGGTTTACAGGCAAATAGATGGAATTAGAAAATATCATCCTGAATGAGGTAACTCAGACCCAAAAGGACATGCATGGTATGTTCTCACTAATAAGTACATATGAGCAAAAAAAAAAAAAAAAAAAAAAAAAAAGTACAGAATACACAAAATACAGTCCACAGAACTCAAAAAGGTCAACAAGTTCAAGGGCCCAAGTGAGATGCCCCAGTCCCACTTGGGAGGGAGAAGAAAGCAATCACAATGGGGGAGAGAGGGAGGGACCTGGGAGAGAAATTAGATGGGGGGTGTGAGGGAAGAGGGGAATACAATCTGGTATTAGGTGAGGGAAAATGACTGAAGCCCTGAGGGCCAGCAGAAAGAATGGAAACGGGCAACCTAGGAAGGTAGGAGGTTGGTACACCCTCCAGAATGTACCAGAGACCTGGGAGGTGAGAGACTCTCAGGACCCAAAGGGAAGGACCTTAGATGAAATGCCTGGTCAGTAGGGAGAGGGAACTTATAGAGCCCACCTCCAGCATGAAGACAGGGCATCAAGTGAGGGATGCTGTTGCCATCCACAGTCAAAACTCTGACCCATGATTGTTCCTGCCTGAAAGAACTTCAGGGATGGAAAGAGAGAGGAGCCTGAGGAAAAGAAGGTCCATCGACAGGCCCAAAGTGGGATCCAGCTCAAGGGGAGGTCCCAAGGCTTGATGCTATTACTGAGGCTATGGAGCACTCACAAAAAGGAACCTATCATGGCTGCCCTCTGAAAGACTCAACAAGCAACTGAAAGAGTCAGATGCAGATATTTGCACCAAATATCTGCAAAGGACAGAAGCTGTTGACCCCAGAAGGTGGGCCAGAAGGGAAATAAAATCTGGAGTGTAAAAAAAAAAATAAAAAGGATTAAATAATAATAAAAAAAAAAGTTAAAAGATTTATTTGCATTGAGGCATGGGTGACTTTTTTTTTTTTTTTTTTTTTTTTTTTTTTTTTTTTTGTAAAAGCTGGAAGAAGCTGAGGAGGAGGGCGACCCTATAGGAGGACCAGCAGTCTCAATTAACCTGGACCCCTGAGATCTCTCAGACACCAGATCACCAACCAGGCAGCATACACCAATTGATACGATGCTCTCAACACATATACAGCAGAGGACTGTGGGTCTGGGTTCAGTCAGAGAAGATGCACCTAACCATCAAGAGACTGGAGGTCCCAGGGAGTTTAGAGATCTGATGGGGTGGGTGATGGGGACATCCTCGTGGAGATGGGGTGAGGAGAAAGTATGGGATGTGGAATAGTCGAAGGGTGGACTGGGAGAAGAATAAAATCTGGAGTGTAATAAATAAATAAATGGTTAAATAAAAAGGGATTAAAAGATTCATTTGCTTTGAGACATGGGTGACTTTTTTGTAATTATTTCTATGGTCCTTCCAAGTCTGTACAGTTAATTTCCATCACTTAACTCATTGTAAGAGATGAACTTGGTTGATATTAAAAAGTGCTGTAGGTTTTTCATCTTGCAGTTACTCTGCGAAACAACAGACAGGGTGTCTGTTATTCCTCAGATGCAGAAGAAGAAAGGGATTTACTCTCTATGCTAAAGACATTTATGAGGTGTCTCCTCAGAGAAACTCCCAACGTTCCAGTCAGACCTGTCCATGATTGATGCTGGCATCCCCAGTGCAGCCTTCAGACTCTATTTCTTGTTTGTTTTTCTTATCTGCATGTTACCACAACAAGCGGTGCTTGTTGATATCAACTGTCATATGTTCTCAGGGTCTGGCTCGGGTGGGATCCTTCAACCTGGGAGTCATTAATATGTGACCCTGTACACATGGCCTCAAATGTTTAGGTTATTTTCAACCCAAAGGGAACATGCCAAATTTTCTGGTGATGGTTCGTGTAACTTAGTGGGAGTTCAAAAGGATGTTTTGCCTTTGCCAGTTAACAGAAAAACAAGGGTCTAGATACTGCTCTTGAATACTGAAAGACAAATCTCAGTGTGCAGACAATTTACAGAGCCTGTCCCACCCAGTAATCTGTCATACAAGACCACTCACAATTACCTTGTGAGTTCTCTCTTAATTTTACTTCTATTGTCCCTCTTGGACTTTTCTTTTATGGTTATTATTATTTTATTGTGTAGAGGTATGCTTGTATGTGTGTGTTTGTGTGTAAGTGTGTGTGGGTTGCATACATATGCCATGGGCACAGGGGATGATCAGGACACAATGGGCAGGAGTCACATTTCTCTTTCTACTGTGTAATTTCTAACTCTGGTCATCTGGCTTGGTGGCAACCCAGTGAGCCTCAGGCCCTTCTTTTGTACTTTTAATTTTAGTTATTAAAAATGTAAACTTTTTTGAGAATTTCATACATGACTACTATATTTATATTATTTAAATTCCTTCCTCTCACCTTCCAACTCATCCCATGTCCCTCTACTCCCTCTCAAATTACTGACTATATATATATATATATATATATATATATATATGTATGTATATATATGTGTGTGTGTGTATGTATATACTTGTGTGTATATATATATGTATATGTATATATATATGTGTGTGTGTATGTATATACTTGTATATATATATATATATATATATATATATATATATATATATATATGATGTATATGTCAGAGGACTCATCTCTGAAAAAGACTGATTCTCTTTCTTTCAGCAGCCATTGGTTGCCTGTAAGCCTTCATGTATGAGTGGACCCTCATGAGATTTCCCATCTTTGGCATGTGGACTGGTGTTGTTATGGCTCAGGTCATGTTTAGCAGGACATACTGTTTCAGAGGACCAGGACAAAATTGCATCTTCAATGTAAGGCAGGGAAGTTTTTGTACATTCTATAGCACTGGAACAGGTACAAATTTTGTTTGATTTTGTAATATAATCATTCCAGGAGTCAAGTTTGCTTCACTTCATTACTTAGTGATGTGTTTTAGTTTTGCTGAGAATAATGGTATTTATAAGGAATCAGGATGTTTGGATAGCACAGTTTAAAAACTGAATGTTTGATCCAGGCATGGCGATGCATGCCTGTAATCCCAGAGGATTTAGAGTTCTGAGTCTGTTTGGGATATAGAGTAAGATTCTGTCTCAAGCAAATAAAGGAAAAAAAGTGTTTGGAGTGTCAAATGAGGGTCTTGTTTGTCTTAGATGATTCTGTACATAAATAAATATGATTTTAATTTTATAAACAATATTGCTAAAACAAGAATAACAAAATAATTTCTTATATGAGCAGAGGAAATACTTTTAGAAAACCAACTTAATAACTTAACTTCTTATTTTTAATTCTATTCCAATAATAAGAAAACACTTTCCATATATCTAGCTTATTTCTGTAAATATAAATTACATTCTTCATTGATGTTTTTACACATGTACCTCACAGTGGTGCCAGCTGAGCCTATATCTTGGATGTGACAAATGGCACCCAATGCTTTCAGTACCATCTGTTGTGATGTCATTCTCAGTAAGCTGAGTCTGGCTTAACCATTGGTGGCAGGGCTGAGTCTGGGACCAGAGATTGGGGTAAGGTGAAGAAAGCTTCTCTATCGTTGAGAGCGAGAGCAAAGAGGAGAGATCTGAACAAATGATCTCAAGGGGAGAAGAGGACTAGTTTCAAATTCATGAAGACATTTTCAAAATGAGAAGTCTGGAAAAATCAAAATCCACTGACTTCACAAATAGTAGTTACAGAGTTATATTGTTTGTTTTTTAAAGACAGGATCTTACTACGTAGCCATGGGGATGGGAACTGGATGTATGGACCAGGCTGGGTTCAAACTCTCAGAAATCTGCTCATTTCTGCCTCTAGAATTCTGAGAATAAAGGCTAAGTGTCCTGGATGTCCTTTCAGGAACTAGCCATTTAATGACTATATGGCCTCGGTGCCTGGTTCTAACAATAATTAGATTTACAAACTCATGAACAACCAGAAACAATAGAACAAGAGGTAGGTACTACCTCTGCTTCCCCTTGCTTACATGGCACTTGGGTGAATCTGCAGCAGGCAGATGTGACCCTACATTTGCTGAAGAAAAGCACAGGTCTGTAGATGAAAACAGGAAAGCGCTTTGTTAAACTGAGGTCAGCAGATTATAAGTTCTACCAGTGCTTAATCAATCCAAAGATATACATGCATGACCATGCCAAAGAAGTTCTAATTTCTATTCTTATGTACTATTTAATGGATAAAGCCTTTTGTCCCATGTTCCTTTTAGTTTTAGTAAGAAAATCAATCACTTGGACTAGGAAGCCATATGGAGGTAACAGTTTTCTTCAAAAAATCTGCAGCTCGTTTTGAAGAAAATATGGTCAGCATTAATGCTAGTTTTTGTTTCCCTCCCATGTTCTATCTGGTTCAAGTAGTGAATATAAATTTTTTTGTTTGGTAAGTTTATTTCAGCTGTGCCAAAACCTGACATCTGCAGTTCTAAGTATATGCTAAGCTAAGAAAAACAAAGTGTTCTTTTAATTAAGGGTGACTTCAGACCTATAAACACAGCCGTGAAGTCAGTTTTCCCATGCTTCCCAGGAATGGATGCTCACTCAAGCCAGTAGTTCACGAGTTAGTATGTGAGAACTGGGATTTCCTGGGTACCCTCCAGAATTTCTAAATCTCTTTTATTCTGCCTCACTTCCCTCCAGATAGTTTTACCTCTCTTATGCTAAGCACTGTAGGAAGGCATGACTCTCTATTCATATAGATAAGGGTCATGAAGCATTATCCTTTCCCTAAATAAATCTTGTGCCTTCCAGCTGTGATATGAAAATAGGAGAGAAGATGGGTAACATGTACAATTGGATTAAGAAAGCGAAGTACATTCATGGCTGATGAAGGCATACTGGAGAAAGAGGCTGACACAGAGAAGAGAAGCTAGCCGGGCTTACAGGGGGAGGCTCTCTGTGAGGCGTGTTGATAGGGTGGGTGTGAGGTTGGAAACTATTGCACAGCATTGCCCAAGTGAGTGTTCAATCTAAGCAAAATACAGAAAAGCGCGAGGCAAACGATATGCTGAGCATTGGGAAGAGCCAACCCAGTGAGTGGAATTGAAAAATTTTAAAGAGGTAGGGCTGATGCGGAAGAGCTAAAGTAAGTTTGGCTTGGAAGTTGTGGGGTGACTTTAATAACATATGGATAATTTTTAAAAAGATACTGATGGCATGGAACAGAAGACAGAGATGTGGGACACATATAATAATTCATGTAAGAAATTACGGTGAAAGAAATATGAGGTAATAAACAACTGATCGAACAAAATATTAAATACGTGTTTATCCCAACTGGTTAGCTGGAGGATTTCAGTATGACATTTTGCATGTATGTTTATGCTCCTTTAAGTGCCTTCCAGAACACTTTCACTGACAGTTGGTGACATGTGATACATTGTTTCATGTAACATGGTCACCCGAGCATCCTGGCAAACAAACTTAGTCCTTGAACTCTTCATTTAACCCAGGCATCCATTCTTGGTGTCTGTTCTTAGTGTCCTCACTAGACGTCATCACGACCTCCCGACCTCCTTCCGTGCTGGAGTCCTCAGTGAGTGCTCTTCTGCCACCATTGCTGTTCCTCTCTCAGCACACCCAACCTCTGTGCTCCCCTTGAGCACGTGCACACCTCTCAGCTGTCATCTCTAGCCATGGTACCTCTACCTCTGTCCCATTTCATCCCCTCTTAGCCACTCCCCAGCCTCCTAAGTTCACCAGGGCGCACATTCTCCCTTCGTTTGTCTAATTCACCTGCTAAGTCGATTCTCCGTGTCATTTTATAAAGAATTCTTGTGGCAATGTGCACATAAAAGACATCTTATACTCTAATTGAAATACTTTCTTATATCCTCCTGTGTTCAAAGGTTCATCTGATGTATCTATCTACACAATTATAAATATTCAAGAGTTTGAAATGGCATGAGTCCTCCTGATGATGACACAATTCTCACAAGCTAACTGCCTTCTCAGGGTCCTTAATGTCATCCCACTGGAAATTGGGATTATATATGAATTTGGGACAAAAACATTCAAAGAAACAATAGTGTCCTAGATAGGTACATGATTGTGTACATCTCAACTTATGCAACCTATGACAATATAGGTTTTTCAGTTTGGAAAGGTACATTTGGTTGAGAATTAAAATTTCCTGTTGTTGGCAATGTTTCCTTCTTTGGGTGATATATATATATATTAGAATAATATATATATTGGAATAATATATATTGGAATAATATATATTGGAATAATATATTGAAATAATATATATATATATTGGAATAATATATATTGGAATAATATATATTGAAATAATATATATATATAGGAATAATATATATTGGAATAATATATATTGAAATAATATATATATAGGAATAATATATATACATATATATATATATATATATATATATATATTCAATTAGTGCTTTATATTTGAAAAAATAAATTAAGATGATAAGAGTGGCTTTACATCTCCTAGGAATAGGTACAGACATCTAGAAGTGAAAATCCATCTATAAGGTTTTGGTTATTTTTTCATACATTGTATGTATTTTTATATAGTTCAATATTTATGAGACTTGAGTTCTCGGGGATTAAGTTGTTATAATAAACAATATCATGACTCAGGTAAAGATGAGACCCTACCTGGATCAGGGATATCTGCTTACAAATTAAAGGAAACGGAGGAAGAGAGGGGATGATCTTTGTGCACGTCAGGAGCAGCTCTGTAGATCTGCGGGTCCCAGCTGATTTCATCTCCTGATTTCAGAAAATGTCTGAACTTTTAACCCAGTGGAGAGCTAGTGACTTTACATTAATATCTATACTGACATAGTATCACACTAGTGGTAAGCCTGCTTGTGGCTCCTCCAAACCTCCCGACTTCCTGTCTCCATGAAGCATGGGCTGTCCTGGTTAAGCTTCCATATTGCCTTGCTTCCTCTGTAAGAGTACTCAATATGTTCTGAAGCTACGGTATGGACGCTGCTTCAGAAGGTCTGACTGTGAATAATCTCACCTCCACACTGTTCTGTCGACAGTGATTGGTTCAAAGAACATACACATGACTCACAGACAACCAATTACTTTCTTTCCTAGAATTCTGTTTCTGGTTCCCTTCTGCTTGTGTTTATAGATTATCAATAGTCATTGTTCATACTATGTAAACATCCAAAAGATGAATAACAGTCTTCCACTGAAATCACAAAACAACAATTGCACAACCAATACAGCAGAAAAGAGCTTTTCATTTAGTCCTGAGCCACACCCCCAAATTTCTGGTTTGTGTTAATTCTTGAAATGTACAAGTTACTTGATGTATATGCTACTATTTAAACAAAATAATTAAATTACTCTCTACCTCAGTTTAATAAAGTTTAGTTTTGTGTTGTTTGTAGGCTAATGGAGTCTGGCTAATAAACACCACATGGATAGAGAAACAGGAAAATGTGGCTAAAAATAATGAGTCAGAGTCAGTCATTTGGTGTGAGCGCATAATATTTTAAATGAGTGTTTTCTCTATCCTATTCCCAGTTACTCATTAAATTGGGAGAAATGGCATCCTGAGTTACGTTGTAGCATTCTGCGCTCTGTGTCTGTATTCTGCATGGATCTGACAAACATTTATTCCTCTGATTAAGGAGAAATGACAGTTGCTATATTTAGATAATAAAACCCAGCAGATTTATGAGTTATCAGTGGCCTGTCTTTGTAAGTGGAGCTGGTCTAGTGAAGTCAACTACACAACGGGGCAATCCTTTTGCCAAGCACACTTGTTCATTAGGAGCATTCCACAAAGAGCCACATACTCCATTGGAATGAAAAAGCGGGGGGGGGGGGGGAACCTGCAGTGATTCCTACTCTACATTCTTGTGGGAGCGAAGGTCATGTGGAATACTTAGAACCACATTTAACCTGATGGATGTCATTGTCATTATGGCAGGAAGCAGAGTCTGCATTAATTAACCTTATCTTTTTTTTTTTTTTTTTTTTTTTTTTTTTTTTTTTTTTTTTTACAAAATAACTGTCAAATGCAGCTTCCTTCAGGGAGGAAGGATTTAGGCTGGCTAGTTCTTTCTGAGGGCTGTGGTTGGTTCTAGTGGGAAGATGGAATAAAGTAGCTAGATCCATAAAGTTGGCACACATGGCTATCCTTATTACATCTTGGTAGATTCAGAGGTGGGCATAGCCTCAAAAGTCCCCAACATAAGTAATCTACCACCATCTGGGTCACCTCCTAAAGGTGTCACAGCCTTTAAAATAGCATCAAACATGGGGAAAGAACTTTTTTAAACTTGAGTCTATGGAAGACATTTGCCTTTCAGACAATGGCCGGGCTAGTGTAGCCAGGGTCTAAAAATGTTTGGCAGACATGGAGAAACTCTGAAGGAGAACTTAAGCAAAACTTGTTAACTCTCAGGCATTTTCCTGTGACTAATAACCACCAACAGATGTGTACAGATGAACAGCAGCCTGGGAGGTTTCTCAAGCCATCTTTTTCTCAACACTGTGTTGTTTACAGCCTTATTGTTCAGGAATGAGTACTGAAGATGGCTAGAAACCTTATTGCCAAACAACTGGAAGTGGCTATTTTGATTTGGGGGAAAATAATTTAGTGTTTAACAAGCTTTTTGGAGAAACAAATGAACTTATTTTAACCACCTTTAGTTAAATACAATTTAGCTGAACTATATTTTGTCTGGCTTCAGCGTGTTGTAAGATGGCTCCCTCCAAAACACTTTGTTGAGTAAGATGGGTGTGAGATAGAAGTTTCAAGAAAGATAACAGTGGGAAGATTGAGAGTAGGAAAGAAACATGGTAACCATCACCTTGGGGCACACACAGGACATTGGGGGTGATTTAAGTTCTTCAGTGGGAGAGGAGATCCTTGGTTCCATGAAGCCCGGATGCCCCAGTGTGGGGGAATTTGAGGCGGGGGGGGGGGTGTAGGAATGGGTGGATGGGTGGGGGCACACCCTCATAGAAGGAGGAGGGGGGATGGGATAAGGGGTTTCTGTGGGTGGGGAATGGGGAAAGGGGATTTACATCTAAAATGTAGATAAATGAAGTATCCAATTGTTGGGGGCCAACTTTTAATAGAAAGCGGCTATCAGCTTTGCAGCCATCTTGAGCCATATACCCTGACATGAGACTTGGATTACAATAGCTTACAACAGCTGAGCACGCTCCGATAATCTTGGTTTAGATACCTTGGGTGTGTGAGATTAAAGGTGTGTGAGATTAAAGCTGTGTAACTTAAGAGTTTGACTTAGAAGTGTAGAGATCAGATTTAGAGACAAGACCTAAGGGCATGATTAAAGGTGTGACCAAAAGGCATGGCTTAGAAGTGAGACTTATAAAAGGCAGAGGCAGACGGAGAGAGAAGAGACATTTCAGAGAGTACAACTTGGAGTACAACTTGGAATACAACTTGGAGTAGGAATTAGGCATTAGGCAGCAGGCACTTGGAAGAGAACTTGGAAGAAGTAACTTGGAACTTGGAGGCACTAGGGACTAGGAACTAGGGACTAGTAACTTAGGACTTAGGACTTGGGACTTGGAAAGAAGAAGAGAGACTGAAGAATAAACGGGATTGAAACACACTCTGTCTGGTCTCCATTCTTTGAGACCGTCCTCACTTTCTCTCTTGCTGAACCCTGATCCGAGGACTGGAGCGGCAGCTTGGGCTGGGATACAGTAGCCGCCCAAATGCAGGGCAGCCCAGGCCTCAACATTTTGCTTGGGCCGCGACATTTTTGGCCACCTGAACGTGGGGCTAGTGAAGGTCCCAACATCCAATAATAAAACAAAACAAAACAAAAAAAATCAAACAAAAAAAACAGATAATGGAACTGGCTATTGCAGTTGAACATTTGAGACATTTTGTCAGCAATTTAATATTACCCATATTTCTGGGATTTCTCATAATTGTCAAGGACAAGGGACTGTGGAAGGGGCCCATGGAATTTAAAGCAATATCTTCATAAAATAAAAAAAGGGGAGGTATATCCCCATATACCACAAATTTATGTAAATCATGTTCTTTTTATTTTAAATTTTTTTTAAAAAATTGGATGTCAAGGAACTTTCTGCTGAGTGTCTATGGCACTCTACAACTAGGCATACTTATGCATAGGCAAAAGGAAAGGATCCACTTACTGGCATATGGCATGATCCTGATCAGGTATTTAATATGGGAAAGAGGGCATGTTTGTGTTTTTTCTGCAGAATGCTGAAGGAACATGGTGGCTGCCAGAGCGACAGGTAAGACATGCTGACACCAGGACAAAGAATGATGCTGACCTGTGAGCTTGCTGAGTGCCCTGACAATGGTGACTGGGAAGCTGTATTGGACATATGTTCCCGACCCACCTTTGCTTACCTGTAGCCCTGATGGGACAAGCTGTCTTGCCTCAAGTTTTTAGACCTTGTGGAACAGAGAATCAAAAAGAGAAGTTATGACTCTTGTATTTTTCTCAAGTGTGACTAGTTATTTGGACTCAATCTTGGACTGGTCTAGAAATCAATCTAATATTGGAAATAACAGTCTTTATTTGAAAAGCTGGTTCTGGACAATTTCAGAGACATATTTGGAAGTTAGCTGCAGTTCTCTATGATGTTATGTTAGCAAGAGATAAAATTGGGACAGGATCTGGATTTCAAACAAGTGTTAGTACATGTGTTAAAGCTCTTTTAATTGTCAAGGTAAAATTGTTTTTGTTTCTTCTACAGTATTTAGTATAAGTTGCATTGATTAAAGGCGTGACCTGAAGTCGTGGCTTAGAAGTGAGACATATAAAAGGCTAGAGGCAGACAGAGAGAGAACAGATTACTTGACATTAGGTAGAAGACACTTGGCTCTAGTCAGAACAATTAGGACAGTACAGGAGAACAATTTGGAGGAACAGAGAAGGAGAATAATTTGGAGGAACAGAGAAGGAGAACAATTTGGAGGAACAGAGAATCAGACACTTCAAGGAGTACAACTAGGAACTAGGGACTAGGAACTTAGGACTTGGGACTTAGACTAAGAAGAGAGACTGAAGAATAAACGGGATTGAATCACACCCTGTCTGGTCTCCATTCTTCGAGTCCGTCCTTACTCTCTCTCTTGCTGAACCCCAACCTGCGGACCGGAGCGGCAGCTTGGGCCGGGATACAGTGGCCGCCAAGCTCGGAGTGGAGAGGGCCTCAACATTTTTGGTGCCTGAACAGGGACTAGTGCGGTTCTCAACATTTTGCTTGGGTCCCAACAAATACTTATATGTCATTAAAATGGCATAAAAGCAAAAAGGGGGAGGGGGAATAGAATAGGGGTTTTCTAGGGAGGAGAAATGGGGAAAGGGGATGATATGTGAATTGTAAATAAATAAAATATCCAATAAAACATTTTTAAAAAGGTTTGTGTCCAAGGGATCTCTGGAAACTTAAAGTAAGGTTAGTTTAAAAACCACAAATATCCAAAGCACTAAGAGCACTAAGGAAGAAGATTAAGCAGGCTGTAGATGTTGAGAAGACAGATCCAAGCCTTTTTCAGAGGCCCCACTGAAAGTACAAAGGAGCCTAGTTAGTTCTGTGTCTTTGCCTAGGAGCAAACTTAGCAAGGCCTGTCTGGGGCTAGAGCCAGGACATCAGAGGAAGTAAGTTCCTGGGAACTTAGCTTTTTCTTGTGAAGAGGCTGAGCTTATCAGTCCCATTGCTGCCATGTGCTTGGTCAGTAATGCTCTTGAGATATCCTGTGTTCCCTTAGTGCAAGATTGCTTAACTGGCCTACTGTGAACTCTGTCTTATTTCTTCCTTGGAAACAATGCATATGATGCTGTCCTTCTTTAAAAAAAAAAAAAAAAAAAAAAAAGCTTGCTTGGCATAAGACAGCTTATGCAGGACCTCCTGATCCAAAACTTTTCTACCTCTTTACCTTCTGACCTGGTCTTCTCTCTCAAGACCTGTCTCTGAAGAATGGCCTGCTTCTTCAAGTCAAGGGATGAAAAAAGCCTTTGACGTTAATGGTACCCATATGTTCATCACTATGCCAGACTTGTCAGCTATGTTTCTCCTAGAAAGAACATTAGGTAAAACATATTAATAGTGAATATGTAGGTAAACCAACATTCATCTACTAGAATAAGACAAATTAAATATATATTTCTTTCTTTCATATTGTTAATTGTCTCATCGATGTCACACAAACTGTAAAGACCCATGAAAATAGATGCATAGGGTGTCATAAAAATCACCAGTAAGGCCATTCACTTTAAAATGTCATTTGTGCAAACAGCTGTGCTCCACTCCACGTGATGAAATTCTTGAGGAGTGTAACTGAGTGAAGCTCTTGGTTTTGCTTTTTCTTATCCACAGGAGTTGCTTTATTTCCACATCTTCAGCAGCTGATCTTATTTGCACAACACAGAGATGAGCTTGCATTTTACAGAGCTGCTTCCTGCTTCCAGATACTACCAAGACTGCTCATTAGCCAGTCTGCACTAGTTCATATGACAACCGTTGCATTTGATACAAGTCCATGATGCTCCACGGGGCAAATCAACGCTGGAGAAAAATCTCCTGTGCTTCTGAGACGAAGTCACATAAATATGGAAATCTTTGTAGTGTGCTTTCATTTTCAAATTAGCACATGAGGAAATATATAATCCAGTAGAGTGTCTTTCCTGTTCAGATTCTTCCCTTTTGCCACAGCAGTGAGGATACCTCTTCCAAACCACTGGGTAACTTCGGTTGTCATAATCTTCTCCATTGCTCAAAGCATCACTTTTCGGTGTTAGCATGTCAATTAAGAGCTCAAACTCCAAAGCCCTACCATGGGTATTCAAATTCTGATTCAGTCCTTTTCAAATCGCAAAAAATATCTCCGACAATTTCCTCTCCTCACAAATGCAGATTGAAATTGCACACATGCCTTTAAACTCAGCACTCAGGAGGCAGGGGCAGGGGAATCTCTGTGAGTTCCAGACCAGCCTGGTCTACCGAGCACATTTCTGGACAGTCAGTGCTGCACAGATAAACCTGTCTCAAAAAACCATACCGAACCAAGCCAAACAATGTAATATCTGTCCAATAGTTGCCATCTCTTCTGTGTTGGGATGTCTGGCTTGCACAAATGTGAGATGGGCCCAGAGTGAAGATGATGGTGTGGGACAGGGAGTCACACAAACTCTAGCTTCACTAGAGCAACAGTCAAACCTTCAAGCAATGTGCCAGGAGGCTGCAAATCCTGGGTGACAAAATAGGAAGACCACTGTGTGTGAATAGCCGGAGAAATCAGAAAAATGAAACTGATTTTTTTTTTCCTATAGCAAATAGTATGTAGGGTCTTTGGAACAAGAAATCCAAGAATTATAGGCAGAATTGAAATAGTTCCCTTTCTAAACTCCCAGGGAACAAAGGCATGGTAGCTTTTTTTTTCCATACAACACATTCTGACCACTTTCTCCTGCACCCACCCGTTCCTCCTAGCTCCACCCCCACCTCCCCTCTCCCTCAAAACCACTCCCCCTACATTTCCTCTTCAGGAAAGGGAAGGCCTCCAAGAAAAAGCCAAAAGAAAAGCCGAACGGGACAAAACAAGATACACTAATCGGAGGCAAAGCTTTCATATCAAGGCTGGATAAGGCAACCCAGTAGGAGGAAAGGAGTCTCAAGAGCAACCAAAAAAGTCAGAGGCACACCTGCTCCCACTGTTAGGAATCTCACCAAAACACCAAGCTAACAGCCATAAAGTATACACAGAGGATCTGACACAGCCCCATGCAGGCCCATGCAGGCCCATGTTTGTCACTTCATTCTCTGTGAGCCCACGTGAGCCCTGCTTAGCTGATTCAGTGGGCCATGTTTTCCTGGTGTTTTCCATCCCCTCTGTCTCCTACAATCTTTCCTACCCCTCTTCAGTGGGGCACCCTATTCTCTGAGGGGAGTGATCCAATGGAGAGCTCCGATTCAGACTCAATCTCTGTGTAATGTCTGACTGTGGGTCTCTGCACCTGTTCCCGTCTGCTGCTGGAGGAAGCCTCTCTGTTGCTGACTGGACAAGGCACCAATCTATGAGTATAGCAGGATATAATTAGGAATTATTTTATCTATCTATCTATCTATCTCTCTATCTATCTATCTATCTATCTATCTATCTATCTATCTATCTATCATCTATCGATCTATTGCCTGTTGTGATTGCTTCTACCCTATATCCCTGCGCTATCCAGTCTCTGGTTTCCGGCCATCCAGGCATTGCAGGTCATGTGCTCCCTCATGGCATGAGCCTTAAGTTAAACCAAACATTGGTCGGGTGTTCCCACAAGCTCTGGGCCACCATTGTGGAACATCTTGCAGGAGGGACAGATTGAAGGTAGAGGGTTTTGTGAGCTGGGTTAGTGTCCAGACTTCTCTTTCCGTAGCCTGCAGAGTTCCTTCTCACACTGAAGAGATTAGAACTTAGGGGTGAAGGCTCCATACTCTCAGCAGCTCGATCTTTCTACATCCAGTGAGGTGTGGTGATGTTTTCCTTGGCAATGGGGCCCCACTGCCAGTTTTCAGAGAGCAACCTTTTGTCTTAGCATTAGTCCGGGTTGTTTAGGAAATCTCCATGGGACCTCCTTGGCCAACACTCAATGGAAAATAGCCTAGTCTCAACCCTAGAAGCCTTGCATGGTTAGGAATGATGGCCAGTTCAGACTCTGTACCCTCTATTACTAGAGGTCCTCCATACAGGCACCCTCATAGATTCCATGACATTTCCACTGTGCATGGTTTGCACACTGCCCCCCAGAGGCCATCCCTAATTCCACCTATCTCTTCCTGAAATCTTTCCCTCCACCCCTCCCACCTGCTCCCTCCTGCTCCTTACCCAACTCTATCCACTTGCCAAATCTATTCTAGTTTCCTTTACCAGGGAGATCCATGCTCTGCTGACCCCCACCCCCAGCTCTCTACCTGACCTCTCTAGGTCTCTGGATTATAGCTTGATTATCATTTACATATACTTGATTATCATTTACTTGATTATCATTTACAACATCCATTAGTGTTTGTTCCAGACAGTGCCAGGGTCTGGATAAAGAATAGATTTCAATCCTGGGCTTTCTTTATTGGGAAACTTTTACTATAGTGTCAATTTTATTGATTATTATGCATATATGTAAATTGCTTATACATTCTTGATTTAATTTTGATAAGACATATATGTCTTGGAATTTATCAATCTCATCTGCATTTTTCAACATTTTTTATAGCAGCAGTTCTTAACCCCATAAACAACAGTTTTACAGGGGTTGCCAAGACCATGGGAAAACACAGATATTTACATTATAATTCATAACAGTAGCAAAATTAAAGTTAATGAAGTAACAACAAAAATAATTTTATGGGTGGGGGGTCACTACTACATGGGTAACTGTATTAAAGGGGCTCAGCATTAGAAAGGTTGAGAAGCACTGGTTTAGAGTATATGTTTCCAAAGTGCTACCTAATGATTCTCTGCATTTTATTAGAATTTGTATTAAGTACCTATTTTATCTCTTTACTTTGATAACTTGACTACAGATTTGTCAATCTTGTTCATTAAAAAAGAGCTAGAAGAAAAAGAAAACATATCTGCATTACCCAGTTGGCCCTCCATTCCCCTTAGTCTCTTGCTGATATTTGACAACCCTTCCTGCCTCTTGCATTGGGTCTTGACTTGTTTTCTTTACCTATGACTTTGGGGTGCATTGTTTTTCATTTGGGGAATCTCTGATTATTATAAACACTTGTAGCTTTTGAATGTTCCCCTCAGAACCACGTTGGCAATATCCCAGAAGTTTTTCTTTTCATTCTTTTTATTTAGGAGTTTTAATTATTAATTAAATTGTTTAATTAATCAATTAAAATTATTTAATTGATTAATTAAAGCTTTAATTAAAAATTCCCTCTCTAATTTCCTCAATGACCCACATCCTGTCATATTTATTCTCTAGACCTCAGAATAGTTTCTGTGGAATTTTGTGGGGTTTTTTTATTCCTGTTTTGTTGTACTATGATTTATTAAAAATAAAGGAAAACATTTTGATGATTTTGATGTATTGTTATGATACATTAAGAAAAATGCTAGATTAATTTTTAATTTTATTTTTTTAAAGATTTATACTTTACATCTATGAATGTTTGCCTGCATGTATGTGTATGCACAATGTGCATGCCCTGACAATGGAGGTCAGAAGAGGGCTTCAATTGTGAACTAAAGTCACTGGTTGTGGGCCACCATGTGGGTGCTAGGGACTGAACCCAGACCTTCTTCAAGGGCTCTTAACCATTGAATGATCTCTCCAGTTTTTTGTTTGTTTGTTTTTGGGTTTTTTTGGTAAGGAAAACCAAACCAAACCAAAAACCCTAATGAACATTTTTAAAAGTTTAAACAATTTAAAGTCACACTATTTTCAGGAATAATTAAATCAGAAAGCACTTTCCTGTGAGCTGATCATTAAAATACATACTGATGATGGATTCTCCGTCCTCTCCAGTACTGGTTTGTTTTGGTTTTTCCTTATGGGCTCTTCTTAATACTTTGAAGTCTTCCCTGTTGCTTAGCCCCGGCCTCTCAACACCTGAAGGTTGTGATGTGGAATTGTCCTCTTTTCGTGAAGTTTCTTGGCTCTTTCAGAAATTTCTGTTTTTATAACTCTTTGCGAAACTTCATAAAAGCGTAGGCTCTGAGGTAGTTAATTGTTTCATTGTTAAATGTAAAAGCCACCTAGCAGCCTGCCTCACATATGGCCTAGTTTTCCAAGTGTTGTTTTTGGAATCTAGGTTGGGAAAAAAAATCACCAGACTTTTCTTACCATTTGGAGGCCACCCCCATCAATGAAGATCATTGTGCATTGTCTCAAACTTTACAGACACCAGACAGCAATGGCTCTATTTCTAAAAGGAATAACTGGTTAAGGTTTCAGAAACTATTTTCCAGTATTTACGAAGGAGAGGTGATACTTCTTCCAATGGTCATACAAGGGTCTAGAGTGGCTAAAGAATAGGACTAAGTACGTCTTTCTTCTTCATCACTTTTTCATATGGAGGAGGGGTTCTGGGTGTGCACATTGTGCATCACTGACTGTAGGAAGGGCGCTAGGTAGTGTGTGTGTGCTTGTATACACCACACATACACACATACACATACACATGTACACACACACACACACACACACAAACAGGATTAAAATTTTCACAAAAACCTTTTTTTCCAATACTGGCAACATAATGGATGGCAATGGTGCCCAAAATCTGAGGACAAAAAGGTGACATGAAAGTGAGACCACCCTTTCTTTCCTGTGTGACTCTCACGTTGACATTCTATAAGAATCCCGGTGAGCTCTAGAGGAAATGATTTGGAGATAAGGGTCAAAGGTGACCAAGGCTCAAGTTCATAGATCAGAGCACTACTGAGGAGAGAGTACTCACAAAGACTGCTAGGATCTGCTACTGGAAAGAGTTAAACTCTGATCAGTAAACTAAAACCTTGTTTTCATCTAGCCAGACTCCCTCACACCTGTCATTTCCCACTTGAAGAGCCATTGCAGGGGACACTTTCCAGCTCCCACAGTGGTACCTTGGGGCTGAGCTCAGTTTCCTGAGCCAGGTTGACCAGTTAGGATGAAGTGTGGGGTTTTCACTCTACACTCTTTCAGTTTTGGTGTCTTCAGTGACTGATGTATAGGACGGTGTTTGATTCCAACACACTATTGCCCACTTGGTTCCCATTATGTTGCTGATTGGACCTGGTTTACCAGCCAGTCCAACCTACAGATGATTCTCACTAGTGTCTGAGAGTAAAGGCCAATCTAATTTTGGATAAACCAATCAATTCTGTTTCTTTGACACACAGTAAGCACTCTGGCTACTTTAAGTCTTATTGAAGGGCATCTATGATTCCCATTACCCTGAGCCCAAGAATAATTAGTTGATGTCTTGTGTACTACGACCTGTTTATTTCATGAAAGTCTATGGTACACTATGAATAACTGGCTGGCCTTTTACCTTTTGAGGAGAGTAACTTTCTAAATATGAACACCTTAACACAGTTCCATGGTTATATTAGACACATTATTGATAATTCTGATTACCCCATTATGTAATGGTTTTTTTATATCACATATAGTTTGAAAAATTTGAGCAACACTTATTTTATTCAGTTTCCTTTATTGAGTACTTGTTAACAATAAAAAAGGTATGAAGTCCTATTCCAAAGTCTAAACTCACTTTTAACTTAAACTTTGAGTTTTCTGAGTTACCAAGTCTGTAGTAATTCTTTTTATACCTGAAGGATGGTTTTATTGAAATATTTGAGAGAAAACATTTTCTATTGCAAGAAGCATATGACAATCATCTCGAGGATATAAACCAAGAGTAAAAAATAACAAAATTTAGCAGGAAACCCACATTGCATGAGAAATATATAACATCACTGTTTGTAATTTGGTAGGTTGGTTTTTTTTTTTTTTTTGTGGTATAACTGAACACCACTTTTGATAACTTAGCCTCCCGTGGAAAGGTACCATGGAATGGTGTACTTTGGGTTTCTTCCAGCCTCTTCTTGAGGAGGAAAGTGTCCACTGAGCAAAGACTTAGCTGTATGGATCCAGTCACAACGATGATCTTTGGTGGATTCCTAATTTAATCAGAACTTTTCTCATTGAGATAAAATCCCTGTGTGTTCCTATATTTCCTTCAGTTCCTACCCCACAGGAGACTAACTATCATTTTCCTATGGTTTTCATTCAGAAACAAAGACATTAACTCTGTGTTCAGACTTGCTTGAAGATTGGCTTCTGTTTGTTGTCATTTCAGATTCTGAAGTCAATGTGGCTCTTACAATTTCTCTTCAAATCAGATGGTTGATTTAGGATTATATAAACTCTGTTGTCTGGCCTTTGGATTTTCACTGAGAACGGCCTTCTCTTGATCGTCTTCTAGATCCTGAGGAAAAGGAGATGAGAGCAGTTAGATGTGAATGAGACAAAACCTCACGGGTAAGAACAGGGAGGCCTGTGCACAACATATCTGTCCAAAGGGGTCATGGTTCCTTGTGATTAGATTTATTTAGATCATGTTGTCTGAGTACTATCTTTAGGGTGAGAAAGACTGAATGCCTTAATTAAAGGTATATTAAAATATAATTTAGATGTTTTTGAGTCTCTAGAAATTTGAAGTAGTTTTTTGGACCCATAAGAAATCTTTTTTTTTTTTTTTTTTTTTTTTTTTTTTCGAGACAGGGTTTCTCTGTGTAGCCCCGGCTGTCCTGGAACTCACTCTGTAGACCAGGCTGGCCTCGAACTCAGAAATTCTCCTGCCTCTGCCTCCCAAATGCTGGGATTAAAGGCATGCGCCACTACCGCCCAGCTTGATAAATCTTTTAATTAAAAACATATATAACTGGCTACTTAACGTCAGCATTCTATATACTGGGTTGGCTCAAGGTTAAATCTTCATATACTGTATTTATGAATCTTCTGAGTTCTTTTTATTATTAGTGTGCAATTATCTCAAGAATTAGAAACTTTAAATTCAAAGTTTGTAAGCCCTACAAAGAAAATCTTTGCTTTTTCAGTACATTAATATGTTTACTTACTTAAGAGAAGATATTAGAAAATTGGCATAAATGAAGGAAATTATATTGTAAACATCATATATGCAATAGAGAATTAAGTTGTATAAGTATTTATTTGAATATTAATTGGCTTCTGTCTCAAATGCAGCCCCAGCATTTCTTTCTGATTTAACTCAGTAGTTCAATACATTTAACCAGATGTAAAAGTCTATCTGCCATCCTTTTAAAAGTTGTTCAACTTAAGTCAAGTAATGAAGGAGAACATATGCAGTTTACTTCTTGACACTTCTCAGAGCAAACTTTGCATCAAATCTTACTAAATCTTCTGTCTGTCCAAAACCAAAACTCAACAAACTGCATTAAACACCCCTCTCTGTAACTTATATCATAGAAAATATGTCAAACACACATTGATATAGTTGGTTCACCTACCTTGAACTCTTCTGTTGGCTTGTATCTTCCTTGCAGGTGTGTCTAAAATTAAAAATGTGTAGTTAGAAGTGCTTTGGGATTCCAGGTAAAATCAGGAGGCCATTGCCAAGCAAAAAGTATAAAGTCTATGTAAGAATTGCTTCAATGTGTAGTTGTGTGAGTAGTAAACTTACTGGTCCTTAGATTTTCACTTACTGACAAGCCATCTACTTCCCACACATCATAGTGAATGTTCACCAAAATACCATGTTTCATTGTGTCTTTTGGAGTCCCTTAATTTGTGCTGTTTTTCAATGGGATAAATGGCTTTCCTATTTTTGATGTTTTGGTAAAATGTAATACTACATTCCAAGAGAGCTACCCATATTTCAGTTATTGTATGCATTATGTGTGTCTCTGTAAAATTCACATTATAGACCATGAGTAATTTAGAAGTATGTCTGTGTCCATTCCCCTAATTCCACTGCCTATCCCATAAAATCATTGACAATTTAACTAGCAATATAAATAATGGAACTCTTCACTTTTCTAAAATTTCTACTCTGACTCCTGACATGACCGCCTAGTAAGCCTAAGATCACGCTTTATCTTTACTTTGAGGATATTTGGGATTAAAGATTGATTGGTTCTTATGCTGGTTTCATTTTCAGATTGCCTCCATTTTATTTTCCTTTAAACTTTACTTGATTGGTGTATATCACCAGTACTCAACAAGAAAACCACTTTTCTTCATTGGTATTTTTTTTTCAATTTTGTACATTTGAAACCTAAGCATAGTGTAAGATGTACAAAAGAAAGCAAATGAAAAAAAAACCACTACATTTTAAAGGATTTATAAGCTTTGTTCCAGTCTTAACACATTTTCAACCTGTCAATTCTCCATAAGGTGTGTAACTATTTGCCATTCATGTAATCACTGTAGTTAGACACAGAACCATAGAAACCCCTTTGAGATTGGCTAATAAGAGGAAAATGCCCTTGAATTAGAAAGTCTAAGTTAAAACATATCAAATAAACATTTTCTTCATCTACAAGTTTATTTGATAATAAAATAATGGTTTATAAAGTATCATCACAATGAGATAGATGATGTAACCTTAAATATTGAATAAGGCTATGGTTTTATAGTGAGCTTATTAAATTCTATTTAATTGCAAAATTGATATCATGTTCAAAAAGAATCTTCTAAATTCTTCCTTTCAAATGAACAACTGCTTTCAGATTCCCTTACATAAATTTGGTAGAGTCTGAAAATGAGGATTTACCAACTATTATTATTCTGCTATGAAAGCATCCAAGTTAGAAATGTTCAATGAAGCTCAGAAACATCTCAGAATAAAATTCTAATAAAACTCAGAGTCTGAGTTTACTCTCCTGACTCTCAGATATCTCAAAATGAAAGAGCATTAGGAAGTGACTCTTTAGTAGATGTGGGAGAAGAAATGTTTTGAGAGCTAGAAAGAGAAAGCTAAGTGTCTAGCTCAGGCCCAGATGCTAGTAACTATATTGTACACACTAGTAAATATAGTGCATCTTTTAAAAGACTTCCTTTATTTATTATGTGTGTGTATGTGTGGGTGCATATGTGTGAGTTTATATGCATCATGTGTGTGCAGTACCTGTGGAGACTAGAAAAGGGTGTCAGAAGCCCTGGAACTGGAGTTATAGGCAGTCAAGGCTGCTCTGTGAAAAACAAAGCCCCTAACTCTGAAAGAGCAGTTAGCGTTTTTTGACCTCAGAGCCATCTCTACAGCCTACACCCTCCTTTTTAAGAAAAGAAAAATTCTTAGAAATAGTTTGCTAAACTTTCTAAAGTGGCACTCTTGAAACCCATTTCTCCTAGATCTATGGACAAATCACATCCACAGAAGTAAAGGGAACTGAGAACAACAAAAATTAAAATAATCCCATTAATTAAAGAGAAAACACAATTTTTTAAATGTATATATATTCTGGGATGGGGAATCAGTTCTTTAATATTTAAGTGCCATTCCAAAGAAGACTTTCAGAGTCTTCTTAATTAAAGAGGGAAAACATACTTACCCATCGTTTAAGCCTACAGGGACGAAACAATATAAATAGGGACAAGCTCTAATTCTCTAAGAAGCACAGCCATTCCACAAAGCTGCTGACTATGGCAAGGGTTAAAAAGAAAAACCAAGGATTCAAATTAAATTCCACAATGTGTTCACTCTTCCTTTAAGGTCTGCTATGTTTTTATGGCAGGGAGGAACTTGGTAGGTTCCTTGCTGCATTGTCAAGAAGCCACTGGTTTCATTACAGCTGAGGATGTGCCATAAACTCCCTGCAGTCTGAAAGGAAGTCTAATGTTTTCTTCATATATGAGATTACTTACTAAAAAAAAATACAGTGATGGCTGAATGAAAAATTACTTCACAAATCCAGAAGCATGCTTCCAGAAATATAAAAGATTTAAGATGTAAAAGAAGTTATATTTTCTTAGACATAGTTATACAATTTTTAAAATTATAAACCAAAAGCCATCTGAACTGGATTTTATATAAACATCAGATTTCAGCCGTCTTTCTTGATTCATAATATACTGTAAAGAACATATTTGTTGTAGATATCTACTTGCTTGTACTCTGAATACCTTTTAGTCTGGCATTTTGTTGTTAGTAAATTGAACTAAAAATACATTTATTAGCTGTCAATGATCCAAATAATTTTAAAACATTTCCTGTTTTTGAATAACTATCACTGAGAGCTTATGTATTTTGAATCCTTTTTTTTCTTTTGAAAGTAAGTCAATTTAATGCCACAGACAGAGAACATTTCATATTTCAAAGATTAATTTTATATGCTAAAGATTTTGTAATCCTGAGTATAGATTGTCACTCAAACAGTAAGAAGGAACACATACTCACTTGTAAGAATGTAGTTTTTAAATGCAAGTTGCTAAAAGCACTTTTGTATGCACCTACAAACTCCCAAACATGCCTGCCTTTGTAATGGGGACAGTGAATACTTTTTTTTTATTTTGGAAATATGAAAAACTTTTTTAAATTTAAACTTATCTCCCAGATAGCAAAGTCATTTTCTCTTTTATATATTCAAAATATCTGCTCCATTTTCTGAGTCAAGGCAAAAAAATATTCACTGCTTCCCGGTTTTATATCATAAAACTTTTTAAAGACTGTTTAAACAGTAATTGCTTTCTGGATTGACCACTTACACACACCAGTCAATTTGCCGAAGACAGCAGACAGTGCTGTCTTTTTAATCTAATTAAAGGGACAGCCTACATGTCCAGTCTTTAAAAAGCTGAAGCACTCTTCCAACACCTGTTAAGGGGGTTAGTTTTCAATGTTTACTAACCTCCCTGAAGCAGTCTTTTAATCTCCTCATCTTCAAATAAGTGACCATCGCCACCTTCAATGAACTTTGTGACCTTGGAGACCTCTGAGAGGACACATGTTCACATTGGGTCACACAATAAAAAGGAATTGAACACAATGCATACTGCCACCTGCTCAGTAAAGAATTCCAGCCACTTCTCAGCTCCTCCTAAGTGTTTAGTGCTGGTGTTTGGTACACTGGTTTCATCAGCTGTTAATCAGTATACAGGCAATATAAGGCAGCTGCCATTGCTATACCAGCAAACAATCTGTGTGTGGGTACCACATCTGGCCTTGTCCCTATTTTTGGACGACCCCTTATGCTGGTGTGGAATATGAATACTGGAGCAAGGTGGCATAAGACATGTTCTAGGCCTCCAAGCTGATGTCAGATATGGGTCAGGTGGCTCCATGCCACACTGTTCCTTCTCCAGGCATACTGACCTTCTTGCAAGAATTTCTGCAAGGTCTCTTCTGTTTCTCCCCCTCCGGTGGAGATCCTGGTATATTTTATCTCAGGACCTAAAGGAAAGAGGGTTTTAGACTGTGTGGGCCACACGTCTGTGCTGCCACCATTCAGTTCCTCAGAGTAAATGTAGCTGCAGGCTCTGTACCAGTGATGGGCACTTCTGTGCCCCAGAAAAACTTACTGCAAAATATGAGGCACAGGCTGTATTTGCAGCCTTCTTTAAATTAGATATATAGAATATTGAATTTAGAATTTTAGATTAATTCATAGATGTAAGTCTACAATACAAAGTTCACTCAGCTGTTTTATATAGACTCATATACACTTTGCTATATAGATGTATAGATTTTAACATTAATAGAACCCCAAAGGAAGTTTCTCTTAGTATTCAGTAACTCAGCAAGATGTAAATGAAAGGCAGAATATCATAAAGCATGTATATGTATACAGAGTAAAAATACGTGTTTACAGACAGGTCTACGAAAAAAGTCTTAGAGTAAGACAGGGGTAACATATTTTGTATATTATCTTTTTGGTTTTTTGCAAAAGCAAAGTGAGAAATGGAGAAGCTTTAATAGTCACCATGACAAAGACTAATGCACACATCTTAGGGTTACTATAACGTGTTTACAGTCTGAGTACAGCTCATATATGGAATTAAAAATTACCTGTAATGATTCGTTCTTCCCGGGTCTGTTTTTCAGTTATTTCAACAGGAACCCCATCTATGATTTTGGTGTACTTTTTAATGACTGGCTCTATAAGAAGAGAAAGATTACCACATGTGATTTACCCTCTCACAGTGTCTATACCTCCAGAGCTGGAACAGACTATGAATAAATTCCAGCAGTCTGAGTAACTCTTGTGTGTCAGGTGAACAGGAGTATTAACTGGCAAGCTGAGTTGTCAATGGACAGGAAACCTTCCTATAAAACCCAGTGCTGGTTTGTTAGTACACTCTCTAAAAGGTCTATTGCAATGTTATTTTACTTAGAGGTGTTTGTGTGTGTGTGTGTGTAGGTGTATGTATGCTTATGTGTGCATATGTAAGTGTATATGCATGTGTGAGTGTATGCATGTTTGTGAGTGTATGTGTATATATGAGTATGTGTGTATGTGTGTTCATATGTGTGTGTATGTATATGTATGTGTATATGTACATGTGTGCATGTATACATATGTGAATATGTGTGCATGGGTATGTATGTGTGTGTATTGTGTGTGTGTGTGTGTGTGTGTGTGTGTGTTTGTGTATAAGCTATGGTGTACCTGTGGAGGTCAAAAGACAACTTAATCCTTTTGCCATTTGGGACCAGGGATCTAACACAGGCGTGGAAGAAGGTGTCTTTTTCTACTGACCCATATCACTGGCTGTATTACCAGAGTCTTACACAAAAACCATCAACTCTTCTGAGAACAGTATGTCTTTGTGTGTTGACATCATTGTGATCATTATACTTCATGACTGCCATTTTTGCACATTCATAAGAAATGGTCCAGGAGCTTAATCCTTTATTATTGAACACACTTAAAAACAAGCTACACTATATCCTTGATATAGCTAGAAAAAACTCACACATGGTAAACAAAATCTCTCAACTTGTGTAAAATTAAAATCAAGATAAAATTTGTTCTTTAATAATTCTAAATCAACAGTATTTTAAAAATATTCCAGGGATGCTACTCCAGCATGAGAAAGGGCACAAAGCATAAAGTACCTCCATGAATCACTTCTGTCACTGTTTCACCTTCTTTAATCAGTCTGAAGTCAGGTTCACCTTCAATTTGGATCTTCGTCATTGCAGGTCCTGAGACATTATTTTAGGAGACAGATTAGTGCATTGAAGCAGCCCCTTAAAATTTCCCAAACAAGAAATTTATTCCACATTTCTTGTTATCAGACTTCAGTGTTTCTGGTTTTATGAAACCAGTTTTAAACATTTCCTGCTGTTGTCAGATTAGACAATATTTGGGAAGACAAAGGATTCAGATATGCTGCAGCTTCCCCATCCCCTGCTTTAGCATTTACAGTGAATCACGAGCAAGCCGTGTACACCGTCATCCCTCGTTAGTGGCTGTAAGGTATGATTACAGAAAGCATTTTATGCGGCTTTCTCTGGGAATCAACATTTACAAATTGGAGATGCTCAAGTGGCACTGGTTCAATTCACACTTTGCCAGAGGACATCACCTGGCAATCTTTGCAAACATATTCTTATTTAATGCTTTTTATTGTTCATGATCTTATATTCTTATCGATGAGCATAGCACTGGACATAAAGAAATCTAATATACTTACCTTGAAGGTGCTACATTTTAAGCCTTAGAGGAAAACTGACTTGCCTACTTACCTGGACTAGCAGGATGTAAGTTTCAGCATCAGCTCACTAACAGTCACACAACCTTTCAAATGCACAGTAGGTTGCATTTGACTTGAGAAGTGATTTTGTTCCCAGAGAAAATGAGTTTGAATGTTAGAAAGCTTCTTGCTACATTAGTTGATCAGGAATGTTTTATGGAGGAGTGGGAATTATTCAGTTCAGTACATTTAACTTGTACTTTTCAATAGCTGAATGGAGTTATAATTGATCATCTTGAGAGGATTAATTTGTTTGTTGAGAAATCATCGAAGTACACTATTACCCAGAATTAGGTAATAAATGATAAATAATGTAAGACAAAGAACTGTTCTTTAAACCCTTAAGTATTTGAGTACATGATATTTTCTATGTGATCCCAATAGGGATGGTTAACCTAAAGGTATGGATAGTTCTTAACATGTGATAACCCTCAAAGGGAAGAATGCATGCCCAATGACTCAAGACAAGGAAATGAGTTAGCACTATGACTAAGGTGTTTTTTTTTTCCTTTAGAAAAGCCATGTTAAAATTCTGGAACCACCTATTATCATCAAATATTACAAAAAAAGAAATTTTAGTAAACATTTCATATATGTATATATGAAATATACATTTAATTTGTTAAGTTCTAGCTGACTTCGTTTTAATTCTGAATTTCAATTTAGTATATTTTTTGACAAAAAAATAATTGTATCTTTTTGACCAAAAATTATAAAATTACATCATGGGCTCTGACACATTTAGTAAGAACCCCAAAATCATCAGTGAATTCACAAAGTTCGAACTCTAAAAGGGGAATGAGAATCGTGAGTATAATCTGTGGATGTGTATTTCTCTCTCTTGACATGGTACAACACAGAGGTGGTGCTTTCTTCTCCTACACTGAAGAACGGTTACAGATGAGATGACCCCAGCTCCCTCTAGATCATGATGAGGAAGAACCCCAGGAAGGCTGATACTCAAGAATGTGCCCAACTGAAGAGTGACTCACAGACTTCTGTTGACAGACTGGGAAGACATGAGTTAAATGAAGAAGCATGGAAGGAGAAAAGTCTTTGAAAATGGGAACATGGCACTTGTGGATGGCTTTAGTTTTGGAAGGTGTGTATCAGTTATAGCAAATTTTATTGAGTATGATTTTGAAAACATCCAATATTTATGTCTAAAATTTGTTGATTGTTTTTCACTAACATAATCAAATATATATATTGTCAGCAAAAAAAAATCCACTTTAAATTTAATTTCTACTTAAAACCCCAAGTTTTTTATTCATCAATAAATAAAAAGCAATGGAATGATTAAAATTCTTTTTTTTTTTAAAAAAAAAGCTAAGCATAAATTTTAAAGGATAACTCAACTGGAGACTCAAGAATGAATGATACCCATAGCTAGCCAGGCAGAGAATCAACCTTATGTTTTCAATGAGTTTAAGTTAATGTTGCCTAAAGAGAAGAGACACATGTATTTTGAGTTGGCATCTCATGCCACAGAATGAAAAACAAACACAAGGAAATCCAAATCCAAGGATAATTAGGATAACAGTGTCCCTCAGATTCAATAAACCATAATCGGTTCCTCTTTTGAAAGACTGTGCTGCAATTGGGACATAATGAGGATTAAAAAAATATATACAGGAAAAAGAAAGAAAGACTGCATCTTCTTCATGGAAGAAAGATGACAACAGATATGTTTTCTGGGCAAATTATCACTGCAACAAGCATGAACGTGGACATTGTTGCTAAAATTTGATCTTAGAGATAATAAAAATGCATGAAATCATGGTGCTATCCAAGAGGTTGACATCAGTTAACACAGTAAGTCTAGAAAGAAAATATTTCACATTTGAAATATGAGAGGTATATAAAGTATGTTCAGAGATGAAATGTAGGATCTAGAGTTTGACCTAATAAACAACACTATTTTCTGCTTTTTATCTAAGTTTTAAAGTATTCATTAATTGTAATTTTTAAAGCTTTCATTAATATATGCTTTCTATACCCTTTTAGAATGCTCACTGGAAAGGATGCCTGTGTAATTTTAAACAATGTTCTTTCGGTGGTATAAAGAGAATGTGTGATGGTGACAAGGGGGTAGAAATAAAGTTACAGAAAGAGTATGTTTTCTGAAGGAATCTACAGTAAAAACATTCACCATTAATTTGTTAGGTGATTATCTGGGTACCAGTGTTGAAACAACCTCAATTAGATTAAAATAAATACAAGCAAATGTACTGAAAATATTGGGGATGCACCATCTACTTTGCTAAAAAAAAAAAAAAAATGCACTCCACACTCTGCAATTACACAAGCATGCCTTTTGTAAAGAAACTTTTAGCACATTAGTTTCAAAAAGAATGTAGGTACATTCAGAGAGATGAGTTGATTACATGATATGTTTTTCCAGAATGTAAGGAACCATGGAGAATGTTGGTTTTACCTTCTGTTTTGATAAAAGGCTGAAGACTGCCTTGAACGACTTTAATTTTTGGTTCCACGAATTTGGTTATAATTTTAGTTGCTGAAAACATAGAAAGTGGAGCATGAACGAAGCTTAACTAGAACCAACAAGGATGAAGTTGTCCCTTTTGGTCTCTATAGGCTGTTAATTTATCAGCTATGGTGCTAGGGTCAGGCAGTCACAGGAAATTAATGTCTTCTTGTGTCCGGATGCTCAATCCTGCAGGCCAGTGACTTGGCTATTTCCAGAGGGGAAGAAATACTAACTAAATGCCGCATCCCATCTAGAAATCTACCACTCTCAACTGCATCACTAATGCTCTGACTTCCCTTTGTGCTTCTTGAGAACACTGGCTGCATAGCAACAGAAGACAAATAAACATGATTAATTTCATGCAGTTCATAATATCTTAAATTGCTTTGTCAGCTTCTTTCTCAATTAAAAGAAGGATATGGGAAGAAAAGACCCATGGAAAACTCCCATGCATTTGGTACAGAAAAGAGAATATGGAAACGAATTCACAATTTGAGATGAGGATAAATTTCAGCCAGGAAGTCATGAGCTTTTTGCAATAGATGTGAGGTGGTCAACATTTAATTTTCAGCCTTGTTATGATAATTTTAAGGTACTTTTCCAAGTAAAGGTTTTTATGATGAGTGTATATCACCTCTCCAGTAACGTTATCATGGGTTTATGCTGGGCAGATAGTTTGTTGTTGCTTGTTTTTATTTTTTTAACTGTTTAAGAACTAGGTCACCAGATCTACTTAGGCCTCTTCACACCTAAGTAGAAGCCTTAAACAATGATTCCAGTAGAAAAGGTGTCAACTTTAGTCCCACATGTGACAAAGAGTCAGTAGCACACTGTGGCTTTCTGCCAGTCTCTTTCCCTGCTCTTACACAACACTGAGCTGTGTCAACCTTTTGAATGTGTATAGGCTATGCCTTCATGGGAACTACCTCTCAACCAGGGAGCATCTCTTGAAAAGTCAGATTATAAAGCTCTAAAATGGGTCAAATTTGCATTTTCAATTCTTGATCCCACAGTGGTTCTGCCACAGAGGACTCTGCCCCTGGAGCAACACAGAGACCTGTTGATATTGTTCAAGTGGAATAATTAATCACTTTTAAAGTTTTACATGCTGCAGAGTTTGAACTCCAGGGTCTCGATTGGCAGTTTTGCTTTTGTGAAGGCTTAAGTCATTTGAACAGCTCTAAAGATTTCCTGACCTTTGTCCTCTATGTAAAATATTTTGTATTTGACAACTTATAACAAAGTGTGCTCCCAATAAAAATTAAAAATGTGTGGTAATTTGTGGGGGACAAGAAAAATAGGCACCAACAAAACAGAAGAAATATTAGAGACAAATTAACAAGTGATTCTGCAAATGGAATCTTTTCTTTATTTGGCCCGTACCTCTATTTGAAACAGCCAGCACAGGCATAAACCCCAGAGTTCCTTAAGGCCTCTGAGTAGGCTGGCAAGTTACTAGATTTGCATAATTTTGCAAACATAATTTATGTAATACTACAATAGTATTTTGGTTTATTACAAGCAAAGTTGCCATGTACAGCCAATAGTAGAACTGATGTGGAAAAGATGAGAATGATAAATAATATTTTCATAAAGATTTATGGGAAGAGGGAGAAGGATGGTGTCATATGTATCTGATGAATGGAGGTCATGAGGACTTTTTAATTTATTACAAGATATACTTTTCCATGGCTGGAATTTAGAAAAATGCTAAATCATCATGATTCCCGTGGAATCCCTAAGACAGCTCTGGGGGCCTGGCACCAGGATTGCAGAGGTTATATCAAGTAGAGAAGCAGACATTTTGTTTTGCTCCATACATAGGCTTTTCTCCTTTTCATGTCCAGCATTAATTTGAGGGAAAATGCTCATAATTAAATATCTGGATCTTCATGATATTGAGCAGAATAGTTTTCTAGTTAGAATAAAGGGGAGTAATGTAACATTTTAGCATATTTGACTGTTTTGTGGTAGAACCAAAACAAAATGAAAAGAACTTCAGCTTTAAAAGCTACAGTAAAAGAAGTGGGGTGGGGTGGGAGGTAGGAACGAGAAACCATTAGAAGGAAGCTATTTGATGATTGACAGAAGCATTTATGATGAGAGAAATGTTCTTTGCCATGGTTAAGTAGTTGAATTTTGATCTTGATAATCTGGTAGCATAGAGGCTTAAAACAATTGCTTAGCAGATTTGGGGTTTCTCTGCCCAGTTTTGGATGTGATAATTTTTGAACCAGCATCTCATAAGAATTAGGAGGAGATGTACCTAGTCCTTCAGTGACTTGAAGTGCCAGGGTGGGTTGATTTCCCAGGAGGGACCTCCCAGGTTCTCAGAGGTGAAGGAGGAGGGGGAGGGAGGGGTCATGTGAGACGGGGACTGGGAGGTGATGGGATGTAATGGGGATATAAATTAATTAATGGAAAAAGAGAATTAGGATTCTTCTGCACATCTTCCTATGTACAGTTCAGGTCCAAGGCAGGATGAATGACAGCCCTCTGCTGTGCTTCTGTCTTTGTGCCCACTCATTAACATCTCCAGATTGCTCTGGGGTGTCTTCTAGTATCCTGCCCTTTTGTGTATGCCCTTTTAATTGACTTCCCCTCACTCTAGTGCATGTTTTTACTCTCTGATAATGTGTCACTCTTGTTTCCAATGAGGAGAAGAGAATCGAGAAGTGGTTCAGTTGGACTTGGAGGGTGGTGTGGCTAAGCCTTTAAGGCTTCTTTCAGATCGCAGTCCCTGTTTGAAGGACAATGAGTTTCAGGGAATTTGGAATTCTAAATACCAGATTATCAGCAGATTTCCTATAGCAAAGAGAAGTTATTTGCATATCATCCCTATTTGTAGCCAAAACTGTTCATATACTTACTATAGACAGTCATGGGAATTTCTTTGAAGGTGCTGCCACGGACAAACTGAAAATAAATGTTTACATTTAGTAATGCAAAGTGTATTGTATACCAAGAACAACTGTAATTCTAAGTAAAATAAAAATAGTTAAGGTGACCAGATTAGGTGCCATAAAAACCACCAGGTCTATTACTAAGAGTTTTAAGATTATAAAATAATTAACCCGCTGTTAAGTATATGTAATATCCTATATTTTTCCTATTTTCTACTTCATACCAATGCTATACTAGGAATACACTATACTAATTTTCAGTCTTTTATATTAACCCTACAATACCTTTTTGATAATTAGAAATAAAATCTGATAGCATTCTGTACCTTGATTTGGATGTATTTTATCAGTTTGTTCAGTAATTCCAAGAGCTGATCGTTTCCAACCGGGATGTCTATGGAGATAAATATTCAGTGAATATGATAAGAAAATGTGTGATTGAAAAAAAAAACCCAAGTTCATTTTGAGCAGTCTGAGTCCACCCATGTGTTTAATCTTTACAGACCTGCTGGATAGAGGAGTTTGTCCACGACGTGAATAACACCGTTTGTGGTCATGATGTCAGATTCTTTGGACTTCAACTCATTCACCAGAAGTGTCTCATTTACCTTTCAAAATAAGGGGTGATGGTAAGGAGAAACTGTATGTAGACTATTTAACGATCTTAAGTACTTTATAAATTCTTTCTAGCAACTTACTCCTTTCAGATAGATTTTGCTTCCCTGTGTGGTCTTCAGGATATTAGTGACTCCGGGTTCAAATCCCTTTCCAATATAAACCCCTGGGGTCAGGTGATAAAGAATGATGTTTTGGAGAGCATTTTTATCACCTGCAGAAAAGACAGATAATGGTTTAATAATACGTTGCTTCTCTGACATTTTGATACAAGATCTAAGGAATAAAACATTACACCCTCTCTTTTTCTCTTTTGTTTTTTCACAACATTTTTTTACTGATGCCAATGCTTTATCAAAACATTAGTCTATCAGTTCAAACTATGCCAATTAGTCTTAAAATTATGACAGTTCCCTTTTATACTATAGAATTGTGTGTTTCAATAAATTAATATGACAGTAAGCAGTTTTTGAATAAATATTAATGAATGCTCTCCTCACATCCCAAGTAGGATAAAGTAAACCTAAGTCAGTTAAGGAAACCGTTGTCATTCACTGCCCCACACCAATCAGAATCTGCCATTCACTGGCACTCACCAATCAGAATCTCCCTTTCTTCATTAGTCATTCCCTTGAAGGCATCATTGGTTGGTGCAAACAACGTCCAGTCTCCAGGCTGTGTCAGGAGATCTTTCAAATCTGCAGCCTCAAGAAGGCTGAGGAAGATGCTAAACACAGAGAATGTACATTTAGTTTGACATAAGAGTTAGATTTTGGTTCATGTACAGAGCAGGGTGGAATCCATGTATTATTGAAACAGTGAGAAACCACCTGACACATTTTTGTGTAAGGGCAATTTCCCTGTTAAGAAAGATTTATAATGGAGAAAGGATTGAAATATATAATTTATAAATTTCTCTACCTCCACTTTTCTTATAAAAGCATCAAAGTTACATTTTGTGTGACACAAAACATTTGTTTCATTTCATATTTTATTGAAAAGTCTTTTTTATATTACCATGTACGCAATTATAAGAAAAAAATCTCAAGGAGTAAATCAGACTATTAGATTTTTTTTTTTCACCTGCCAAATCATACTATGATACATCGGGTACAAACTGAATAGCACTGAAAATGTGTGTTAATTTAAAAATATTTGTATGATTCTTTTCAATTTAATTTTAAATATTTATTTAGAATTACATTAATGAGTACTGTATTTACATCATTTTCAACCCCTCATTTCCCCTCTCACTCCTCCCCTGTTTCCATCCCCACTCTTCAAATTCATGACCTCCTGTTCTTTAATTGCTGTGACACACACACACACACACACACACACACACACAGCCTAATGAGTTCATTTACTCTGATATTTGTATGTGTTTAGGGCTGGCATGGGGTTAGATATCCTGATAGGGATCTCCTCACTGGAGGAGACTAATTCTTCCTCTCTCACCAGCCATTAATTGCCTGTAGTTCCCAGTATAGGAATGCTGTCTTGTGAACTGTTTTTCTCATTAACCCTGATGTGTCAACCAGTGTTGTTGCCACTGTGAAGGTCTTATTTAGGGACCGCATTGTTATTATGGGTGTGTTTCCCTGTCATATATAGAAGACATTGTTTCACAGCCAACATCTGGGTCCACCTCTTACAGTCTTTCCTTCACCCTTCCATAATGTACCCTTCAGGGTTCTTCGGTGTCAGGGTTGTGTTGTGGGTGTATTATTGGAGTTAGCAATGCAATACATTGGATGCTTCTTGGGATAGCAACAGTGGCACTTCTTTTGTGCAGGTACAAGTGGTAGACTTACCTAAAGCGCTTGTCTTGCCGCAGCTTGTCATGCAGGGATTTCTCTGCTGGTTGGATGATCTCTCGGAATATGTGAATGGCGCCATTCCTTCCCTGCTTGCTCCCTCTCACCATGCAGGAGTTTTCTATGCAGATAGCCTGGCAGTGGGAGGAAAGACCCATGATGCCCTTTTGTGTGTTTGATGGGAGGTAGCCCTTCCAGGAGGTCACTAGAGTGACAAGGCTGGAGAAGGCAGTTTCTCTCTTGTTTGTAATGTCTTGTACATTTGACTGTGCATTTCTCATCTTTTCCTGCCACCAGTCCAGACACATTATGCTTCAGGCTTCTGCATTCTGTCAGCAGACTGCAGACTGTGCATAGAATTCTAATTCTGTTTCTCCCCCTCTCCCGCCATCCTGTTCCATGTTTAGCTACTCTTTATGTTAATAGTAGCTATAAATATTCCAGAATTCAGTGAGTCATGTAATATTCACATTGACTAAATTTTCTTGGCTGTAAGACTAATCAGTTATATGTCTAATCCTTAATTTAATTCTACTTTAAAAAATTGATGTATGCATATGCTTTATTTAATATGTGCACATGTGTAATTTAATGAATTCAGATATATAATATAATGTATAATGAAGTACATGTATATGTTACTGTATTTATATGTATAATTCAGTGTGTGTACATGTGTTGTTTAATATATACATGTATAATTTAATGTATGTATATGTATAATTTAATATGTGTACATGTATAATTTAATATATGTACATGTATAATTTAATATCTGTACATGTATAATTGAAAGTGAAGCTAACTTTCTGAATTATTTGAAACGTGATCTTTGCCATTGTGAAGCCTTAGTAAAGAGTCCGTACATGTCACTTCCATTTGTAGGTAACGCTTCCCTCCCCATGAAGACTGTTAATGTTTCTAGGAAATTTCCTGTAGGAAATAATACCTTAGAGTCATTTCATAGGATCCAGAAATTTGTATGGGCCTTTACAAATTTACCTTGAAAATCACTCAAAAGAAATTCCATTGCTGAATGAGAGGGGGTGGATACCACAGGAAAAACCCTGCATGTTTGAGTCAACATAAAATATGTCCTGTAAAGTACAATGTATTTATTCTAAAGGCAAATGCTTATGTTATGGGCAATCTTCTGGGATTTACATGAGTATTTCAAGACATAGTTACTTGTGAATTGGAACAAATGCTAGTTATCTGTGATTCACAGCCCATTGGTATCTTCTCTTAAGTTCCTTCTGCCAAACTGTCTTCATCTCTGATCATATGAACAATTAATTTTACAGTCACATTTGCATGTGTGTGAAGAACATTTGCAGTGACAATTGTTTGACCAGCATGTACTATGTAACATTCAGGCCAGTGTAGATGGGTGTTAGATTCGAGTCTGATTCACCTACCGTCCGATACACGAAGACACGGAGTTGTTTGCCTCCAATGGTCTCCAGTATCTGCCCATTGTAGAGGTCACTAAGGCCAACTTTTACTTTCAATATGTGATTTTGCAGAATTAGTTTAAGAAGGCGCTGGTCCATGCTCAGAGTGTCATCTGTGAATAAATTTATTAGGGAGGAACATTATCTCCTATGAACAATATGGCAGGAGAAAAAGCCTGGATGTCTCTAATGCTATTCAAATGCACCTGCTCACTCACATCATAAAAGAGTCAGCTAAACACCAAAGCTAGAAAGGCTATCTGCCAATACAAACTGACCTAACACCCCAACCTATGTCCATCAAGTTCTTATTGGGCAAACAGTGACTTCATCTACATAAGGACCATTTATTTTCATGATGATCATTGGCAAAATCTAAACCTTTATAGTGGACCAATTTTGTTTTTCTAACAATTAGGTGTTCAATAGTCACATAGGTGACTGCTGGTAAGTCATTTGTAATGTGGCGTAGTACCAGAACATATGCTCACTATTATTCTAAGGGAAATACTGTATTTCTAGAAGGTCTAATTTCTCTAATGAATAATTTTATATATTACAACTTAGTATTTAAAAACCTTAAAAAATTAATTTTTGCTCACTAAACTTTTCCTCATCATCTCCCTGTGAAATAAGTTTTTAGAACCAAATCTCAGCATATATCCTAAATATTGTCAGTGAGTACCAATAACTAGATGACACAAACATACTTCACATTATGATTCAAACGAACTGTCTCTTGATGTTCTATATTTATAACTTGACACCGGTATCTTCTAGATTGCCAAATCTAGTCAATATTTTCTAAAACATCTATTATTTCTTATTGAGAATAATCATGGGGAAGAAAGGGAGGAGGAGTTGGGAACGGAACCCAGCACGTACCAGAGAACGCATTGTTCACAGGTGCTAACAAGGTGTATTCTCCATCTGGCTTCAGAGAAGATGCCAAGCCTAATTGGGCTACCAGATCTGTGAAAGTGGTTTGCTGTTTTCCAGCCAGCTCAATAACTTGTTTAGCTGTAAAATAAACAATTTCCATCTCAACAATGTCCTCATTGTTATGATTCCTATTCCAGGGTTCATAAATCAGTACCTGGCTTTTTTCTACTTTTGTAAGCTATTCACTTAAGTGTCAACCCAGTAAAACATCCCACCCTTCCTGAGTGTGAAGGTTCTAGTTTCCACGTGAGGTGTTTGACGAGTACAAATCATTTTAGAGGAAATTTCTCTCTCTGTTGTCCTAGTGTACTTTTCTTGAACATTACTCAACTTTCAGCCCAGTCTATACTGTGAGTGACAAACCCTTTTTTTTTTATTGAACATTTACTATCAGTATGTATCTTTCTGTTGCCAAGTAACACACTAGCAATGTGAAAATCCTTTATAAATACTAGATGCTGGGCCAAGGTCCTGCATGGGCTGTGCATAACTGTACAGGCTTTGGCGTCAGCACTCAGTGAGCACACAGACAGTTCGATGTTTGTGCTTCTTGGGGGTTACGTGTTAGCTGTTCATGGACTTGCTCTCCAGGTATCTTAACTGGTAAAGGAAATGGTGGTGGGTCTCTGCTCACCAGAGTCAGGGATGAGGACTTCATCAATCAGGTGGATGACGCCATTCTTAGTCACAATGTCTTTCTTGTTCACCATTTTGATTCCATTAATGGAGATGCTGTCCCCCTCACACCCTATCTCAATGGTGTTTCCTTCCATGGTCTCAAAAACGGCTCCTCCTGTGATAGCCTCAGAGCACTGGAGGGTATTTAGGATGTGGTACTTCAGGAGAGCTGGGGAGAGAAATGGGCAGAAAAATCAATCTTCAAGTCAAGGGAAATCACTTACGTTACACATTTCATGGTAGAACTAAATTCACCAGGGAACAATGACACACATTGAGATATCAAAACCTTAATATACATGTTCTAGGAAAGTGGGTGTTTTAAATCAATGCTTCAGCAAAAAGAGCTTAGCTTGGAAGCAAGAAAGAAAAGAGAATATTAACTCTCCAAATTATGTTTTGCAACACCAGAAGAAACAAAGAACAAAAAGAGAAAAAAAAAAAGCCTTTAGACAGTTTATGAAATTACCTGTTAGCCATGACTGTTTTAAAATACTCAAACAGAATGTTGCATTAATAACTTCCAAAAGACTATTCATGATTGGATAATGTAGTCCTAGAACCTGAGGGCAAGGCAAGCCATATCCCCCAGACAACTCTTAGAAAATTGGGACAGTTTCATGAAAAGCATCTGGGGGATCTATCTGACCCTTGATGTTATATCAAGACTTACCTCTTCAACATTTGTCAGGTTAATTTGGAGATAAATTTGGAGTATATAAAATTAGTTAGTACAAGGCAAAGACAATTTGGCCATTGAAAGGGAGGCTGGAAAGGATCCAAGTACATTTGAGAATCTATAGGTAGCGGCTAAAAAACATGTAACTTTCTCAGTTCAGCATAAATTTAGAGTTGGAAGTATTGTATAATATGCATTCCATATTAAAATCACTCCTAAAATTACTCTCCTACACTTGGTTAATTTTTCTTCTTGATTTTTAAAGAGATTTATTTATTTTGTTTTAGAAGTGTGGGCATTTGCCTGAATATATGTTCATGCACCATATGTATGCCTAGTGCCTACAGAAGCTAGAAGAGGAAATCCTATTCCCTGGAATCCTGTGGGGTGCTGGGAATAGATTTCAGGTCCTCAGCACGAGCAGCCATCACTCTTCACTGCTGAGCCATCCCTCTGGCTTCTATCATAACATCTGTAACTTATTTGCTTAGAAACAACACAAATGGCCTCAGCCTCACAGCTGTTTTTATTAACAATGATGCTTGCCTATTCTTCCAATTCTTTACGTGATGATTTCTAGATCACCTCACATTGAATGCGTCTGGTCTTGCCTATCACAGCTCCCATCACTGGCAATGACTGGCCTTTGTCCATTGCCTGTATCCTAGGTCTCTGGGAGAATTCTGGGAGAAGAAAACATTTCCTTACCTTCAGAAGCCACCTTGTCTCCCATGATCCTTTCTAGCACTCCCCGTGGGAGTTTCTCGAAAGCCTCGTTGGTGGGAGCAAAGAGTGTGAAGTGACCGTCTCTTCCAAGGGACTCCAAAAGGTCAGAGGTGATGGCAGCCGCCTGAAACACAAAGGACTTTCAGAGGATGTTGTGGCAAATCCTAAGGAAACTTGTCACACACTTGGCCTAGTGTGTTGGGAGGGAGTTCACAGCTTCGGCAGAGACTGTTCTTGTTAGATGGTTAAAATAATACTTTTTTGGCCCAACTAATTAAGCTTTTCCAATTTTTTTCTCAAACCATTGGCTAGAATGGAACGTCTGCCAGTGTTTATCTGACTATAGCAGAATCCAACAGCATGCATAGTCACTGAATCAACATGTTCTAAAGATTCCAATCATAGTACAGTCACACAAAGGGCCTTTCTTTATCAATTGTGTTCAAACATGTATTATTACTATATATGGGTGGTCTCTCCTTCGTAAAACGGAAATGACCATTTCATTGAATATATTGATGCAGTTTGCCAGATTTGTTGAATAGCATTCTTTTAGCAGTCGACAGATCTCACTAGGGGAAGGAAGGGTTTCAGTGACTCAGGATTCTTACTCTGAACGATGAAAGGTCATCTTCTGCTTCAAGGAAGTCTTGGATGGAGGTACCAATTTGTGTCAGGACACGGTCAATGACGTGGACAACACCATTGGTTGCAATCTGGTTCCCGTGGATGACCCGAGCACAATTCACAGTAACGACCTGCAATCATTTGAAAGAAATCACATCTAGTCATTGACTGCTAAGACAGTAAGGCGATTACCACCTTCCCATTTGAACTATAGATATGATTTAAGGCACTACATGCTGAGAGCCTAGGCTGGGGATCTAGTGTGTATAATGTAAGAAGCCTACATGCTGAGTGCTGATGCTATGGATTAAGACTTGAATATTGTCAAAGAGAAAGCAGAACTATTTAGAACCCCAGTCAATCAAAAGCATTTCTGGAGATCCAAGGCAACTAATTTCCTTCATTTGAGTTATTTATTTTTACTTTTATTCTTTAATATAGATGGTTACAGACTACTTCTGATATAGAGCAGAGTATTGTGTAAAGAATTCAAATTAGCTCTGAAATGAATTCTGAGAGAGGAATAAGAATCACTACTGCAACACTGTCATAAGGTCTACTGGACAATAAATAGTACTGCCTCCTCTCTAAAAAATTTTTTTTCCATCTCTGGAAATTTTAATGTTGAAAAAAAAAAAAAGAAAAACCCTAAGGCCTTACTGGTAACTTGCCATAGTCTAGCTAATACGAAGACTCACGAATGTCAACGAGCATAATATCCAGAGAGTGACTAGAGGGCAGCCGTCACCCTCTTGACCGTGCATTTCACTGCTCAATACACAATACCTCTAACTGCCAATCAGGAAGTCTTTAAGAGGAATAAGTTGGATTGAAATTTTACATGGCCAGGTTTTTTTTTTTAATTCTTTAGTACAAGCATTGACATCACACTGACAAACATTTTATTCTTTCTGTAAATATTCTATCAAGGGAACAGATAAAATTAAGAAAGACATGACTTGGAAAAATAAATTTTATGAATAAATAAATAAATAAATAAATAAAAAGTCTTCAATAAATTAAACTTACCCCATTGGGATAATGGTTAATAAAAAGCCCCAGATTGTTGTACATTGAAGGAATAACCATGCCGTGTTTCAGGTCCTTGGTTAACATTCTCTTATTAACCATGTGGCTGTGTAAAGCATTCAGTAACTCAACATTGACATTGTTCTCCAGTCCTCTGCGAATGTCCTGGAAGAATTAAATAAAAGTTCATTTGTTGTGGTTTGCTATTGAAGTTCTCTCACATGTCCCGTTTATTTGTTCTGTCTCCCAACCTTTAAAAATGATCTATGTTCGTGTGTGTGTGTGTCTGTGCACACGCGCGCGTGCGCACACACATGTGCTCGCATGCGTTGATCATCCTGTACCTTCCCAAGGCTGTACTTCACATCTTGCTTTACTCGGTGCTACAGTCTATACAAAGATAAACAAGGAGAACTTCATGGTACTTGTTACGTCCCAGTAGATAAAGTTCAGAGAGGAAGAGGATGAAAGGACAGCATGCTTAAAGAGGTTCAGTGAGGGATGTAGCTATTTTTACTAGAGTGGTTCAGAGGTCCATGTGAGGGAGCAGATAAGACTAAAATGGGTGGGGGCAGTGTGACGTCCCTCTGGATGCTAACATAGAGTGGCTGTTGGGCAAGCGACTCATATCTGTTCCTTTATTGTGTACTTTTCTGTTTCTCGGTAATGTTTGAAATGTGTTCTAAATGGTACAATGCTGAGAAAACAAAGTTAAACAAGCAAGTAAACTAATGAGTGTATGGGGCTGGAACTCTGTGATAGGGCGTGGCTTTTAGAAAGTCAGTCAGGGGTAAAATTATTCAGAAATGATAGCACAAGGAGGCTATCCAGAGATGAATACGGTAGTAGACTGACTAGCTAAGTTTTAAACACTGGGGGAGCCAGGGTCACTTACAGTGTTTAAGTCTGAATATTGATGTGGATTCTGCCTATTATGAGGGAAAGTGTTAAAAGAAAGCAATTATTTAAAGTATAAGAAATGCCTTGCATTTCCAGTTTCCTTCATTCATGTAGCCATATCATATGAAGAAGTAATATTAACGTGAAGATTAGAATCACTGGGCTTCCTAGGGATTTCGTAGCCTCACACACTAAGGTAAGAACCAAAGTTGTCAAGGTGTAGGCAAAGAGCAGGCGTCAGTTCCAGGAGGAAATATCTAACTTCTACCGCTAAGGGAAGAATACCCAGGTATGATCTGAAGGAACCTGAAGGGCTGAGGTGCAGGGAAGACAAGAGTCCATGACTAAGCGTTAACACAGCAAAGCTACAGGACACTGCCTGAGAGGCAGCTTTGAGTCACCCTAGAAACTGTGAGTTCATCTCCACATGAGCAGAATGTAGAACTGCTTTTCTCTACTAGTTACATAACATTTTAAATTAAGGAAGCGTTTATGAGTGAATCTGTCATGAATTGGTCTGTTCATAAAATCAAATAGTGTTTATAACACTTGGTTTAAATATCCATAGACATTGACTATTCCAACAGTCTTGGAACAGCAATCTATGTGGCATGCAATCGTGCATGTATAAATAAGCATAAACTATTTATTATAGCTTCTCAGGCAATGTAACTGTAGCTATGTTGTTTATAAACGATAATAAAATGCAGCTGTGTAATATAGCTCCTAATGGATTTTTAAATATAGCTAGGAATTTTAACTTACTTTTCTAATAGGTATATTATCTGAGATGACATGTATTTTCTTCCAACAAAGAAAGTAAGAGGAGAGGAATAAAATATAGTAATACCAATAGTAGTAATAATAATAAATATTCTTTCAGCTCATTCATCTTCCCATTAAAGAGATTATTTCCTGAGGAATTTCACTATGAGAGGGTGAACACATGCCTGTCCCAATGATTCATTTTAAAATATTTTCAAGTGTACAATAGAGAAATATTAAATGTTCTTGGATTTATATTTAAGTTGATCAATTAAAGTGAAAATGGCAGTGGTGCACAGTAAGTGTCTCAGAGAATGAAAAGGCTGAATTACCGTATCCAGGTTGTCCCAAGCCTCGTTACTCGGAGCGAAGTAAGTGTACGACCCCTTTCCTTCAATCTCTTCCCTCAGCTTCGAGACATCGGAGTAGTGCTGAGTGGTAGTGGCTCCCACAATGCCCAGCGTGCCATAAACGTGGTCAATGGGCATCACTGAAGTAGTCAGAAACGAGCAGATGCTGAGAAGCTGATTTCCAGAATACGCTTTCGCAATCATTCAAACTTTACCTATCTCCCAATGTATTGGACTGCTCAGTTTAAGCAATAAAATCCCGGGATCACCCACTTTACACAAAATTTGCATTTTGAGCATTAGATCATAAAATACCACTCATCCCAGTATTTCTTATATTCTTGGCTTTAAGGAAGCAAGTTTTTAAAATATCAAATAAAGTAACATTTGGGAAATCCTGCTACATCACTAGTAGTTCAGTTAGAATTTTTAGAAACTATAACTGATTGTTTTACCAAAAGACAAGGTGTTTCTTGCCTTCATCGAGACTGGCAAGGATAACGTGTGTGCCACAATGCTGAGTGGAATCTCCGAGCATCAGGTTATTTTTATACCTATAGTTGTTACGGTTCTAGGTCCCTAAAGCAATATATGGACATGGTTCTCTTCATTTTGATTTAAGGAAAACATATGTACTACTTTTAGAAGGTTCTCCTGGAACCAAACTGATGCCAACCTGAAAAGCTAGATCAAGCACACTGCAGGCTGCCTGTTTTTCTGACACTGTTGATTTAAAAATTCGTGTCATTTGGAAATAGTCATAAAGTAAATGACTATTGATTTCCCCGAGACCATTACTAAACTAAATCATAAAGTCTGCAAAACAACACCAATAAGGTTAAATTTAGCAAGGTTTCATGGTAAAGTCCATGCCTAGATTGAACAAAACACATCCTAGAGTAAACTGAGCACACCAGTTTCCATGGGAAAAAGCCTGTAACATAACATGACCTCATCACCGACAGCATTAACCAAGCGCTGGGTCTCAGCAAGTGAGGTACTTGAGAGTCTCTCAGCTGCTCAGACCTGTGTGCATTGAGGACACCAGCTTAGCCCCTCATTCTGAACATGGTACTATGCCAGGAACTGTCTATGGGTTGGTGTCTGTGACAGCAAGTGCTTTGGAGTTTATGTGCAATTTGAGGCCTGGGGGACCTGTGCTCAGGAGGAGATCCTTCTGTTGAGGAACAGGAGTCTGGGGAAGGGTGATGGTTGGCATTGTACATCCAGAGAAAATGAAAAGCAACTTCTTTTATTGGCACAATTATGGGCAGCCACATTTCAAATCGAGGGCCATTACAAACTTAGAGCTGGTCAGCTAGAGATATTGCCTTCGTACGTGGATGCCACCCTTCTAGACGAGCTCCAAGAGGAGGATCTGAGCTAATTCCAATTAGGCTTCACATCACTGTCTAGTACTGTCAGCTTCCAGTGCATGAGAAGAGCATATGGTAAGCACGTGTTTAACACAAAATCGTGGAGAATTTGCTTGGACTTATGATTGCTCCAAGCATGCACATACACACACCTGTGAACTCATGCACATGCACACACCTGCATGTTGCACTGTGTGTTGTACTCATTCCTCACAGAGGAAAAGCTCCCATGTATAATCCAGAAATGTAGATTTTTACCTGCCGGGCAGCCTTTCATCCCTTCCATTTTCATATAACCAGGACAGCATTCATATAGCACAGTGCTGCACAGAGGGGGAAATCTCAATATTAAAAGAGAGAACTGCAAACGATGCACTTTCACATAAGATGAACAGAATATTAATTATTCCTACAATGTGCTAAGATTGTAGAATGCCAGCTTTTGTTTCTGCCCTTCGGATGCCAGATATTTATGCAAGTTTGATTTTTCTCTGCATCCCTGATGCAGTAGGGGGAAAAGTCCTGGATCTCGGTACTGAAGGATGGAAATTATTGTGTTTTTTTCTCTGTGCACTAGACAGATGTCCTTAAACAACATCCCTGATATAGCAGAATCCAGTCTTCCAACAAAATAATGTGGGAAGAGCAGTGATAATATCAAAATACAAATAGTTATGAATACCGAAAGAATGCTTTTAGGATAACTGTGTTAGCTGTGTCAGCGAAATGCTCATTAGTATATGCTACCTTGAAACAATAGAAATACATTAACCCACTCTAATATATGAAACCCTATCTCAGGTAAAATTGTTAGTATGAATTATACAAAATAAGAGATTTCTTTGGTGTTTTCATACATATACATGATATAATTTGTTCAAATTTATTCATTGTTACCCTCTTTAGTCTTACCATTCCATTTTTCCCCCATAAGATAGTATATTATGAGACAAGACTGGTCTTGAGCTCCCTATGAAGTTGAGGATGACCCTGAATTTCTGATTCTTTGGGCTGAAAACCATCATAGGGGTTTTATGTGGTATTGAAGATCGAACCCAAGACTTTGTGCATTTGGGGAAAGCAGTCAACCATGTAAGCTGCATTTATAATTAAGACACAGAGTTACTTTTTAAAAAATTATCGGTATATATTATTTATTAATTTATCAATTATCATTATTAATTTAACTGTGCTATACAAATTTAAATTTTCCTATTTTATTTTAACTTTATTTGAAGTTTCAAGAGTTGTCTGAACCTGAAATAAGGGAACTGCATGTGACCCTGATTCAAATCTTTATTTGCCCTCTTGTGACAATTATACTTCTGTGATCTTCACGGAAATAAGTAGACTAGGTAGAAATTAATTGAATATTCTTGTGATTTTGATTTATGCACATCATAAACAATAAAATTGAGACATGTCTATAGTAAGAGACCTGAAGATCAATGGAGTGAAAACAGGACATTGTCATTCTGAGACAAATGTCTTTACTAAACACTAATACAATCTTTTAATCAGCTCTGAAGCAGAAAAGCCACACTGCAGAAGGGCTAAGCTTGTAGACCAGTGGCCTGCAATCTCAACTGATAAGTGGACAACGTATTTATCTGAGAGAATGTTTCAAATACAACAAAAACATTTTGGTTTTGTTCCCAGAAAGCATGTATGCAACACACAGATTTTTTCCTATATGGCCAGAAAGTCAAATAAAGCAAGAACATGGCATAATAATTGCTTGGCACAGCTTGGAGGATGGGGAATTTGTCCTCACTATCTGAGTAGTAACAAAATGTCATAGAAAGCCAGCTAAAAATGTCACTTGCACCAATAGGGAGCCTTTGAAATGATTTTTGGATGGGATTCTACATTCTTGTAGACAGTATCTTAAACCTTAAGCCTAGGGATGCTAGTATTTTCTTGAGACCTGGCCTGTTTCTTTCTAGTAAATTCCCAATGTCAATGTTTAGCCAGAAGCCAACTTGAAAATCTGCATGACACAGAAGACATTGGTGACTTGGGCAGAAGAGAGTGGAGGGCCAGCCAGGCTTCCTCCCTGTCCATACCATTGGTTTCTTTGCTTAGTTGAGATTAGCACTTGCACTTGCCGCAGTGAAGAGATGTAAATGTGGTCTTGAAATGAAAGATACGGGAAGAAATTTAGCTAAGGGTACATTGTTAAAGTTTTGGTAAAAAGCCTGGCTACAAGCACAACTTTTGCTTAATGGAAAGCAAGAGACTCGACTTTGGTTGTGTGACAACTTTGACAATTACGTTATGAAAATAAGATGTTCTTAACTTTCAGAAAGAACATGAAAAACACTTTCCTTAAACATTCAACATGGGAAAGTCTGACTTCCCAAGGTTAAATAGTTCTGTGTTGACTATTTGTCCCAATAGCACAAGGATAGAAATAATCTATCTATTCATCTATCTATCATCTATCTATCATCTATCTATCTATCTATCTATCTATCTATCTATCTATCTATCTCTCTATCTCTCTATGCATTTATTTATTTATTTATTATTTTTATTTTTTAGGGTGTCTCACTTTGGAGTTCAATGTATCCTAGAGGTTGGGGCAGTCTTCTTGCCTCAGCTTCTTTGGAGGGTACCTGAAGGTCACCATGGTATATTAAGTAGATATTCAGATCCTTCAATCCTCAAAACTACATCATAGAGGATACAGTTCAGGTTGATGGCAGCAAGGGGGCCCTTCTATTATTTTCATCATTAGAATGACATGGAAACCCTTTCTGATTTACTGAGTTACCCTACCTTTGAGACAGCTCCTTCACTATAAAATGATAAATTGGATAAGTGATTCTTAACCTTTATAGTTACAGGGTTTTTATTTTTTCCTACCAATAGCTATCATGAAATAAATCAATAGCGTGCCTACTACATGGGCAGTAATGTTTTTCAGCTTTAAGTTGATCATTGAAATATATAGTAGAGCCTTAGAAGAATCATTTTTTAGCTACAGGGATATTCGACCAAGTGATGGGCCACTGTAATGGTTCCCTGGGGGATTGGGCAGCCTGTGGAAAGTGCAACTTCTTCCTAACTTTATACTTCAGTGAAAACACAGGGGTGAAGTGGAATCTTTATCATGATGTCTAAATGACTGAAGAAACATTGATTTGGGCCTTTACAATTTGACATTTTAGAACAATTTGTTCTTCTTGATCCTTTGTGTGTGTGTGTGTGTGTGTGTGTGTGTGTGTGTGTGTGTGTGTAGATATGAGAAGAGTAAATGAAACACAGAGTGTAATAGGCTGTCTTAAGATAGAAGAAGACAAAACAACAGAGAATGTACAATGAGTAGAGACCACATTTTCACATGAATTCAGGACATACCACATTGTCACAGGGCCTGCTTTGGCCCTCTCCAGCCTATGGACTTAGAGAGAAATCTACTCTTGTAACAGTGGTGTTGAGAGGGAGCTTCTCTCTGTGTGCATGAGCCTCTCTTTAAAACCACATGAGTTTGGACGGTGTCTTTAGACTGGGGCATGTGCCCAAGAAGAGGCGAGTACCATCCTGTAGGATCTTCAAACTGTCAATAAAGAGAAGGGTGAAAGACTCACGTTTTCTTCCCGCAGATAGCACCTTGATACCAGTTCTTACAGGAGCTGAAGTATTTCTTTTTGGTGCCCAGAATCTGCTGGAGGGCACAGACATTTGGGCTGGAGATAGAGGAGAGGGAAAAAGAGTTAATCGCTATGGCGCCTTCCTCTTCCCACTTACAGGTCAGGTGGCTGAAAGAAATGCTTGGATGAAGTCCTGATATTCTAAGATGGAATTTTAACTTTGTACAAAGCTAACTTCTGCCCCAGGTCTACTAAGTTGCTGAAAAAAGCAGAAGTCTAAAGGAGATAGAAAGAGGAGGGAGAAGAGAGAAAAAGGGGAGGGAGTACAGGAGGGAGGAGAGATTGTAGGGAGGGGAGGGTTGAGGAGGAGGGGAAAAAGAAAGAGAGAAGGAAAGGGAAGGCAAGGAAGACCACTGTATACTTGAGACTAATAACAGTATTTCAAAAAGTTAACTTGGCAGAGATATTAAACAGAATTAGACTTAGCAGAGTTTGAATTTTACGTACAAACTACTGTTAATAGTGAAAAAAAAAACATTGTTTTAAAACTAAGCATCTATTCATTTGGAGGATGGGCAGCTTTAGGATTTTTCTGAACAGGGGGATTGATGGCAAAGGACACAGGTCTTACTCACACTGCTGTGTGACTCAGTGCTTACAGAAGTATATTAGTGTTAAAAACTTTTGAACAATGCCTTTACACAAAGGAAATTTGTTTATTTAAAGAGAACAAGTAAAAGTATCCTTTTCTATTGCGATTTTAAGTGTGCTCTCTCTTAAATGGATGGAAATTCAACTCCATTGCTAAGAAGACTGTTCTGAGAACTCAGAAAATGAAATTCCCCTGAAGGCGTAGGGAGGAATGCCAAGAGTCCCATGCAAAGAGTGCAGATGTTTGCTTGAGTTACTAACATGTTTCTAATAACTTTTTTAAATCCTACATTTATCCTAGAAGATAAAAAAAAATAATTCAAGAAATTCAGAGAAGCAGATATTCAGCCCAGAGTTTAATTTTCATACACAAAACAAAGGAAATTCGCACTGATATCCTGTGAGACATCTCAAAGCCTTTGACATGATACCATCAAAGAGAAGACATTCTGATTTTTAAAACCACATTCTGCAGTAATGGAAAGAAAAAGCCAAGTAAACTGAATTACTAAGGATTACCCAACTGTATTTTGTTAATTACATTAAAATTGATAATCTACATCAATTAATAATGCTTGCTATGTTGATAGCAAGTATTATGTATTATGAGTTTAAGGCACACACACATATATGTGTGTATGTGTATATATATGTATATGTCATAGTAACTGTATATCTATCTACATCTATATATATGTATATTTACAGAAGACTCATTATTGTTTCTTTTCCTATTACCTTGCAATAAGCAAAACAATGACAGCTACCCTGGGGTGCATTTACAAGGAACTTCATGCATTTTTCTAGAACAAGCTAAGTGGGACAAAAAAGAAAGATAAAACAAGCCAGGGACTTACCCCTGATCCCGACCCCTGATGCGGCTGTGAGCCAGGACCTTGTCATAGTAACTGTTGGCGTTGGCAGGATTAACATCACACAGGAACAGCAGCAGCAGAGCAGATAAGGGCAGGAGAGGAACCATCTTCAGCCCTGAGCTCCGTCCAGGAAGAGATCTGGCCTGTGCTCTGGAGAGCTGAATTTATATAGCTCTGGGCTGTGGGAGGGAGCACGGCTGTGGGAGGGGGCGCTGGGCCAACCTGAAACTTGCAGCTGCCTTGCAGAAGCACCAGCCGCCCTGGGCTGTCCATGGGAGTCTCCTGGGTTCTGAGCAGTGTGAACTTTGTCTCCTATTTGTTTTCAATCATAATGAGCCTGTTTTTCGCTTCTATAGGTTTACTTTGTGAAAACAACTGTATTTGAGTTTAGGGGGCCTCTCTGCCATCTGCCTCGGGCACTCTCTGTCTCTGAGCTCAGTTACTTTCCTGGTTTGATCTTATCACACTTAAAAATCACTCCACAACAGAGCACTATGGTTATTTTTCACCAGAAGAGAAATCACAAAGGGGATTTAAACTAAATCCTGGATAGAATTACAATGCATATAAAGTACGAGTTCCACGGCTAACGTGGGAGAGGCACATGTCCCTTGAAGTCCTATGAAACTTGGGCCATGTCTTTTCAACTCATAATGAGTACAGAGGGTTAAGTAACAAAGATCTACTTTGGTTGAATTCATATATATATATATATATATATATATATATATATATATATATATATTCTGATAAGCCCTAGAAACAAGTATTACTAATCCAGAAATAATGTGGCAATTAAATGCATATTAAGAAACAGGGCTGCTGCCAAGAAGATCCTTCTGATTTTTAGAAGAACAACTGCACTCTCTTGGTGTTCAACTTCATCGTCCGTAGCTGAGGGAAGGCAAATTTTTTATTAGCTCTTCACACATGACAGGTCAGATGTGGCGAGTCCTTCTGATGAAGGAGCTGAGAAGATCAGAAGGTTCAGTAGGCAGGGAATGGAAACAGCCATCAGTCTCTGTGAATGCACAAATTTTAAAGCATCCCTAGAGGGGGGATGTTTTCCTGTGCTGTGTTGTGAAGTTCTCCCTCTGTTATGAGTATCAGTATTGTTTTCCCACTGACAAGGCAAAGACACCATGGCTGGATTCTCTATGTTTTACAGTTGGAAAAGCTTAAGGGGAGGCCACATTAGGCCAGAGAGAATTCCTTATCTGGAGAGATGTGTAAGCTTCCTGTGGGAATTGCCTTTCAGTGTTAAAATAATCCTGCAACTAACAGCTAATTTATTAAGTACACAGTCAAACAACACAGTCTGAAGATGAGTCAGAGGCCTCTGTCACTTCTGAAATTTTGGTATTAAAGGATTAAAAATGTACAAAACTATCTCTGGAGATATCATGGAAAGTAAACTATGTTTCTTCCAGGGTACTTGCGTGATAGAAACTCTAATCTCTTTTTTATATTTATCTAAATGAAACTATTCTAACTTTAACTGTTTTTTTTCTTATTTGCTTTGTAAATAGCTTTTGCTACTCTTTGTACAAATGGTGGGCTGTCAGTAACTGCGTAATGAAAAGGCAGCCCTATCTCATGCATTTAAGGTCTATCTGATATCAATCAACTGGCTGTTAGAATGTTTATGTACCATCATTTATTGATGAGGTTACTGTGATATTCTAACAAGTAACCGGCATTTACTTATTAGCACAAGGCAAAGCTAATTTTCATATGACAGAAAGGCATTCTGAAGCCCCCCTTTTACAGTTTCCAGTAATAGAAATCTGAAATCTTTCCACTCTGAGCATCATGTTTGAGACTTAACCAAACTCCCATGGAAGTAAACAAATGCTAAGCCCTCAAAAATATTTACCAATTAAGATCAGTAATGACATCAGGGAGGGTCTTCCAAACAAGAGCCAGAGACACATGTACCACCCATAAATCCAGAGAAGAAGAGCAGAGATTTTAGGTAAAGATGAAGAAATCAGAATACTTGAGAAACAGAGGCCAGGACAGAAGAGTGATGCTGTATGTTAATTGTTGGGAGAAAGTCCAAAAGCTATTAAGATCGGCTCTGAGCCAGTTTGGGAACAGCTGAGAAAAGGAAGGCAATTTTGAAACTGAGAATGGAAATTAGCCCAAGTTATGGAAGAGACTGGAGAAAAATCCACGGAAGGACACACTCTCTTCCGGGGCTCTCGTCAAAAGTCAGTCTCCACACAGGGCCCTTTCTCTTATGCTCTGAGAAACTATGCTGACCCTACTGCACCCTGCAATTTTCCTACCAGTTGGGAAGATGACGGAAATCATGAAAATGAAGTCTGACTTTTCAGGGCTGCAAAGTCTGACCCAGAGATGTAAGTCATTAATGAGAAAGAAATGGCTCATTATGTAACTGAAGAGAGAGAGATAGTGTGTCTGAGAGACAGGGCCGTTTGTCTCTAGCCATGGGATGCTGATTTATAGGCAGTTCTCTGTTATCTGGCCTCCTCTGGAGACCATGAGGTCATTGTACTGCCACACTTACTCACCACTGTGAAACCAACCTCAAACTCCGGCAGTCCCCGGGACTCCCCGAGGACTCTGTACTCCATAAGCCTGTGTGCACAAAGCGTGAGCAGGATGCCCTTGGTCTTGATTATATCACAAATTTTAAAATGCTTCTACTTTAACATGTGGTTCATAGGTTGTCATGGTATGTGATCTCAAAACTGCTTATGTGTAGATTACATAACACAACCCACTCTTATAGTCCAGCCAAGCCTTGAGGTTACCCCTGCACTTAGGAAAGTGCTCCACACCTGGAAAGTCCTCCGCACCTGGTCCATGGAGACGACTAGCCTTCTCCAGTCCTTCAAATGGACATTCTTATGCAAGACTCGCTGGTCTTTAGTTTCTTCAACTGAGGCCACTTTTAAAAAAGATTATTAGACTGAAAGAATTTAAATTAGGAGTCACGTATTAGTTTTCCATCTTTAAAATGAAGTGTATAAGTGAAATAAAATTGAGTATCATCAGCCAGCCTAAAGAGGTCAAGAAGGCAAGCTATAGGCTTGGATATTCAGATTGACACATTGTAAAGGCTGCCTATGTGAAGTGGGGCTTCTGAAGCCTTCTTTTCAGTATGATATTTCCATGGTTTTCCACCAGTGCCCTCTAACATAGTCAGCGGTGACACAGGAAAGACAACAGGAACAAAACTCAGGGAAAGGTGTGGTTCATTGCACACCAGAGTAGGAACCATGATCTCTTAGCTGTCATCGTGATAGAAGCAAGGTAGAAACCTTCGGGGTAATGGAGAGTAGGGTGGTGTTTTCTCCCTCACTTTGGACTCTGCCTTTGAAAGCCTTTTACGCAATGGATCCTTCCCCTGTTACGTAGTCAGCCATGTCATCTTCACCTTCACTGAACTGAATGCATTTGTGCATTTAAAACAGAATGTATTTTGTATTAGTGCTATCTACTTCGTATTTCTCTGGAGACATCTAGTGGAAAAAGTATGGTATGCAGATGTGTTTAGAAACACTGGTAATGTCCATCACATTTTGATTAAACTGATAAATTGAAATTCATAGAAAACAACTTAATTTCCAAATGCCAACCAAGTTGGGATTAATAATCTCTTGCAAGAAATCTCTTCAGGCTCCTGCAGAAGGGACTAATAAGTGAAGTCAAATCTGGATGAGAGCAAAGGTATGGTAAATGGTTGGACATACATTACTTTGCTTTCTGAGTCATTTTTTTTTCTACACTGGCTGGCACATGAGAAGAAAGCATGACTATGCGTGTACACGCACACATGCTGATACACAGGTGTGTGCCTACGCATGGAAGTCAAAGGCTGACATTGTGTGTCTTCCTCACTGTCCACCTTAGTTTATTCTTTAGGAATTTCACAAAATATATACGGTGCAGTTTGATAATATACCCTACTGTCTTCTAACTCTTCCCAGACACCCCAAGCCCAACTTCATGTCCTTCTATTTATTCATCTATCTATCGATCTATCTATCTATTGATCTATCGATCTATCAATCTATCGATCTAACTAAAACCATTGAGTTCCAAGTTAGTGCTAAGTGTGCGTGTGTGTGAATCTATCCCCCGGAGCATGGTCAACAATTGCTCCAATGGGCACATCTTGCCAGGCCAGTCATTATTGTAGTTCACAGGGCCCACACCTTTTGGTGACTTCTCTTCCCTAGCTTCCCATATGAGGTTCCAAAAGCCTGTATTGTTTGGGGTGGGGGTGACCCCTGACCACCAACTTGAAGAGATGTATCCCACATCGCTCACTGGGCTTTTTGTTTGGTGAACTGTGGCTTCTGAGAGAAGCATGAATGTATACTGCACTTTAACTCTCCTCCCCGCCCTCTCTCTCTGTATGTATGTGTATATATAAACTTACATATGTGTGTATGATATTATGAAACTTACACAATAGTTTATACTATATAAACTATATAATAGTTTATACTATATAAACTATATAATAGTTTATACTATATAAACTATATAATAGTTTATACTATATAAACTATATAATAGTTTATACTATATAAACTATATACACTATATGTGTGTATATATATATATATACACATATATATATATGCATATATATATATATATGCACACACTTACACAATAGTAAACTTCTATATGGCTTTTTCAGACATCCTTCATACTGTTTATTCCTTTCAAACCGTCCTCTATGCTCTCCTTCTATTCCCCATCCATTTGAACCTATCTGCTCATTATTTTCTTTCCCCCTTTTACTATTTGCTTTTTTTCTTCTAGCTTCCCCCTGCCATGGGCCCTTTCTAGTCTCCTGGCTTCAGGAGGTTTTCTCAGTTAAACACGCAGAGATCTAGAGAAGCAGAGTTAGGATGCACACAGAAGCAGGAAATTCAGTGTTTGTCTTTCTGGCTATGGGTTACTTTGTTTAGTATAACTATTTCTAGTTTCAGCTATCTTAGTTTGGGGCAATTTCTCCCTGAGCCCAGAGCACGTTGCTTAGTTATTGTGGACACCAGCAGGTTCTGAGAAACCCACAGAGTGGTTATCGTTCCTCCACCCTTGGGAGTTTTTTCTCTCACACAGTAGGTTGTAGGGTCCCATCTTACACTTCTACTTCTGTACACATTTTTTTTCTGTATTTATCTGTGCAAACATTAGTGCCAGCCATATATCCATGACACCTGCCACACATGCATATGTGACACATAGCTCCAAGATGTGAAAGAAAACGTGTTGATTTTAAGCTTCCTGATTCTGGGTTTTTGTGTTTAACACCACAATCTTCAGTTCCATTCATTTTTCTATGAATTATGTGATTTTGGCTTTCTTTATGCCTAAATAAAGCCTCCCTGTGTATAAACCCAGATCCCATGATGTATTTATCCATATCTTTACAGTTATTTAAATATAAGATATTACCTAGCACTGGGGACAATTTTACTTCTTTTTTTTCTACCTCTTTTATTTCTTCCTCCCAGATTATTGATCTAAGACAGAGGATTATATTGAGGAATACTGTGATGAATGTAGATCTTGTTATAGATCCGTCAGAGGTCTCAGATCCTAATGCTTTAATTTCCATAGTTCATATTAGCTATTATAAGTCCCCCCTCTCTCTGTGTGTCTCTCTGTCTCTGTTCCTGTCTCCTCTGTCTCTGTCTCTCTCTGGTTAGTTCGGCTAAGTGCTTGCCAACCCTGCTTTGTCATTCACACACTTATCTTTGCTTCATTTGTCCTCGTGTCCCTCATTAGTTAGTCTGAAGTTCATTCATTTCTATCTTGTTCCTTAGAATCTTATCCTATTGGCTGTTTGAGGTTGGTTTGTTCTTTTCTTCCTAAGAATTTAAAGAGAAATGTGAATTAATTCATTTGACAACTTCTTAATTTTTTTTAAACGAGCATTCAACAAGTATAGCTCAAGCAAGCTCAACACTGCCTTTGCTGGGACCCAAGGGTTCGGGGAATTCCATTTATATTTTCATTTGACTCAAACCATTTTCTTTCCTCCTTTGTTCCTTCAGTGACAGCCACAGATCAGTCAAGGGCACATTGTTCAACATCCTTGAATTTATACAGCATCTCAGATTTCTTCAGTTATTGTCTTCTCCACTCATTTCACTTTCATCTAATAAACTGTCAGGTTGTTTTGTTTTATTTTGAGACTTACTAATGGCATAAAGTATTTTAGAGAAAGTCCCATAGGCTTCTGAGAAGCCTGTCTGTTCCTTGGTGATTGATGGATGGATACACTTTGGACATCTAGGGTCCAGCTTAACTCTGAAATTTCATTTTTGGTTTCTGTTGGGGTGATTTACATTCCGATGAGAGTGAGATACTAAAGTCACACAAAATTATTATCACTGACCTTTTTGACCTTGATATCCTGTAGCAAATCTTTTGTGAAGCTGGGTGACCAGTTTCAGGACGGAGAGGCCTATTCAGTTGGAGCTTGCATCTTTTCTTTCTTGTCTTTTCGGCTGCTGTTGAAATAGAACAGCATCAGGTCAACCAGAACCATCTTTTCTGGGTCTTTCTTTCCTTTCATGCCAGCACCCTCTGCTGGTCACTCTCAGCTCTGCAGTTTATCGGCTAGAACGGGCTCTTCCAGCTCCCCAAGACTTCCCATTATGTAGAACATTTTTTAAAAATAAATTCATTCATTCATTCATTCATTCACTTTACATCCCAATATTAGCTTCCCTTCTCCCCTCCCAACTTCTCTTTTCATTCCCCCTCCCCTTCTCCTCTGAGAAGAGGGAGAGGGCGTCACTGATGGGTATCACCCCACTCTGACAATTCAAGTCAGTCACCCTAGGACTAGGCGCATCCTCTACTACTGAGACCAGACAAGGTGGCCCAGTTAGGGAGACCAGAATCCCTAGGCATGCAACAGATTCAGGGATAGCCCCTGATTCCCGCTACATATGTGTGTGGTGGGGAGGGGTCCATGGTTGCTCTTTGCTTAGTGGTTCAATCTCTTTGAGTCCCCAAGGGTCCAGGTTGGTTGGCTCTGTTGGTCTTCCTATGAAGTCCTTATCCTCTTCGGGTCCCTCAATTTTGTAGAACATAATAAGGCAAATGTTCTAGCCAAAAAGAGTCTCCAAGGTGCCTTAGGTGAGGTAAGCAAACAGAGAATGCTACGAAGTTAAAACTATTTAGGATAAAATTACAAATGCTGAGTTAATGAAAGGAAAGGGGTAGAGAAGTAGAAAAGGGAAGCAGAGTTAAATAAAGACAAGGTCTGAACAGGAGTTTTCAGATCACACACAGCATTAAACTTCACACTGTAGATAGAGATGAAGCTGCAGTGAGTCTACCAGGCTCCCAGCATTCCTAGTCCCTACCACAGTGATCCCTGTGACTCCAGAGGTTGGCCTACCTACTGAGCTCAGGCTTGGGTTAACAGACATCACAGATTTTCTCGGTGATAAGCTCATTTCCGAGTCCGAGGATCAGGAAATCAACAACCAAGCAATTGTCCCAGTCAAGTTTCCTGCCATCTGAACATCACAGTGTGCCCACGGCTGTACTAATCCTTCTTCATGACTTCCTTCTTTACGTCCTCATTCTGGAGTGGTGACAACTTACCCACACTTTCTGGCTCATGATTATTCTGTGTTTCAGGTTTCCAGGATGGCTCAGTCGTCAATAATAGGTCCTTAACAGGATGGTCTCTAACCACAGACTTTCCTCCTCCACATAGAGAGAAGAACAAACTGTGGCTTAAGTGTTAATTGCTCATGACCTGAGATCAGCTAGCAGAGGCATATCAACCGAGGAATTGTCTAGATCAGCCTGGGCTGTATGTATTTCTGTGTGAGACTGTCTTGATTATTGATTGATGAGGAATACCAAACCCACCATGGGAGGCACTATTTCCTGGACAAATAGACCTGGAATTAATAAGGAAAGCTATCTGAGCACATGCAGGCTTGCAGGTAAGCAGCTTGGGTACATCTGTTTGTTTCTCTCTACTCCTCACTGTGGGCCTTAAGTGAAAAAGCTATTCTGAGCCCTACCTTGACTTTGATACATTGTAACCTGGGATTGTAAGCCATGGAAACCCTGTCCTTTCCTAAGTTGCTTTTGGTCAGGATGGCCTATCCCCACAGCCCCTTCTGCACAGCTGACAACACCACCCAGGAAAAGTTACTGTCTTTCTCATAACACTGCAGTATATGAGCCTTCTGAAAAATGTGGACTTACTGTATTCTGTGGAAATGGACTGTCAGTCTCTGTTGATCAGGGTTATCTGACAAACCTTTGGTTACCAACTTTTTTGATGACTGGAATTCTATTATGTAGAGCAGGGGACACTTCACCTAATATAGAATATCCCCCACTGGCTCTTGTAGCACTAGTGAGAGACAGTGGGACCTTTGAGAGTGGGTCTGATGGGATGTCTTCTGGCCTCTTGAGGTCTTCCTCTTCTCTTTGGTTTCTGGTTATCAGATGAGCTGTTTGCATGCTCACAAGCACTCTCTTAAGCACTGAGCCAAAAGCAAACTGTTATTTCTCTCACAGTTTTGTTATAGTAATGGGAAACATGTTTAGCACACATGCACCTTTCTGGAATGTCATGAGTAACACTTGAGACTTTTCAGATAGATTTTTTTTTTTCTGCTTCCTTCCATGCTGAAGATTAAATCCAGGGCTTTGCAGAATTTCAAGGTGATCTTTTTTTATTTAGATCAGAGCCTGCTAGCACAGCTAAGGGTAAATCCTAAGTAAATCTTATCACAAAAAGATTAGCACCTCGTCTTTCCCCAAACAAGGATCAATTCTCTCTATCTCTCTTCTTTCTCAAAAACATACACATCACTTGAAGACTGAAGGGAGTTTCTGAATACTAATAAAAACTAAATGCTTTAAAACAAACAAATTAAAACTAAAAGCTTAGAGCCAAGAAAGAGATAGCACTATATACTTGAAAGAACCTGTGACTCTGGTCATCAGTGACCTGGGCTGACCCCTAAATTTTCCAGCCATAAGCTGCATGCTCACTAGGATAGTTACTTTTCTCTCTGTCTCCACTTCTTAGGCTAAATAATCAGCTAATAATATCTGTCCTTTCAACTCTTTAAAGATGCTTTGAGTTGTTTCCAAAGTAGGAGACAGGTTTTAAGTAAATTTCTGAATAATTCTTGTGTGTTGTTGAACCTGACAGAAGAAGTCATCACTCTCAAACTGTCAACTATGAATCCCAGCAGGTGGAAGCCCAGGGGCAGCTGGACAGTGTCTGCCTGAAACAGCCATCTCTCGAAAGCACCAAAAATAACAGTCAAAATGTCTCAAGTTCTTTCTTCTTAAAGATGGAGTGAACTGTGAATAATAGTTGTGTTACCCTGGGAAGCAGGTAGGTAGAAGATGGAGAATGATTTAGCTCTTGGGAGAGCACCGTGTGGAGAGGAAAGCAGGGAGGTGCTGTTGAAGCTGTCCGAGAGCACAGTTCTAGAACAACTCTGAAAACAGAGTTGTACAGGAGAAAAGCAGCTTGAATGGGAGAGGAGATAAATAATTTTGTTCGGAAAATTGAAAGATTATTTTAATGTATCTCATTTAAGAGACAAAAACCTTGATGCTGATATGATTATTATGAAAATGTATCAAGATGCTGGGCAGTAATTTTCCCAGCTTATTTATAAATACGTGGAAATTAAAATTTTAGGGGCTGGAGTGATAGCTCAGTGGTTAAGAGCACTGGCTGTTTTTGCAGAGGATTTGAACTTAGATCCCAGCACCCACATTGGGTGGTTCACAATTGCCTGTGGGGAATCTAACACCATTTCTAGCCTCTATAGGCATACACACACACACACACACACACACACACACACACACACGAAAATCAAGAAAATTGCACAATTTTTAACGTTCTTTTTTAGTATTTTCTCTGTAAGGTGTTAGATAGAGATGTTTTATTGTTTGTGTGTCTTTAGCTAGTTAGTTTTGATATTTTGGTTTGGCTACCAAGAGACTTGTACATATACTCCTCACAAAAGAAAAAAAAAAAAAACAAACAAGGACCCAACAGTCTGCTTTGCAGGGTGTCCCTAAAGGTAGCCGTTTCTTATCGATGGGTAAAACAATCAAAGAGTAGAGTCTGATCTCTTTGCTTGGTGACTGTTCAGGTCAAGCTTCATACAGCCTTGTGATGCATTTGTGCTAAATTGTAGTGAGGGTTTTTTTTTTTCTCTTAAAGTCTTTGCAGGTCTTCTCTGTATGCCATGTTGGCTTATCAAGAAGAAATCCTGGGTCAAAATCAGTGTTGCTATTTTTGTTGATCATGTTGCCATAGTAATACATCCCTTGTGGTTTAGAAAAGCCTTCTTTTGCTCAAGTGCTATTTTTATTTACTTCAAAGTGAAGCTGAGATTAAAAACACAATGCTTACAGATTTAAGGACCATGTCCAGCATAAAGACTGAGATAACCAATGCACGCTGCCTTTTCACATTCCGTATATGCTCTAAGTCTTAGGGATTGTAGTGTCAGAATGACCAAGGGAGCAAATGGGTATTTGTGTCTGTTTTATTTTCCATCTGTGGTCATATGGGGGGTGGGGTATTATTTCCCATCAATATTTGGTTTGATGTCAAAACATATGAAGCCACACATACACCTCAAGAAGTATAGACCTTTATGACATACACACTGTGCCTTCTCTGCAAAGCAAGGAGGCTTCCCGGGAGCTTCCACAGTAGCTTAGGAGAGTGTGAAGATAAGGACTGACTAGGCTTTTATTGGAAGAATTAGAGTTCTGGGTCACAGCACATGCTTTCACAGAAGGTGTGGGCAAGCTTGAAGCCCCTGAGCTTTCTGATTGGCAGGAGTCATGTAATGAGGCTTGTGTCTGTTAGTGATATGTTGATGACAGATCAAACTGTGTATAGTTGTCTTTTTCATCCCACTTTTCTCATGTAAGCTGAGACTGTAAATATGTGAAATAAAATTATATCTGATGGTTATTAATTTATTTGTGGTAAATATGGTATATATGTATACCTGCATCAATCAGATGAAATGGCATGGGGGGTGGCGCTGACAACTGAATTACTAGGATGGTTACCATGCAGTGGCAGAAAAATACTCCTCAGTCCACTGAAGAATAGAAAGCTTCCTCCAGAAGCAGTTTCTCATTTTCTACCTTTTTTGTTTCTCTGTTCTGCCTTCCGTTTTATATTTTTCCCCATGGGATTTGTGGATTAGAGGTAATAACATTCCTTAGCCCACAGAGGGCTAAGGAATTCCTTAACCAACAAAGGGAATGTTGAAGTTCCTTTCTTGTCCTATGCTGCTGTTAATTTCTTTTTTAAAAACGCACCCAACTTGGTCATCCTTTTCTTCTCATGAAAGCTCATGTAACTGTAAATGGAATGTATGTGGTTAAAAACACACTATGGTTTGCTTCAGTGTGAGTACATTATGAGTTTGCACATGTAGCACTATTTGGCGTGCATACACACACACACACACACACACACACACACACACACACACACATCATATGCTCAATACTAGTCTTAACATTAACCAAGTGGCTATATGTAGATTCTATCCATTACTTCTAAGCATTGATTATTAGTCAATTATATGTGCATAGACTGCTGTAGCCTCTGCTAGTCATAAGAGGCTAGAGATTTCTTTTGGGTCTACTTTCTTATCAGACATATTAGTCAGTGTTTTATAGAAGGGAATAGCTCTAATGAATATATCTTACTGAGGAGTTTAGACTGTCTTATAGCAAATATCTGGACAGTTTAACAATGACTGCCACCATAGTGGAGAAGTTGAGAACCCAGTAACTGCTCAGTCCACAACCCTGGATACTTGAGCAGAAGTTCTGGAGGATTCCTGGAGAGACACCAGTCTTCAGTTCACATTGAGGGGCTGAGGAAGCTGCAGTCTGGTATCAGTGAAGAATCTCTGGGACCAGCAGTACACCTAGGATGGGGGAAACTCCTAGAAGTTTATGGGAGTAACCTCAGCTGAGACTCCCAGCAGCTGGGGGGAGACTAAATTGGCCACCTCTTATAGCCAGGAAGGACTTCCAGGGGAGAGAGGGGGACAACACACCCACAACAATTTTGACCCTAGATTTATCTTACCTACAAAATGAACAGGAATAAAGATTGGATACAGGGTGAATGGCCAAAAAATGAATGTTCCAACTTGTGTCCTATCCTATGGGAGAAAGCCAACCTCTGAGACTATTAATGATACTCAGCTATGCTTGTGGACAAGAGCCCAGCATAACTGTCTCCTGATAGGCTTCATCCAGTAATTGATGGAAACAGATGCAGAGACCCACAGCCAGACATTAGGTGGAGCTTGGAGAGTCTTATGGAAGAGTCAGGGGAAGGATTGAGGAATCTGAAGGGGTGAGGGACACCACAGGAAGACCCACAGAGTCAACTAACCTGGACCCATGGAGGCTCACAGAGCCTGAACCACCAACCAAAGAACATGCAAAGGCTGGACTTTGGTCCTCTACACATACGTAGCAGAAGTGCAGCTTGGTCTTCCTGTGGGTCCCCTAACAATTGGAGTGAGGGTTTATCTGACTCTGTTGCCTCCCTTTGAATCTCCTTCCCGTATCGGGACTGCCTTGTCAGGCCTCAGTGGGAGAGGATGTACTTAGTCCTGCTGGGACTTGATGTGCCAGGGTGAGTTGGCACCCATGGGGGGGGGGGACTTCTCTTTCTCTGAGAACAGGAGGGGTAATGGAGGAAGGAGTTTGTGACAGTGGTAGTGGGAAGAGAGAATGGAGGGGTCTTCAATCCAGATATAAGGTGAATAAATAAATAAATAAATTAATGGGGAAAGGAAGAGTGGCAGTGGCTGTGGCAGCAGAAGGCGGGCAACAGCCTTGATGAACTGGGAAGACGATACAAAGGCAATGAAGCAAATAACGAAGCTCTCGCATGAGCCTGTGATCTGGTTGCTGCTAGAAGATTCGGTCCACACTGAGGGCAGGTCATCCCTCTATAAATAACTAGATTAAGAAAAAACACTTAGAGGTATACCAGAGGCTTATCTCTTGGTGGATTTCAGATTCAAGTTGACAATTAAGTTTGACCATCATAGATGTCCTGGGCTTCTGTTGTATTCTCAAATCCTTGGGCTAAGGTAAAATGTTTGCTTTCCTGTATGTCTATGTCTATGGATACACCTATAAGGTAAAGACAGCCTATGGCGTGTCTAGTCAATGTATTATTTGCTTTTCAAAGTCCTTCTGAATACTTACTGTAGTTTACTCTCGTCATTCAGTGAGCTGAGATATGATTGCCTTTCTTTTCTGGCTTTAGTGGCTAAAATCTTGGTAAAGATAAATTAGAATAAGTTCCAACTAATAGATCATAGAATAAAACTGGTTTTTATGAAAGTTTACACTAGCCTGGATTAGTTAAAGTAGATGTCTATCAAAAAGTTGTGATAAATGGGCAGATTTTAAGCATAATTAGTGGAGCCTAGTATTACCCAGACCCAGTGGCAGTTGGAGAAAATCATCCATTATTGCAGCATGGACCTTAATTTGACTTGGTACTAATTCTGTCTTGCTTCATCTAGTTTCTAAGTTTTGGTACAGATTAGGTCTCAGTACATTGGGTCTGAGCAATACCAAGTAAATCTCAGAAATGCAGCATTTATTATGAGAGTCGCTTAAGACTGATCTTGAAGATGGGACTTGTGATACCATGTGGGAATCTAGAAACGTCTATTCCTGTGCTCCTTCTGTTTTTAATTTGATGGCTAACTTTACATATGTAACTTTATCTTACTTACTTGAAGTTGAATTTAAAGTATTGGAATGGATGATTTTGAGATTCCTTCCAATCTGAAATTCTCTAACTATAGCATGCTTGTAATTTACATGGGATAATAACTTTCAAATAACAAAGATTTAAAATAGTCTGCATCTTTATTTGCATTGGCACAAATCAGAAGTAACAATGATTATCTATTTGGTACACAATGCTTTTGTGTACCTAAAACATGTCTTTGAATTGATTTATATCAATTAAAGTATCATTATACAATATGTATTAGTACTAGGTAAGATACACTTATCAGAGGTGATAAATTCCCTTCATTAGTTGAAGAAACATTTTCCAGCAGTTACTGAATGGCGTGCACAACTAGTCAAGGTGAGGAGAACAAGCCACATCGAATGTTCAGCCTTACATGCGACTTCTACATCATATCTGCTCTTCCCAAGGCTTGGGTATCATTATAGAAGTGGGGTTGGAAGAATTGTGAGATCCAGGAGTGGTAGATAACTCAAGGAAACAGTGTCTTCCAGACACAGCAGATCGATTACACATATTCAGTTGTTACAGCATGCAAATGCCTGTCAAATCCTCAGGCCAGTCTCAATCCCAGCATGGAGATAGGAGGTGGACACAAAGTCCCACCCCTAGCTGAGGTGCTATTAGCAGCCCAGAGTTGCTGGGAGAGGGAGAGTCAATTTTCTCTAAGAGTACATACCCTACTCCAGTCACCCATACCCCAGTGGAAGACCACACCTCTAAGAATATATGGGCAGCACAAATTAAGCTTTACAGATTTTTTTTTAAGGACACAAAGTTGAGTGAAGAGGGAAGAGGGTTGGATTTGGAGGAGTTGGGGGAAGATGAATATGATCAAAACACATCATATAAAATTCTCAACAAACTGATAAAATTGCATGGGCAGTGAATATTTTCCTTTATAAAAGTGTCGGACCTGACACTAGGTCTAATCTCCATTCCACCTTCACCCTTCAGTCATGTACACAGGTAGGTGTGATTGACAGGCCTCAGGCCCTAGAGAGATTTACATACTAATAAGGTACCTGAAGGCCAGAGGGTGGAGCCAATTAAGCATTCCTCCCCAGCCCCTCCCCATCTTTCCCTCCCTGTTTTACTCAGGTCCGCCCTGGGTTTTATGGGGTGTGCATCCAGATCCATCCACTATCCGTCATGCCAATAAACCAGTTTTGGAAACCCAGGGACTTCCTCGTGTGTTGGGGCCGAGCTGTGAGGAACTGTGGAGAGGCCTTTAGTCAGCAGCTGGGCCTAACTTCCAGCTGGAGGAACCCAGAGCGTTCCCAGCCAACTACCCACAGACTGGTATGAAGAACCCTGCGGTTCCCCAGGTTTTTTACCCACATAAAAAACAGAATATAAGTAGCTATACTGCCTTACAAAAGTTTTCATGGCAGACAGGGGCAGGGATGATTGATGCTGACTTTGCTGACAAATGTTGAGTGACATTCTTGAGTAAGTTTGAGGACTCAGAAAGGTCTCTACTTATGTGCAGAGGACAGGGAATCATGTGCAAAATTCTCTATGGGATTTGTAATTCATTGCGCTGGGATTATTGTCCCATTTAAACTCAAGGTTCCTATGGGCAAACCTGGGTAGAAGAGGGCAAGATTAAAAAGGAGAAAGCATGCAGTCTGGTAAGGAAGCAGCAGAGCTAATTATTAATTATAATTAATAATTAGGATGTGGCCGGGCAGTGGTGGCGCACGCCTTTAATCCTAGCACTTGGGAGGCAGACGCAGGCAGATTTCTGAGTTGGAGGCCAGCCTGGTCTACAAAGTGAGTTCCAAGACAGCCAGGACTACACAGAGAAACCCTGTCTCGAAAAAAACCAAAAAAAAAAAAAAAAAAAAAAATTAGGATGTGATATTCCAGGTACTCAAGAATCTACTGACTTTTAATGCTGTTTTTTTCATTGTAACTAGCATGAGTTCCCTAAGGAATTCCCTGGTTAGGATAAACAGAAATGAGAGAAAGCTCTTAGTTCCATTATAGTAGGTTCATGTAAGCAGCTAAATTTATCACATTGACGAGGTTTCTCCAGTGGGAAGAACTACCTGGAAGAATTAATGTGACAGGTGTCTGTTTGAAGCAGATTGTGTTTCCTCCCAGCTGTGATGTGTGCATGCATGAACCTGTGCACAGACTCTGCAGAAAGATGTTTTCAAAGGTCAAAGTCAGTGTGAAGATGTCCCCAGGGCTCTCTTCCTGACTGAAGCTCATAACTCACCCTCCCTTCCTCACAAGCAAAGGGCTTGAGAGTTAGTCTTGTCATGTTTTTTCAAGTCTCCTGGTCACATCTGAAGGACAATTCCCACACAGATGCCAGTCGCCACTTCACAGAAAGTGAGAGGGTGGGAGCCATGGCCAGGGACATAGTTTTTGCTGGAATTGTGTTATGAAGGTTGCCATTACATTTCTGTTGGAGTTAAGTAATTGAATGGTATTCTGGTAAGAAAAGCATGCTTCCATCACTTCATAGAACTGGTGATCTAAATGGAAAGGTAGACAGAAGACATTAACAAAGGGAAATTGTCAAAGAACTTGTGTGTCCGTTTTTGTTCCTGCTCTGATTAGCTGATAGCCAATTCTGTTCAATAACCATCAGCATATATCAGACAGGGAAAAATTATAGAGAAAAAAGTCACAACAGTAATTCTCTTAAGTGTGGTATTCTAAAAAATTATCATTTAAGTTTGTTCTCAGCTTAAATGTATTCAACTAACCTTTGTAAAATTTCATGACAACAGAGTATGCCTTGACTTTCTACACTGCGGCAATCTTGTTCCCCCCACCACATCTTGTTCCCCTCTCTCACCTTCTCTCTCCAACCCTCTCTCTTCTCTCCCACTCTCTGTTATTCTGCACACGAAACTAACTTTGGTTGCTGTAGCATTTGGCCTTTTATTTGTTTCAATTATATGCACCCAATAATCAAATGATTGAAATCTTTATCCTTGTCTGCAATGATTACTGTTGGTAATTACAGGAATCAAGGGGTCTCAGATGAGAACAGCTTCAGTAGGCTTAGCCTGCTAAAATCATTTCTCTACAATTAAGTTAAAATACAAGAATTCAACTGAATTGTTAATGAAAACTGCATTTACTGTCATACTGTACTTGTTTTCCTGGCACAGATCACTCTTGGGTTGTGCAGGGTGATTTTTCTTTAAGGCTTAATGGCGATTCTACATTGAAGTTTTCTGTGGAGACCAAAAACAAGAGGGCGGGGAATTCCTTTTAACTTGTATTTATGGTGTGGACTTTTGGCAGGCTCTCAGATGTGAGAGGAAATAGTTAACTGCAGTTGTATGTTGTGTGATAATAGCTTCGTGCTCACAACTTCCTTATAATTTTATTTTATTATGATAGCGATATGTAAGTGAAACAGAGCAACTCCTGCTTTATTTTTCTTGCTGTCTTCTTCCTCCCTCACCCCGTCTGTCCCATTCTCTTCTTCCGTATGCTTCTTTGAAGTATGATGCATGTGTTAAAACATGCCTTATTCTGTAAACACGTCAATGGACGTTGAGTACACTGAAAGTTTCCTCCGTGTTGTTATCCTCCACTGACCATGGATACGCTAAGTGAGATACGCGCACTCTAGAAGCGGTTGAGCTGTACTCATCCCACCAATCCTACTGTTTTGGTTTGTTTGAGGAACCCTAGCGAAGGTGTGTGACATGTAGGATGAACACGTGTCTCTGGGGTCTTAGCAGACGTTAGTTACCCCAAACCCAAGAGTCCTCCTGTTCCCTGGAAACACCACAGCTGTGAAGAAGAGACACGGCGGAAACATGAACGAAAGCAACAGAGGCAAGTCTGTTGGGGGAAGCTTTCAGATAGTTGTGGTCTGTGGAAGCCATCCTAAAAATTGTGAGCTAGAAATGAAATTAACTCATCCAAATGGCTATAAAAATTCAGCTGGGTCAGTTTCTCACGGCACACTATGCATTGTTCTGGTGGCAGTTTTTATTGCTTTTGATTTTTAACTAAAAGTATTGCATGATGGTGTCAGAGCCCAGTACTTTGACTGTGCCAGGCAAGGGCCCTGTTGCTATGTGGTATCCCTAGCCTCTTTATTCCCTTATTGAACAAAATTGTAATTTTTTAAAATAATAAACCTTCTTTATTCCCTCTCTCCTTGCCTTCAGCAATAGGTCTCCAGAAACCATTGATTTCAGATTTTACTTCCAGTTAAAAACACAATCTGTTGCAGTCTGGGGTGTCTTAGACTTAGAATATCACTCTGTAATTAACCTATACCATGCCCGCCCACCTGGGTAAGGACACTCTCAGAAACATGATTAATCAAGAATGAGGCTGATTCTTTTTGTTAGACAGGAGAGTAATACAGATGCTTCCGTGCCCACAAAGGTCCACACGGGCTCTGGGAAAGTAATTATCTTAGGAAGTCTTGTGCCATTCCAGAGTCAATCTGTTTTGTATCTTTGTTATATAATTACCACCAATGTTATTTTTGTAGTCATCTAGTGTGTGTGTGTGTGTGTGTGTGTGTGTGTGTGTGCTCATATAAATGCATGACTTAGCAGGTACAAAGAGAGGTCAGAGGATGGCCTAAAGATGTCTTCCTTGATAACTTCTCCGTCTTATTTTTTGACCCAGGTTTGCAGTGAACCTGGAGTTTTCAGATTTGGCTAAAACAGCTGACTACTGAGATCCTGACATCTGCCTGCCTTCATTCCCCACACCTGAACTCAGGTTGCCAGGGTTGCACAGAAAGCACAGCCCTCCACACCATCTCCCTAAACCACAGTCCTCTCTTCTTTCCTAGGATCTCTTCCATAAACGCATTCATTTTGAAATCTCAAACCGTTATTTTCTTGTTTATTTTTTGTAAAGAATTTATATTTAAAAACTACTCTTGGGTTCAGTCTTTAAAAGCACTGGCTGCTCTTTCAGAGGACCTGGGTTCAATTCCCAGGGCTTTTATGATGGCTCACAACCATAGGTAACCCCAGGGGATCTGATAGCCTGGCTTCTCTAGGCACTGCATACATGTGCTATACATACATGCAGGTTAAAAGCTCATACAGATAAAATTTAAAAAGAAAACACTCTCTACTTCCAGAATAACTCAGAATAACAATTCTCCCATTTCTGTTTCTCTGTCCCTTATAGTTTATTCTCTATGGGCACAGAACTCAAAAGCAGGGATTTAAAAAAAATATTATTATAAACATAAAATAGATTGTATTTTTATATTTTATTTCATATGTTTTTCCATTTTGTCGAAAATAGCCTTTTTCCCTCACATAACTTATCCTGATTACAATTTCCTCTCTCTCTACTCCTCCCAACTCCCAAGCCATCCAGATCCACACTCTTTGTGCTCCTCACTAGAAGACAAGCAGGCTTCTAAGGGATAGGAATAGAATAGAATAGAATAGAATAGAATAGAATAGAATAGAATAGAATAGAATAGAATAGAATAGAATAGAATAGAAGAAAATCATCATCATCATCATCATCATCATCATCATCATCATCACCATCACCATCACCATCACACATTGGAATTGGACAAAACAAGTAAGCAGAAAGAAAAAGTCCCAGGAAAACACACAAGTAACAGATGCAGATGCAGAAAACCATCATTTGCATACTCAAGAGTCCCATAAAAACACTAAGCTGGAAGCCATAATACATACGTAGAGGACCTGCTGTAGGCCTGTGCAGGCCCTGCAATGCGATCCCAGTCTCTAAGGGCTTTGGTCATGTTGATTTACAGGGCCTTGTTTTCTTGGTGTCCTCCACCTGGCTCTTACACTTTTTTTCTGACTCCTCTTCTTCAGGTTTCCCTGAGTCTTGAGGGGAATGATTTGAAGGAGACATCCTGTTTAGGGCTGAGTGTTCCAAGGTCCCTCACTTCCTGCAGAACGTCTGCCTGTGGGCCGTGTGTTCCCATCTGCTTCAGAAGGAAGCTTCTCTGATGATGGCTGAGCAAGGCCCTGATTTATGAGTTATAGTAGAGTGTCTGGGAGTTATTTTATTGCTATAGCATTTTTATTTGTGTATTTTAGAACAGTAGATTCCTGGTCACTCAAGCAATGTCAAGCATAGGTTTCATCTCATGGAGAGGGCCTTAAGTCAAGTCACATGTTGGTTGGTTACTCCTACATGCTTTGTGCCACCGCTGCCCTAGCAGAGCTTGCAGGTCAGACATGATTGTACATCAGAGGACAACTGGGTTGTTGTTTATGTTTCCCCTTTGGTGGTGTGCAGAGTACTTTCCTGTACCAAAACCACTGGCAAGTAAAGGTAAAGGTACTATGTAGGCTCCAGCTCAACTTCTCTATGTTCAATGAGTTCTGTATGTATTGTCTTCAGCAATGGGGCCTTGCCATCAGTTTGCGGAGAACAACCTACAATCTTGGCAATAGTATGGGTTGTTTAGGGATTTCTATGAGACCCCCCCCCCCAACAATTCAATTAGATGTAGCCCAATACTGGTACAGGAAGCTTCATTAGCTTCATTTGGTGACAAATGAGTTGTCCAGTTTGGGTTCTGTTGGTGATTTCATTTAGATGACTTTAGTGTGTGTGTGTGTGTGTGTGTGCGCGCGCGCGCGCGTGCGCGCGCATGTGTGCATAAAATGAAACTTCTAGAGGTTTTTATACTACCCTTCAAGTGCCCCTAAATTTTAGTGATCTCTCCCCACATTCTCTCCCACCTCTTCCCCGGCTCTCTATTTAACCCTTCCATTCCAGTTGCTCTTCTATCCATTTTTAATTATCTATGTCCCTTTTTCCTTTCCTAGGGAGATCTATATGTCTCTACCCAATCCCTTACTCCATACCTACCCTCTGTGGTTCTCTGGATTGTAGTTTGGCCATTGACTTAACAGTTAATATCCATATATAAACCAATGCATATAATACTTGTCTTTCAGGGATTGGGTTACCTCACTAAGAATGATCATTTTTAGCTTCATCTGTTTACCTGCAAATATCATAATTTTGTCTTTAAAATGGCTAAGTAATCTTCCATTGTGTAAATGTACCACAATTTATTTATTCCTTCATCTGTTGGAGGAAATCTATGCTGACTCCAGTTTCTGTCTATTGTGAAAAGAGCACCAATGAACAGGGTTCCAATGTCTCTATGGTTGATGAAGCATCTTGGCGATACACTCTCAAGAATAATAGTCAGATCTTGAGATAGAACGATGCCCATCTTCCCAAGCAACCGCCACTCTGATTTCCAAAGTGGCTGTATGAGTTTACACCCCCCCCCCCAAGCAGTGGAAGGGTGTTTCCCTTACCTCACATCCTTGCCAGCATGAACTGTCACTCATTTTATTGATCTTAGCCATTCTGATGGGTGTAAGTTAAAATCTGAAAGTAGTTTTGACTTGCATTTCCTTGGTAACTAAGGATGTTGAACATTTCTTTAAGGGCTTTTCAGACATTTGAGTTTCCTCTTTGGAGAATTCTCTGTTTAGATCTGTAACTGATTTTTAAATTGGGTTATTTGTCTTTTTTTCTTTTCTTTCTTTCTTTTCTTTCTTTCTTTCTTTCTTTCTTTTCTTTCTTTCTTTTTTTTTTTTTAGTTCTTTATATACTTTGGCTATTAGGCCTCTATCAGATGTGTAGTTGACAAAACAAAACAAAAAAGAAAACCTCTTTTCCTATTCTGTAGGCTGTCAAAAAGCCAAATATGTTCAATTTTTCTTGTGCTTTTTGAAATACAGGTTTTCCACCCCTCCCCCAGGCCCAAGTTATTACTCATCTATGTATCCAGCCAGGACAGAGAGCTAGGAATCCTTGAAGTCTCTGTTCTTCCTATCCACCCTCCTGAGTTGTTCTTTAACATTATCTGTAAGTTTCATTAGCATATATACTGTCCTAATTCTGTAGATTTCAGGACCTAGCCTGAGACTGACTAAATGGTATTATATGATTTTTTTTTTCTTTCTGAGTTTAGGCAAGTATGTGATTTGGTAGGGACTGGAGAGTTGCCTTTGGAATTAACAGCCTTACTATTCTCGCAGAGGACTCAGATGTGCCATACAGCACCCACATTGTAGCTCAATCTCCAGTACCAGGGCATTCATTGGTCTCTTCTGACCACCAGGGGCAGTATATGTATGTGGTGCACATAAACCTCACACAGGTAAACACTCATACCCATAATCAAGAAAGAAATCATCTTTTACAAAGTCTGATTTGGCAATGATAACTAGTATTTGAAGAGTGACAATACTTGATGATGTGTGCGAGTTTGCAGGCTCCTTCTGCTGCCCTAAGGTGAATTATAGTTTCATTTTATTCAAGTTGTACTAAGAGAGGGCACTCACATACCACTTGGTCTTAATTCTTGGGTTTTTCTCATTCTTATCCTCAGTCTGGTCTTGCTTGGGTAAATAGGTCTTAACACAGTGATGTTTTTTGGAAGGAAGACTCTGAAATACAACTTGGTGTCCATGCTCCTCTCCTTGCACAGATCTCTTAGCTCAGTTTAAAAGCTTTGAATCATCCACCAAGCTGCGTCCTCCCGCTTTCCATGCTCATGGCTGTCACATAAAGCATCAGTCTGATTCAATATCCCTAGTACACCCTGTATTTGATGAGTAAGCCTATAGTAGAAGTAACTAGGTTTAGGTAATATTTAATAGAGGCACCTAGTTAATCTCCCTCCATTCATTTATCCACACGGGTAGGTCAGCACTGTCCATAGAAGCAAATGATCAAAAAGTACAGCCAATAAAAATTCTTCTTCCTCCAGGGAGAATGAGAATGGCCAGCATCAAAACCAGTCCTTTAAAACTCTTTGTTAACTGACATTTCTCCAGACTCTGGCTGTCCCTTCATTCTGACAGACACCTTTTTTTCTATCTAGATTAATACAGTATATCAGTTTGAGCCTGAGGTTCATTCTGTTTTCTCATGGTGAATTACAGTTTTTATTTGAATCAAGTTGTATCAGAGAGAACTTATTTAACACTTATTCCTTATTTCTTTGGGCTTTCTCATTTTTATCCTCAAATAATGGGAAAAAGGTGTCATGATCCATGGTTCCTCGCACTTGGAAAAAATGCTCCTAATTGGCTTTTCCACCTTTTAGTCATGCTGACACAGAGTGACTTGATCCAGAATACTGTAATAAATAAATCAGTAATGTACTAGTATAAAACTATAAATTGGATTTTTTTACTTCCAAGTCTGATAGTTAAAGAAGAACGTTCTGACATAAATTTAAGTATGTACCCTTAGTTATTATCATCAATTAAACAGGATTATATCTGACTTTGTCTCAGTTTAGTATTCTCAAACTAGTAATGTGAAATCAGGCATTCTAGTTTATAGCTTGGCCATCACCATGGAAACAGGAAGTAAACATCTAGGCTGTATGTACCAAGCTTCTGATCCTAGCTGACTTGAGTGTGTGGTTGCAGAGGAACAAGCTACAGATTCGGACAGAGTTAGGTTCCAGAATGCATGTGCATTCATAATTAATTGGTCTGATGTCTCCAATAACAACTGGAAACTGTTTTGTATTGCAGTAATTATTATTTGGGGTGTTTTTAATCCCACTATGACCAAATAGTTACCAAATAAAAGACACAAAACTTTTAAATTTATAATAAGCCTTATAGCACTAGAGCTGGGCAGATATCAACCCACTAAACTGTTTTGTTTGCTTCCCTGTCTTTATCCCAGAGATACTAATTACTCACCATATGTTCTACCTCGGCTGCTCCTGCTCCATCAGGCCAGCCCTCATGGCCTTGTGTTCACGATCCACACTACCCCATGGCAACCTCCTCCTCTTCTTCTTCCCCCTCCTGCTTGAGACCCACCCCAACCCTGGAATCTCACTCCACCCCCTTTCTTCTGCCCAGCTCAGGCTGTGGGCATTTTTATTAGCCAGCGATAATTTGGGGGGCAAGATTTGTACAACAGAAGCTGATATACGTGAGAATCTCTTTGTCTTGGAACAGCCACATCTTGGGGTACAGAATTTAGCATGTGAATACAGGCAGCACCAGACCAACCCTCTACAGTTTTTTCTTTAAGTTGTTTTGGATATAGCCCAGAAAAAGCAAATTAGTGAGACACTGTCAGTGGGCCTAGTCCTTCTTCCTCTGAGAGGTATGTACAACTGCCTTGTCACTATGTCCCTTTTAACTTTGTCTCTAATTCACAGCAGCTTTTTTTAATTTTCAGATGGCATGGACCTCGTGTTCTCATATGCTTCACCCTACCTTTTCCTTTTATTTTCACCTTTCAGCTGAAATAACCAATTAGTCTGATGATAACTTTTTCTAAAGAAGTAATTTGAACACTAATCTCCAAAATGACAAGATTTATCCTCTTCTTGTCCAATATAATGAGCTGAAGTAATTTAATTCTAAAAGCTGGTAAATCCACAAATTACCCACAGGCATACTTTCCATATCAGTTAAAATTCCATTACTAAATAGAGTAAAATTTAAACTGTGAAAATTGCAATCAGCATTTGAATCCACTTGTCTGTCCCTTGCTCCTCACTGAACAGTAAGACTATAATTTGATGTGCATGTGAAGTACCATATGGGGGTTACATAATATATAATGACATTAAAAGGCTGTAGATCCATAAAAAAGCACTAATTGAAAGTTCCTTCTTCAAAAGGAATCATGAGAGTTTCATGTTCAGAGATGGTGTGAGGCTGGTGGCGTTGGCTTTTCTTGTTAATGTCAACTTATTTTAACAACCACAGACTCAAAAGCATAATTATAGATTGGCAACATGCATAAAATACTATCCATGTAAATTAATTTGAACCTATTAATTAGAAATCTAAAAGTGGGATGAATAGATGACTCAGGAGATAAATGTGCTGTGGCCAACCCAGAACCAGCTCTTGATAATGGTACTGCAATGTCCACAAGTGTACATGACTGACACATATGTGCCCACACATACACATGACACACAATAGACCAATGTAAGGTATCTAATCTTAACTGATGTAATAATTCCATTGGTAAATTGATTTATATGTATATATGTATACAATTTATAATTTTGAGGGCTTTTAAGTTATAATTGGATTTCTACTCACAATAGAATGCTAATGCTAAAATTTACAAAGATCTAAATAAAGAGAAAATATCATGTTTGTAGATCAGAAGTTAGTGTACACTTTAAAAACAGATTACTTTTGTTTCATATGTGTGAGTGTTTGTCTACATGTATGTATGTGTACCACATGATGCAGGGTTCCTAGAGGCAAGAAGAGGGCATGATACCCCTTTGGAGCTTTAGTTACAGACTGTGGGCTGCCATGTTGGTACTGCAAAGCAAATTCCAGTCCTCTACAAAAGCATCCACCTACATCCACCTTCGGGTCTGATACTGTCTTCTGTCCTTCCTGGGTACTTGCATATACATGTTACACATGTATGTACTTGGGCATAAATACACAGACACAGACACACACAGACACACAGACACACACACACACACACACACACACACACACAAATAAAGCCCTGTTCTTTTAAATCATTTTAAAGATTAAATGATTAAAATCATTTAATCATCATTTGGTAAGATTTCTTGAACTTATTCTTCCTGACTGATGATGTTTCACACCATCTGACAGGATCAACTGAATTTTGGGAAGCATGCCAAGACCATTCAAAAGATAAATAATAGTCCTTTATACACATGGTTTTGGAACAACTAGACAGCACACATAAAAGATTGAGCCTTATCCTTCCCATGCTGTGTACTGAAGGATTAACTGGTTACAGCTAAAAGATCTAAATGTAAGAGCAAACACTATAAAATCCAAAAAGTTGAGGAAAAATATTCAGGTAGATATGTTCATGATTTTTACAACACATGAGTAACTCTATTTAAGTGGGAAAACTGGACTCTAAATATTTTTAAGCTTTCTGAGCTTCACAGGTCTGGTAGCTTAAATGATGGCCCCTAAAGGCTCCTTGGGAATGGCACTATTAGTAGGTGTGGCATTGTTAAATAGAGTGTTGTCACTAGGATGGACTTTGTAGTTTCAAATGCTCAAAACATGTCAGTGTCTGTCTTCCTGCCACCTACAGATCCAGACATAGAACTCTCAGCTTTCTCTCCAGCACCATGTCTGTCGGTGTGCTGCCATGTTTCCTATGATGATAATAACGAACTTAACTTCTTAACTGTAAGCTAACCCCAGTTAAATGTTTTTCTTTATGAGAGTTGTTGTGGTCATGATGTCTCTTTAAAGCAGTAAAACACTGACTAAGATAATAGCACCCTCAAGAAACTCCAAAGCCAGTACATGCTCTGCAAAATTTACCAGTGATCTCTCTCAGAAGGGACTTGGTTCTGTGATGTATATAAAACTCTTAAAATTAAGTAATAAAAACAAAATAACTCATGATTAAGGTTATTCAACTTAAGTTCTGAAAATTTACTTTTATAGGGAAATTATACAAGTGGCCACTGAAAAGATGTGAGATTTTAGTGACTATTAATGAAATGTCAATCAAAAGCAAATTGTCATTTCACATCCACTAGGATGGCTAGAGTCAAGTCTGTGGTCAACCAAGCGCAATAATAATAGCCTGTATTGCTTTATGGGGGGCATCTGGGACATGCCTGACCAATATACTAATGGAATGCTTAGTAGCTAGGGAGTGACACTATTTGAAAGGATTAGAAGGATTAAGAGGTGTTGTTGGAGGAAGTGTGTCATTGGAGGTGGGCTTTGACATTTCAAAAGCCTATGCCAAGCCTGAGCGAGAGTCTCTCTCTACCTATGTATCCAGATTTAACTCTCAGCTGCTTCTTCAGCTACTACTCCAGTGTCCTGACTGCCACCAGATTACCAGCCATGATGAAAATAGACTAAACCTCTGAAACTGTAAGCATCCAATTAAATGCTTTCTTTTTAAAGAGTTGACTTGGTCATGGTGTCTCCTCATAGCAATAGAATAGTGACTAAGAAAGAAGGTGTCTTACACCTGACACTGGGCTTTTATTTGACAACTTATTGGTTCTGGGTAGAGCATTATCTTCTGTGTATGATAACTATGATCCAGTGATACCAGTTGTGAATATATTCCCAAATAACTCTATATTCTATTGTAGATATACTTGCTCATTCGTGTTCACTGCTGCTCTATTCACAATAGCTAGGACATGGAAACAGCCAAATATCTATCAAATGATAGGTGGATAATAAAAGCATTCTGCTTACGTATGATGGGATTTTAATGATCTCTAGAAACATAAATCATAAAAGCTGTAGGTAAATTGATGGAACTGGCAATATTATACCAAGTGACAATGCAAATGCAGAAAGAATGGTGTCAATGTTTTCACTCATGTGGATACTATATCATTAGATTTGTGTATTTAACTTGGAGCACCTGTAGAAGTCAGAAAACTAGAAAGCGGCTATGGAAGTGAGTGAAAGAGATTAAAGGGAGGGAGAGAGTGCAAAATGCTATGAAGGAGGACAGGGGAGTACTGGTGATAGAGATTTAAATAGGGAGAGAGATGGAAGGACAGGAGAGAGGAAGGATAGCAGAAGGATAACTAACATCAAGGGTATTTGAAAAAGCAATATGGAAACCTACTTTATAAGCATCCTAAATATTTATGCATCTGTGTATATATTCATGTTAAATAATTTCAGAATTGAAAGAATTTCTTTTTAACTTTATATTCAAATGTGATGACTGTTTCCTGTGTCCTTCCTTCTGGTCCTTAAGTGGGTTTTGTCATGACAAACTCCTACATAAAATTCTTTAATGACAGAACTTATATCTTGGATAAAGACCAACTACTGAGTAACTGTTACTCATCATTAAACCTCACTCTGCCTGTCTTTTATCTAAACCTAGGCTAAGTCGCCCTCTCATTGTCTCCCTGTGGGCAGCTGGCTCATGATGCATGACTATAATTGTTATTTCCAGAGATCATTAACCACATCCTAGATCAATGATATTTTATCATTTCATTCTCAATTTATATTACAATGCCTGCCAAAATGCACGCATAGGGCTGGTGAGGTGGCTTGGTGGTTAAGGCACTTGCCTGGAGGCAGAATCATCGGAGTTCCAGCCAGGGTGTGTATATGGTGGAAAGAGAGCTGTAGAATACATATCCTCTGAACTCTACACTTGTGCCACAGCATTCCCTCCACAAACATCAAGTAAATGAATGGAATAAAAAAAGATCTGTAAGTACACAGTTAGTCAATGTTTGAGAATAAAACATTGAGATAATAAAAAGACAGTACCTCATTTAACAAAATACCTTGTTTTTACATGACTTGCTATGTAATGAAGAAAACAGAGGCACTCTTCAGACTCCATTAAGCTCCAGATGTATAAAGAATAATAGCACATTTATAATCTCCTACAGTACGCATGAGAGTTTTTCCAGAGTTGACCTCGTGGACCACTCTAGAAAGAACTCATCCACTTTCTGTCTCTCCTGTCTACCTCACAGGTACTAATTGTGGAGATGTTGCACAGCTTTCTCTGGAGGTATGTGAAAAATGCCTGTTTGTCCCAGATACTGGGGCAAATGACAGAATCAGTTCCACACAAATGGACTGGTGAACCAACGAGGTTATTGGACTGACTTACAGGAGCATGTATCACTGACTTACAGAACAGCTGTACCACTGGAAAACCTACCCCATGAAGGGTAATGATATCACAAAAGCTGCTCCATGGAGTCCCACCTTCAGCTAACCTTCTGTCTGTTATCTACCATCTCACAAGAACACGTGCAGCTCAGGGGAGGGTGAGCAGCAGAGGAGTAAAGGCTGGAATTTCAGGTTCGAGTCTTGTGACCTTCCCTTCTTTGCTTGACAGCAGATTTTTAGTAATCCAGTAACTCAAGCTATCACTATGGTGTTTTACTTTTGTGTTGCCATGACTACAGACCATGGTTATCTCTGCTCCAGGATGGCAAAGGGATTACATGGTCATGTTGTGCCCTCTAGAAAGGGTTATATTGCTACAGAGAAAGTATGGGATGATACAAAGTGAAAGAAAAACTAAAGACCAAAAATATTTTTACAAATTGATTTCTTATTTACAACTTTGTACTTTATGAAACTTAACAAATTTATTTTTAGAGAATGCATCCACATTCCTATCAGTGATAAAATTTTGTAATTCAATGTCTCTTAATGACCTGCCCCAAATTTTAGTCTATATTTTACAGATGCGAGATACAGTTCTCTTCTCTAATGACAGCTCAAAAATTGTCCAGACCAACACAAAAGCTTTATACACTTTTATGGTACATTTATATTTTTATTCTGCACTGATGATTCATGCATATTATAATTATAATTATAATTTTATTATTCTAGTTTGATCAGGTTTATGCCAGTGAACTACATTGTTTTTTTATTCTACTTATTTTTGTTATGTTTGTATACTGTCAAAGCCAAAGAGAGGTATTTTTAAACAAATGATTGGTCATTTCCAGGACACACAAGCACCAGCTTCAATGCCAGAATTTTTGGGGGGCTTAAAAAAGTACAGAGATCTTGTAGTATTTCAGGAATTCTGGAACTTCTAAAATGCCAACTGAATTTTTTTTAAGAGGGTTGCTTTCTTGGCTAGCTTGCCCTGGCTGTAACAAAATGCCTGAGACCAGCTTAAAAAAAAAAGTTTTCTGCAACTGCTTTCATTCCATGTTGTTAGGTTGTTTGCTATATGAGGGCCTTTGGAGAGGCAGAGTACATTGCAGTGGGCACAGGATAGAGGAGGCTGTTCACCTCAAGAGGTACAGAAAACAGAGGCTTGGGTCCCACCCTCTCCTTCAGGAGCGCTCACCCATTACCCAACTCTCCTCTAGCCCCTACTTCCCGAAGGTTCCAATCGCTACAAGTCAGCAAGCAATCCTATAAGACCAAAGGCCTTTTGCTGACATGCAAGATTTAAATTATAACAGTTGCATTTGGGGGTGTATATTTGTTTTAATCATTGGTTTTCAATCTCACAGGAGTGTTTTTTTTTTTTTCTTTTCTTTGTTTCTCATCTTTATTTAGTCTCTGCTTCAGGAAGAAGCAGAGTGAAACTGACAAGCCCTTGAGGTTTTTCATCTCATAGTTGGAGAAAAATCTGACTATACTTGCTAATTGATTTTGGTTTTAGCTCGTTAGAATGATTCCCCTTTTCTTCTCACTTGACATCACTACTGTCATGTTTACTTGCCAGTACTCTTATTATTTTCCCCATGCCTGTGGTCCTTTCCCTGAAGCCAAGTTTTTGTCGGTTAATCTGTATCTGCTACTTAAAGCAGTCAGAAGAGAAAAGAAACAGAATATGATGAAACATAAAGCCACAAAGTGAACCCATACAGAACACACACACACACACACACACACACACACACACACACACACACACACACGCGCACACTCACACACATACACTCACACACACACAATGAAATTGCTTAAACTCAAGGCCCAGACAAAGAGGTCTTAGGGTTTCCACACAAAGCATGAATGAGAACCAGTGAAATGACTCAGCGGGTAAGTGTGCTCATTGCACAAGCCCCATGACCTGAGTTTGACCTCTAGAAGCTACACAGAGGTGGAAGGAAGGAACTGACTCCACGAAGTATCCTTTGACTTTCCGAGCACACTGTGGTATGCACACACCCATATCACACAAGCACATACAAAAGATAATGTTACATTGAAGAAATTGCTTAAAGAGTTGTTTTTATGTGGGTGCATTTGAGTGCAGGTCCTCTCAGGGGCCAGAGGAGGGAGTCAGATCCTCTGGAGTTGGAGTCACAGATGAGCAGCCTGGTGTGGTTGCTGGGACCTTAACACCGGTTCTTCGACAGACTAGCAAATGCTTTTAAGTTAGTCATCTCTCCAGATCCAATAATAAATATTTTAAAGCAAGAGTTAAAAAAATTAGACTTAACTAAAATTCAATACTCTTGCTTTGTGAAGGACGGTGAAAAGCCCAGTTATGAACTAGACAATGTCTGCAATCCACACACATAGCAAGCGTGAACGATAACTCTCAAAAGCTGGTATTATAAAGAAAATGAACAAGAAGTCTAAGGAAAATAACAAACACGTGGAGAGTCATTTCTTCATGAAGCGTGTAGATAAGAAGTAACCTCAGAACTGGTGTTTAAATCATTATCCACTGCAACACACAAATTAGACCCACAATATGTTGTCATTGTGTAACTGTCACCAGGACAGTTACTGTGCTTAAACTGTGGTTAAAATCACACCACAGATGAACAAAAAGCAGGGAAACTGAGTCACTCATATGTTGTGTGTAAAGTGGTAGAGCAACCCAAAATATATATTGCCCATCCCCCCCATATATAAAAACATGTGGGTGTTCAACTAATATAGTATCTAGCTATTCTAGTCCTTGATGTTTACCTCAAAAAACAAATGGAATACTCACAGAGGGACCTGCTCAGTGTGGATCCATTGGCAATCAGCCTCACCTGAGAAAGTTCTGGATATCTTGCAGTGAAAGAGACAAATTGTATTATGGCCAAACTGTGGAATGATACTATAGCAAACAGCCAATGAGTTGGCCGATTCTCCAGAGAGTTTTCTGACATGAAAAACATTAATCTCTAAAGGCTGCATACTGGAACTCCACTAACACAACGTTGTGAATGATTTTGTTTCCAAATGACTAAATTATACAAGCATAAATCAGGTTAGTGGTTAAGTGGGGGAGGGCTTGGGAATTAAAAAATTTTTAAAAAGATGTGACTATGACCAGTCTCGATGAGAAAAAATTTCTGCCACTTGCCTGTAGATCTGGATTCACATGCACACATTTTTACCCAATGTACAGGCACCTTCTCTCTACACCCCAGCCTGAATCAAGATGTAAAGACTAAATAGGGAAGGGTCAGGGTGATCTATACTAACAAGATATATCCATAAGGGAAAATAGGTAAATGCTACATCAACATTTCTGATTTATTTTTGTCGCATGCATAGTGATGTCAAGATTTAAAATATTTAATTAGAGGAGAAAACAGAAGAAATACCTTATGTTGTTTTTACTTCATTTACCAGGTCAGCCGGTGCTGCCAAGGCTGTGGATTTGCTCTGGCTCTATGTTGTGGATGTAGATGGGACATTCTCAGCCAGAAAATGTATATATCAGCAACGGAGGTCTAAAGACATGAAGGGCCACACATGCAGATGTGCAGAGCTTGCCACCCCCTGGGGTCCTTAGGACAGACTTAGGGCAGGGTGCCTTCTCAAAGCTAAGTCAGCCCAACAAGTTACTTCCTGGGAGTGAATTAAGTCTCTCAGAGTATACTGGTACCCTCAAAGCACCTCAGTGCAGAATGCCTATTATTCCCAGGAAGTAGGGAAACTTTCATTATTGGCAGGAAAAAAATGTTCAAAACAATTGGGCCTAAAGGAGAATAAGGTAAGTTCATTGCAATCATTAAATGACTACATTAAAGAAAATTTAAGTATGGCATTGGGATGGTGCTTCTACTCAAGTCTAGAGGAGCGGTTTGAAGGTGGGAGGAAAGCAATAGAAAATCTAAAGTAGCAAAAAGAACTTGAGAACTGCCACAGTTTAGAGTGAGAGTGAAGACTGCTCCCACCACAATCAGGCATGGGGACCCCATGCTAGAGATTGAACCACCAACCAAAGACCTAGGCCTCCCTGCACATATGTAGCAGATATACAGCTTGGTCTTCATGTAGGTCCTGAACAACTGGAGTGGGGGCTATCCCAAAAGCTATTGCCTGTCCATGGGATATGTTCTTCTAGCTGGGCTGCCTTGTCTAGCCTCAGTGGGAGAGGGTGAGCCTAGCCTCTCAGAGACTTGAAATGCCAGGGTGGTGGGATTCTCAGAGGGGCCCACGCACTCAGAAGTGAAGGGGAGGGGTTGTGGGAGAGGGTGACCTGGAGGGGGCAGTGAGTAGAATCGAAAGTGAATAGTTTTTTTTTTTTTTTCTTTTTAACTAAGAAAAAATCATCACTGAGGAGGTGGTGGCCTCAGTGGGCTGGAAACATAGGTCAGAAATGAATACATTTGCCTTTCAGAAGTGTCTAGCGTCTGTCTCATCCTCACCAATGAGAAGCTCTCCCATGGTGGTTGTTAAAAACGGTGTGTGGATTAAGTTACAGTAGGAAAAACAGTGAAGAAATGTGTGTGGATTGTATTCAATTCTCTGCTCTAGCAAAGAGCTACAGAGAGCTTTGGGAATATGATACTGTTAGATGAAGGAAATCGACTGAGTTGTGAGTTTAGGCCTAACCCATTCTTAATAAAGCAACCAACCATACCAGCTTATGGGCAGCACTAGAGACACCTGTATGTACCTGTACTCCTGAAAGCTACTACGGAGACTTGCAAAACTAGAAAAATCTCCAGTCAGCTTTCCCACAAGATTAGGAGTCTGTGAGATGCTACAGATTTCAATTGACCACAATGTGTTTTGTTTTCCTTTTTTTTTTTCTGTTTTTGTTTTCTTCTGAGTTGTTCATATTCATCAACTTTATCCACATAATGCAGGTGATGGAACTGAGGCGAGTCTGATAAACAGATACAAACATGTCGTTACAAATGCTTGCCATATATGTATTTTCAACTCTCTAGCGGTCACACTGGAAAGTAAAAATAACATAAAACTTATTAAGCTAATATTACCTTAAGTCACTTCAAGCAAAATATTTTAACATGTCACCAATGGTAATTAAAACCCTTATCGCATTGAGTATCTCTAACCTGTGAGTGTTTTAATACTTATGGCCTAACTTGAACCACAGCAACTGCGGCTCATTCTATGGACTCAAAATCCATGCAGACCGCTTTATTCAAATGTGCAGCCCTAAGACATTAAAGATTTTGAACTAGTTTCACTGTGACACCTTCAGTTCTGGTCAGGCTAGAGAAGTATGGTTGCATCCTGCCCTGGTAACATGGCCTCATCTTGGCCCAGTTTCTCATGCCCAGTCTTATTATTTCCCAGCAGAGAGGTCTTCACACTGGGTAGATCTTATTGACACCAGAATGCATATAGATGTATTACAGAAATCTACATTAGAAGTGAAACAAACTAGGTACTTTTAGAAACATTCAGAAAGGGGCTTTAAAATCTGTTAAAACAATTTTGGAAAGGCGAAATATAAGCTGATTTAGCTCTGCTTTTGGTTGTAAATAGCTCAGATACCAGCAGGTGTCTTCCTTCTACTGAAGGAACTGTAAAGAAGTAACAGAATTCTATCTGCCAAAAGCACAAAGAATTTGAAGCCTCCATCTAAACATCCAGTAGAGAGTTGAAGGCTTAGAAATTGCTTAAATCTTTGTTTAAACTTCAACTCAATTCAGCCAAACATCAAGACAAACATAGAGAGTTTCCAAAAATCTCATGAGCCTTTACTTCTTTAATTATCTATGTAAAATTTATTTGAGACACCTTAAACATTTAAGAATAGAATTCAAATAAATAACACGTGTCAAACTGCCCGAGCTAAGTGCAGCACAAGACACCAAAAAAATTACTAGAATTTGTAGAATTCTGAGGGGAAAGTCAAAGAAGTACATTGCAAGTTTGAATTTACTGGCATCTCTACTTAAAACATAAGAAAAAAAATAAGAACTTATTTTCAGAATGACGATCTATGTTCCGTGATGTGGTTTTTTTGAAATTTGGGCCACTGTAAATGTATTCATGGAGATTTTCCACTGGTTTTTGTCAGGCTGGTTTTGAGGGTGGAGGGCAGCCATCCACCCTACTGACTACACAGAGTGTGGTGCCTAGGAATGACAGTGCTTGGCAAGGGATCGTGGGACTGGACAGCTATTTACTGGCTGAATTCTATGTCTATCAAGGACTAGTACATGTAGAAGAATGCATTCCATACCCTTATTGGACAGATTACCCCTACATATGCTAGAAAACTGACTTTGCTTTTTGGGAATAGTGTTTTGCCACCCTTGAATTTTCATTTCTATATTTTATTACTCCCCGAATATTACTCAGAGAATGTGGTGGCTTGCCTTCATGTACTGGATCACCGAAGTGTGTCAGTCAGGTTGTTCTTCATATCTTGGCAAGAAATGAACCCCCCTTTTTTTTGCACTATTTTAATCACCAGCCAATAAACAAAATATAATTTAAAAAAGTTTGATATACACATAGGCAACTCATGAAACATATTTTTTTTCCAGGATGATAAGCACTTTGAAAAATAATTAATCATCCTACAAAAAGATTCACTGCCATTTTTTTAAAATAGCCAGTCTTCTTATAAAAACTAATACAGATTTATTTCTACAGAAAATGTCAGGCTTTCACTGCTGGCACACAGGGAGGAGTCCCCTTTATATCACACTTCGTTATAAATAAGATAAATAAAGGTTATTCAGCCTCAAATCTGTTCATCTTCATTGGGATTTTCTGCAAAATTCCCCCCCAAAATGTATACTTTCTTTTGATATCATGAGGGAATAAAACCAAGAAAATGCTATTACCACAAATGGAAGGTGATTTTAAATTTCTCCTGAATATTGAGAATTTCTAGGCATAGGAACAAGCATAATAAAGAAAAAAGCCCAAGTTGCTCACTTAGGGCAGTTTCCTTTGTCAGAAAACCCAGTGTTGCTTCCAGTTTCTCACTCTGTGCTGTCCGTTCCTCTTAGTTAATGCTGCCCTGAAATCAGAGTATAAAATATTGTAAGGAAATTTGACACTAATGGTGATACTCCATTCCTATTCACCAGGGCACCTACCGGTGGCGTCAGAGCCGTGAGGCAGTCATTTCCGGAATACTGAGAAGCAGGTGTTCTCTGACCCACATAAATACCTGTCAGTCATCAGGAGTCCAGTAAAATGCCAGTACTCTGCCATTCCGGAACAACAATGAGAAGAGAAAAGAAGAGAAGAAAAGAGAAGAGAAAAGGGGAGGGGAGGGGAGGGGAGGGGAGGGGAGGGGAGGGGAGGGGAGGGGAGGGGAGGGGAGAGGAGAGGAGAGGAGAGGAGAGGAGAGGAGAGGAGAGGAGAGAAGAGAAGAGCGGAAAACAGAAAGGTGTTGTTGGTTTTATTACCTTTGGTGTTATTTGAAGGGCAGAGAGGATTTGAAATCAATTCTGACAAGACATGTAGAATGAATATATATAAAGGGTCATTATTTCAAAAACACCCAAGAGGCAAGATCTATTGATTAAAAAAAACTCCAACATTAAAAATAAGCCTGCAGGGTTTCTATTACTGAGCAATTGGAATGTTTTGGTAGAACTCTGTGTGCTAAGACACTGGATATAAAGGTGCATTTGAAGCATTACTCACAACCACTAGGTTAGTGTATCTCTAAATGCCTGTAGCATGTTCTTAAATTCTCACAGAAAGCAGATTTAGGGGTAGATGCTCAAAGCCTTGGCTTTTCTAATACTTGAAGTCCAGAGCTGAGATCCCATGCTGTATACTGCATAATGCCTGTGATGTGGTTTGGTTTAAAGACTTTAATTTTGTGCATGGTTCTTTCTTTACAAAAATGGGCATGCATTTATGGAACTTTACCTAACTTGTTGTCAAAATAAACAAGGCTTCAGAATCAAAACCCTTCTATGTAGACAATGTTCTTCTGGTGTTTATACTTGGGGAGCTGTGGTGAAGGGGATGGTCCCCAAGGGTATGCAAAAGCGCCATCACAAACCTTCAGTTATAAATTGACTCAGTTTCCTCGTTTGTACGTGAGTTGAAATGGCAGCTCTTTAAATGTCTCCATTTGTATTACACACAGAGAATGGCTGACATTATTGCTGCTGCCATTTCTTACTTTTGGTCACATTATGCAGTTTCGATCTATACTAAATTACATTGCTTCTGTAGTCCACAGACACAAATTCTAAAGTAAAACAGACTCAGCAAATTTTCATTGTTTTGAAGTAATGCTAACAGCACATGGTGAGGAATCTTTCTAGGATGGCTTGAAAGAGACGCACTTAATTAATTTATACTGTAAGAGATCGCCAATGTCATTTTTTTAGAATATGTGTAAATATTTTCCTCTCAAAAGTCTAGGAAGTGAATGGAATCTAAGGAAAGTATCTCATAAATGACAAAATAAATGGGAATTAAAAGCTTTCCATAAGGAAACATAAACTAAGCACTATATCAATTCCACTGATAAAGTTTTCTGAGCGATATTAGTTTTAAAGCAATGAACCACTCAGCAAAGCGAGAGCTGTTTGTTCCTCTGCAGAGTGACACTGAGTGCTCAGGGCATCAGAAAATCACTGCCCTGCATTTAGATGCTGGACATGCATGTTTCCTAAGTGCTTGAACAACAGGAGCTTGTTATCGGGTTATTCCTGAGAACTTCGCCACGAGCTGGATTTCCAGAATGTGGATGAAGGGCCATATTTACCTTGGTAAGTAGTTAAATCTGATGCTCACAAGGGGTGTGAATTTGATGACAAAATGCCAACATAAATAGTCTATCATCAAGACAAAGCTTTCTTTCGCTATTAAAAGTGTGGCCGATAAGATCTTCAAACTGTTTCAGACATTTTTTTTAAATAGAAGATTGGAATCGAGTCCTATGGGTAGATGGTTTTTTGTATTAATAATTGTGCCTGGTAATTATTTATATGTCCAGAAGAAGTAACTTGGTAATGGTTGCTTATTAAATTATTACATAAAGATGGATGGAAGTCTTCCGTGAACAATCACCTCTAGCAATCCCCTCTCCCCCCAAGTTATGAAAATGTCTAATGTTTATTATTTCAACATACACTGTTTTGGATATAAAAATATCTATTGTAGGAGTCACTTACCACATGAAATCAATTGCATTGGTTTTAATTGAAAAAGAGCTAAAAACTGTCTGTGGGTGATTGTAACAGTACAAGGATAAAAGGTGCGTTTATTTAACAGAAACACTTGTAAAATAAATCGTGAAAGCAAAAGCAGGCTACAAAAGAGGAGGGTTCATGTTGCCTCTGCTTTGTTCAAACATATTACAGGTTAATATGCCACAACAGATAAACTTTAGAAAGTGTAAATGAGCATTTGATAATGGGATTTCAAACATTTTGCCTGCCCAGTGCACTAAGGAAAATATGTATAGGTATGGTAAACATTCCTTCTCCAAGTGTCACAATCTTGTGGTCACATAATCTTCGTGGGCAGCTGTGTCCGTGGGGCTTAAATCATAGTCAATGCTTGAGTCCTCCTCCTGGGCGTGTTTCTCCTTTGGTATAATAGGAACAGTGTCTTCCACCACCACCTTCTCCGACTTGAAGGAGGAGCACACTCTCTTGCCTACCTGTAAACCCAAAGTGTCCGTATTCCTTTCTCTATGGTCTACTAGCACACACTGTTCATTGAGACCAGGAATGCTGCGGTCACCCCGTGAAGCTAATCCTTGGGATTCCAGTTGGATATTTCTCTCAAGTGCTCCTGCCGCCTGTTGACGAGTAATCTCTTCTGAAACAGAGAAGATTTGGTTTGCGTTTTGCTCAGCAGCATTTTGTTTTGACCGTCTATGAAATAACCCGAAGTTTTTGATATCAGCCACAAAATTCACTTTCCTCTGCTTCTCCCTGGGCGGCTCCTGCACCACCAGGGCAGAACCATTGCTTAGGTTATGTCTCTCGGAGGCAATGACTGCCGACCGCGGGTGGATCAGAGTGGTTAAATCAAAGAGGCTGAGATTCTTTCTCTTGTCCTTGCCATTACCTTCGCTATGGCTCTTCTCGTCGGAGTCCGCTGGGCTCGCTGCGTTGGCTGACTGTATCGTCGAGAGCTTGCTTCCTCTGAGCAACCCCAGAACTTCGAAGCGGAAGCTAGAAATGTCTTGCTTTAGTTCCTGAATGAAATCCAAATGACACGTTAGGTGCTGACTTAATGGCGATATCATTTTCTGATTTCTTAGATCTGTCTGAAACGGTCCTGCACCTTTTGAAGACCCAGGGTTCTGTCCTCCTGCGTTTCTACTTAGACTTTCAGGTTCTTTCTCTGATACCTGGTGTCATTAATTTCCCTATTGGCATTTTATAACCTAGAATGATGGTTATTCTTCACAGCTAACATTATGGAGCAGTGAGATCCCCAAAACACGCTTCTGGGTATATCACTAGTATTAGGCCTACTCAATAGATTAATTTAAGTATGGATTCATAATATTATAGCATTTGCGGGTAAGTAGGACCTACTGGGAGAATGGAAATCATGATGAGCATGTCCATGGGCCCTTTCTACTCCTGGGAGCCATAATATGAACTGTTCCACCCTGCGCTCTCTGTCATAATGGATCAATGCTTCTCAAACCATGACCCAAAGCTCTTTTCAGTTGCTTCTCTTTAGTGTTTTGTGACAACAATGAGGAAAGCAGCTGTGCCACATAAAGAAATCTAAGTGTGCCATAGAAAGAAACAAAAGGGATTGTACTTTCTGTCACTGTTCAGTGGGTTGTCTATTTTCTTTGAGACAGTGGTTTCAAATATTTCCTCTCTGGAGTCTGCTTCTAACTGCCAAGTCACTTCATGGTCCTGGGGTCAAGTGTTTTAATGCAGTAAATTTTTTTTTTCGATGAAAAGAGATGTGCAAAGTAAAAATAACATGAACCTTAGCCTTCCGAGAAACTCCCTCTGTTCTCAATACCTTCTGTGGGTACTGGCCTAAACCAACCACTGGGTCTAGAAGTCCTGGCTCTGATCCACATGAGGCTCCTAGATCTTATATTTTCCTTATTTCGTTGGGAAACCTTTTTCTTAGCCTCTCTCCTGCCCCCAAGCCACACTGTCTTCCGGGACAAAGGGAAGCATTTAGCCTCATAATTGAGATTTATAGTTGCAGGAAAACATTTTTGACAATCTGTGCTGACTGTTTGGCAGTTCCTCTCCTTGCACACCTCACTGACTATTTAGCTGTTGTTCTATGAAGATCTTTTATGCTTTTATTGTTTTGATTTCACCTGTAAAATCACATTAACCTGAAAGAATTCCTCCAAAATTTATAAACAGCCAGGTAAAATAAAAGAATCAATCTACATTTTAATTTTAAACATACCATTTCCTGTGTTCATTTATTTCTTCTCACAAAAACTTTAAAAATAGAAAATCCAGTTCAAAGACTAAGCTTTCAAGTTGCAATTGATGAAAACCTTATATCCCTGCCAATGAGAGCTGCAGAGACCGGGAAGTCTGTGCCATTGGTAGTAGGCTGGTCAGTAAATGCTTCCGATGTAGACATCAGGCTGACATACAGATGAGAAGCTCACCCGGAGCAGCAGGAATTGGGGGCATGGATCAGAATGTTATCAGGGACTAGAGGCTTCCTCGCCAGTAAGCTAAGCCCCCTTGACAGTATGGATTAAGTATGTTTCAAAGCAATTTGGGAAATTTCTCTACTTTGCTGTTGTTTTTCTGTTTGTCTGTACTCTCCCTCTAAGTTCCATGGAAGTTTAATTTAAAACACAGGAGGCACGGCATGAATGTCTGCTAGAACACATGGGGCTAGGTGTGTAAATCTGGCCTTAAAGGCTGCCTCCGAACACTGCCTCCATGATGAAGGTGAAGCATTACCTTGACATTCTCCTCTGTCAAGCCTTCTTCTGTTTTTGCCTCTCTGATCATGGCTGCCACGTACCGCTTCACCAGGTTCCTCATCACCTCCTGAACGACAGGATTGACATTCAGTGCATGGGTTCACGTTCTGTCCAGAGTCAGATCTGCATTTTGTTTGAACAGACATTTCAGGAACAAACGCAAGCACTACTTACTTGGTATTGGTGGTGTCTTCTCAAGTTATCAGCAGCACGCCGCTGAAAAGGAAAGGACATTCCCGTGTGGTTATATAGACACATTATTATCCTCAAAGTTGCTGCTTTGGCAGATAAGGCTGTTCTTGTTGTCTGTTATCACCAAAGTGGGGCCAAGGAGTCACAGTCACAGAGAGGCTTCACATGCATCCAAAGAATCAATGAACAAAAGTGAAAAAGTGCAAGTCTATAATGTATAGGACTCTTGAAGCAGAGTAAATGAACAGTGCTAGAAGTGGGGTTCTGAGATAGGCTGCAGGGCCGTGGGAGAATGGACTAATCATACTGGATGCACACCCCAACAGCCCTAGAAATTACTGCAAGGCAGAGACAGGAAATGACCAGGGAAGGAAATAGAAAATGGAATTGGTGTTTCTCATAAATATCAACACAGAAAAATATAGAAATCGATCATTGTAAATAGCAATACACAGTCTAAAATCTTGGAGGGCACTGAAGGGGATTCTTGTTTTAATTAGATGAGATTTAATAAAATCAGTGAATAAAGAGCTAATGAGCCACAGGACTAGTTTAAGCCTTTGGTTTTTAAGGTAGTGAGTGTGACTTTCAGTGACCTTTCACCTTGTGGCTTTGGAGATGGAACCCAGGGAAGCCAGGGTGTGACTGAGTCCTCCCATTGAGTCACACCTACCAAGCTCCCCACTCTGTTACCTCTTGGAAGAGACTGACATGGTCTAGGAGCAAAGGTGGGTCTTCACACTACATCAACTTCTTTGTCCAGAATGGAGAAAAGATGGTTGATGGCCGACAAAACCCATTAAGAACCGAGTTAAACAACAAATGAGATTAAAATTTTATATTTTTGCCTTTCATGAGTATTTCTAAAAGCATTAATAAAAACCTGTCTATGATGACTTCACATAATGCATTTTAATACACAGCGGCATTGATTCTTAAGAGAGAACACTGAAAAATGTCAATCCAAGTAAAAACATTTCTGTAATAAAGAAATCAATTTGGTATATTTTGAGAAGCTAAGGGAATAATAGTTCTTGGTTTCTAAGAAGGCTTTTGATCTTTTTCCCTAGTAAATATTTAACCATAGGCTGATAAGATAGAATTTCAGAAAGAGTGGCTGTGATTAATGTTCACTGCACTAGAACTGAATTCTATGATTAAGGTATTTGCCAACAAAATCTTAAAAAATTAGACTATCTTGAAGAGTGTAGCATGGAAGTTTTATGGCTGGGCCACCAGATGGGGGTGGTGTCTGCCTCCTGATGAGACAAAACTCAAGATAAACTCCAAGAGAAAAAGCATTTCCAGGAAGAAACAGTGGCCTTACCAGATCCTATAGCAGCATTGCTTAAAATAAGTACTAAATAAGTTGTATGTATGTATGTATGTATGTATGTATGTATCTTTAACACTCACTAAAAGTGTTCCATATCAATAAATGACTTCCATAATACTTTAAGCATATAGACTCTTAACTTAATATAGAACCAATTCAGTTGGTCCACCTTCGCTTGTTTTAGAATCTTTTTAAATTCAGTAAGATAATGTCAGAAGAAGTTGGAGGTCATAGTTGAGCTTTACTGAGCCTAAAACTAAGATTAGGGTTAATCAACCCAGAGTTAGGAGTGATAAACAAGGATATCATGGTGAATTTAAACATTAAAATGGGCACATTTAATGCTGAGAGTTGCATTTTGTAGCTTTTATTTTTAAATAGATTGCTTGTCAACTCTGCCTGGCATTAAAATGGGCCAAGATCAAAGACTTAATTTAGCTCCAGTCTAGGGTGAGTATTTTGGAAGACGTGCACATGGTGGCGTCGTTCCCTTTGTCAGCTGTACACATGTCAATAATCCACTTGTAGCTGGATTGCATGTGGAATGTTCTCTGGTAGGATGGCATTCAAGACGGGGCTGACGGTATACCCATATGCCACATTAGCATAAACGGGTTCCACCTGATGTGTTAGGATCAACCGTAGCATTTGAACTAATGGGAAGAAAACGAAGTAGTGAGAAGCCTCAACTGTGCAAGAGAAGCTGTTTCAACAGCTGCACCGGCTCTCCGAAGCTGTGAGAGAGGTCTGCAGCAGGAGAGAGGCTCCGGGGATGCACTGTGGCATTTGCTACCTTTTTAGCTTCTATTCTTTCCAGGTCTACCATGTGGACTGTCAGGCTTTCTGCAAAGGTTGATTCCCTGCAGTCAACGTTCAGGGTCATTTTCTTTCATTTCCACTCTGGTTTCTGTCTGTCACTAAGTTCCTGGCCCATGAATTATGCCTTTTAGTCTTTCCTCTGCTCAGTGAATCCTATTAAGGATGCAACCTGCTGTGTTCTTCAGAACTGTAAAAAAAAAAAAAAATCCTTACTCCAGAAATTGCAGTTTGACTCTGCTTGAGATGAGTTTACTTAGTGTCTAGAGGACACTTTCAGCATGCAGTTGTTAATTTCTCTTCATAAGCACACGTTCTAAAAGTATAAAATAAAGAAGCAGGAGTCCTAGATACCATCATGTCAGACCAAGTGATCAGGGCCTCATTCCTGTAGTTCCAAGAGTACCAAGCATGTCCCATACCACCTCCCATTTGTGCAAGTAAATTGAAATGCATAAAAATGAAATCTGTGAAACATGATAATCAACTGCACTCTTTTACAGAGTCCTCTTGGTTTAAAAGGAGGAAACAATGGATATTTCAGTTTTGAAGCTGCCTCTGGAAAGTCACAATACTTCAAGGAAGCTGTACTTTCTGTCACAAATGCTAAAATGCAGAGGATGAATTATAGATTACTCAAAATTCCCAAACATTCTTACAGAAATTCCAACCTCTGAGTGTCATAATTTTAGACCCCTTTTGAAATATAAGTATATTCAGCTGACATATATACACATATCACATCCATATTCATATATATGTGTGTGTGTGTGTATCCACACACTACCCTATTCTAAACACCAAAGCATGTGACCTTGATAGTGTATGATGAGAATGACATGTACCATGTGTTCCTATGATGTTCTTACCTTAATTCTGTCAGATAAGAAAATATCCTTGGTGTGAGATCTCAACTAACTACACGTAAACATGTAAATAGCTATTTTACAAAAAAAAAAAAAAAAAAAAAAAAAAAAAAAAAAAAAAAAAAAGGCAAGTTGAATAAACAGTTCCCAGCAAATCTTACAGCAGTAAGTCAGGGGAACCAGGGTTTTCATGGATGGCTGCTATCCTTTCTGTAAGATCCACAGTCAAGCCCACTGAGAGTGGTAAAGCCTGAACTGTACATTTTGACAAATTACCATCAAAGATGAAGTGCAAGCATGGACTACTGTCTTCGTTTACAACTGCTGGGGAGTTGGGGGGGGGGCAGCAAATTCACAGGTTCTAATTCTCTTGTCACTGACTTAATTAATTGTATTTCTGTGGCAACTGCTGAGTCTTTAGTCGTTCATCTATATCCGGAGGCTGGCTGACACCGAATGACCCTGAGACTATGCATCATGTTGTACTAGGCACAAAAGAGAAGATCACACAGTGGAAAGTATAAAACTCAAGAAATGCCATTGTTTTATCAAAGATCTGATAGCTTGGAGAGTTAGTATGTTGCCCTATTAAGCATCCGAGTTACAAACCCACCCTGTCTACAGCATTAAGAATGTTTCACTTTAATTAAATGCTTTCGGGAGGCATTACCTTAGCCTTCTTGGACTTTAATTAAATGTATTTAAACCATTTCAACAATAAGCACAGAGGTTGATTTTTAGCTTATAAAGCTGAGATAGACCATAATGCTTTCTTTGAGTAGGGATTTCCCATTAATCTAGAATTAGAAATAATTCTAGATGATTCTGGTATAAGCTGTAGTCTGAGGACTAAAGCTTTAGTACCATTGAAAGCATTGACAAACATCTGATAAGGGACTATAGAAATGGCACCATGGTTAAGAGCACTGGCTGCTCTTGCAGAGGACCCAGGTTTGGTTTCTAGCACTCACAAGGTAACTCACAACCATCTGCAACTCCGTTCCAGGGGATCCAACATATTATTCTGACCTCCAAGAAGTCTTAGACATACAATAAAGATAAAAATATTTTTCAGGCTCATGATCTTTGATGCTATTATTTGATTAGTATACTCTCAGTAATTGGCCTTTCAGTGAGATTTCATGATTGCCTAGGGAAAGAATATGTCAATAATGGGTGTACTTCCTTCATAAAGGTTTTGCTCAACAATAAAACGTTTCTTCATCATTTGTTTTCCTGCATAAAGTAATCAAGTGAAAGGTTGATTTACCTGAAAATATCAATTTTCCATCAGAGGAAGTCTGAGGTTAAGACAAACATGAGTTAATGAGTTTTCAGGACTACTGAATCACTATTTCCAGGAAGCTTGAACAGCAAGATGAGATCAGCAATAATGGCTCCTGGAGAGAGACCAGGGCAGTCACCCCAAGAAGAGCTGTGTTTCTAGGCTCTTTCTGAGAATGGGCACTGAACAACCAGCAGTGTGAACTCACACAACTTAAGGATGACAAGACTCTCTAAGTGAACTACAGTAGGAAGATTAGAGAGAACGCCTGGAAGACCATAATCATCTCTGGCTGAAATGTGCATGATTGTCTTAGACAGGTGGGAGGTGTTTATTCTGCAACACTGGGCTACCATCTTGGGCCTTTGGGATCCTGATGTTCACTTACCTCCTTTTAAGGGAACAACGGATATTGTTTGATTAATGTCTGTCTCATAACTACCTAACTCTGTGGCTTGGTGGTTTCCCTCATCATTAATGGGTACCTTAAAGACAGAATTTAACCATCTTTTGGTATCCATCACAGGTTTCAGAGATGAGCAACAGATTGAATTTTTTAAAAGCATGGAATAGATTTACACGCTGCCGTTCAGAGCAGAATTCAAAACCACCTGTTCAAATCAGGGCTTTGAGAAATGGTTGCCTGAGATTTCCAAAGGCCTCATAGAAAAAATCAAAAGCTGAGTGTGGAGCACAGAAACCTGCTGTGCACTCCTCAGCCTTTCCAGGGAGTAAGAGGGTGATGAAGAGCCAAGTGCACTGAGAAACAAAAGACCTATTTGTCCCTCCTTGCTTCTGTCCCCAAGAAGCTTTGTCCCTAAGGGATCATGAGAAACTGGATAAAGTAAACAAGTTGTTTTCTAAAGTAAATGGTTGAACTGGATGATCTCTAAGTTCCCTTTGATGGGTGATGAGAACATATTTTAAGGCTTGATTTGATTTTGCAAAATGCATGTCACTGGTTTTCTGGTTTGGTCTCTCTCTCTCTCTCTCTCTCTCTCTCTCTCTCTCTCTCTCTCTCTCTCTCTCTCTGTGTGTAAACCTTTACCATCAAGTGTCTATGCAGCAAACTGTCACGGAGGTTGGTAAATGTGAGTGACATCACAGCTGAGTAACTTCATAGTAATAGCAATGACTTTGTACCCTTTTTCCTCATTAACTCTTCTACAGTCTCACAACCATCTTTTTAAAAATGAAACTGCATGTATTTATTGTGTGTGTACATGTAGACATGTGTGTGGACGTACATGCCCTAGCATGTGTACAGAGGTCAGACAATAACTTTTAGAAGTTGGTTCTTTCCTACTATGCAGAAAGCACCACGGAATTACCTTTCTGGGCCAGTTTCGTAACAATCAATTCATGTTCTTTTTGTTTTGGAGATAAAAGCAAAATATACAAATAATCTCTCTCTCTTTCTCTCTCTCTCTCTCTCTCTCTCTCTCTCTCTCTCTCTCTCTCTCACACACACACACACACACACACACACACACACACTCGCACCACAACTAAGAGCTCACAAGACAATCTATTATATCTTTAGAGAGTAGAAAAAGAACAAATTCTGAGTTTGGTTGGAACAAAGGATGCCCAAGACCTTTAAGGCAAGAAAATAAGAGCTCTTTGGTGCTGCAAAGAAGGTGGAGGAGGCAGGCATGACTCAGAATATTTGGTTTGGCATAAATTCTTAGAGCACTAAAGCATGCACAATAAAAGATTAGAAAAAAAATGTATGTTGCAAAGGAAAAAAATTAATAGTTTGTGGCCAATTAGCTTAAATTGTCTTGCTGTACACCAGATTAGAGCCAAGGATGTACATTTAAAAATAGAGAATCAGAAGAATTTTGTTTTTTTGAGAACAGTATTCTATAGTCAAAATAACTCTGGAACTCACATCATTTAAGGTCTCATTCTGAAAAATGGAAATTGTTCCTTTAATAGATAATTGAATGTCATCTGTGGTCATGGATCTGTGACCGTGTACCCAGACAGAACTAAACTTTTTCTGACTTCAGAAGCAAAACAGGGTTTGTGCCCCTTGGTGCTTAGAAGGGAAGAAGTCCAAATGAATTTTAAGACCTTCCTTGTATCTAAAAACTGGAGGTTCCATAGACTAAAGGTTGTTAGTGAGGGGCTTTAGAAATAACTAGAGGGCAGTTCTGAGAGTGGTCCTCCAGCCTTTGTGTGGATAGAACAGGAGGATGCAGTATTAAGAGAGGGGTGTGGTAGATTGTAACAAGTTTCATGGGGACATTAAAACCCCAGGTTCTCCGCTGCTTTTCCTAAAATTGAAATGTGAAAGACACTTTTCATGAGTTGACTCTCCTTTTTCAAAATCAAAACACTTATATGTGAAGTAATGTTCTAAGCCATATTGACTAAAGTAACATAGTCATTGCTGTCTTTTCCTTTTGAAGATCCATTTTAAACAATCTTAGAAATTTAGTCAGGTGTGATAGTACAGCCTTTTAATCCCAGCACTGGGGATGCAAAGGCAGATGCATCTCTAAGAGTTCCAGGCTAGCCTGGGCTACATAATGTGACCCTGCCTCAATAAATTCTTACATTGAAATACAGTAAATAAATTTTGATCCAGAAAGGAGTGAGCTGAATGTCCACACCGCAGAAACCATTTATCACATAGTTGATATACAATGTATGCATTGTTGGTGTAGCATCTTATATATTACCACATACATTTTGTATTGGTAATTGTATTATCAGCTAACATATTGATTAGTTTGTTTCACAGATATTATTGTAATGTCTTTACTGCTGTACCTTTCCCACAGATGCCTTAAAGGATGGGGCCCCAACTTTATATATCATCTACACCCCAAATTCTAGCTAAGTTACTGACCTGTGGAACACATGCCTTTATTACTTAGTGATCCCCGAAAGACTTTTTCTGTTCAATTCATTATTCTACAGCATTTTAAAAATTATTTAAATTTAACACAGCTTAGTAGACAAATTAAACATTTAGAGTAAAAGAATTCTACTTCTTACTAGCACTGATAAAGACAGCAAGTTACTAAGAGGTTTTCTATGTTATTTTCCTAATCCAGCTGTGATTTGTAAGGTTAAGTATATTCTCCAACTGTGATTCCTCAAGCTTAGAGGTCATAGTATATAGAAGCAAACAAAATCACCTCTTCTGAGCAGCGAGTCTTGCATACCAGTCAATTTCTCATTGGAATTAGAATTGATACTGGGTTGAAGGGACAATCCATGGCATTCTCTGTAGGAGAAAGCCTGTGAAAGCTAATCACAAGCTGTTGAATATGTAGTCAAGGACAAAAGGGAAGACCCTTACCTGCCAGTGCCAGCATCACAATCCAGGCCCTGTTTCTAGTTTTACAGCTTCTATAAACTTTTCCTGGTGAGTTCCCTCTAGATTAATCCTACCCATGCCATCTCCACACTCCCAAGGCCACCTCAAGATATGCAGCTACCATATTGGCCCAAATGTGACACAAGCAAGACTCTCAGACTATACACATGAGAGAGAAAGAAATCCACATGCCTGAGTCACACAACAAAACAAAACAATAGGAAGTGCCAAGACATTATGTCTCACCTGCCAACCCAGCTCCTATAGAAATGGCCTCCAAGAAGAATGCATGTCCCTGACCTCAACCAAGGACTCTTATAGAAATGGTCTTCTGTGAGAATGACCTGGATGACCACAGATTTTCAAATAACACAAGACATGAATTTTAAAATAACATTCATAAACTTGAAAGAGATAAAGAAGTTTAAAAAGACAAGAACAAATACTCCAGTGAACTTAAGGAGGACAGAAATAAATGCCTATGTGATGTTCAAGAAAACATAGACATACAGTTGAATGAAATGACAAAGTCAATTTAGTATTTGAAAACTGAATTCTGTAAATAAACGGAAATATTAAGGAGGACTCAAGCTGAAAGGAAGCTGGAACTGAAAAACCCCATTCAAAGCCTTTACTAGTACAATGGTCCAAATAGAAGCTATCAGAATACCTGTGGTGGTTGGAGTAGTAATGGTCCTATACACTCATATATTTGCACGTGTGGTCTTTAGGTATTAAGACAGAAGTTGCTACCAGGAACTAGCATATTGCTGTGACCATGCTTGCTGTTGGTGAAATGTGGACTTTGGGACTTTAGATTAGGAAATTAGTTGAATGCTCTAAGCAGGGTTGATGTGCCATAGTAGCAGGAGCAGGGAAGATAGTGGTGCTGACAGAAGTGTAGACAATAATGGCCCTACTCACAAGGCTTCAGAGAGAATATTAGTAAGTGGCCTAGAGATTGTTCTTGTGATATTTTGGCAAAAAATGTGGCTCCATTTTGCTCTTTTCCAAAATGTCTGCCTGAGGCTGAATTGAAGAGTTTTGGATTAATGACATTGGCAGAGGAGATTTCAAGATAGCATAGAATGGAATGTTTCTCATGATTATTAGTATGGCCAGTCATATGGAAATCTATAATGAAAAAGAACAAACTGAGCAAAGAAAACTAAAAAAATATGTACAGTTTGAGGGGAAAAGGATCACCACTAAGTATAATGGAGATAACTCCAGTTCTCAAGGAGATTAAAAAAAAATGCTTAAAGCAAAGCCTGATCCTAAATGAAAGAAAGTGGTCACCTCAGGGCAAGACATGTGCTTCCAAGTTGTAAAAAGTAAAGGAAAGCCTAAGCTGTGAAGAGAACTTGGCAGCTTTAAATACAAGAAAGGGGTTTTGGAATCTGCCTTTTAGACTAAGGAAAGCCACTGAGTTAAGTGTATGTCAGGAGTGTCTTTGCATAGAGGCCTCTCTTGCATGAGGCTGTGATGGTGAATCCTGGATTTCATTGGAGATCCCGATATGCTGGAGATGCAGAGCTGTGGAATACATCCTGAGGAAAGCTGAAGGCCAAGTGTGGAACCAGCCCAAGAGAGACCATTGTGTTTCAGTCAACAAAGCTAAAAGGAGTTGGAGATCTCAAGAACATTTTGACATCAGACATGGAGATATGGAGTTTGGAGTTTTCTGTGCTGCTTTTAGGTCTTTCTTTGGTCCAGTGTTACCCCACTATGCTCACTTTCCTCTCTTTTGGAAGAAGACTGCATATTCTGTGGCACTGTATATTGGACATATGTATATTGGAAATGGCTGGTTTCCCAGTGGAAACTTTAAAAGCCAGAAGAGTCTGAAGCAGTGCACTTCATGTTCTAAAAGGGCCCAGACTATTGTGCCCAGAAAAATTATCTGCCATAGTTGAAAGAAAAATTAGCTTCCCAGGATATAGCAGGAAAAAAAAAAAACCCAAACCCAACAACAACAAAACCCAAACAAACAAAAAACAACAACAAAAACAAACCAAAAACAAAAAACCAAGCCCCCTCAAAACAAAAACAAGCAAACACCCCCCCAAAAAAAACCAAAACCAAAACAAGCAGAAACTCCAAAAAACCCATGTCGACCATACCAGCCCTAGAACTGAAGAGAAGAGTAACATAGACAATAGACTGTAGAAGGAAAACAAATTTAGACACAAGTATTGAAACACAAAGTAAGACTTTGAACACAAACAGCAAGAAAACTTGAAATGGCAGCCATCAATTCACACCTTTCAATAATAACTTTAAATACTAATAGCTTCAACTGCATAATTAAAAGGCATAGGTTAATAGAATGGATTAAGAAACAAAATTTTGGATTGGAGAGATGGTTAAGCATTGAGAGCATTTGCTGCTCTTCCAGAACACCAGAGTTTGGTTCCAGCATCCATGTCAGTCAGGTGACTCACAACTCTGTATAATTCCAACTCCAGGGGATCTGACACCTCTCACCTCTGCAGGTGCCTTCACTCATCTGCATGTACATACATGCAGATAAAGACATCATCACCATCACCACCATCACCATCACCATCACCATCATCATCATCATACAAGTCCATCTTTCTGTTGCCTACAAGAAACTAATTCTGTCTTCAAGGAAAAGCACTATGCTAATGTGAAAGGTTAAGAAAATATTTTGAGAGCACTGAGCAGACCTTGGGTGGCAGCTCTGCCCCCAACATCCAAGAAACCAGAGGAAGCAGGGATCCCAGGCGCTCGAACTCAGGCATTATCTTAGGTAAGCAGACAGCAGGGCCTGCCCTAAACAGGGAGTAACTGGGAACCAAAAGGACCCAGGAAGTCACTCCCAGCCTGGAACACTGGTTCCTTCTGGTCTGGGCCAGAGCACTGAGCAGACCTTGGGTGGCAGCTCTGCCCCCAACATCCAAGAACCCAGAGGAAGCAGGGATCCCAGGTGCTCGAACTCAGGCAGTATCTTAGGTAAGCAGACAGCAGGGCCTGCCCTAAACAGGGAGTAACTGGGAACCAAAAGGACCCAGGAAGTCACTCCCGGCCCGGAACACTGGTTCCTTCTGGTCTGGGCCAGAGCACTGAGCAGATCTTGGGTGGCAGCTCTGCCCCCAACATCCAAGAACCCAGAGGAAACAGGGATCCCAGGCACTGGAACTCAGGCAGTATCCTAGGTAAGCAGACAGCAGGGCCTGCCCTAAACAGGGAGTAACTGGGAACCAAAAGGACCCAGGAAGTTACTCCTGGCCCGGAACACTGGTTCCTTCCGGTCTGGGCCAGAGCACTGAGCAGATCTTGGGTGGCAGCTCTGTCCCCAACCTCCAAGAACCCAGAGGAAGCAGGGATCCCAGGCGCTCTAATTTGGACAGTGTCTTAGAAACTAGTTCTCAGATCTGAGGCCTAGATCAGACCTCTGCCAGGTCTGCTGTTGTGTAGACCCCGGATTCCACCTGAGACATACTGGAAGTTCCACTCAATCCAGAGCCACAGAGGAACAAATGAACTCAGAGCTTCAGACAACGTATCCTGAGATATTCTAGAGGAGACACTGCACCCAGAACAGCAGACACCTAGCTGGACTACTACCTTGGAGGCACCATATCCTGAGGCATCCTAGAGGTACCACTGTAATCAATGCAGCTGGAAAAGATCACAGAGACATCTGGACCCCTAGGAGATCAGACACAAGCTAGATAACTAGAAAGACAGGCTTCAGTCAGAGACAGCAAGTACAGGCAGCACTAGAGTTAACCAGATGGCAAAAGGCAAGAGCAAGAATGTAAGCAACAGAAACCAAAGTTACATGGCATCATCAGAACCCAGCTCCCCCATCAGAGCAAGCCCTGAACACCCCATCACACCAGAAAAGCAGGAATCAGAATTAAAATCACTTCTCATGATGATGATAGAGGGCTTTAAGAAAGACATAAATAACACTCTCAAAGAACTTAAGGAGAGCACTGGTAAACAGATAGAAACCCTTAAAGAGGAAACACAAAAATCCCTTAAGGAATTTTAAGAAAATGCAACCAAAAGGGAAAAGGAATTAAACAGAACCATGCAGGATCTAAAAATAGAAGTAGAAACAATAAAGAAATCACAAAGGGACAATACCCTGGAGATAGAAAACCTAAAAAACCAACCAGGAGTCATAGACACAAGTATCACCAACAGAATACAAGAGATGGAAGAGAGAATCTCATGTGCAGAAGATACCATGGAAAACATTGACACAACTGTCAAAGAAAATGCAAAATACAAAAAGCTACTAACCCAAAATATACAAGAAATCCAAGACACAATGAGAAGGCCAAACCTAAGGATAATAGGTATAGATGAGGGGGAAGACTCCCAACTAAAAGGACCAGTAAATATCCTCAACAAAATTATAGAGGAAAACTTCCCTAACCTAAAGAAAGAGATGTCCATAAATATACAAGAAGCTTACAGAACTCCAAATAGTTTAGACCAGAAAAGAAATACTTCCCTCCATATAATAGTCAAAACATCAAATGTACAAAACAAAGAAAAAATACTAAAAGCAGTAAGGGAAAAAGGCAAAGTAACATATAAAGGCAGACCTATAAGAATTACACCAGACTTCTCACCAGAGACCATAAAAGCCAGAAGATCCTGGACCGATATCATAGAGACCCTAAGAGAATACAAATGCCAGCCCAGACTACTATACCCAGCAAAACTGTCAATCATTATTGATGGAGAAACCAAAATATTCCATGACAAATCCAAATTTACACAGTATCTCAACACAAATCCAGCACTTCAAAGAATAATTGGTGGAAAACTCCAACACAAGGAGGGAAACTACAACCTAGAAAAAGCAAGAAAGTAATGTTCCAAAACCCCCAAAAAAAGATAGTTACACAAACATATCTCCACGGATGTTAGCCCAAAAGCTTGGATTAGTGAAGACTCAACCCACAGACCACATGAAGCTCATGAAGAAGGAAGACCAAGAGGGGATGCCTCAGTTCTACTTAGAACGAGAAATAAAAATGCTCAAGGGAGCAAATAGGGAAACAAAACATAGAACAGAAACTGAAGGAGGGGCCATCAGGAGACCTTTCCACCTGGGTATTCACCCCATGTACAGCCACCTAATCTAAACACTGTTGTGGATGGCTGGAAGTGCATAATGTGAGGAACATGATATAGCTGTCTCCTTAGAGGTCTGCCAAAGACTAACACACTCAGAGGACAATGCTCACAGTTAACCACTGATATGATCAGGGGTTTCCCAATGGAGAACTTAGTGAGAGGACTGAAGGAGCAGAAAGGGTTATTGACCCCAGGTGGAAAGCAACAATACCAAACAACCAGAGCCCCCCAGGGTCTAAACCACCAGCCTGGGAACACATAAGGAGAGACCCAAGTCTCCAGAGGTATATGTAGGGGAGGATGGCCTTGTCGCACATAGGTGGGAGAGGAGTTTCTTGGTCCCATAAAAAAAAAATGAACACACAGTGGGGGGGGGGAATGATGTGAGGGTGGGGAGAGGATAGTGGCGGGGGGTAGGTGCGGTTACTGCCTCATAGAAGCATGAGGAGGGGGATGGGATAGGAGGTTTCTGGGTGGTGGGAGGAAGTAGGCTAAGAGGATAAAATCTGAAATGTAAATACTACAACCAATTTTAACAAGCGGGGAAAAAAAGTCTTCAGAATCAACATCTTTAAGAAAAAAATGTCAGCCCCCGGGGGTGGGAAATTTTTTTTTTTCTTGATACTAAAACTTGTTCTGAGAATTGTATATTGCAGAATACACAGCCTTGGTGTATCTACTCATCAAGCATACTGAGCAGACCTGCCCAAACCTCTGATGTCCTGGAATTCCATCTGGATTCAGTGAAGACACAGCATTAGAGGCTTATCAACTTACTCTTCCCCCCAACCCCTCTTCTAAAATCTCAACGCCCTTAATCAGCATGAAGAAGTTAAAGAAGAGTCAGCGCCCCTATTCCCTGAGCTTGGGGACTAATGTGGTTAATAATGGTCTGTCTTTCTAGGGACAAGTAGTGGTTTTGTTGGAACAGGGGGGATTAGCTAGGACTTATTGCATAGCCATAACCTATTTGTAGAAATCTGTATAATTATTATCAAGATGAAGTTATAATTTCTAAAATGGTACAAAATTTACTTTGATCTCAAATTTAAGGTTTTCATTGGTACGAGCCTCTTATTAATATAAAAATGAGATGAATATTGATACGCTCATGGGCACTGTGCCTGTATAACACATTTAGGAATACAATGCCTAGACCCAGCCCTTTTTTAACCTTTTTAACTGATTTGGGACGCTTAACCTATGAGTTAAGGGACTATAGCAAATTCATATTTTTGAGTTTATTGTTAGGGTGTTTCCCATATTTTATTTAGAAATAGCTGAGAGGAGTGAACAGACAACAGTCCAGGTTACCTTGCATGGATAGTTGGTTTTCAAAACATCAGAAGTCCATAGAACTGACGCTACAAATATTTATATATTAATGTTCATATTGATTAGAGACCTGTCTGCTCCTGACAGCTTCCTGTCGTGGATTCTAAGAAGAAATTGAGCATCCTTGGAGTTACTCCAGTTGTATGGTAACAGCCACTAGGCAAGAATTGCCTCTCTCCATCTACAGACAAATTACTGTCCAGAAAAGGACACACATGCAGAATAGTCGACTGATTATATCTGCCTAGACAGAGTAATCAGTCCTTAATAATCCTGCATCACCAAGGTCTGTCAGATGATTCTGGGCCAGAAGGCTGAAGATTTGATGCTCCAACGTTCGGTAGTATAGGGGCTTTTCAGGTGTTCAGAGGTCTCTATAAATTGGCTAAGTTTTAGAAGCTATGCTTTGTGCTTCCCACAATTATAGTTAACTCAGTCATTCTGGATTTCTGACGGGGTTGAAAACTTATAGCTATTTACCGTAAGAGAAAAGATTTGAGTGGATGGTAGTCAGCTGACATTCATCCTAAAGCCAGGTTCAGAACTAAATATTTTAGTTAGGATAGATGACAGAGGTGCTAGTTAGTCAACAAAATGATGGACTGGGTATTAGGACTATCTTGTACCTCACTGGTACAAATTGGCATAATTATGCTCTAATTGTATTTTGAGAGAAAAGTTTCATTTTAACAGGAAGGGTGATGTGTAGGAGGAGCTAAGGTAGGAGGAGTACTGAGAGCAAGAAAAGGAGTAAGAAGAGGAGGAGAAGAAGGATAGGAGAAGCTAGGTGATGAAAGAGAGAAAGAGGGGGGAGACAGGGAGGCAGATATTCATGTATCTCCACCAGTCAAAGATAGTTGTTATATCTAGGTCGGTCAGTGGGTTACACCTCTGATTGAACAATTCCAAACTTATAACGCTTATGATTAACATTATTTAAAAAAAATGTATAAATGCAAAAAGGAAAAGGGGGCATGTGATAGGGGTTTTCTAAGGGGGGTGGGGGGGAATGGGGAAAGGGGATGGCATCTGAAGTGTAAATAAAATATCTAATAAAAAAAGAAAAAAAAGAAAAAAAAGGTAAAAAAAAGATTCATAATTCTGAGTCTTTATTAATTGCTCTACAAAACCATCTTTCCATTTGAAAATGTAACTTGCATTATGTTTTTGAGCTTCTGATGAGCAATTGGCATTCAGTTTCATTCACATTGAATTCATTTTGTTGGATGCAATTTGGTATTCTTTAGTCTAAACTTAGGTGGTCTGAGTGATGCTGAAGACAGACAGAAAAGCAGTCTAGGAGTAGGATATTGAAATGGAATATTGAAAGCATAATTTGAAGGTAATTCAACAAAATTGTTCTGCTAAGGGAGAAATTTTTCAGATAAAATTCTCAAAAGATTAGAAACTGTGTTTTCCTGGAAATTTCAGAAACCCATTATGACAGGCTTTCAAACTTTCTTGAGATACGGAAGAATAAAATGAAGGTTCTAAAAAAAAAAAAAAATATTTTAAGGATCGGGGAGCAAGCAAGTGTTGTAACTTCATATTTGAAAAATATATATTTCAAAATTTAAGAAATAAATGAGGACATTTCATTCCAAATAAGGGTATGAGTACTCACAATGGCACTACAATTCTAAACAAGTGTGCACCAAACTTTGGTGTACCCAATCTCATAAAAAATGTTACTAGACTTCATGATGCAGATAAACCCCAACTTAGTAATAGCACGTGGTTTCAATACTTCTCTTTCCCAAATGGACAGGTAGAAGATAAACACGGTAACTCAGAATTAAATGACAGCATACATCAAATGGGACTTAAGAGATATCTACAGAATAATTACCCCCCAGCACCAATGAACATACTTTCTACTCCGCAGTCCATGGAAGCTCCTGGAATAAATTAGATCATATCCTGGGACACCAATATTTAAAAACTCATAAAAATTAAAGTCATTCTACTTATCCTTTCTGACCACAAAGCAATGAAGCTTAAAATCAACAGTAAATAAACTTCAAGTAAACACATCAACTCATGAAGATTATAAAACATATTACTGAGTAATACATGGTCCAAAGAAGAAATAAAATATTCCCCAAATGAAATTAAAGCACATCAAAACCTCTGAGACACATTAAAAGCCCTCTGAAGAGGGAAATGTATAGCTCTAAGAAAACAGAAAGAGCACAAATAAATTACTTAATAGTGGCATTCAAGAATTTGAAAATGCAACAACGAACCAAATCTAGTACATGGGACGTGGGAAGAAATAGTAAAAATCAGAGAAGAAATTAATCAATAGATTTATCAATTCTTTGTATTGCTTTGGTTTTTTTTTAACTTATTTTTAAAAAGAGTTAGTTTGAAGACCAACAGAATCAACTAACCTAGACTCTTGGGGACACCAACCAAAGAGCATACAAGAGCTGGACCTAGGCCCCCTGCCACATATGGAACAGGTGTGCAGCTTGGTCTTCATGCAGGTCTCCCAACAACTAGAGTGTAGGCTGTCCCTGATGCTGTTGCCCGCCTGTGGACACTGGTTCTCTAACTGGGCTGCCTTGTCTAGTCTTAGTGGGAGAAGATGTACCTAGTCCTTCAGTGACTTGATTTGCCAGCTTGAGTTGATACACAGGGAGGACCTCCCCTTTCTGAGAGATGAAGGGAAGAGGGTATGGGGAGAGGTGGTGTGAGGGAGGAAGTGAAGGGGGAGCTGTGTTATCTTTTGCTTTATCTTACTATATTTATTTATAAAATCCAATAAGTTTTTAAAATAAAATTATAAAGTTAAAAAATCTAAAATAAAAAGGTAAATTTCTAGGTTCTTTAAAACACCAAAGTGAGCTCTTTAACTTAAACAGACCCATAACAATATTGAAAGAGTATAACAAGCCTTCTAGATTAAAATCAAAACAGCAAAACAATAATAACAACAATAAAAAGCAAAGCCCAGGTCCAAATGGATTCACAGAAGAATTCTACCAAACTTTCAAAGATCTACAAGTACTTCTTAAATCATTGAAAAAAAAAAACCAAAAAAAAAAAAAAACCAAAAAACAAAATAGAAACAGAAACTGCACTTCTAAACTCCTTATATGAAGCCCATGTTATTATAATACCAGATAGATAAAGCAGGTAAAGACACAAGAGAGAAAACTATAGGCTAATGTCCTCAATAAACACAGATGTAAATTTTTTTTTTAAAAAAATATGTGTAGTTTTGGCATCTATCTAAAAGATCACTCACCATAATAAAGTTGAATTTATCCTGGATAAATAGGGATAGCTGAGCATATGCAAGCTTGTTAAAGAAAAAAATCAAATAAATGTCTTAAAAACTTCCACATGATCATTGCAACAGATGCAAACATGTCTTTGAAAAAAGTCCTGGAGCCATAGGACTGAAAGGAAAAGACCTCAATAAAGACTTATAAAGGCTGACAAACCAACAGCCAGCATCATCTTAAATGATGGATTCAGTGCTAGGCACTAGGACTTGAAGACACTACAGCATGCATCTTTCCTCATGGACTCCACTGTTCAGAGGGAGAAAGAGCCCTGTATTAGCTACACCACAGATAAATCACTGTTGAAAATGCAGAAAAGCTAGAAATCAGGGCACAGAGAGAGTGGGCTATGTCCCCAAGCCTAGGCTAACGGAATGGGGTCTCATTGAAGAGGGTGGAACCCACTGAATTGTGAGTGTTGTCTTTCATTCAGAAAACAGGCTAGGGAAGAGTCCTAGCTACTCTGTCAGGGAGTTGAACATGAGTGATGTACAGTTAAACGTCACTGTGTGCAATCAGTCAGGACAGGAAGTCATAAGATCTGCCCATATTCAGTTGCCCACAATCAACTCTACGCAAACACATGCTGGACAGCTTTTGTAATACTAATAGGATGTGCCCTTACCCCAATTGTCCCAAAGCTTTCTGGCTTTCTTCTCATTTTTTTCTTACATAAGTGTGTCCATATCCATTTGACCAGGTACCACAAGGACTTGGGACTTGGGATGACATTGAAAGGTGTAGGCAGGGTACCTCCTTCTTCAAAGTAGCTCATCCAAAGCTTTGTTCGAGCAAATTTCCATTCTATATCTGCATGGTCCTGAATGAGAGAAGATGACAACTTTAGACAGGCTTTATAATTCACAACGTAATATAAACCTCACAGACAGAGCCTGAACCTGACACAGAGTGGTTCTTGGAGTATTAATTAGATGGCTTATAAAATCACTGCTAACTCCCATAGACAATGGCTTACCCAGTAGGGACATATGCCACCATCACGCTGTCCATCATTCTCTAGGGAAACAGAGATCTACAGTTGTGTATTAAAGAGACAGTGGTGATTAGTTATGACTGGGAGGCAATGCTATAGTTGTAGCCCTGGAAATTGCATGGTTCAGTCTCATTAGATACCAGCCAGAGGGGTGGCTTTATATCTTAGCCCAGGCTTTGTACATGCTTAGATGAATGCCACGTGCACAGATGCTCACTGATGAACATTTGGTGCTTCAGGCAATGTCTTAGCAGATATGTTTCCACATGGATAACTCTCTCACCTTCAGACTACTGGTGTAAATTTACAGAGAAATCCCACCAACACACAATGCAGCATACTGCCTCCACCATAGCACCGAGTCTGGGTGCGATTATTGTATAAGAGCTATTCATCAGGATATTTGTGTCCCAGGATGGTGGCCAAATATCATCTACTATTCCAGCATTATCACAAGACTACATGCATCGCACATCATTGCTCAGCTCAAGTTATGCATCCCAGAGAAACCTAGAACATCGGAGGCACATTCACAGAAGATTCTACTCTCTCTCCTCAATGTTGGAATTATTTCCTAATTTCCTTTGTTTTTATTATATCCTTTGAGACAAAGAACTTTTAAGAAATCAAGGATATGACTGATTTACAGTAGATGCATTAGAAATGTATGATCAATGTAAAAGTAGATGTCTTTTGCTACAGCTTGTGCTAACCTCCCTACATTCTCCAATTTACTCTATGGCTCTGAGGTGTGGGTGGCAGGAATGCAAAAGAGATCTCACAGAGTCAGTGCTGTGATTCTGGGAGACACAGACTTCAGTGCTTGACATGCACACATCCCAAGGAGTTTCCCTCACATGACACTGAGGGTTCTCTAACTCTGTCCTGATGCTTGCCCATCTTACAATGGTTTCAGCATTTGGGCTAAATAAAATGTGAGACCTGAGGATTGCTTTCCATCCATTGCCTAAAAAAACAAGACTCATTAAAAGAAAACAATGAGTCCGTGTCACAATTCTATTGAGTAATGTTTTCTTCTGTACATAGCTGGGGCATCTACTGTTCTATGGAACCCAAAATGTTGGCACTCTGTCTATACCTAGCTCGATGGATGGGTTTCTCTTCTTTTCTGGTGCTCTGGATGTATGTGATGTCTATCTACAAATAGATAGGTAGATAGGTAGATAGATGGATAGCTAGCTAGATAGCTAGCTAGCTAGCTAGCTAGCTAGATAGATAGATAGATAGATAGATAGATAGATAGATAGATAGATAGATAGATAGATAGATAGATAAGTAAATAAAAAAGCTTGGCTCTGGGATGTTCCATGAGGTTCTGTGTAGCCAAAAATTCTGATGTTCATCCTCAGGCCAATAGAGCCAAAGGGATTCTTACATATAGCCTGTGACTCAAACACACAAATGTCATATTCTCATGTCCTGAACATTTCTTTCATCAGTGAGAGGTTGGAGAAAAATTTACCTCTGTGAATAAAATCGAACTAAAATCCAGAGTGCTGCTTAACAAAGATCACAGTAGCAGTTCAGCAGTTCTGCTACAGACTCAAGGGCACACTCTAACTGCTGCTACATGAGATAAAAAAGGGACAGCATCTAGCTATGCTGCACACTAAGGTGTGACTACGAACAACTTCTCATACATGTCTTGTGCCATGATGAATTTCAACTTGTAATATAGCTATTCTCTGTAGACTTAGACCACGAGTTCATAAGTTCAAAGTTTTACATGGACAAAGACTCCACCTCCATTGCTGCAATGTTTCTATAACAGTCCTTGGTAACACAATCATAATCAGTCAGTAAGACATTTTGCTTATTGATTTTGTGCTTTGTGACACAGTATCTCATGTTTAGCCTAGGCTAGTCTGGAACATATTTTGTAGCTCAGGATAGTCTTGAATTCAAAATGGTCTATCCACCTCAGCCTTCTAACTGCTGGGATTACAGATAAGCAACTATGCCTAGGCAGAATTTATAAGATTATGAATAAATAATGCTATGTTGTTTGCAAGCCAGGATTTTAAATAATATATATCATGTCACATATTGGTCTAGAGAATTCAAGATCATTTCTATATTTGTTGTATTTACTAAGCTTTTAGAAATTCAATTTCATGGGTCTGTGCACCACGTGTATGCCTGTGCCAGCTGAGGACATTAGATACCCTAGGAGTGGAGTTAAAAACTGGCGTCAGCTCCATGTGGGTGCTGGGAATCAAACCTGGGACCTTTAGAAGAACAGCCAGTGCTCTGAAATGCTAAGCCATCTCTCCAACCTCTGCTTTTTCTAGGCTTTAAGAAAAAATTTTTTTCTTTACCAGATTAATCTCTAGGATTTATTTTCATCTTTCCAAGCTGGTGTGGGTTTGTTTATGCTGAGTTAGCAGATCACAGGAACAGAGATGATGCTGAGTCTGATGGGCTACTGAGAGATGACCTATCTCATTCTAAATTGTTTGATGGTGGTGGCTCCCCGGCAATATAGGTTGGCTTAATTTTCCCTGTTACTCTGTGTATAAAATGGATTAATGTACAGCCATTTATGCTATACTACTGTTTACATAAACCACCAATAAACCATTTACAACTCTGATCTTTCTCTCATCAATAGTAAATTATTGCTTTATTTTTTCTGATGATAAGATAGAATAGAGGTGAGAACAATGTTATGCAGAAAGGATATTTAATTAAAAGTAAATTGTCAACTTACGGCAATTAGTTGGTAAGAATTATTCATCATAGCGATTAACATGTTCAGCAGGACAACCAGAGAGATGACATTATATGTCCCAAACATGGTGGCCCCAACAAACTCAGTGAATTCATGCTGGGCTTTGACATTAGTAACATAGAGATTGATGAGTCCAAATATTGACCAAAACAGAGACTGTAGTGTCTCAAATAACCTGGAATGAAATATGAAAGTAGTAATGTAATCTTATAAAGTATATTATATGTATGTACATATATATGTGACAAGTTTAAAGCAAAAATTACAAAATAAAAAATAATTTAAAGTATTTTTATCAAACTGATACAAAAATTATACTCCTTTGTTCTATTTACTAAACTATCCAAAAATTGAAGTCTACCTTGTTTGCTGGAGCAAATGGATAAAGGAGAATTCAGACCCTGGAAATATATGATTGCTGTGGTAAAGAATAGTTTATAATTTCTCACATAATTGGAGGGAAATGCAGAGATAATAATATAATATTCACGACACATGGAAATTATGTAAAGTTTCTATCTTAGCATCTTTATGAGACACAGTCACCCTTACTTACTTTTGTATTGTCTATGGTTTATTTTGTGCTGGCCATGCTGACAGAAATACACAATTGGATCAGAGAACAATTGACTCACAATGTCAAAAGATTTACTATTTATTCATAGACAGCTTGCCGAGTTCTATCCTCCGTCTCTGATGGACAGTAAATTCTAAAGCTTACTACCTGATGAGAGCCAGTCATGCCTTTTCTGGTTCATGCTTAGTTATGAAAAGATTAAAACAAATTATATTTGTTTTTCAGATATTTTACATTTATAACTGGACCTTACATAGTATACTGCATTGGACAACAGATAGAGTCAGAGTGCTTACATACTATATTTTAACTTCAAGGCATATTTTACTCACTCAGGTTAACAAGTAAATTCTGGTTGTTTTATTAAAAGGGGAATTTCCTTTATTTTTAACATGAGAAAACATAATAGTCTCAAAGTCACTTGAACCCAAATTAAGAATTCTTTGTTTTCATGTTTTGTGTCACACATTAACATGGCATAGTAAGACAATGGTAGAGGTTTTAGCCTCTTAGACATATTTAAAATACGACTCTATTAATATTTTATTAGAAAAAAATGAAGACAAGACTCTTGGGGTGCCAGGCATGGATTGTGAGGAGATGGAATTTCAGTGTTTAGAAAGACCAGGCCTAGACTGCAATCCCATTCAGAGAGTGAGTCAACTACATTCCAACTGCATAGCTCCTGATCCCTTCCTGAGCTGCCCACCCTGTGAATATGAGGTCAGCTATGGTCAGATGACCCAGAAAGACAGATTCATGAAGCTAATGATCTAAGTGGAATATGAGCAGTCTCCCTCTCTGGTGGAAATACTAAGATGATGTAAGTGCCCGAAGAGCCTGAGAACGAGTTTATGAGGCTCACTGGGAACACGGTATGTGAGAGGTTTGCCACAATGTATACCAAGATGCAGACAACGAAGGATGAATAAACCACAGGATAAGAAAGGACGCTATGCAGGGAGACACTGCATCATATTGAGGCAGATGAGGACAGAACCCTCCTGGACCTGCTGTGTTAACTCTCTCTTCCTAAAGCTGGGCTTGTCCTCCTTGCTCAGAGGACCTGAGGGCTCAGTTCTGTGTATCTTACAGCAGAGTGCCTGTTACTGACACAATTCACTTCTGGCTCTCATGATCAAAGAAGTTTAACTAAATATCTCTCAACTGCCACTTAGACCTTATTTCTACAAATCTATTGCTTTTTTACAAATAAAAGCTTCATATTTCAATCAGTTGAAAAGCTGAGTTTAGGAGAAGAAATTTAATTTTTCTTTACACATTAGAAGGGTTAAATGCTGCAATAGATAACTGTAATAAAGGTGTTGCTTTAATCACACTTAGCTAGAAGGAAGGGCACTACTACATGAGATGGTGAAGATGTGTTCATATGGGAAAGCCCAGATGGGTCTCCAAATTGTCATGGAGACTCAAGTGAACCCATCAACTCTAGAAAAGTTCATAAAAACAGCTTAATTTGGTGCAAGATTCAAATTCCTTAAGTTTTCATAACTCTTAGACATCCTTTGAATTTAATATGATTTACTGCATCCTTTCTTTCCCAATAGTGATGACTATTAATAGGAATATATAATGATAATCCAGATGCATTTGTCCTGACATGAGTGAGCATCTCCAGAAGTTTTACACGATGGAGCTGAGATTTGATTCAGTAATTAAAGCACTTGCTGTGTAAGCCACTCCCTGGAATCCAGATCTCAAGCATCCACACAAAAGCTGGGCAGGTTTGGCTCCTTCTTGCCTATAAATCCCAGTCTTTAGGGGGTGGAGACAGGGGATGCCTGGGGCAAGTGGCCAATCTAGCTAAATCAGCATGCTTTGGGCTCAGTAAGAGACACACCTCAGTGAATCTGAGAATGATGTAGGGAGACACCAGTCTTCAACCTCTGTCTTCCATATGCACACATACACACATGTGTAACCATATATATATATATATATATATATATATATATATATATATATATACACACACACATACATGAATCACATAGGAAAGAAAAGACAACATTACACAGCAATGACATGACAAGTGCCTTTTCATTATGGCCACCTCCTCAAGCATTCCCATAAAAGCAACCATGCAGATTAAAAGGACGCCATGGTTGAAAGTCCCCATTTGCTTCTGTCTGAAAGAACTAATTTTTTTAGAGAATGTTCACCAGTCATTTAGCAAATGTCTACAGGCATTTAAAAAATTAAGATTCAGCCTGGGAAATGCACAAAGACATTTTGTGACCAAGTATAGAATTTTCTTTTTTCCTTTCCCTTTGTTTAATGGGATAAAACAGTGGGGAGATTTATAGGACATTTTGCCTAGCTAAAATATATCTGCTCCTTGGGTGAACTAAGCTCCTCGTATTAAGGTATCCCTGGATGAGTTGTTTCTTTGTTGGACTTTTATGTAGGTTAATATTTCAAAGCCATTGCTTCTAGGAATATTTTAATCATTACTGATTCTCAAATCCACAGAGACCCACACTGTCCATAAATTTAGGAGTTGTTAGCTGAATCACATCTCAGAGGTCCTTAATGTGGCTTCGATTTTCCACATTGTGTTAGTGAAAAAATTGATGTTTTTAGGAAATGCTCATTAATTTCCCAAGGTAATGCCACAACCTAATTAACTGATGTGCCACAAAATCTTTGGTGATCTCTAAACTCAAGACCCACTTTATATGGGTCAGGGTTTTGTTTTTATCAAAATAGCATTTTATTTATTCCCCTTTGAAGGTATTTTCTAGCTGTTATTTTTCTTTAAATGACCATGATCCTTCTCTCCTAAATGCTGAGAGCTAAAAAAAACAAAATAAAGTAATAAAAGGTATGGTGTTCTGAGCTGACATTTCCTTTTGTCCTAGGAGACTGAAATGAGGAGCAAACAGACTCGTGCTGAGACCCAACTCAACATTTACTTTTTGATGTCTACCTTAACAAGGTCACATTAAAATACATAAAGTGTGACCTTAGCTAGCCAGCATAAGACATTAGAACTTTGGCTCCAACTGCAATACATACAAATGAGCTTGGCCTAATCAGAACTGTGCTAAAGCTCATGGCCTCCCTCTTCACAGGAGAGTCCCTTTACAGAATTACTTCAGATACCAAATAGTTGGTGTCTTTTAGTGACATGCATTTTTTCCATGTCAGTGATTTGCTGATGACAAATGCAGACTCGTATGAAAATCAAGGCACAGTCTATACTCACTGAGAGTGCAGAGCGGGCACATCTGGGGTGTGTGTTAGAAAAAGTATGTCTGAGAAGAATGAAAATTTGAGAAATGTGAAGGCAAAATAGGGGGCACTGAAATGGAAAATAATATACTGCGGATTCAGAACCAATTTGTCAGGAAATCCTAAAATAATGTTAGGATCCTGGAAACAAAACTTAAAAGAGGTAAAGGCCAGATCACTGAAGGACCAAGATGGTCCAGCTAAGGCCAGAGGTGAATCTGGTAAGAGGCAGGAAATCATTTGGGTACTTTAAATTGTGGAGTCTCTAATCTTGGTCTAGAAATACCTTTCCTGAGAAGGAATTAGACAGATAGACAGACAGACAGATAGGACAGGACAAACTCAGTGGCCAGAGGATGTAGACTTAGTCTCAGACAGTGAGCAAAGGAAGATATTGCCAAGATAATGATACTGATGGTGGGAATTTAACAAAGGCCATATGATGGGAAGAGGAAGGCACAATGCTAAACCCAGGTTTCTGTTTCACTTGATCTCTGAGTGGGTGGATTATGACAAAACTGGAAAAGAGAGCTGAGAATGAGGGAGGGAAATTTTGGAAAGAGATTGGTGAGCTGCCCATGATTGGAATTTTTTTTCAGGAGTCACAGCGAGTATGACCTAAGATGATAAACACTGACTAGAACCAGTGGTCAGAATGTCCTACCCTCTACTTTCTTAAGTAATTTTGGTGAAGTCTTGGAGGCAGGAGCTAAATGAAGAATGACCAAGAGGTGAAGAAACATGTTCATACAGAGTAACATTGATAAAAGAAAGGGGACAGACAACTGCAGTCTGGGGGAGAAGGGTAAGAAGTTAATGAAACAAAGGAGAACTGGCACTCTACCCAAAATAATACTGTTTCAGATTTGCTACTGTCTTTGGGGACCTCGGATGATAGCACAGATACTGTGTTAGGCAGTTTGTATGAATTAATTTTAATGCCATTTGGAATATGGTCTCTGAAACGATGGGTAATAAAAGATGAAATTTTTTGTGGGAGAAAGACTGGATGTGAAAGAAAGCAGAGATCGACTGTAGATAGATAACAAGAGACACCAAGTATCACCATATGTCCCTCTTACAGTGACAGACATCTGCTACATAAAAACAGAGTCAGCTAAGGATAAGCTTAAGCCTGACACAGCCTATTTAATAATATCAGAGTTAGTTGTATTATTTAGCTTTTAATATCATTGAGAAAACATAATTGTCATTTACAGAAAAAAATAATTTAGATGAAACATCTTTGGGGGAGAGTGTCAGATGACTTAGTCCTACAATATCTGAGGTATACAATTATCTATTGCTTTTCAAGTCATGAAAGAAATCATGGGTATAGATAAAATAAAACCATACTTAAGTTAAAATAATCCAACATATTTATTTGGCGACTAGATTTATATCAGGTAATTTATATTGGACATCTAAACTAAAATGTTTTTGGTCTGATGTTATATTCAATTATTTACTAATAAAACAATATTAGGAACAAAAGGGTGCCTTGAAATTTTAGGGTGTCATAAACCAGGACAGTGTTAGAATAGCCCATCAAAGGAATCAGGCAAGTGAGAAGGGATGGGCTGTGAATGAGATCTTTCCCATTAACTTAGAAAGGATGAGAGAGGGAGGTGACTCAGTTGTAGGTGCTGTGTAGAAGATCCTTCAGGAATATAGCACATGGAAAGGACGCAGCAACCATACAGGAGGAGAACTCGGCAAATAGCTTTTAATGGGATATACACTACAAACCAGCAAAAGTTTTAAGAGAAGTGGTGCTTGGTATGAAAGAAAGCCACAGACACAATCAGCCACCAGACATCCAGAAAGATTCTAAGAGGCATAGAAAAAGGGTGGTGGTTCTGGTACTTATTGCCTTATGCTCTCATTGCCTTTGACCAATTCACAAGAGAAAACAAAAAGTAAAACACACACACACACACACACACACACACACACACACACACACACACACACACACACACAGAGTTGTAAAATAATCACAGCCATCTGAGACAAGATACCATGTAATGTCCTAGCTAACAAAGGTACCACTGAAGAAGGTACCACCACCTCCCTGCAGCCCAAAGTCAGAGAGACCTAATGAAGGCCAAGGAGTAGACTTGAGGACAATTGAGATGTGACAAGGAGGAATCAGGATTTCATGGTTTCTTATGACTGCTAGTTTATATCAAATGTAAAAGGGTGAGATTAACTGTACAAATAAACAGATGCTGGTTAATTAAAATGGAGTTTTAAATATCAGGATAGAAACAAACAGATGCAGGATTAAACCAACTAGAGCATTTCAGCTACGGATGATTTAGATTATATGAAGTGTCTGCTTTCCTCCCAGCTAGAAAATTACTCTTTTGCAGTGTATATAATTCTATGAGGACCCACAAGGAAGGTTACTAAGGTGACAAGAGAAGCATGTGTTCAACTGTGATTGCTGTGTACGAAGAAGTCACCCAGCTTCTTAACCTACTAGCCTTTTATTTTTCACAGTGGGAAGGAAATAGACCCAGGCAGAAAGCCTCTGAGGTGGTGGCACAGACACTAGTCTCTCATGAGCACGAGCTGCCATCAGTTGACAGTGTCTGTGGATAACTGCTCATCCTCATGAAAGCATACAGGAAATTTTACCTAGGCAATAATAATGGGTAGATTTGAGTATTCATTTTGGATAATGTTTTTACATGCTCATGTTTTTTTATACTGCTCTAAAACTCAAAAGAAACATATGAAGGGCCATGTGGAAATACAGAAAAGCATTTGGATTTCTCAACAAGATTGAGTGTGTGTGAATACTTATAAGATGTCAATAATACATAGTTTCCTTTTTGAATTTCACATTTTCCCTATGTATGCAATTCACATATATATATATATACATATATATATACTCATATGTATATATTGCATACATAACCCTTCCTTTTCATGAAGCCATTCAAAAGAAAAAACATTTATTAAAACTTGAAATAAATGTGCCCAGTATTTCTTTTCTTAATGCCAGAGGTCTACATTTCTATTCAGAGCTGTGTTAATTCCATTTCCTGTATTATTCATAGCTTTAATTCTCCATTTCCTTTGCAATACTTGTGGTGAATTTTTCACATTTGTAACATCATAGTCTCAGGTCTGCCCAACATTACCAGGAGCAAGGCCCCTCCAACTTACGTGGAAAACGCGTTGTTCTGTTTCTCGCACCGTATGCCTTTGCAGCTTAACCCCTTTGTTTCCTCATAGTAGAAGTACAGTTGATTTAGGCCATTTGCAAAAGCTAGCAGCACAAGGCAGTAGATGAATAAGAACTTTAGGATGTCCAGAAGCATTCTTCCCAGAGATATCTGCAGAGGCCCCAGGTGAGAATTGGCAGTGAACAGAGAGATCAGGCGGAGGGAACTGAAGATGTTTGCAATGGCAAATAAAGCCTCTGCCACCAGGGTGGGGTGCCACATGTCCCATGATTCCCGTGGGTTCAGAGCACTGTACTGAAGAAACAGAAATGAAGGCAAGGTAAGCACACATGCTGACAGAATCAAATTCAGGTCTGTGGAGCTTTCTAGGGTCCACCTCAGCCACTCTTTGGAAGGCGTATGCTTTAAGATGGCAGCAGTTAGAGTAAGCCATACAAAGATGGAAATTCATTAATTTATAATTCATGAGACTTAATCCATGTGGCTGTAGAGGCCCATCCTTCTTATTTTGTTTATGTCAGTGTGTTAAAGTCTGGCACCTCCAATTTCTGTCTTCACATAAAGAAAACACCTTCTCTTATTCAACTGACCTGGTTCAACTTTTAGACTCTTGCCTGAGTGACATTATAAAATAATCAAATCTGAACAATAGATGAGTATCTTTTAAAATCCCAGTCAATGAGCTTGAATAAGTGCTTGAATATTTCGACTATATACAGTACGAAAGGGGAAGTATATTGATAACAATGTAAGCACTATTTAAACTTCTCAAAACTGTTCAATAGGACACACAATAGGAACATAACATGCCATAACATCCTCTTAGACCAGAACACAGACAGATACATCTAAGTATAACAGAAAAATTTAGGTGGATTAACATGAAATATTGCAGGAATAGAGGGCAAGCGGTGAGAAATGGATTGGGTCTCTATGCTGTCAAAGTGTTCAGAGTCTAGAGGAGCCGCTATGCCTCATTAGCAGCTTTGTACCAGTTAGAGATGACCTGGTGCTGAAGTCATCATCCTCATATTATAACAGAGTCTATTTCTACCCAGAAACTGACATACACAGAACCATTCTTAGTGAGTGATCTTGGCTGTGATTGAAAGAATTATAATGGATAATCATTGAAAGCACGAGGCTCTACTTTTGCCCCAATATAAGAATCCACACTGGATTCAGAGTCCAGTATGTCTGGTGGCTGTTATGGAATGATGATGTACAGACATCATCACAATTACATAGCAGTCAGGGCTTTTTGAGCAATATTACTGGGTTTAATGGTGTTGTAATGGCAAACTACCATTAAAAGTTACTAAGGTTCCTGGGAGACTCACAGATATCTTCTCAGGAGCCATCTGCTTCCATCATCTGGATAATAAGCCCAGGGACCTTGTTCTCCAGAGAATATTTATTTTCTTAAGAAACTTAAAGTCTTTCTTCCCCCAGGGGGAAGACAGGCAGCTAGCTCAGCTGCATCCTGTAAATTCTGAGAATCATAATTTCCGATTTCCTTTCCTGTGGTATAATCCCCTTGTGAACTGGGCACATCTGGCTCTCATCACATCCCTCATTGGGGAACTGGGACATGGAGGATGATGCTAAGATTACAATGTAAATCAATAATTTGTCTGTTTGATGACCCAGACACCTTGCTTCCTATCAGAGAACAAACAAAGACATAAACTGTAAGCAATGAGTGCTTGAGCCCATTCTTTTAAGTTTTGTTTTGCCTTAAAAGTCTCCTCCCGCCTGACACAAACACATTTTCTTAGGTTTCTAAATAGTTGTGGCAGTGTGCACCTGTAATCCATACCCAAGGACTCAGGGAGTAGGTTGTGAGTTGGAGGGAAGGCAGTGTAAGCTCTTTGGTGAGTTCAAGGTTAGCCTGGGCTGCACAGTGAGACTGTCTAAAAGCAGAAAGCAAACAGATAAACTGAGTAAATAAGCAATTGTATCAAAGCAATTAAAAAGCTTTGGAAACCACAGTGCTTTTTAAATCCAAATAGAATAAAGTATTTGGCCAATGGGCATATTTTCTAAATCTATTGTTGGGTATTAACATGTTAATTTGAAAATTTAACTTTGGTTCCAGTTCTTCCTTCTAGCCTACCACTAGCCCCTTGAGCCTCAGCTTCCTAGTGGTGTGGATACAAGGTCCCCCTAATTTTTTCTTGACACCCACCTCAGCCACTTCTCTGAGCCCACCTCCATTGTTTTGTTACTCCCCAACAACCTACAGGGGCCCCAAAGCTACCATTTTTGGCTAGGACCCAGGTAAGCCACCAGAGTTCCTCCTTCTCTCACCTACTTTATTCTTTCTAGGGACCTCTTACTCCAGCCTCCTCTCACCCACCTCCATCTCCTTCAGATGGGCTGCCATTCATAGCCAGAGTGTCTCTAGTCTGCCTCTGCCTCCTTTTGTGGAGGAAGACCTGTGTTTGTTTGAAGAAAAATGTCCTTCACAGGCTCATAAATTTTAATGTTAGGTCACCAGGGAGTGACAGTATTTAAAAGGATTAGGATGTATGGGCTTGTTGGGGGAAGTGTGTCACTTGGGGAAAACTCTGCAGTTTCAAAAGCCCAAATTAGACTCAGAGTCTCTCTCTTTCTCTCTCTTCCTCTCCCTCCATCTGTCCCTCCCTCCCTCCCTTTCCCCTTCTCTCTCTCTCTCTCTCTCTCTCTCTCTCTCTCTCTCTCTCTCTCTCTCTCTCTCTCTCTCTCTCTTGCTCTCTCTCTGACAGCAAGCAGATTAGAATGTAGCTCTCAACTCCTTCTCCAGCACTGTGTCTGCCTGTGTGCTGCCATGCTTCTCACATGATGATAAAGGGTTAAACCTCTGAAGCTCCAAGCAATGCCTCAATGAATTGTTTTCCTTTCTAAGAGTTTCTGGGGTCATGGCGTCTCCTTACAGCCATATAACACGACTAAGACAAGACCAAAGTCACATAAGAGATCTCCAGAGTCAGCCCCCTTCCCCAACTCTAGTCTACATTGTTTACATTGTACCTACCAGTACTGCTTGGAGTCTGAAACCAGAATTCTAACCAGAACTTCAAATCTTGGAGCAATCAGAGTCTGAGCCCTAAGACCCAGAGTGATCCTAACACTAAAAAACAAGCCATCATTCTTCTGGTTCACAACCTGTCAGAGTTGGGTAATAGACACCAAAGAATTGAACACACACCCAGCAAAGGTGAGACCAGATATCTACATATCTACACTGAGAACGCTACAAACATCAGAACTGCAGATGACTAGATCTCAGCACAAACACAAGCACCAACACCTAGGACAGTATGCTTCCACCCACAGCTAGCACCCCTATGTTAACATGCCCCAAGAAAATCAGTTTAGGTCAATCGCAAGACAAGAATTTCAAAATAGCAATTATAAGCATGTTCAAGGATATGAGAGAGGATATGAATAGATGCCTCCATGAAGACTGTAACAATGAAAACGGTTGAATAAAATAATGAAGACAATTCAAGATGTGAGAAAAATTTAACAAAGAAATAAAATCACTAAAGAAAAGATCTCTAAACTAAGGCTCCAGAAACATCTTACAAGATAGAGTGTAAAGACTGTAAGTGCAAGAAGACCAGGACATGTGCTTAGACAGTGTCTTCTATACATGACAGAGAAACTACATTCATGATATTTCATCCACCTGATCACCTAAACAAGACCTGTACAATGAAAACACCAGCTGACCTACCAATGTGGATAGGGAAAAATCTCTCATGGTCCCACCCCAAGAGCTACAAGCAGCCAATGGCTGCTGAGACAAGGAGAATCAGTCTTCTCCAGGGAGGAGCCCTGGTAGGTTATCTGATCCCAAGAGGCAAGCCCTAAGTACATGTCTATACGAGCAACAGCAAATGGACTCAGCAGGGTGTTTATGTGAGTGCGTGAGTGTGTATATGTGTATGGTGTGTGTGTGTTGTGTGTGTGTGAGAGAGAGAAAATCATTAAAGAAGAGGTCATGATTTTGAAATAAAGTATGGGGATACAGGAGGAGTTGGAATAAAGACAAGGAGGGCAGAAATAAATACAGTGCTAACATATGAAGTAAATTTACAAATAAATAAAATTAATTATGTTATATATTTTAAACTCAACCCCTGGAAGATCCTCTGTCTCACCTGCTCTTTAATGATAAGGTTTCTTTCCCAGCCTCTTCTCATTCACCAGTTCTCCCCAGATACCTCCCACATTCTCACCTTTCAGGGCTAACCCTAACTCAGACTTCCCACCCTCTTATCCCACTGCACACTCTACTGACAGGATGATTTTTCCCGGTTTTGAGACCTCGAATTTACAGACAAAAACTTAACTCTATCATCATTCGATCCCTCTGTTTACGCCTCCAGATTTGAGAGGATGGTGCACCCAGTTTCCCAGCATCTAATACCAAGCACTTCCTTATATCTTTCAATCTCAAACCAATTCCCCCTCTTTCTTCAATTATCATCGTGACATAGTGACATGTCCTAACTGCTTTTTCTTGTATTGTATCTCATTTATTCATTGCTACATTATCTTTCAAAGAAAAAATTGGTCATGCCATGTATTAATATTCTCAACTACTCCATTTTCTGGAGACAACATTTTGAGTTCTTAACATCTGACAAATGAAGCCTGTATCTTGCATCCATTTGTCAGTAGTCTGGTACTGAATGCCCTGGACCTACAACCATACTTGTGATTCTCTTAGGCTTTCAGTTTTGCTACATTCTCACCAAAATGTCATTCTATAAATGCTTAACCCTTTCCTGAGAATTAATGTAAGTTCTAGCAATTCTGACTTTTCATTTGTTGCTCCTCTATGAAACCTGTGTTGGATCCTGAGAGGTGGTTAAATTCTGTCTTTAAGGTGCTCATTAATGATGAAAGGGGAAACCACCAAGCCACAGAGTTAGGCAGTTATGAGACAGACATCAATCAAACAATGTTCATTGTTCCCTTAAAAGGAGGTAAGTGAGCATCAGAATCCCAAAGGCTCCCCACACAAAATGGTAGCCCAGTGTTGTAGAATAAACACCTCCCACCTGTCTAAGACAATCATGCACATTTCTTCACACACTCAAGTAACTGTGTTTCACTACACTCCTACTGTGAAGTAATTTTCCCTATATTCTTCCTTTCTGATGAATATAATTTTTCTGAGAACTCTTTTTTGTAGACGTGAAATCATGTGCCATGTGGTTCCTATCCTGAAGGGAGCACTGTCCTCTGAATTTCTTCACAGCTGAAGCTCTAAAAAAAACATGAGAAGAGTCAGATATGTTTAAGGACCTGGACGGTACAGAATGTGAATCAGCTGTAGAAATATGGGATTCTGGATAGAGCTGAGGGCTTGGGAACAGGAAGAAGAACCTAAGTATGTCAAACTCGAGTCATGAAGACTTGGCAGGCTGTTAAGAGCCGATGATGGATTGAATCATAATATTGGGTCATAAGTTCCTAGACTACAGAAAAATGTGCTAGTTCATCTTCATGACCATTACAAGTTCATCAATCAATAGGAGTAAAACTTCCAGGTGGATGTAACATGAAAATGGCTGCTGCCATAGTATAATCCAGAATGTCCTCCTAGGACTCATTGGTTAGACCATGAACTCCAGCGTGGTGCTAATGGGAGATGACAAACCTTTCAGATGTGATTGCATCATTTAGGGAGATGACATTGAGGGGGATGAGGGGACCCTGGTCTCATCCTTGTTCCTTTCTTTCTTTTACAGGTGGCTTGTTTGCTCCACCATGCATTCCTCAGCATATTATAGAAAGTGCCAAGTGACCCTCAAACTGTGAACCGAAGACCTTCTCCTTTTATAAGTTGATTGTCTCAGATATTTGATATAGTAATGAAATCTGACTAGCACATCCGTCATAAGAGGTTAAACAGGAAAAAAGTGTATTAATTTTAATGAGTACTTTACAAGATGAAAAATTTCCCCTTGTACAAATTTGCTAATAAAGAAAAAAAAAAAAAAAAAAAAAGACAAGCGAAAGGCATAAGGATTTCTTTCCTAACAGGTAATTCTAGAACAACTAGGATTCAGCTGCCTGCAGAGCCCTGCTGCAAAACTGAAGAATGTCCCAGACAGCATGGTTTGAGGGGGTAACATCCTTCATAAGACAGAAGCAGCAGTCCTTGTCCTCTGTTAACTGATAGGGAATGAAGTCATACATCCAAAACTGTTTAATGAAATGATGTAAAAACTCTACCATGGCTGTGAAAACAACTGTTTGTATTCATAATAATTTTGATTGTTGAAAATGTTCAAATTATCTAGTCAAGAGTCAAATAACAGAGTCAACTATCCTGGGCCCATGGGAGCTCACAGAGACTGAAACACTAGCCAAAGGCATACCTAGGACCCTTACATATCTGTTGTAGATGTGCAGCTTGGTCCCCTAACAATTGCAAAGTGGGCTGTCCCTCTGACTCTGTTGCCTGCCATTGGATCCTCTTCCCCTAGCTGGGAGAGGATGCACTTAGTCCTACTGGGACTTGATGTCCTAGGGCAGGATGGTAACCTAGGGGTGCTTCTCCTTCTCTGAGGATAATTGGGGGGAAGGATTTCTGAGTAGGACTGGGAGGAGAGTAGTGGGGCTGCAACCTGCATGTAAAGTGAATAAATAAGTAAAGTAAATTATTGAAGATGAAAAAGAGGAGAAAGAGGAGGAGAAGGAAGAAGAGGAAGAAGAGGAGGAGGAGGAGAAAAATAGAGAGAAGGAGCTTGGGGAGATTAATAATGAGTTCCAAAGTACAAATTGTCTGATCCGATATTGAATGCTCAACACTTAGAACTACTGTAATGCTAAATAAACACACACACACACACACACACACACCATATACACATAATTTATATATATGTAGAAAAGCCTGAAAAGAAGAAGGATTTGAAGGCTCTAAACAGAAAGAAAGGATAAAGATGTAAATAGTAATTACCCTGATCTGATCAATACATATTCTGGACATATGTTAAAATAATAAAATATAACACTGCACTTCATACATATGTATAAGTGGAAGTTAATAAAGATTTTATTTTACAATCCCCAAAAATAACAAGATGCCAGGCTTGTTGTTCATAAGACTGATAGAAATTTTGTTTCTTCAGTATTTTGTTGAATATGAGCAACATTTTAATTGAACAATAGCTAGAAACTGAAACATCCCTAAATTTGGGCAGCTTTGTTCCTGTGCTACATGAATATTCACAGAGAATAAGAACATTGTTTAGAGCTACACTAAGTGCATAGGAACTCTCACGGATGCTTCTGATTTTTTTAGCTTAGATGATAAATTACATGTATTATTCATGTGGCACCGAATCAGAATCTATTCTTTATTTTTCCTAAACTGATTCAATAATCAGTTTGTGTTATTCATGTGGCACCGAATCAGAATCTATTCTTTATTTTTCCTAAACTGATTCAATAATCAGTTTGTGACAAATTGTGTTTTAAAGGAGACAAAAAGGAAGAGACAAAATAAAAGCAGGCAAAGGGAAAACATATACTTTAGTTCAAAATAAGTTATCTCAAAAGTATAAAAATTTCAGCTGTCATTACAGAACTAAATGCTTTATATAAATTATGTTGCTGTGCTAAGAGCTGGGGCATACCCTACCCTGAGGGTTGTGTGAGATTTCAGACAGACAGTATCATGATTAAAAGGACAAAGACAAAGAAATGCTATTCTGTTCCTATCACACCAAACTGTTAGGTCAAGTTGAAATAATCCTATCAATTCTTTTGAAGTGTAATATTTTGATTTACCCATGAAAACATATTTATTTGTTGCATCTTGTAAGAATAGATTTGGTTTGCTTAAATTTAAGTGATGTTTGAAGAAGAATTTGTTTAGAATTAGGTAGAATTAGAGTTAAAGAGTTATTTCATTCTGAGGTAGTCATGTTAATTAGAAGACAGACGATAGGGTGGCATCTTTGAAGTGCTTGTTACAGCAATTCTAGGACATGCATGGTTTCTGTACTTCAGCCTATAAATAAAACAAGAAGCTGATAAATACTGCACACAGGGATCTTTTGATAAAAATTGATAGCAACGGAAGCTGTGCCTTTAAGAATTAGATGTATGTATGTGTCATCAACTAAGTAAAGAGCAATTGATTACCTTTACAAATGCGACAATCTTCAAGGAGATTGTTGCCAGATACAAGGAGTTCATCACAAAGTCCATCAGATTCCACCAGTCGTGGATGTAATCCTGGAGTCCGCCATCCCACATCTGTTTAATCTCTCCCCATATAAAACCTGCAATTATAGAGAAATTCAGCGTAAGTGGGACTTTCAATCTAGTGACATTCCCTAACAAAGGATATACGCAGCAAAGTAATCACAGATAGTGAAGCCATGGACTGCATAATCATGTAAGACACAGTAACTCTTTTGTACGTAATCATAGTGAGTCTCAAACATCTTTTTTAAGACAGAGGACACCAAGCTAATTCTAGAAGATTTTATTAGCTCATTATTTATTTATTCATTTGATACATTAATTTAAAAGTTATGATGTTTGGGGCTGTAGAGGTAGATTAGCAAGAGGACTCTTGCAAGAGAGTCCACCTGGTGGTGGCTAAAACAGTCTCCCTTGGCCCACTTCCCTGTTTTTGTTTTCTATTTGAGATTATAATATACTTACATAATTTCTTCTTTCCCTTTTCTCTACACAAACCTCTCCATATACCCGTCTTTTCTCTTTCAAACTCATAATCTCCTTGTTCATCAAGTTTTGTCATATAAATATACATATATGTGTAACGTTACTTGTATGTGTGATTTCAAGACTGGTCGTTTGGTATTGGACATTTGGTGTGCTCTTCCCTCAGGAAGGTTACTTCTCCCATTTCCAGCAGTCCTTTAATTGCCTATTGTTCCCCCATCTACTTTAGCATACCCATTGGCGTCATGCTTGTTTAGCTCATTTGCCCTTATACCCACAGATAAGTGTAGTCTTCACCCATCATCAAGGAAACTTCTCTTTGCAACATATGGAGCTGATCACAGTAAACCCCAACCAATCAAAATGCAGAGTTGTGCAGCCCAGTCCCAATGGATACAGCTACAAAACACACCAGCACCAAGGCTCAGGGAACATTGTAGAAGAGGAGGCAGAAAGATTCTAAGGTCCAAAAGATTTGGTTTGGCTATGAGCCTGTGTCTCCTGGTAATGTCAGTAGCTACACCCATAAAACCTTGCAAATATATCTTTCTAGTTCCAGGGGATCCAACCCCCACTTCTGGACTCAGAAGGCTCTGCAGGCACATGGAACACATACACATGTACACACAAAATACATATTCAAATAAGAGAAAATAGTACTAAAGTCTTTAAAAAGTTTAAGTTTTTAATTTCCTTATAACTCTCATGGAAAATGTCATAAAATGTTTTTACCTTATAAGCATGTTTTGGACTACATTTTTCTGGCAAGTCAAATGACTTAAAAATGATGGAAAATAGTTTACCTGAAAAAAAAATAAAGCAAACGCTTCCCTCTAGTCAAGTGATCAAAGAATCTAACTTTGATTCTTTATGCAGTTGGTGCTTTGAGAGGTTGACTATCAGTCTGTGGAGAATGGATGCTTACAGCATCCCTGCTAATTTATTGAGTACCACATACAGGACAATAACCTCAGCCCCACATCTAGGATCCATATAAATTCTTCTTTTATATAACCAGTTTTTAAACATAGTTTTTTATTATTACTTTATTTCCGTTGGTGTTTTGCCTGCATGTATGTGTCTGCATGAAGGTGTCAGAAGCCCTAGAGCTGGAGTTACAGACAGGTGTGGGTTGTCATGTGGGTCTCAGAAATTGAATCCAGGTCCTCTGGAAGAGCAATCAGTGCTCTTAACTGCTGAGTCACCTTTCCAGACCTTTCTCTTTTCTTTTCTAATAGAAAATATTACATTGTATAATTCTCTGGAATGTTTATAAAGTATTTATATAGGTCATTATTTTATTCCCATAATCTTATTAAAATAATGAACAACTATTTTTAGAGCCTAATGAGCGCTTTCAAGTGATCTAGCACTATGAAATATTAAAGAGATAAATTCATTTATTACAACTGCATTCATCAAAATAAATGAGACTCCTGTATAATAATGGTAGCCTGAAATGCCACATGTAAAATACCACGTTTGATAGCTGCTGAGAATACAGGAAGTTGAAAAGATTATAATTGCTTTTTACTAAATGCAAGAAGAAGTCAGATTAACTATAAATATCATAACTTGTCACATCCTCATAAGAAATGTAAGAAATGAAAAGCTGTCAGATTCACAGAGAAGCTTGCCACTCTTCCAGTCTCCTGAGAGAACAAGAACACAGGGCCAAGGAGATGACTTAGTGGGTAAAAGTGTTTGCCTTTCCAGCTAGTTCAATCCCTGTCATCCATGTAAATGCTGTTATATGGTAGAACATGTCTGTAATCCCAGGGACCCCAGGGCAAGATGAGAGTCAGAGATCAATTGCTCAGAAGCTCCCTGGCCAGCTCATCTGAAGTGTGAAGCCTCTTGGCTATAAACAAGAGAGACCCTGGCTCTAAAATAAGGTGGAAGACAGGAACAGACACCCTCTGCATTCTACTCCATGCCTCCCCACTCCAACTCAAGAAGGAGATTAGACTGGGAGCCTGGAATTGCAAGGTTTTTGTTTTTTGGTTTTTTGGTTTGTTTTTTTTTTTTTTTTTTTTTTTTTTTTTTTTTTTTTGACAAAGCACACACCTGGTCTAGGCATCTCTCATAGAAGGAGCGAACTGCTTATTTAATCCAAGGAAGAGGCAAGGCATAGTCCTGGGTGTCAGGTTTATAAGAACACCCAGTGTCATGAATTATGGCTGGAAAGAGATCAGAAAACTGCCCCTGCAAAGTCTGACTACCATAGAGTGAAGGGCAGCACCACAGACCTCAAACCATGGAGTTCATACAGAGGCCCCATGATTGAAACAATAATACCCTCAAACGTCCTAACTAGATTACCTTCTGAGACTTTCCACATAAAGTGACCCCTTGAGCTTTCAGGTAGGAGTGGGACCTTACCTGACACTTTGAAGAAAGGAGAAACACAGAACTGAATAAGATACAATTCATACGCTGGATTTCAGAGGTGGCAGGAAACCTAGAATTTATTTCATATAATGAGAAAAATCCTTTGGTACACATGACAACGCTCTCCTCTTGCACACTGAAGGTATTTTTTTCTGGTACAGTGGCAGGTTCTTGAAATCCAGCCATGGCCACAGTTTACATGGAAAGACACAGCACAAAGAAGCAGTGTGACAGATTGCTGGGTTACTAGTTAATGGGGACACTAGGGTTGGGTTTGAATCGCCAAATGTGATGGCCAGGACAATTTCTTACTGTGCAGATCCTTCAACGCCCACTATTTATTTTGTTGTATATAAAATTGTGCCAATCCCCAGAGCTCAGAAGATATGCATGTGTACAAAACCATTGATTTGCAGGTGTGTTTTCCATTAGCATTCAGAAGAACACAGAGAGATGGAAACTGCTATGTCAGTCAGATGGGTGTGGTACCAAGAAACACTGGGATTATATGACTTTCAATGAAAAGATTCTATCACAACTGCAAAAGGTTTACAAGCATTGTTTCTTATCACTGATACTACTGCAATGTTTGATTATTAAAATAGCTGACATTTGATTAAGATCTGTCATCTACAAGTAGACAGAGACTTGATCTGGCCCTGCCTCAGAAACGGTAAATCAGATCTTTGACAGGCAAAGTATGAAAAGATAGCTTCTGGCCAAATGTGAAGAATTCTCTGGAAGTTGTGTTGCTCTAAAATTGGTGGAGACAGACATTCTAGCCTCAAGTCTAGAATGCCTTTCAGTGTGCTTTCTCAGAAGAAATTTTGGCAAGGTATGGAAACCCAGTCCATATAACTCTCGAGAGAGAAGCTAGTTAAGTTTCTCTTCATGCTTTTGCAATTCGGTCATTTGAATTTGTATGTATTATCAAATGTAACAGATCTTAAATTACCCACACACCAATCAGAACATTGGTGACAGAGGGCAGAGAAGACCTCTTGACAAGCAGTGAGAGAAGCAGTTGTAAACCCATGACATGGTAGCATTTTAGTTTAAGAGGTCTTTAAAAGGTGGGTCCAAGGAAGTGAAACTTCACCTGGAAGTGAGCGCTGGTCGATATCCAAGGTTTCTTAAGGCTAAAAATCCTAGAGCCTGTAAGGCTTCTGTGGACTTCATAGAGATGGATCTCATGTGACCTTTCTGACCACCCAGGATCTTACCTCAATCCTGACATAAATCAAGGGAAAATAGATGTGGATAAAACTGTTAGTTTGTGATATGACTTTTCAAGAACTCATTTTTAACAACTTTATAGATAACATTATCAATTGACGCTTATTGATTAATGGGTGAAATCTTTTTAGAAGACTTTTTCTTAAAGATTTATTCACTTTAATTTGTATGAGTGTTTGAACTCTGTGTGTGTGTGTGTGTGTGTGTGTGTGTCTGTGTGTCTGTGTGTGTGTGATCATTATGTGCCCATAGAAGAAGGGATTGGATCCCCTGGAACCAGAGTTACAGATGGTTGTGAGCCACCATCTGGATTCCAGGAACTGAACCTGGGTCTTCTGCAAGACTATCCAGTGTTCCTAACTGCTGAGTATCTCTACAGCCCTAGAATGCTTTTTATTTTTCAACCCCCAGGTTGGAGTATCACCTCATAAATATCCTCCTCATCACACACCTGCTTGATGGTTGTTGACTCCCAGTCTGCTATAATCATGTTAGTGAAATGCCAAGTTTTATCTCTTCTGGCAACAACCACCGCATTTTTGAACAAACAAGCCATTAAAAAACGAGAGGGTGCTAGTACAAACTGAAATGCATCCAGGGAGTTAACTGTTCACGGAAACGGAAAAAAAAAATGGGAGAGAACAAAGCTTCGGGGAACTTCTGTCACAATGTGTTTGTCCTGTTCCCATAATGGAACATTTCAACATTGCGTTCTCTCTCTGTCTGTCTGTGTGTATTTATATACAGATGACACATTTCTCAGGCCTGTGGTAGAAGCATCGTTACAGTCCTTGGAGTCAAGATTCAGGATGGAAACAGCGCATGGGGAACGGGTCCCGGAAGTCCCTTTCAGACATGCTCTAGGGGTCTGGATGTTTGTCCTTTTTGCTTGTTTCTTTTAAAAACCTCTCCTGAGGCTGTTCACTCAGGAGCACTTGAGTGGTCTATCCTGAACATGGTTGTGAGGGACTAAGGGAGTAGGCCATTTCTGATTTCACACTCATTGCCAATTCAGATTTCAAGCTCTAGGGTGTAATCGTGTCACTGGGAGGGATCCTTGGCCTTGCCCTCTCTTGCTGTGCCTATGTACACAGATAGTAATCAAAGATAGTAATCAAATGCCCAGACAAAGAGCAAGGCATCTTTTCATCAGAGTAATCTCCAAGGACTTGTTGTTCAAGGCCCCGAGCTGTCCAGGCTGACCTCTATAGCCCCTTTATTGAAGATGGGGTTGCACTGTGAGGGCAGGTCTGGATCGTGAGACAACAAATCAGCAAAGATAAAAAGAACCCAAAGAATTCCTCATAGCTGGGAGTTTCCTTTGCTTTTCGAATTGGAGAATTGAAATGTGTCTCTGGGCTCAGAAGACTGTCTCTGTCAAAAATAATTGTATTACTAGAAGTTATTTTACTTCGTGGAGAGTGACATGATACCAGAACCTCCAGGAGACAGTAAGTTAAGGGCAGCTTCTAGGGTCCCGGAATATATTTAAAACCTAGATGGAGTGGAAGATAAAAGCCTGCAAAATTCCCTTTCTGAAGGCAGCTTGCAGGAAGCTAGAGATGACCTCCTGTTGGCAGGTTACGGACAGATCTGAGGATACTTTCCGCTATCCCACACTTGCCCCCTCCCTTCCATACCCCACAAAGAGAATCACTGCAAAGGGAGATGGTAAGAAATCCATATCGTTCTGACTGTGCAGTTTTGGCTCTTCTATGGGGCAGTAAATATCAGAGAGGTTTGAGAGTGCCTACTCTTTAATACTTCCTTAATTCAAGTGAGGGCATGCCAAGAAAACCTCCGAAGCCTGGGGATTGTACAGCAAGGAGAAACTAGTACTCCACACTCCCTGTGGAGCCATCTTCCTGACAGCTATCTGGAGTATCTCTCCCTTGGTCTGATTCAACATGGAAAATGGAAAACCAAGCTGTTTGTAAGTAGGGCAGCTAGTGGCGGCCTGAACGCTTACCATTCTATGTGTCTGGGTTTGCAGTACTCTTGCTAAGTCCACACATGGTGCAGAAAAAGCTGTGTGTGCCTCTTCTTGCCAAACTCAAGAGAGACTTGTAAGGACCAAAGAAGACCACACAGATTGACTAACTGCAGGGTCCGTAGTGGTTGAGGGAACTGCAAGGTGTGAGACAGAGCTGAATCTGTGTTCCCGTGTTCAGGCACAATAGGGCTGTCTAGAGAGTGCAGCACATCCCTGAAATGTCAACATATTCATTCCTGGCACAGGTACTCAGTCATTCCCAGAAAGCAGGACATCCAGGAAGACCTGTGGCCTGGGTGCTGATTGGTTAATTGAAGACCTAACTTCTGCTGTTAGCTGTCTTCCCTAAGGGAGCAGGGATGGAGAAAAGAAGAGATCTGTGTGCCCTGGGGCTGGAGTGAAAGCATGAGACATATGTAGATGAATGCATCCAGGTCCTTTAGGATACAGGGCAGTCTTTCATGAAGAAGAGAAAATCTTTAAAGTGCTTATAAGTTAAAAAAAAAATCTTAAAATAGACCCAGTCCTTTGCTGATTGGATTTAAGGCCCATTCTACAGGAGGAAACACAAACCTGTACTGTAAACCCAGCTTAGGAGTTAACAGGCCCCGAGGGTAGATCTACTACTATTCTGAGGATCTATTATTACTGTTATTCTGATAAATGGACACAACATCAAACTGACCTCCAAATCCATTTCTCTATACCCACACCCTGGTGATGCTCTCAGACCTTATCAGAAAAGCACCATTGTGCAGTGGTTTACACAGAAACTCACAAATTGCTCAAAGTGCACAGAATACCAGTGGAGTTGTTAGCCATAATTGGGACACCTACACCACTGCTCTTCCTAAGGCTCAGAGACCACCATAGAAAGACGGAGGAAAGACCCCATGCTAACCAGACAAAACACTGTCTTCTGGACATGACAGGACTTTTTGTGCTCACAAACTCACAACAGCTATGTTTGCATAAGACTTGCACAAGACCAATCCTGTCAGCATTCTGGCATAAGGATGATAGAGCAAGAGATCCTTACTAGAGAGCAATGAATATTTGATGGCTTTGGGGAGAAGTGAAGTCAATTTTTATGAAGGATGTGGCTTCTGAGCAGCACAAATGGGTCTTGATGGGTTATTAAAAGAAGGAGATACAAAGTTGTGAGCTTGGGAGGTGCGGATGGACACGAGGAGAGATGGGGGAGGATCTGGGAGGAACTGTAGAAGGAGTAGAAGAGAATCTGAAGAAAAAAAAAACACTGAAATTCTCAAGTATTTAGGAAAATGTTAACAATAAAGTAAGCTGGTCTTACATCTTCATAATTCAATGTTTCAGGAAGCCTACGTCTAAGAGTGATCTCATTCAAAAATAGAGACAGGCTCTCTAGTTGAGGTGGGCTGAGTAGAGTGTCTAGAAAAAGTAAACCTACTTTTCATCTAGATTCTGGGGAGTAGTGTTTCATAATTGTCCTATGAGAACTAAGTCTGGTATGAGATCTTTTTCCATAATTGTTTCTCATTCTTGAGTGTGTTTAAGTACCTCTGCATTTTCTGAATCAACTAAGCAGAAGGACAACTTAAAATTTCAATTTACTGAAAATAATTCACAGGGCTTCTGAGTGTAGTCAGCAGACCATCAAGAATGGCTGATGTACCGCAAATGGAGATAATTACTCTGCATTTGAAGACATTTGAATAACCCTTGAGTCTCTGTGGTTTTGTCCACTGTTTTAGTATTAGAAATAAAAAAATTAGAAAAACAAAATGAAGGAAGACCATAGTTTCAGATTAGTAAGAAGAAATGCCATGTCAGTTTCTGATGAAACCAAGAATATACAACTTGGTTCTGATAGTTTGCACCTAAATAAAATTAATCAATACTTAATTAGGAAGTTTAAGTGATGTCGTAGCATTTTTTCACATTATCTTCTTTAATTTCAATGCTTCCATGAAAATTACAGCAGAATATTTAAATTGATAGGAAAACAACAAAGGTTTCTTTGCTCCAGTTGCCTTGTCAATAATTAGTAGAAGCTGCATAATGTTAGTTTTTAAAATGTGTGAATTTTCATTATAAAGATTACCACATTCCACTTAAGATGAATTCTCTTTAAAAACAATGGACTAAAACACCTTTTACATGTGTGTATCTCTCAACAGACGTTTAAATATTAAGAATGTTCTTACAATCAAGGGAACTTAACTTTATGCCCCAGAAACTGATTCTTAGAAACTAGAAAGCAAATGTAACATTTACAGGTACTTCCTGTTCCTCCCTCTCTTCCTCCTCTCTTTGCCCTCATTTTCTTTCCCCCTTTCATCTCTCTTCCTTCCCCATCCTCCCCCTCCCTTCCTTCTCTCCTTCCATCTTTCCTCCCCCAACCTTTCCTTCCTCCAAGACATTGCTTATTTTGGCACTAGAGAGCCACACAGACTGTTCTAACCCAGTGGGAGCGATGAGGGAGAGGAGAGTAGCAGAGCTGTGGGGTGGTACAGAGGATTTAGTGTGTAAAGTGTGACACTTGTTATCGTCCTGACCAAAGTCCCTGCCTCCTTACACCTTTACACAGGTAAATTATACTTGTGTAAAGGTGTAAGGAGGCAGGGAATGGTGCACATGTATGCAGAGTTGGTGTTCTAGAAAATCCCTGTTTCTTTTAATCCCGTCTCTCCCATTTCTGTCAGTGTCTCACAGAGAAACAAGGTTCTTTCTTTGGAGGCTCGGGGGTTTTTTGTATCAACAAGCACCTGCTGGCCCTTTGATTCTGGACAAGGAATTCAACTTCTGAAGCCTGTCCCCTCTCTGGAAGACAAGCCATTCCTATTGTCTAATAGAGCCACATGGAGCAGAGTTGCTGTGACATCCACAGCAGAAGGTGCATTCAAATTTTTCAGCCTCTTCAGCATCAATGTCGTTGTGCAACTACATGTATTATTATCATTTCTAACTAAGGAAAACCAATTCATGCACCATCCAACCCTCTGACTTTTGTATGTCTTGGTGTCTAGGTTACTTTTCAATATGTGTCCCCTTCCCATCTAGACTAGGCACCAATATTCTCAGAAACTCAGTAGATTACACTTTTGGATGTTCAATTTGAAACGTGCTGTTATAACCTGTCAGAGGTCATTTTTTCCCCAGTAGAGAAATCAATTATTGCAAACCAGCAGGTGAACAGACAACGATTGAAATATTTCTAAATATTGTGTGTCCTGACAGTTTACTGTGCACAATTGTATACAAATAGCCTTTAAGTAGTCCCACCAGCACATACAGATAAACAGGAAGAAAAATGTGTCACGCTGTAATGGTTGTCTGGTTTCTGTTTGTTTGTTTGCTTGCTTGCTTGCTTGAAATCACAATAGTTCTTTAGAATACCAAGTGGCTGCTCTGCCTCTGTGTTGGGATCTCTACATGACTGAAGCTCATGTTGAGGTTGGTTAAGTGTTGTGTCATGGGGGAGGAGTGGAAGAAAGCTATATGCTAGCTTCTTATCATTGTAACACCATTTCGAGCTGATCGAGAGGCTAGGTGCTTTAGAAGTAAGGCTGAAATTATGAGTCACTGAAGACATATGATCTTAGTGGCAATCTGTAAAAGGAGGATCACTGATGTATGACTCAGTGGTAGAGCACATGTTTAACATTCAGGAGACCCTGGGTTCACTCCATAGCACCACAAATAATGGGAAACAAAAATGACCACAAGAATATATGTGTGTGTGTGTCACAAGCATAAAAATTATAATATATGTGTATAATATGTGTATATAAAATGTATATAACATATATATGTCACAAGCATAAAAATTATACATAGATATGTATATATGTATACAAAATGCATATAATATATATATGTCACAAGCATAAAAATTATACATAGATATGTATATATATGTATATAAAGTGGTCACAAGACAATGATTGTTGCTTCCTATGAATGTCAAGATGAGAATAAGATCAACCTTATTAAATCCATGTCACCTGTTTGGCAGACTTAGCTGAACATTTTCAGACTTCTTAACTTCAGTGTTTTAAGTTACATAATATACAGTAAATGAGGGAAATGAGAAGCCAGTGTTGCTAAAGAAAAATTGCTAAAGCAGCCTGCGATCCAGGCAAGCTGGGTAACGTGGATATTGTGAGCACGTCTTGCTTTGTGGCTAGCAATTCTCCAGGCGCTATTTTTAACCAAGCTGAGATTCTGTTCTCTGCTCCATCATCTCCTCACTTCACCCTTCTCGTTGTGCTCGCAGAGCACAGATTTGCATGCTGTCTGGCTGTGGCATATTCTTAGGCATGACTTAACGCCAATCTCTTCTGCAGCCATTTTACCTTCTCTTGGGAGCAAAGCAGTATTTAATATATGACAACCTTTACTGAAGTGCTACTTTTATGAAAAAATTTTATCAATTCTGCAAGTTTTTGCTAAGTTGATTATATAAGTGTATATGTGTATATTTCTATGTACATTTATGTGTGTGTGTATACTTTTGTGCTACACAAAATCTATGGAACTATTTTTTAACCTGTTATAATTTAGTTATAATGGATTTTAAGAAAAAACTCAAACTGGTTTTTGGGAAGGTCTGAAAACCAGTATCTCAAGGAAGTTTTTTCTTCTCTTTAATTTTATTTTATGTGTATTAAGTGTTTGCTTGCATGTGTTTATATGCACTATACACAACACACACCTATACACACACACATATATGTATATATATACACACATGCACACACACACGTACGTGTGTGTGTGTGTGTGTGTGTATCCTGCAGTGTCCAGTTGAGAGCCAAGCTGCTAGTTTTGTGCTGGGAACAGAACCATGGTCCTCTGCAAGAGTAGCTAGTGCTCTTAATCACAGAGTTATCTCTCCAGCCCCATGTCATTCTACTTTATTGTTATAAATCTAGAACCATATAGGAAATGTCTTACTATCAGCATCAGTGACCCTTACTAAAAAGGGTCACTGATGCAGCAACCAAATCAGACCACACCCCTTTAATCTAGATCACATGTTCGTAGAACAGTCTCAGCACTCCTGTCCTAATGTCATCTTCTGCGCCCTTTTGAGAACAGCAATTCCATCTCCCTACTGAGGGTAGACTTAATGGGACATCAACTGTCATCCAGTGAAAATCCTTGCCCTTTATTGATGAAGGTACTGAAAACCCCAAGGGTTTGTGCCTGCTTATATTTTAAGTCTGTAGAGGTATCCATAGCATCCCAGTAAGGGGTTCACAGCTCTTATAATTCTGGGTCTGCTAAAGCACTGCACACTCATCTTTAGCAAGGAGGCTCTCAAGATTCACAAGTATACCTCTCTTGAGAGACCTACCTGATACATAAACACATATCACATGTCCTGTTGCTGAAGAGAGATAAGCATTCACATTCTTTTTATTAAAAATTATGTTTTCATGCTAAAAACATTCATATCAATGTGCCTCCTCTAGTCATATGATCCTGAAAACATTAAGTCTAACAGATACTTTAGCTTCTTGAAATTATAATACATTTAAGACTATACATTAATCACTGAGTGTGTCTCTGACATCATTTCTTTCATCCACCTGTCAAAAAGTATTCTGCTACAAACTTAATACATAGCAGGTGATCAAAAGTTGTTTAACTTCAAAGTTAGATGTTTTTATTTTTTATAATATTTACCATTTTCTGCAATTCTGATCAATAGTTCATTACCTATTCCCTCTAGTGAAATTTAAGCTCCATGAGTTCAAGTTCCTTTTGCTTGCTGTGTGATAGTCCCACCCTTTGACTCTTTAAGGTAGCCAATGTATACTCACTGACTGCACGAAGACTAGCAAATACTATTCATGCTCACAACATGCTACACCTGTACGATCTTCCTTAAAAAAAAAAAAAGTTGTGCATTCCATTTGGTACGTCAGGATTTTCAGACATCTTGTGTGAGTTATGAATACATAAGATATGACCTCTTAAATGCTTTAGTAAGAGTTACTCCAGAAAGTTTCTCTCTGAAGAAAATTAACATAAAATATGTTCCTTATGTGAGATAGTTTGATTGACAGTGATAATTTCATCTTACTATCAACTTCCTTGCTGTAATGATTTTTTGAGTAATTACAGCTCTAACCTTTCCTTTTCCTTTATATAAGCATGTAGTGGATTCACATCAGATTAGTCAGGACTGATTCGAAAGCTCCCTTGACATGGTGTTTACAAAAAAAAGTAGTAACATGTAAAACACCAATCTCACATCACTATACTGTTCTTCATTACCACGTATTCTAAGGTTTAGGACTGAAGGTGGGTCACCTTCTTTCTCCCAGCTGGTTCTCATGTTACACACCTCGCAGTTTTGAAGTTAACTCCAGCAGATCTCCTGAGATTTTATGAATCATAAAAATGTGTCATGTTCTCTAAAAAACTGGGTCTGAGACCAAGGGGACTTTAAGTGAAATTGAGAAACTGTGCTTTCTCAGCAAACCACAGTAGGAGACAGGAACAGGTTATTAAAATGCAAATTCTAAGCATGGCTACAGTAACGGAAAGAAAGAAAAGCACAGTTTTTAATAAATAAGGTTTTCTACTCTGATTATAGCAGCTCTAAAATAATTATATATCTCTGGTAACATGAAGGTTACATTTTTTTCTATTGTTTAAATTTCCTATTTCTCTAACTCCAGAATTTACTGAGAAAACAATAGATGAAATATACATATATATATGTATAATCAGTAGTTCTTTAGAGACACATACTTATCTAGTGGAAGGCATATAAGAAAACTAGAGGGTGCAGTCAATAGCAGACCACCTGCTTGCACCTGTTAAGGCCTGGGATCAGATGCTAGCACAGGAGAAAAATAAGAGATTATGTGTTTCAATGGGACACACCAAAAAGATTCAGAGGACAAGCAAGGCACAAATCCTGATTCACTTGTGGGATAAGGAGCCAACAACATGTATAATTCTGTAACCTAAGATTACCTTTCCTGCATTGCATTCGGGAGCAAGCACAACACAGTTGGTAAAACATTTGTTTGATTTAGAAGATGAGGTCTTAGAGCTACCATGGCCAGAACCCGTGTGTCATCTCTCCCTCCTCCCCAAATATTAGTGACTAGTCTTTCTAAGCAACAAAATTCCACGGCAGAGACACGTTCGTTATTATATTTTCTATAGTAACACATTTACCCAGGACCCATGGTAATATCATCCACTCCACGATGGTTGGTGGTGGACCTTGCCTGTTCAAGTCTGACCTGTCGATGTGCTGAGAGGCTAGCAGCAGCAGAAACAAAAAGGTCAGGTAGGAGGCTGTGTGGCAGATAAACTTGATAAATGGCTTTCTGATGAACAGTCCAAGGGGGCTTTTGGGGGCTATCAGGTAGCACACAGAGAAGACAGGGAAGAGTAGTCCTATTATGAAACACGTCACCATCTTCACCGCCCAGTGTCTTCTCCTCCAGCCTGGGAACTCATCGTACCAGCGGGAAGCGAGCAGCTGCTGGCAGTTGGGCTGAGCAACAAACTAGGAGGAAAGGAAAAGGAAAATTAGAACCCTGTTATATGTAGTGACCTCAGGTCATCAGGAAGAACTCAAGACACCTTTATCCTTTGCCACGTAGTTTTAGTAAAAGGTAATGACACCCTTGAATATTTTTCCTAATTTCATTTTAAAATCGAATTTAAACAAAACATGCATTCTTTGGTAAAAGCAATATTAGAATTTAAAGACACAAGCTGTGGTTCACCTGATCTTAGAGTAAAATAACCAAACATGCGAACCCATTCTAACAAAGACCATATAATGGGTACTTACTGCACTCACGGCACAGTGCTGTGTGCTTAGGCTTAAATCAAGTCAAAATGCACTGGAAATGGAGGCAGAGGGAATAAGAATGCACATGTTCCAGTCTTATTCTCTGTTTTGATCAAACACCAACCACAAAAGCAATTTGGGGAGGAGGTGATTTATTTAGCTTGCAGGTTACCGTTATGCAAAAAGCCAAGGCAGGAACCTGGGGGTGGGAACTCAAGCAGAGACCATGGAAGAATGCTATTTATTGACTTCTCATCTATGTTTTTTACAAAGGCCAAGCCCCCATGCCCAGAGTTCATGCTCATAGCAGGCTGAGCTAAATTAGCAACTTAGAAAAACGCCCCACAGACATTCCCATAAACCAACATAATAGAGGGCCCACTCCATTTGACATCCTGGGTGTGTCTATGTCCCTGTCAAGTTGACAACAGATTACTCAACCCAGAGAATATACTACCTGCAAAATGGCCAGACATTTAAGAAAACTTATACACACAGGATAGGAAATGAAAGTGTTCGCATCACAGTCTCCTGGTCTAATGAGTTATGATGACATTATACATAATTTTCCTTTTAATTTTTTAATTTTCTGTCATATGCTTGCATGGATTTCACTCTCATAAAAGCAAATATATATTCAATGGGTTCTGGTTAATAGAAAAATGAGCATAATATTATAAGCAAACTAGTGAACATTAACATCATCATAGCTGAGTTTAGTAGAAACATTACTGAGTATATTATCATATATACTAATCAATTATTATATACAAGCTATTTCACAAACATCTTCCTCCAGTAACATGCCTAAGGTGTAATAAATATATTGCTTTCCTCTCTTAAATGAGGAGGGAAGAAGAGTTATAAGAAATCACTATAATTATCCAACATTTCAGATCAAGATGGAGTGTTTAAATTCACTGTCCAGATTTTCTACACACAAGTTTCTTTTTCACTGTGACTGACACCTCAGTGTCACATGAATGGAGTTGCAAATGGTCAAGGATGCCTTTTGGAGAGAAGAAAGCTGTTCAAGACAAGACACAGCAGGGGAGTACCAGACTATACTGGTTGTAAAATGTGCAGTGGGTGTGAGGAATGGTGGTATAATTCTGCATGAGGCCAACATGTAAAAGCCTTGTTGGCATCAGAAAATCACTTTCTCTGCATGCAAATTAGACACCTGTCCCTTCATGGTTCTTTTCACCCTTCTCCACATTCCCCACTCTTCCTCTTCATCTCTCAGCTATATGGACCTGTTAAGACTTGTCCCTGCCTCTTTTCAGGTGGTGTGCAAACAATCCCTGGGTGACAGGAAAGGATGCTTCCTTGGAAACAAAAAGAGGCAATGGAATGATGGATTGAGAAATCCAGATTCTGAGGTGCTTACCCATGTTGGTTAGATGACTGCTAGTTGGTCTTCTTGTTCTGGACACTTACAAATCAAAGCATATAAGAGTGGGCAGGGAGACCGGAAATAAATTGAAATTTTATGATACTGGCTTCAGTAAATGCAGAAAAATCAAAGCATTCCTTCAAGGAAGGGTCAGGAGGGCAATTTGTTTTTTTATTGTTATGAATTTAAGTGACTTTAAGACTCTGTAGAAAGGAAAGTTTGAATTTATATCAAGGAATTTAGACTTTCACTTGTTTTCTGGCCAAAGTCAGGCTATTTGAAGTGAAAGCCGAGTCCTGACGCATCAACAGAGTTCTCGCCAAATGCACAAGGGACCCTAACAAGCTCTGTTGCTTCTAGAGCCCCATCTGCTGCACAGTATCCTTCCCAAAGGCACTTCATATACAAATAATCTAGCAGTTATTTCATTTCCCATGACAAAATATTCTTAAGGAATTAGAACTCAGCATAGGTTAAAATTTCTTTTTGTTGAAAACATTTTAAATATTTATTCATTTTATTTGTGTTTATGTTTGCCTGCATGTATGTATGTGCACCATGTCTGTGGTGGGTGACCATGGAGGACAGAAGATAGAGTCTGATCCCCTAGAACTGGAGGATTTAGTGATGGTTTGGAGCCACCATGTAGATGCTGAGTCCTCTGTAAGCTCAACAGTATTCTCAACCCCTGAGTCATCTCTCCAGCCTGGTTAAAAAATTCTCAACAGGATACAACTGAACCCACTGAAGATAGAAAAATATGACTATAAAAGGCTATGATCTCATCATATTTTATGTATAAAGAGACCAATCAAGAGATTACACAGAGAAAAACACATTTCATACACTCTGGAAAAATGGAAGAAAGGTTTAAAGATGTGTCACCATGGTCTAAATGAAGTTGGGCTCACAACTCTATCCCTCCTGACCTAAGTCAAATGAGGCAGGGAGACCCCACCATTATTTTGCTTACAGTTTTACTTTTCAGGCTTTCATCAATTGGCCACCTTCCCTTGGACTGACAGAAGTGTCATATATAATGGTGGAAGAGAGTGAATGTTGTGTCATCTGCTTTGATACCCCAAGGTATCACATAAGGACACTGAAAATCCTCTCCCAACAGAAACAAGCTAGGGCCCAGGCCTTAAACACATGTGCTCTTATTCAAGCTATGGCATTTATTTAAGATTTACTTTTTTTATTTTATGTGTATGCTTACATGTATGTAAGTATACCACCTGTCTACCTGATGTATACAGAAGCTAGAGGAGGGTATTGGCTCCCCTATAGCTTAAGTAACAGACAGTTGTGAGCTGCCACTTGGGTGCTGGAATTAAATAAGATGTAACCTAAATCTAGCACTGGACATTTTACTTGGCAGCCTATGATGCCTAGCTTGGGCATTGTCTTTCTTATTTTTGGTGACCCTGCTTATATCCCTTTTGCATGTATATATAATTTAGGAAGGTTCTGCAGTGGTTGGTTTCCACATGGTTTTTCAAAGGGCCTTGTTTTTCCTTTACCCTGCCCTCATCCTATTTATCTCTCCTAACTAGTTTTCTCTTCATCTTTCCATAGCACTCAATTCTATTTCTCCTTTCGGGATGATCCTCTATGACCTCAACCCCTTATCAAATACCTAATGTCTCTGGTCATTTAGATTGTAGCACACAGATCAAAAGCTGGAAGCTGATATCCACATATAACAGAACACAAAATAGTTGTCTTTTGGAGGTTCAGGGCCCTATATCTTATCACAGAGAATTTTCTCATTCATGTTCATTGCTGCTCTGTTCATAATAGCCAGAAATTACAAACAGCCTAGATGTCCATAAAGAATAGATAATAAAAACATGGTCTATTTATACAATGGAATATTATCCAGCTGTCAAAATTAGAAATTATGAAATTTGAAAAAAAAAAAAAAAAAAGAAGAAGTGAATGGGACTAGAAATATAGTCAAACTCACTGGGGTAATTCAGAACCCCAAAGGCAAGAACTGCAGGATTATTTTAAACTTTTAATTGCTAAAGTAGATGATCTTATCCTCTGTTTCCCCTCCATTGTCTCCTTCCTTCCTTCCTTCCTTCTTTCCTTACTTCTCTGAGTCTTTTTGTACTTCTTGTCAACTTACTCAGCTTTCTCCAACTCCCTCTGAAGGACTTTTTCAGAGAACTGACCCTCTCTTTGACTAAACTACATGTCCATCCAGGGAAGACCCGGCCAGACACCAGAGCATTGCCCACATGAAGTTGGGGGTCTGCAGCCAGAGTTTCTCCACTGTCTTCCTGAGGCAGAAATAAAGGAACCACTGTTTTCTGCACCCACCTGAACTTGGGGAAGTGGATTTTCACCACAGGTCTGTGGATAAGGCCAACCCCTATACAAAGCAAACTCTCAGCATTCAAACTTACAATGGTCCCATGCAATTATAAAAGAGTCACTAAAAAATAATTTTAAATTCTTCATAATTTGTATCCAATAACCTTAAAGACATTTCAAAAACCTTATCCTTTTAGTATTATAGAGCCACTGAGTCACAGGATTTTTTAATCACTAAGGACATTGTGAAAAATAACTGAATCTAATCCAAATTTCATAAATAAATTGTGATCCAACATGAATTAATTAAAAACAACTGCACAAAATACTAAAATCCCAAAACATAAAGAAAAAATGAAGAGAAGACTAAAAATGAAAAATATATTAAAAACTACTTAAATGATTTATTTCATTTAGATTTTTCCAATTATGTTGAGTATATGCTTTTGAAGTAAGATCTGATAACTTTTTGAATTTCCTTAGTTTTTGTTGCTATGTCGTCGTCGTTTTCATTTCTAATTTTGTTAATTTGAATACTGTTTCTGTGCCTTTTAGTCAGTTTGACTAAGCCTTTTTCTATCTTGTTAATTTTCCCAGACTCTTGGTTTTGTTTATTCTTTGGATTGTTCTTTTTGTTTCTAATTGGTTGGTTTCAGCCCTGAGTTGACTATTTCCTGCTGTCTACTCCTCTTGAGTGCATTTGCTTCCTCTTTTTCTAGAGCTTTAGGGTATGCTGTTAAGTTGCTAGTGTAGGATCTTTACAATTTCTTTATGAAGGCACTTAGTGCTATGAATTTTCTTCTTAACACTGCTTTCACTGTGTCCCGTAAGTTTGGGTATATTGTGTCTTCATTTTCATTGAATTCTAGGAAGTCCTTAACTTCTTTTTTATTTCTCCCCTGACATTCATTGAGTAGAGAGTTGTGCAGTTTCCATGAGTATGTGGGCTTTCTGTTGGTTTTATTGTTATTGAAGTCTACCCTTAGACTGTGGTGATCTGATAGAGTGCATGGAATTATTTCAATTTTCTTGTACCTGTTGACGCTTGTTTTATGTTCGATTATATAGTCAGTTTTGGAGAAGGTACCATGAGGTACTGAAAAGAAGGTATATTCTTTTGTTTTGGAGTGAAATGTTCTGTAGATATCCGTTAAATCCATTTGGATCATAACCTCTATTAGGTTTCACTCTGCCTCTGTTTAGATTCTGTTTCAGTGGCCTGTCCATTGGTGAGAGAGTGGGGTGTTGAAGTTTCCCACTCTTACTGTGTGAAGTTCAGTGTGTGTTTTGAACTTTGGTAAAGTTTCTTTTATGAATGTGGGAGCCCTTGTATTTGGAGCATAGATGTTCAGCATTGAGACTTCATCTTGGTGGATTTTTCCTTTGATGAGTATGAAGTGTCCTTCCTCATCTCTTTTGATTACTTTTGGTTGAAAGTCTATTTTACTGGATACTAGAATGGCTACTCAAGAAGTCAGACTCTAAAAATAAATAACCCAATTTAAAAATGGGATTCAGAGCTAAACAGAGAATTCTCAACAGAGAAATCTCGAATGGCCGAGAAACACTCAAAGAAATGTTCAACATCCTTAGTCATCAGGGAAATGCAAATCTAAATGACTCTGAGCTTCTACCTTACTCCCATCAAAATGCCTATGATCAAAACCTCAAGTGACAGCATGTGCTGGCCAGGATGTGGAGAAAAGAGAACACTCCTCCGTTGTTGATGGGATTGCCAACTTGTATAATGACTCTGGAAATCTAGCTATTTCTCAAGAAATAGGAAATAGTTCTAACTGAAGACCCACCTATACTGCTCCTGGGTATATACCCACCATACTACAGCTATTAAAAACAAGGACATCATGAATTTTCCAGGCAAATGGATGTAACTAGAAAATAACACCCTAAGTAAGGTAACCCAGACCCAAAGGGACATACATGGTATGTACTCACCGATGTATCCATGATACACCCACAGACCTAAAGAAGTTAAACAAGAAGGAAGGCTCAAGTGAGGATGCACAAATCCCACTTAGAAGGGGGGGAAATATTCATGAGAGGCAGAAGAAAGAAGGAACCTGGGTGGAATAGGATGGGGGAGGGAAACAGGGAGACAGGCATGAAGAGAGGCAGGAGAGATGCCTAGAGGGCCAGGAGAATGAATGGAAATATACAGCTGCCCAGGATGGAGGGTGGAGAGTTGGGGGAATCTCTAAGCGGTCCCAGAGACCTGGAATGGAGGAGGCTCTCAGAATTCAGTGCTGGTGACCTAAGCCAAAATGCCCAACAGTGAGAATATGGACCCTGAAGAGACCACCTCTAGGAGTTAGACAGGATCCCACTGGAGGGATGGGAACGTCTACCCACCTACAAAACTTTCGACCCAAAATTGCTCCTGTCTAAAAGAAATGCAGGGATGAAAACGGAGCACAGATTGATAGAATGGCCAACCAGTGACCTGCCCAATTTGAGATCCATCTCACAGGGGGGCACCAGTCTCTGACCCTATTACTGATGCTATGTTTTGCTTGCAGACAAAAGCCTGACGTGGCTGTCCTGAGAGGCTCTACCAGCAACTGACTAAACAGATACAGATACTCACAGCCAAGCATGGAATGGAGGTCAGAGACCCCTATGGAAGAGTTAGGGCAAGAATTGAAGGAACTGAGGGGGATGGGAATCCCACAGGAAGACCAATGGTGTCAACTAACCTGAACATCTGGGAGTTCCCAAAGACTAAGCCACCAAACAAAGGGCACACATGGGCTGGTCTGAGTCACCCTGAACGTTTGTAGCAGAGGACTGCCTTGTCTGGCCTCAGTGGGAAAAGATGTAGAGACTTGATGTACCAGAGTGGGGGGATACCCAGAAGAAGCACCCTCTCAGAGGGGAAGAGGAGAAGTGAAGGGGGAACTGGGAGGTTGGGCAGCATTTAGGATGTAAATAAGTAAAATAATTACTTAATAAAAATACTATCAACTTAATAACCCCCCACTGCATAGACAAGAACTTAAACAAACTGAAAGGAAGCAGACAACAAACATCACAATGATGATTGTTCCCAGATGTGATTGATTTAGAATTCACCCTTCCTTTATATTTCCAAACCTCATACCCAAAATTTACACTACAAAATGTGTATATTCTAGAGACAATCATTCAATATTTGTTTTGGTTGCTTTTTTCAAAAAATGTGGGTTTTTTTTTAAATGTTGATAACAGGGTTTCAGGGCTCTCCCGGAACAGAGAGTTCCCCCAAATTATGTTATCTCTAGATGAAAAACCTGTTCTGTTATATTAGCCATTTATGTCACTTCAAAGCTGCCAGCGACTTTCACCTCCAGCTGACTATTTCCCAGAGAGAGCTACAGTCGTATCCACAGCAAAGACAATTCCCCAGTCTCCCTGCCTGTATTCAGATCATGTGACTGATTATATCTATTTACTTCATAAATCAAAGCACCATTTTCCTGTGCTGTTTCCTAATTAAAGCCAGCACTGTCTGTCAGACCCTAGCTACGAGAGAGAGAGAGAGAGAGAGAGAGAGAGAGAGAGAGAGAGAGAGAGAGAGAGAGAGAGAGAGAAAAGGAACAGTCTCTTGGAACTAGTAAGCCCATTTCAGGGAACTCAATGTGTATTGAAGATGGGTCATGTTATAGATAACTTACTATGGACTTCTGAAACAGAGGTCCAGAAAGCAGGGGAGATGATGCTCAATGTAAAATGATCATTGGAAATTCAAGGCAGCAAGTAAAGCCTGAAATAACAGGCAGGCTTCTGGCAGATACATGCTGGCTTCTGAATGTTCCTTGGCTTCTGTTTAGGAAAGACCATTCTGAAAATGTCGAGGAGAAATCCCTGGGCTAGTCTGTAATTTACTGTGGACTTAACAGAGATACAGTAGAAAAGGAAGCTGTCACCATCTCTATGCATCTATGTGAAAAATTTCGTCAGGGAACTTCTGAGTTTATGTCCTTGTTATTTGCAGCCCTGGCTGTGGCCAGTGACTCAGTCATTAACTAGAAGCATGTCAAGGACGCAGTGTGGCAGACCTAACGTTATACCTGGTGAAAAATACTAATTATTGCATGAATGTTAACAGTTTGGAAACACTGATTTGATATATTTGATGCCTAATAAAGCTATTCATAGATCTAGTGTATAGAATAAACATTTTAAGATTAGTTAGAATTTAATGTAAATATACATTCTACTATAAAAAAATCTAGTGTTAATCTTTGTGAGCAAAAAAGAGAATTTTGTAACCCAATTGTAATTAATATGTCATAAAAGGAATAATTAGTATGAGAAATATATCTATTATAAAAATAGTAATAGCTCAAGAATAATAGCCATATAATAAGTAGTTTGCCAGTGACTAATTTGCAAATTGTTTTTAGGAACTTTCTTGAAATAAAAAAAAACCCTATGAATACTTTATCATATCTGAGAAAACAATGTAAAAAGTCTTAAGAATGATCAGGAAAACTAACTGAGACCCTTGAGAGCCCATTTTCCCCTGCCAACAAGCCCTCTGGTCCCACTGAATGCAAAGAATTGTCAAACTGGTTTTCTAATCACTTTCCTTGAGCATACAGGATAAATTAGACTTTCAGAATGGGATTCAAGGATGTCCTATCACTAGGATACCATGTTGACGTAGGTGAGGGATGATAACCCATCCCTGTCTAATGTGTTGATATTAACCAGGCAAGCACATTGTTAAAGTTCTTAAAATACTCCTCAGTCTATGTTCAAAATTGGCGTAGAAACTGATCTGCAACGGAAGTGAGTAGTAACAGGAGGCTAGAAATGCCAGGCAGTCTTTAAAAGGAGGTGGTGATAGCTCAGCACTGAATACATTAAACTATAGAACTTGATACGGGTGGGCATGGTGCTTCATGTCTGTAATCCCAGCACTAGGAAAATGGAAACAGAAAAACCGAGTGTTTGGGACTACCCTGATGTGCACAGTGAGACACTGTTGCAACCAAGCAAGCAAGCAACAAACATATAAACAAATAAATTGAACCTAGAAAACAAGGCTAAGTGACCAGAAACTATAATCACTGAATAATGGCAGCTCTTTGACAATTACAAAGGGAGCAGTTGGCACTGTCTCCACACATGTTCATCACAGCCCATTTGAAGGCATAAGTAAATAATTGAAATGATCTCTGGAAATATTTCTATGATGCTGCCTAAAGTTTTTTTTTTTTTAAGACTAAAGAGACATGAGAGGCAGGAACTTCTTGGTTATTGATGGAACCATGTGTTTCTTTGTGTGTTGAATAACTCAGGATAGTACAAGGTGAAAACAGAGTGAGGTGTGGTCCACAGTCAGGTATTAAGGACTGACTCTCCAGTCCCCAGTCACTGATGAGCAAACAAAAGTCCCACACAGAGATGAGCCATATCCAGAAAGGGTGTTTTTCATCTCCACTGAAGTAAAAGACCTAAGTTTGCTTCTATCTGCATCAGGGCAAAGACCCTGGGCAGATGGGCATCCATGCACACTAAGATGTATTCATTCTTATTACACAAAAGAGTCTAATCAGTGTTCTGTTTGTTCTTTTTCCTGCCCTGTGTATTTCCACATAACAGCCAGACTTCCTAATTCTTAAAAAAAAAAACAACTTTATTATGAAAAATGTGGAAATAAAAATAGCACATGCTAACATCTATCAGAACAGTGTCTATACATGTCAATGAACTTATATGTAGTTAAAAGAGCTATCAGAAAGGAAACTATGTAGCTTCTCATTTTCTAATATATTTTATGCACTTATCCACCACCAAAAAATAAGAAATACAGGACAGAGTTAGATGCAGAAAAACAATTAGCTTTATATTCTCTTTTATAAGTCCTGTGCATCCCTTCATTCTGTCCTTCCTCATCTCCAATACATGGCCTTTCTTGATCTCTTTCTACATAATATGATGGACCCACATCACATTTGGTCTCACACATACATATAATATTGGCAGATTCTGCAGTGCGGAAGAACATGAAGGGCCTTTTCTTTCTGAGATTGTGTGACCTCACTTAATATTATACATTTTAAGTCCATCCATTTTTCTGAAGACTTTGTGATTTACATTTTTAGAGTTGAATAACATTCATATGTATGTGTGTGTTGTGTATATATGTACATATGTGTATATATGCATACATATGTCATTCATATATATGTTGTGTTATACACACACATACATCAGTTTCTTTATCCATTCATGTATTGATTGATAACTAGACTCTAATTCTTTATAATAGTGAATAAAACAGTAATAAACATGGTAGTGAAAAAGTGTCTATTTTAGGATACTGAGTTATCTGGGTATATGCTCAGAGTGAAAAAACTGGATCGTATTGTATACTTTCAATGCCTGAGAAAATCAAATCATGTAAGTCCTTAGACTCAGAAGACCAATACTCTTTTTTCCCCCACAATTAAAATCTAGTTTACAGGGTAGGGATTCTTTTCTGTCAATCTAAACATGCTGGTAAAACAGATAATGGGCTATGTGTATTTAAAATGTATGGTCATGAGCTTATAAACAAACTTTTGAAACAGGTTATCTGTAGGTATCCCTAAATGGTTCAGACCTTGATGTGTAGATTAAGCTGGTCTTGAACTCACAGATAACTACCTGCCTCTATCTCCTAACTGCTAAGATTAGAGGCAAGCACTACGCTATGCCTGGCCTAAATCGACTCTAAGTTTAATCTTAGGATCAAATTCCTGGTGACCCTCAGTTTTAACTGTTAACTTGAAAAGATCTAGAATCTCCTGGGGAGTGAGCCTCCATGAGCCACTGTTTATACATCAGGTTGGCCCAGCAGACAGGGCTGTGGGTGGTTATCTCCATTGTCTATTCTGTGTGGGAAGAACACCCCAGATATGGCCAGCAACTTTTGGTAGGGGCCCATATAAAAGGACATGACAAAAGGCACACTATCCGCTGTTGCACAGGCTTGTTCTTCACTTACACTGGAGAGTCCATTTCCTCTGTTGCTGTCACTGCTGATTCTCTCTCGGATAATAGAAACAGCTTTTTCTAGGAGGCAGACGTAGGAGAATCTCTAAATTCAAGGCCAGGCTGGTCTACAAAGTAAGCTATTGTACAGACAGGTCAACACAGAAAAACCCTGCTTGAAAACAACCAAAACCAAACAACCAAACCAAACTAACAAATCAACCAAATAAAAAACATAGACTTCTAACATAGACTGAAGACCAGGAATCATCAGGGTTTTTGGTACCAAATTGGCTCTATCAAAGCACACAGTCTTCTGGATTGAGCAACTACTAGGTTCTTGGCCTCTTCGGTGTGAGACAGCTGTTGTTGGACTGCTCTGACTGGGTGAGGTAATCTAGGAAATCGGCTTTTATTATATATTCATAGCTCATCTTATGTTTCTCTAGAGGACCCTGACTAATACATTCTGTGATGTCTCTCCCTTCACTAAAGTTCTGGCTGTTGACAATGCATAGCTTTGAAAGCTACCTTGGCTATCCCTCGAAAAGTATTCACTAATCATTACACTACTCAATTGTCTGCTCACTAAAGTTGGAATGAAACCACTTTGTTTCCAACACATGAGAACTAATGTGTTTTGGAGACAGCAGGGTTCATGTAGTAACTGGCACCTAGGGAGATCTGTCTGCTCTCACTAGAACAAAAGAGACACATGAACAAAATTGTACATGATGATCAGGACATTCTAATACATTCTGTGTATTAGAATGTATTACAGTCTCTCTTGATATCACTTCCAGGAAGCAGAGAACAAGGGGCAAAGTACCTTTGAAGGGGGATAAGGCTTTTTCATCACGGTTCAGTCATTTTCTCCTGACTGTCCCCAGTGTCTGCAGTCTAAGCATCCACAGTACATCTCAGTCCTGGACAATGCATCTCTTCAGCTCCCTGCTGTAGCTGGGTACCAATTTCTCACTAGGATTGTTGACTACAGTCTCACCACTTTCTTTTATTCCTTTTTGTTTCTTTATGATGACCCAAATCATATTCCTAAAATGATAGATACATAATTTCCTCTTGTTTAATCAGTTCAGGATTTCCACTTGTAATGAACACAAACTCCATTCGCTTAAGTCCTTGGCTTGTATGGCTTTCATCAGGGCCACCCCAGGCAATCACGACCCGCTATTTAAAGACATCACAAAGCCTAGGATTTTAGTTACTGGCAGCTTGGATCTATGGTGGCCAATAAAACTTTTTCAAGGGATCTGGACCAGAAGATTGCCAGTACAGAAAGGAACTTCACTGCTAGCTGTCTGACTTCAGGTACTGGTAAATTTGCTTTTATAAAAATTTGCATAGACTGTATCACTGTGTACTCTGTGTTATTTTGTTAAAACAAAATGTACTATTTTATCATATTGTTTTCTTAAATGCTGTCCTACAAGAGTCCATTAAGTGGGCAGCTGAAATGACTCCCAATTCTTTGTTCCAGCTCTAGAAGCTCACAGTCTGACATCTAGATTCCAATGATACCAACCTTCTCCTTGCCTCCTCCTGCTGCCTGCTATGTGGCTGTCAATTCTTGGCATTCCTTGGCATTCAGGGACCTCATTCCAGTCTCTGCCTGTGTCATCACAACACAGTTTCTCGGGTGCCTCACTTAGCACTGACTACCCTCTCATATAAGAATACCAGTCGTAGCAACATAGCCCACTGACCTCACCTTCCAACGTCTCATGAACACCAATCCTATTTCCAAATAAGGATGTGTTCTTTAGCACTAGAGCCGAGTTGCTAAAATACCAAGCTGTAATGTTCATAATTATACATTTTCTGATCGTTGCCTAACACATAATTTTGACATTATAGTTTATATTGCAGGTGCTATTTCATATGCTCCCAATATATATCAAACCCATGAATCATCTCTAAAACCCCCAATAACTCTAGAAACACTGTTAATTAGCTGTGATTGCTAACTTCAATCCATATTCTTTTAAAACAAGGATTTTATTATTAATATTGTTTACATATGAATGTTTCACCTGCATGTACATGTACTACATGTGTACAGTGCCATGGAGGCCAGAAGAGGGCGTCAGATTCCCTGGAACTAGAGTCACAGATGACTGTGGACCACGATGTGGGTGCTGGGAACTAGTTTTTCATTTTGTTTTGTTTTGTTGTTGTTGTTTGTTTGTTTGTTTGGCAAGAGCAGCCAGTGCTCTGAACCACTGAGCCAACTCTCCAGCTTCTAAACACTCATGTTTTTGATAAACTGAGGTGATTCCACAGAGGCAGACTGTAGCTCCTGATCTTTCTCTTCTACTAGATGTTGAATGCCCTACCCACCCCGTCTTTCCTGTCTCTATTATTTTCTGATTTATTATTCTACCACAATCTGCAATTATAAATGTTAAGACAAAAATAATTATAAATCTAAAACTACTCCATGTCTCTCTGCAGCTATAGTTAAATCTTTTTAAGGGCTTTCAGGAAACTTACCTATTGTAACTGTCATAAAATATTTGACTGCTTACACAGGCGAGATATCAAGCAAAGAATCCCTTGTTTTGTGGTAGAATTCGAGCTATTGTGCAGTACAATTGGAATTTTGGTGGTTTGAAGTGAGAGGTATGGAACGTTAATCTGGCCTAGAACTGAACCTTTCAGCATGTACTGCTTATTTTACTGTGCACATTGTGTTGATTACTGGTAAACTATCTACATAAGACATGAGCCATAAACTCATACAATGTCAAAATAAACACAGCTGTGAAGCTAAACTTCCCCTCAGCTATGTACTATTCAACCTGAATAAACACAATAGCAAGAAAGCAGAGAACACCTGGATCAGGTTCAAGGTTTGCTTGGGCATCATCAGAAGACACACAGAGGACAAATGGTGCTTAGCCTCAGGAGACACCAGCAACTTGCAAAGCTAAAACGCATGAAATGGACTGCGATGGTGAATGATAATGTCACCCATAGGCTCTGGAATGTGAACACTAAGTCTCCAGTTGGTGGTGCTGTTTGCACAGGTATAGGAGGTGTGACCTTTGCTGGAGGACGTATGCCATTGGGGCAGGCACTGAAGTTTCAAAAGCCTGGTGCCATTACCTTTTGAGTCTCCTTTCCTCTCTCCTTCCCTCCCTCTTTCTCTTCTCAGTCTGTTTCATGCTCCTGGTTGTGATGTAAGCTCCCAGCTGCCAGCTCTTGCTGCCATGCCGTTCCCATCACTGTGGACTCTAACCCTCTGGCACCATAAGCCAAGATATACTCTGGCAGAAGAGTTCATTATAGAACTAAGTTGCCCTGTTCATGGTATTTTTGTCAGAAACAAAGAAGCAACTGGTACACAGACTAACAGTATGAGGGAGGTTTGATGAAATTAGAATTTTCATACATTACCCATCAGATATGAACTGGAGAATAGGGAAGAGCCTTAATTTTTAATTATATATATATATATAATGGATATATATATATATATATATATATATATATGATATTGAAGTCATTCTAACTTTCACCATAGAGTCACAGAAAAATGAATTGCCTATCCATGCAAACATTGGAATAAAAATAAAGTGATTGTTTCATTTATAAGAATGCCACAATAAAACAGTAAAGTGCCCATTGATCCATGAAAAAAATATATGTTATGACCACAAATGCTAATTACTTTCAATAGAAGAAACAAGTTGTAATTGACTATATATATGCATACACACACGCCAATTTTACTATAATAATGTGCTATTAAAAATAAGCCTGTCCTTAACTTCTGGGGCTACAGGTACCCTGATGCTTAGGTTTTTGTCAGTTGAACGCAAGCTATGGTTCTGGGAAGAGGTTAATTGATTGTGTGTGTGTGTGTGTGTGTGTGTGTGTGTGTGTGTGTGTGTGTGTTTGGTTCTTTAAAATGTAATTTTGTTGGTTGTGTGTGTTGACCCAAATCTTTAATCTCAGCACTAACTTGGCAGAGGCAGGGGGAGCTCTGTGAACTGAGGGGAAGCTTGCTTTACACGGTAAGTTCTAGGTCTGCAAGGACTACATAGTGAGACTGTCTCAAAGTTACACTGAAGAAAAGAGTAAAGAGGATCACAAACAGTTCATGCTGTTACAATTCTATTTGTGAAAACCCTAGAAAGTGCAAAGTAATCTATACTTTAGAAATCAAATCTGCAGGTGCCTGAGAGGTGATTCGATCACTAAAGAACAAAAGGCAGCTTCTGAGGATGGTGGGTGTGCTCACATCTAACCATGATGGTGTTCTCGCACTATGTGCGCACACTAAAAAAGTACCAAAATGTACTCAGGTATGTGCAGCCTATCAGTCGCCAATTTTACTATAATAATATGCTATTAAAAAATAAGCCTGCTTGCATCTGCTGGGGCCACGAGGCAGCTAATCTGTTATCTAGCATATCATGCTGGCTAAGTTTTTGTCAATTGGACCCAAGCTAGCGTCATCTGTAATGAGGTGACTTAATTGATATATGTTCCACAAGATTGGCCTGTGGGGCATTTTCTTGGCTAATGATTAATGCGAGAGGGCCCAGTCCACTAGGCAGGTGGCTCTAGGTTGCATAAAATGAAAGCCAAGCAAACCAGGATGAGCGAGCCAGTAAGCACCATCCTCTGTGGCCTCTGCTTCATTTCCTAAGTCTAGGTTCCTGGCTTCAGCTCCTCCTCGACTTATTTCAGCTATAAGCTGAAATGAACCCCTTCTTCCCCGTGTGCTTCTGGTCATGGTGTTTATCATGGCAAGAGAAAGCAAACATGGGCACTTGGCAAAGCAACTTCCTGACTCTCTCCTGTCTTTGTCTCCTTGTTTCGTTTTGATGCACACTGGAGTTCATCTCATCTCCAGATAACATCATCATTTGACACCAGGATTACTTGAGATCTAAGCCCAGAAACTTAGTTATTTCACAACTAATTCTAATAGCTTCTAAATTCTTCTTTAGCCCTCCTTAAGTTATTTTAGCAGACTATACTAATAGAATTCTTTTCTCTCTCCTGTTCCTTTACATACACAGAACTATGTATGTACAATGGAAAATATAATTAGAAAGACAAACCAGAAATAAATAACCTTTTTCTTTTAATATAAAGTTATTAACTACGTTAATACATTGAAAAGAAAGGAGCAATATTGGATTTTTATGCAAAACACATTGGTATTCAATGCATATATAAGAAATGAAATTATTTTTATAATTTTTCATCTCTAGAGGTTGGATAATTCTCACTACTCATATAAAATCAAACACTTTAAATAGAGCAACAGTGTTTTTCCTTTCCTGTTCTCATGAATAAGTACCACAGAGTATATGCAGACGGCTTTAAACACAGTGCTTTCTTGCTTTCTTTTTTCTTTTTTTCTTTTTTTTTTTTTTTTTTGTTTTTTTGTTTTTTTGTTTTTTTGTTTTTTTGTTTTTTTGTTTTTTGGAACAGTCAACACTCAGTAGACAGGTCTTCAAACTTAATCACTACTTCAGAAGAATGTTAACACAAATTTTGGATTATGTCCAAAACATATATACTGGTTGCCTTTAAATAACATGCACACATACAAACACACACACAGAAACAAATGAAAGACCATGATGCACTATAATCCCATTCCTTGGGAGGCAGAGGCAGTAGAATCAAAAGTTCAAGCTTAGCTTAGGATATATAATGAGTTCATGTCTATCAAGGGCTACATTTTGAGATCCTGTCTCACCAGACTAAGGACTGGGCATAATACTAAGCGGCAGAGTGCTTATCTAGCATCTATGGGCCCTGAGTTCAATTCTCAACACTACAATAAGTTAAATAATCAAATATTACAAAAAATGGGAACAATGTATAGGAGTGAAGCATAATGAAATCTGATCACAAAGCTCAAGGCAAAACCTCAAACAAGACTAATGTCCAGAAAGTTTAATTTTCGCTGACTTCCCCAGGCGAGCAGCATGTGCACTCCATCTCTTCTCACCAGGCCTCCTACCACGTGTCAGTTAACATAATGGAAAGCAATCCAGAGGCTCTAGATCCCTCCACGCTCCAAGCTATCACTCAAGAGCTGGCTATCCTAGCTCCAAAGGGCCTGATTATTACGTGGAAGAATTCATACAAATTACAACTGATTCTTTGTCATTTCTGATTTGCTTCCAAGAAGTAATAAGAACTCTGTTTTATTTGGTCCCACTGCTTGCCTGCATTTTTGTTGTCGTTGTTTGTGTCTCATGGAGTCTGCAGACTTTTTTCCTATTCTGTATACTGCTTCATCGCTTGAATGATGGCATTCTTTACTGTACAAAAGTTTTTTTAGTTTCATAAGGTCTCAGTTATTAATAATTGATTTTAATGCCAGTGGCATTGAATTCATGTTCAGAGAATTTTTTCCCCTCATCTATCAGGTTCAGGATATCAGGTCCTGTGCTGATGTCCTTGAACATTTTGGGGCTGGGTTTCGTTCTGGTGAGAGAGGAAGTTGGTTCATTTTCTACCTGCCATTTTTCAGCTTGGCCAGCACCATTTGTTAGAGATGCTGTCTTTTCTCTTATATGTATTTTGGCCTCTTGGTAAAGCAAAATCAGGTAGTTGTGTGGGGTGGGGGTGGGGGGCTTAGTTCTAGTTCATCCATCAATGAGTCTGCAGTGAATAAAAAATTAAAAAAAAAAAAAACAGAAATTACATCCATGCATCGATGTCCCCGAGCTACGTTTCAGAGTGGAACAAATTGTGATTCTACAAGCTAAGCTTTCCTGTTCAGTTATCTCAGCCTCTTTTTAACCTCTGGATCTATTGCTAATGGGAAAGAGGAAGTGAGAACAGATATACTGTCCCTATAATCGATGCCAGCATCCAATCCTCACCAACATACTACTCTATCTCCTAAAAGAAAAAAAAAAAACTAAAATGGGTTTTAACACTCAGCAGTAAGTGTAACCTTAGCAACACTGGAGGTGACTGCAAGTGTACAGACTCCTTCTCTCCTCACATCTGAACGTTCGATGGAAGGAGAGGAAAATCCGAGGGGGTTCAGAAATGCCCAACATTTCTTGCTAAATTCTCTAGCAGTGAAAAGTCCACTTGATGGCAAGCAGAACCTCCCTGCTTTCTGTCACATGGATGTATTATTGCCAAGGATTAGTGACTATCTCATCCCTCCAAACATTTACAATGCAGGTCTTGTGAGAGATGCAGTCAGAATGTCTGCCCATGTTTCTGTGTGGATAAGTTTACTTCACACACACACACACACACACACACACACACACACACACACACCAAAATAACAAAACAAAAAACCAAAACCTGTTTAAAGCTGAAGATAGAATATTTCCCTTCTCTTAAATTCAGTAACACTATGATATATTGCCCGATATCTTGTAGGGTACCTCATTACTTGATCCTAAGGCGATTCAAACATCACGGTAAATATTTTATACCTTGTTCTAGAAGTTAAGAACACTGTATTACACACACACACTATTTAAATTAAAAGTCCTAACTTCCAGTAAACTGTATATTCATTAGTTGAAAGTAAAAATGACAACAGTACTTCAAGAGGCAAAGAAACTCTTCTTTTTCTTTTATACAGGTAAACAACAATTTAAGAACCTGCCTCGGTAGGTTGAAGGAGGATAGCTCACATAGCACACAGCAAAGACATCCTTTGTGTCTTCCCATCTCTGAGGTAGTCTCACTACTTCATTTTTACCACAGCAATCTCCCACTATGTCTACACAGGCTAATCTTCTTAAGGAAGGCAATGTCCTCCTGTACCTGGAGAAACGCTTCCAGTCTAGGGAGGCATGAAGGCAACAAAACACTGAACACAGATGGAGGAAGGGGGATCACAGTTGAGGTGTTTCAGGTCAGGGCAGGGCAGTGCAGGATTGACCTTAAAAGGCTTGGTGTGAAGACACAATCATTTTTGAGTTGATGATTTGAAACACCTATCAGCTAAGAGGTGATTAGCTTCTGGTACTGTGATGGTTTGTATATGCTTGGCCCAGGGAGTGGCACTATTAGAAGGTGTGGCCCTGTTAGAGTAGGTGTGTCATTGTGGGTATGGGCTTTAAGACCTTCCTCCTAGCTGTCAGGAAGACAGTATTTTGCTAGCAGGCTTCAGATGAAGATGTAGAACTCTCAGCTCCTCCTGCACCATGTCTGCCTGGATGTTACCATGTTCTTGCCTTATGATAATGGACTGAACCTCTGAGACTGTAAGCCAGTCCCAACTAAATGTTGCCCTTTATAAGACTTGCATTGGTCATGGTGTCTCTTCACAGCAGTAAAAGCCTAACTAAGACTAGTATCATATCTTGTCAGAGTCTGGACTGTGGCCTGATGCCCACAGTGATGTTAATCCACTAGAGGAACATATAGTAAGCATGAAATAGCAATAGCAATGCCCTGTAAGGTGTATGGAATTAGGACTAAATAGTCAGTTTTAATTGTAGAATTGCTATTTAAATGGAGAAAATATAATTCAGTATAGTTAATATAAAAGGATGGGAAATTACATGGTTTCATAGTCTTGGTCTTTCTTTTTTCTTCAGCTGGGGGAGGGAGCAGGGAACCCAGTTTAGTCAGGTACATGGGGCAGAGGGCCCAAGCCTCAGCATCTTAAGAACATCAAGCATCCATGGTATTTGTCCCAATCTTTCCTCCTCCCCAGCCAGCCTCCTGATCTTCATTCTTTCTTCTCTGGCCACCTTTCATCCTTTGAAATATCCTCTCTGGTTCTTTGCCCATAGCGGTGGGCTCTCCTCTATCCATGAACCACAATGCCCATGAACCACAGCCTTAAGTCCAGTGTCATGAGATGGGGATGACCCTTCTAAATTTTTATGTATGGTTCAAGGTATGAGTATCTCTGTAAAATGTGAAAAACACACACTTATGAGACAGGTGATTTGAGAGAATTACAGAGAAACTTCCTGCCTTTCTTCCCATTTATTTAACATTAAAATGTTAGCTTTCTTACTTTTCCTAATAAAGTACGTATATTTGATTGCCTTGGCACAGAGCCTTGAAGCTTCAAGAAACATATCGTGGGCTATTTAGATTATTTTTATTTATAGACAGTTAATCAATCAATCAATTAATTAACTTGGTTTGAGGTACAGGCTCACAATACAGCACAGGCTGGCTTTGAACTCACAACCCTCCAGCCTCTACCTCCTGGTGCTAGGATTGTGAGATTGTCAGCACTTGGTTGAAACATCTATATTTCAAAGGGAAACAAGACTAGCAGAATTAAGTAGTGGATTTTATTTAATTAGGTATTTCTAATTTTTTATTTTAGGGTATAAATATTTGACCTTCTCCCCTTCTCTTTCTTCTCCGTTTGTTCTGAGATTTTGAAATTTCATGTGTATTTTATGAACTTAGAGCACTCCTCAGGGTGGACAGACTGTACATCAAGTACACAACTACCTCAGGAACTAGTAGCTCCTTCATTTTATAGCACAATACAAGTGTTTCACAATTCAGAGGGTGATGACTGTCTTGCGAAATTTCAAAATGGGTCTGTGTAGGCAGAGAGGAAGCTTGGTGTTGATGAATAGCTCATCTCAAAAGATAGTGAGTGTGCCCATTTCCCTGGCTGCCCTTCCTTCCTTCCTTCCTTCCTTCCTTCCTTCCTTCCTTCCTTCCTTCCACAGAAGGACAGAGTAGGCACTTTCTTTTAATAGCCCTTATATCTTTTCCTCCACTCCAAGTCTTGCATACTGTAGGAACCGAACTCCTTTATTGAGCTACTGATTAACTGATGTGGGATCTGTAAACATAAGAATGGAGTGTCTGGTCACAGCTTTCTGTGTTATGATGCTTACCCTAAGAAACAAAGCCATACCACATACATTTACATTGTCATTCACACAATAAACACTCAGTCAACAGTTCCTGTTGGTAATGAGTGGTTTTGTCACAGTTGGGGGCCAAGCACTCAGTCTGCTTTCCATTTTGTTAAAATGAGCGAGCTGCTAGCTGTAGAACAACTGTTTTGTTCTGCTTTCAGCCAGTTGTGTCATTGGTTGAGTCTAAGATTCTGCCAACTGAGTCTTTGTATCCTGGAAGAGGCATCTCAAAATGAGTTAGAGCCTGAATCAGGTGAGAAGCCAAAAGATGGGGCCTTATTAGCAAGTATCTCAAAAATCTGGACTCTCGGATTTACAAACACCTCATAGATTCTTCATCCACTTTCATTTCCTGGAAGAGAAAGAAACCCATGAGATTTATTCCTAATCCTGAAGACACCTGAGCTGGATGTTCCAAGCACAGGGATGTTCTCGAGTGAAAATCTATGAGAGACTCACCAAATGTTCTCTTCCTGTTACTGTTTGTTTGTTTGTTTGTGCTCAGCCCAGTGAGTATCACTATTAGAAAGTGTGACCTTGCTGGATGAGGTTTGTCACTGTGGGTGTGGGCTTTAAGACCCTCAACCTAGCTGCCTGGAAGCCAGTATTCTGTTAGCAGCCTTCAGATGAAGATGCAGAACTCATAGCTCCTCCTGCACCATGCCTCCGGATGCTGCCATGTTCCCACCTTGATGATAATGGACTGAACCTCTGAACCTGTAAGCCAACCTCAGTTTCAATGTTGTCCTTATGAGAGTTGCCTTGGTCCTGGTGTCTGTTCATAGCAGTAAAACGCTAACTAAGACACTTCCCTTAGAAGTTACAGGTGAAAGCTAGTATAGAACTTATGTCTTGGAATTTACAGCTAGTAAAATGATGCTCACTGAGCCCAGTTGGGCTTTCTAGGGACACAAAACTAGAAGCATCAGATGTTGTCTCCCTACGGGATGTAGTGCTGATGAGGACATCATGTTGTACTATAGGAGGTTAGGATTGAAGTTGACCCCCATATGAGGTCAGAGTCCTACAGACATAATCTCAACTCAGCAAGAGTTAGTGCATGAATCACAAGACTCATAGATAATAAAAAGCCTAAGACAAATAATACTGATTTCACAAGCTCTGAGGGAGGAATAAAAAAGCTAGGTACTCAGTTGTCCTGCATAAATCATCTCCAACTGCATCAAGAACCTCAGCATAAAACCTGATACCCCCAAGCTATTAGAGGAGAAAGTAGGGAATAAACTTTAGTTTATAGGCACAGGAAAGGATTTTCTAAAGATGGCTCCAAGTAGCCCAGGCATTAAGATCAACAAATAACAAATGGGACCTCCTGAAACAAACAAACAAACAAACAAACAAGCAAACAAAACCCTTTTGTACAATAAAGGGCACCATCATTCAAAAACAGAGACAGCCAACAGAATGGGAAAATAATCTTTACCAGCTACATAAATATGCTGACAGATGCTCAGGGTCTAGAATAAAAAGCCTCAAAGGAATATTGTAAGCAAAACAACCCAATTCAAAACAAGTCATGGAACTGAACAGAAAAGTCTCAAAAGAATAAATACAAATGGCTGAGAAATACTTTTTAGAAATGTTCGACTATCAGCTATCAGGAAATAAAAAAGTAAAACTACTTTGAAATTGCATCTTACCCAAGTCAAAATGGCTAAGACCACACACCCCTCAAAAAGAAAACACATGCTAGTGTGGGTTTAAGGAAGGGAATAGTTACTCACTGCTGGTGGGTGTGCAAACTGCTGCAGCCACTGGGAAAATCAAGTATAAGTTCCTAGAAGAGCTAGAAATAGATCTACCACAGGATCCAGCTATACTACAACTGGGCATCCACCCAAAAGCCTACATCTCCTACAGAGATGCTTGCCCATTCATGTTCACTTCTGCTCAATCCTCAATAACCAGGAAACAGAAACAGCCTAGGTGTCCATCACTGATGAATGGGCAAAAAAATGTGATACATATATAGAATATTATTCAGTTGTAAAAAAAAAAAAGATGAGATGGCAGATAAATGGAGGGGGCAGAAACAGTCATTCTGAGTGATGTTACTCAGACTCAGAAAAAGAAAGGCTATGTATTTTCTCTCATATGATGATGCTATTTGGGAATCTTTAGATGCAGGTATCCAAACTGCTGTTCCTATAGGGGTCAAGAAACTAATAAGGGACAATGGGGATGATTTCAAGGGAAAGAGAGAGTATACAGATGGGATTAAGGAGGGTGGTGGAATAATGGGGCAGGAAGTGTTAGGTAGTACAAGGGGCAAGGTAGATGAGGGAGCATGAGGAGGTAACACTAAAGACCTGTGAAAAAGACATATGTGAACCTATAATAGTAAAAGGGCTTCCATATATAAATATATATGGAATACATAATGCATAATGCATATATATATATATATATATGACTGTAAATACAGTTATCCTGTAATATGGGGCTAATATATAACCTCAGGCAACCAGAGACTATTACCTGAAAATATTACTGGCAGGTATTGGCTCCCTATTTTGATAAGTTAGTAGGTAGAATCCATTAGATAACCCTAAATTTCACAGGCTATTGAGACTGCTCTTGGTACCCTCTATAACCTGATACTAAAACCCCATTGCTGAAGACACTACACACTTAGTCATAGGATGTGAAAAAAAATAACAAGCTTGTATAGACCTAGAAGTTTCATCTTTTTAAAGCTAGCTTTCATATTGGAAGTTTCTATGCATACTACTTAGGAAGAAATGTAATTAGCAGTCTTACTCAACTGTGAGCCATGAAAGACAAAATAACCAGTATCCAACAAGACATGTCCTCTGGTGAAATAGTGTCAGAGATGCCTTGGCAGTAACCAACCATTTCATGATTTAATTTGAAACTCACTTCATAAGATGGAACTTATAACTGAGCCCAAAACTCATTGTTAACTAAGCCATAGGGGAGAAGCTAGTATGACTCTTCTCTAAACAGAGATATTCATAAACTGCCCCTAATTTTTCATCTTCTTATAGTAGATTAGTGAATCATCAGGGATCATTCCAGAACCTTCTTTCTGCAGTAGATGTCTTTTAGAACAAGGGCCCACAACTGTCCAAGGTGCAGAGAATAGAAACTCAACTCTCAGTGGTTCATCTGTATCTACTCCTTTCCGCCAAGGTTTAGGAATCATTATGGAAGAATACTAGACTGTAAGAACCAGATGTAATAAATGTTTTCAGTAAAACAGTGTTTGTTGACATGATAGGGCCATGGCACACATGAGATCACAGCAGCTGTGACAGTATACACAAGGACAGGCACAATCACAGCATGAAAGAGGAGAGATTATGAAGCTCCACCCTTAGCTGAAGAGCTATTGCCACCTGACAGTTGCTGGGGAAGAAGAGAATTTTCTTCAGAGATGTGGCAATCTTAAGCATCTTTAGGATAAGGTTCTGCACTCTAAACCAGTAAGATGGTGTGTCTGGGAAGAGAGCTATGCTAGGAGAGCATAGAAGATTGTCCTTATTTGAGTTCCAGCCTATGGGAAAAGAGAGCAGGGCTTTCTTGTAACTAGGGACTACAACACCAATAGTCATGCCAAATACACCACCCCAACCATTTTGCCTTTGCTCTATACTGGTGACCCTTTCTGAAATACAGTATATTAATACCATCTCTTGAATGAGACTGCGGAATGCAGGTCTTGTTTCTTACACTTATTTCAATTTTAGTTGCTACTCAGAAGAGGAGACCCTCACCCCATACACACCTTTTCTTCAGTCCACATGATCAAACCCATTCAAAATTTCATCCAATATGGCTTTCCCTAGAGTTTACATTCATTCGCTTTCCCATTTCTCATCTTCCATACCACACTTAGCATCCTCACTCTTCTAAACAAAGCACCAAAACTGACCTTTCAAAACACACACTTTGGCCTGGAATGTTCTCTGTTGAACATTTCTTATGCTTTGTGTAGGGGGTGGAGAGACAGCTCAGCAATTAAGAGGCACTGGCTTCTCTTGCAGATGTCCAGGGCTCTGTTTCCAGGCTCACTGCCGTCTGTAACTCCAGTTACAGGGGATTCAACGCCCTCTTCTGTCACTTTCAGACACTGCACACATGTGGTGCACATACATACATGTAGGCAAACATTCAAACACCTGAATTAAAAATGTATAAAACTGTAAAAAGTTAAATGCATTTTGTTGCTTCTAGAATGAAGGCTGAAATACTCCAGAAGACCATTCCCTGAGCTAGCTCTGCCTGTCATTCTCCAGGGCTAGCCTGTGTGTTGATTCTGGAGACTGAGCTTCATGGCCCTTGGTTTACTCACTGCACATGATGTCCCTACTGCCACAAATGGTTCTCTAGCCCTCAGCACTCCTTTCCTTTTCTAGCTCCATTTTCTTGGTTGGCCATCTGATACATTGATATGCTTTGGCACTGTTATATAGCTCCCTATTTATCTCATAATGCAATTTTTAAAACTGATTCTCTCTGTTGGACTTGGGCACAAAACCAAAAACTTTTCAGTTTATCAATGTCTAATACTACCTGGAGTAAATGGCCACAAATAGTATTGTTTTTCAGGGATAAGCAAGTAAATACATATAAGAATGAATAAATGAATTCACATGGTATGAGTCTTATTTCTCCCTCCAAAACTACATCAGTTCCTAGGATAGTTAATATTCGTGGTCAGCTTGACAGTATCTAGATGGAGTTTTTAACTGGGATAATTGGTTGAGGGGGGCAGTCATTCTGAATGTGATAGCATCATTCTGTGCCTGCTCGGGTCATGAACTGAATGAAAAGGAAAAAGCAAGTTGAGTACCAACTTTCATCTTCCTCTGCTTCCTGATTAAAGAGGCGGAGTGGCTAATGGTCTCCTACTCCTGCAACCATGTCTTCCCCAAGATGATAGACTATGCACTCAAACTGTGAGCCAAAACAAAACCATCCTTTCCAACGCTGTTCTCATCATGCATTCTGTCATAACAGAAAGAAGTGACAAAGACAATTCCTGAAAGAATCTGCAAAATTTTTGTGGTCTAGAGTCGTAAGTACTTGTCCAGGCTCAACTTTGAGATGTGTTGACATTTTTTTTCAGGTATCTTAGCCTGGATATCTAGTATAAGCCAACAGTGTCAAAGCTGTGACTGACACTTTATTTTCAGTTTAGACAGGTACATCTCCTGTGTCAACATGCAGACCTGTAAGAATCTTTGCAAAGTAACACATATTAGTTTGGGCTATGACCCCCAACACTTCCTTTCTTCTCCAGCTCCATTTTCTCAGTTGTCCATCTGATGCTAGCAAATGAGTTAGCATCATTGATTTATAGCAAAAATAACAAGGTGCCATGCTGAAGAATGCAGTCTCCGGAACTGGAAAGGCTGCTCTTTGAAATGCACATAACAAACATAGCTTATTTTAACATTTTATTAATCAAACAACATTCTAAGTGCTTATCACAGTACTAGATGCAAAGCAACCACCTACTTCCTTCGGTCATCAGGCACACACCCACCAAGACATTATACTTGCAGGACAACTGACAAATAGTTCTGTATTAGCTCACAACCTTGCAGAAAAGCTGGCTCACTACGTTCAGTCAGGTATTGCTTCCTCTTGGCACTGTCTAGACTGCTAGGACATTACTACACACTGGACTGTGACACACAGGCCGGTTGCCAGCTCAGCCTGTTGCAAAGTCGTCTAGTTTTCACACAGACTGACATCTCCTAGAAGCTGTCCTTCTCTCCTCTCCTGTAAATGTGTATGGGAGTTTGAGCTCCTGGCTAGGAAGGAGGATACCTTCCAACCTACATCCTTATAGAAAAGTATGGCAAAGCAAGGGCATGTGTTAGGAATCCTGCTGGTCATTTTTAGGGTTATTTATGTATAGTATCATAAAATCTGTAAATAACAATACTTTGACTTCTTCTTTTCCAAGCTATACCCCTTAATCTCTTTTAGTTGTCTGTATTTCGTTTGCTTATTTGCTAGTCCCTCCCCCCTTGTGTGTGTGCATGTGTTTCTGTGTTTTCAAATTTTCTTGTAGTTGTGTTTTAAAGAGAGAGTAGTTTAGAGATTGTCTTTATTTATTTATTTATTTATTTATCACATAGGTTAATGCTTGGGCTACATTTCAGCCTCCAAGGAAGCAAAGGATTCTAAAGACCAAAGCATATGAGGATTCTAAGTGTGAAAATGAACTCATTCATTCAAGATCAGCTAACTTAGGAGTGAGGAAGAAAGTGCCTAGGGTGTTCTAGAATAGGTGACAGAAAGCTTTCTTGGGCTTACCCATTGTGCTACTAAAAGTTCAAGTCTTGTTATTCATATAAGTTAATTATAAATGTAACCTTGAATGTAATGTTATGGATGTGTCAACTTTAGAAGCACTCATTTGAATTTTTACTTGTTTCATACCAGGGCAGCACATGAAATAGCAAGGGTTACTCCATGTCATCAAAAGACTTTTAGTATTTGAGTTATTGCATTTCAAAATGAAACACATCTTGAACCACATATAGTCTTCAGGAAGTGGTTGACTCATGGGGAGGGGGGTCACTCTGAGGGCTGAGGAGATATTGCTGTTAAAATATGAACGCTGATTCTTAAAAGTCTTTGACATAAAACGTCTGATAAACAGATCTTAGGAAAACACAACCTCTCTACTTACGAGCTATTTTTAATCATTACAAGTCTCAACAAGGATGGTATTTTTAAACTAGGAAGCTGGAAAAAACATTTTTATTTTTAAATTGCCCTTTGTGAGTTTATTTTCCTCTCAGCTGCTTCTCTTGGGTTCATCTAAGTTTTGTATATATTTTCTTTTCCTTGGTTGATACAGAAGACTAAGTCTGGGGTCGAAGAACAAAGAAAGGTCTAACTGAACAAGAGCTCATACATAGGCATGGAGATAGGATGGTGTGACACTGTCTGTAGGTAGAGAACAAAACTTGGGGTTTGATACCTGGGACTATGTGACTTGTTTCCTTGTAGTCTTGTGTATTCATAAGACAGAGAACTAGACTCAAAACTATTTTTAGAAGTCAATAATAATTTCTTTCTTTTTCTTTTTCCTTTTTTTTTTTTTTTGTTTGTTTGTTTTTTCGAGACAGGATTTCTCTGTGTAGTCCTGGGTGTCCTGAAACTCACACTGTAGACCAGGCTGGCCTTGAACTCAGAAATCTTCCTGCCTCTGCCTCCCAAGTGCTGGGATTAAAGGCGTGCGCCACCACTGCCTGGCATAATAATTTCTTTCTTATTGGCAAGTTACCTGAGTTTAGGGATTTAAAAAGTTAGAGGTTTTTACCCAGAAAAGTTAACAGCCACTAAGTGGAAATGTCTTAGATTAAACAGAACATGTAGCATTAGATGCAGAGTTAATATCTGGTTTATAAGCTCATGGCATCCAAATATGCATCTCAAATACCATTCATCCATTAATGCTAAAGTATATCAGAAGATTTTAAAACAGTTTCACTCTGAAATTTTGCTTGTCATAAAACCCAAATAGCATCATTAATATAAAGAACCGTATGTGTTTGAAAATGTTTCTAAGCACACGATTTGTGATCTATGAAAACCAATGATTCCTGCCTTGGAATTTGTTGAGATATTTTTCTGAGTTACTCATTTCTTTTTAAATCACTTTAGTCAAGGAAGGACAAGAAGAGAATCTTGGTCACTTGCTTTGATTAATTCAACAAATATGTGTTATTCATCTGCCGGGATCCAGCTGTGTGCTAGACACTGTAGATCTTGTAATAAGGAAAACAGGAAAAAAATATCTCAGGGTAGTTGGCCTTGTAATGGAGGGACCTGGGCAGCCAAACAAAATCAGCAGGTAACAGGTCAGTATGTTATATACATAATAGGGAATGAGTGGGGTGGAGACATTGGGAAGACTATGGCCATCCTCAGAGTGAAACTCTGAGCCACTATAAACCCTGGCAGGGACCCCAGTGATAGACCTGAGATGAAAAGATAAACATAGAAGCAGTCAGCAGCAGCCATTTTGGATAAAGCAGATATTTCCAAAGAGATGCTCCTATTTGTGGTGTTGGTATTTTCTGACAAGTTAGAGGGCACGTGGGGAGTGGTACACACTCAGTGTAGGGAATTAGTATTGCAACTGATACTGTAGATGTGGTCGTTTATAGGGGTGGGAACACATTTATCTAACATACTAATGTGAATGCATTAGTAACAGAGGCCCGGAATATATAGTGAACAGTATCCCTGGAGACTTAACTAGAAGCAGAGGAAAATCCCATTCTGTCCAAGGTCTTTGTTTGTAGTGATATTCTGAAGAACCTTCTGGTGGGTCCTCCTTGTTTCAGAAGTGTGAGTTCTGAATTCCTGAACCTTGAGGTAGTCAGACGGGGCCTCTATAGAAGCAAGAACGTGAAAAGAAGCATAGGGCTAAGAGTGGGGCCCTCAGGGGAGGGACCTCCTGTCAACCGAGAAGAGAAGAGCGAGCATCTCAGGGGGAATACAAGACAAATAAGAAACAAAAAATGTCTTACACTGTGATCTTGGACTTCTGGCTTCTCGTCAAGAAAATAATTATTGTCCTTTAAAACACCCAATATGCATCATCTTGTCATAGAAATCCTAGCACTAGAATATGAGACCACCCTTTGCTCCTGAAAAGTGAGAACTGGAACTCTGTATGAAACAAAATGAATAAAAAAATAGCCACAACTCTGGAAATTAATACAAATCAGTTAGTGAAATGACTAGAACAATGAGTTTCCTTTCTTCAGTTAATTTCATCATTGATGATGATATTTGAAATGGCTATCAGCCTGAGAACAGGCCACGGATGTGCTATACTGTAGAGGAAGGAAGTTGAAATTCAGAATAATTCTGATCTATATAAATAGAGGCCAGTGGTCAAGAGGAACTTGCTGATGGGAACCTGGTGTGGCTGCTCCTTGGAAGGTCTGGCCAGCAACTGACCAGTGCAGATGTGGATGCTTGGAGCCAACCATCAGACTGAGCTCAGCGAACCTGGTGGGAGAGCTGGTGGAAGGACTGGAGGAGCGGAGGGGGATTGCAACCTCATTGGAAGAACAACCTAGGTTGGCTTAACCTCCCAGCTCTCACAGAGTCTAGACCACCAACCAAGGAGTGTACCTGGAGGGATCCATGACTCCAAATATATATGTAGCAGAGAATGGCCTTGCCCGACAGCAATGGGAGGGGAGGCCCTTGGTCTTGGGGAGGTTTGATGTTCCAGCATAGGGGAATGCTGGAGTGCTTGGGGCGAGAGAGTGTGGGTAGGTGGGGGAGCACTCTTATACAGGCAAAGGGGATGGGGGAGGGCAGATGTGGGATTGGTGGTGGCAGAGGGGTAACTGGGAAGAAAATAAGAAAAATAAAAAATAAAAAAGAATTAGAGGCCAGGATTCAGGCAGATGGATGTGCTAGGAAATGAGAGAAGCAAGAAGTGAGAGCCTTGTTTGAACAGGATCCTGAACTGTGTGTGTGCAGAGCAGAGTCTGCAAACACAGAGGCTAAAGCAGGCTTGTAGGATCGAGCTGAGGTTTTTAAAAAATTGCCTTTGAAATTGAGAAGCAAAACCCAAATTACTTCAGCTGGTTGTAAGAGGCCAAAGAGAAAGTTCAAGAGCAATCTGAGTGAGCAGTTCCTGCGTGGCTCCGAGAACGGACTTACCAGAGGAGGATTCTAAGTTACATTGGGATGATGGTGTCTTAACAAGGCTCAAGAAAGCAAAGCAGAAAAATTACCATAATCAATAAAGTTCATCAGATACAAGAGACACAAAGAAAGGTTAGAACTGGAAACTCAAATATCTAAGTTTTAAGAACATTACTGAGTGGGCTTAACAGCACAGTGGGCATACCAGGGAAGAATAAACCAGTGTGAACACAGATGAACCGATAGTATTCAATCTGAAAAAAGAAAGAAAAATACTAAACAAATGGTGGAACCTCTCCAGTGTACAAGACAATGTCAGAAGACTCAGGAAAAGAAAGGGCTGGATACAGTGGTGCAACCTTAAGTAGTCTAAAGTTTGCAAATTTTTAAAATAAGAATGGCTGGTAGTTAAGACAATGTGCAATTAAATATCTATATGTCAACATATGAGACTTGCATGAGACTTGTTAGAATTAACGCTGGGTTAATACATTTACCTCAGATGTGGATTACTTCCCAAATTTTATTTGAATGCATTTACTAAATTGCCAAACAAACTTTTACTCAAGTACATTCTTAATATATTCCATTCTCAATCTATTAGTGTTAGATTTTTGATTTGCTTTGTTTTGCTACATTTATTTTTATCTGTGTGTGAGTTTTTGCCTGCACTCATATATGTACACCAGATGAGTGCCTGATGTCTGTTTGAGTCAGAAGAGGGCATCTGATCCCCAAGAACTGGAGTTACAGATGGTGGTAGGCTGCCATGTCGGTGCTGGGAAACAAACTCAGGTCCTCTAGAAGACCAGAAAGTACGTTTAATCCATGAGCCATCTCTCCAGCCCTCAGGGTTAGGTATTTCATACTAATCGCAGACATGGGCCAACTCAGTCAGTGGTGGAGCCTAATCTTTAAACACATGGTCTTATCGGTGATTTACACAGATACACAGGACAGTGTTAAAAAAAAAAAAAAAAAAAAAAAAAAAAAAAAAACCTGCTGGCCACTGCCCGGCAAAATATTTATTGTAAGTATTTAGAAGATTTTGAGGAATGGCCCATTAGAAGAGTCTTCCAAACAAAGAACTGCCTTTCTACACTTCACAGACTAAACATGAAGCTTGCCAAGAGACAGATGAAGAATAGTTTCACATGATTGAAAACACAGACTACACATTCCTAGTTCCCACAGTGCCAATATGAGAGACAATCTCTTACGTCTGAAGAAGACTGGAAGGCATCTCCAGGTGCCACCTTTGCTACTTTGTTCCCTGTGGCAAAATAACAGAGATGAAGGATGGCTTATTTGAGACCATTCTTTTACGTTTTAGTCCACAGTCAGTCTCTGTTGCCTTGGGGCCTGAGATGAGGTGGAACATTCTGGTGACCTCGTAAAAGTGGAGGACGTGTCTCAGTATTTTCTCAAAGGCACACTCCAAGTCACCTCGAACTCCTGCCATAGACCCCACCTCCTAAGGTTTCCAGAAATGAAGTAGCGACACAGGCTAGTGACCAAGCCTTTCGTTCATAAGCCTCTGGGGACCATTTACAGTGCAAATGACAATATTCTGTGAAATCTTAGGAAGATTAGAATAGCAAATGTTGTAATGAGCTCACGTTTTTAATGTTTAAGGCAATGCAGCCGGCTGTTAAATGGCACCTCTCTGGTTGTTGCTGGGATGTGGCATTTAAAACTCTCCTCGGGATTTTGTGCTGAAAGCGAGGGACATCATAGACAAATACTTAGTGTTCAAACTATCTTCACTTTTATTTTTATACTTATTTATTTACTTATTTTGTGTGGGTAACTCTTGAAGCATGAATGTGGTAGTCTGTGCTAATTTTGACTTTTGGAACTGACAGTAAATGTTCAGATTGCTCAATTTTACTATTAATTGACTCAGAATAAAGAGTTTTCCAATTAATTTCATTTGGGCATATTTTATTTTATTATTCCTTACTTCCATCTCCCTGTGTAATGTAGTTTGTAGGCATTCTAATAAATCATTATAATGTATCATCCAAAGTCCTTTGAAAACAAAGGAAAATTTTTTCCTTTCCAAAATATAAACTGCATATGGTGATGTGTGATCATCTTATTGAACCCAACTGTATGTTACATGTTTTCTTTTGCTGTGTGTCAAATATCATGTAATGATGCCTTGTTACAGGTTTGAATAAAGCCTCTTACTGTATTTTCTTTATAATTAAGTTATCCTCTAAACATTGACGACAGACCTCTCGTTCATCATTTTGTTGATAATTTCCAGTTAAATAAAATGACTGTTTACATTAAGAAACATTACTATTTTTTTAAGTTTATAGAAAAATTTATAATGTTCAGATTAAAAAAAATAATATGTACTTATATGTGAATGGGTGTTTCCCCTGCATGTATATGTGTGTACCATGTGCATGCAGTGACGGTAGAGGCCAGGAGAGGGCGTCGGATCCTCTGGAACTGGAATTACAGGTAGTGGTGAGTTGCCGTGTAGGCACTGGGAACCAAACTGGGTCATCTGGGACACAGCCAGTGCTCTTAATCACTGAGCCTTCTCTCCATCCCCTGTTGTTTAGATTTACAAGAAGCCTTGTAGTCTAACCCTTTCTATTACATGGTACCTTCATCACTGGTATACACACACAGATCCATTTTTAAAAAGATAATCTATTAGTGAACTTGATTATTTGTAATGCCAAAGAAAGGAAACAAAGGTGTTAAAATACATTGTATTCATAAATGAGTCTTCAGGTTCAAGAGGGTTTTTCACTTTAGTTTTCCGTCTTCTGGTCTGCAGTAATTATTGGACACTTTAATCCAAACTTGATGAGAAAAAGCACATGGCTACATAGGCAGCAGACAAATGTATGGCAGCTGGGAGCTGGACCAGCAAGATCAAGGCTCTGGCATTTTTTTTTCAGGGTGATTTTTGCCAACAGTTCATCATTTTGATAATCAAATCACTATGAATGTGACTGTAGAACATGACTGTGAAGGGCAAGGTTTCTGTCCATCTTGAAATTTGGAGTTAGGAAAGAAAGGTTAACTATGTTATAAGCATTTTGTTTTATATAGTATTATAATATATTGAGACTATATTCGAGCTCACTGAGATGTATAGACTTTGAGTCTGAACAAGTGCTTGTTTGAGTGGTTAATCTAACTGCAATTTATTGCAAAAATTTATTATTATTTTTTTTTACTTCAAAAGTATTTTACTCACTTTGTCTTAAGTGAAAGAAAACTATTTGAGGCTTAAAAGGCAGTAATATACATTTTAAGATTTTCAGACTCAAATGATTATCCTTTAAAATATTCTATTATAAGCATTTAAAATCAGCCTTTAAAATTCAATTATTTAGAGTATGATTAGTGTCCATCTTCAGTCTCTTCCTTCTCTGGGATTTATGGACAACAGGCCTATTATTCTCATATCCACTCCACATGCTCCAAAGTAGTTGGCCTGTCAGCCTATAAGAGCCACACACTGAAGCTAGGACAATGGCCTTGTCCAAAGGCCAATGCTCTAAACAATCTGGGTCTTGGTTATTCTTCATTATCAGAAGAAGCTACGGAGATGAGAATGCTGTCTTAGTGTCTCAGTGTGGGGCAGCAATATACTCCAAAGAGAGTAAGCAAAATACCAACTGTAAAGCTAGGCAAGGCATAGGAGGGTACAACCAAGGAGGCTCCAACACCCATTATATTTAAATAGCTCTTGCAGATGTCTGGCTCCTAAATTTTCATTACAGTATGGATGCTCCATCAACAACATCCTTAGGTGTATTTGTCTGAACAGATAAAAGCCAAACTATATCATGAATAAAGCTAGGTGTCAACCAATATGGCTTAAAGTACTTTGCTAAGCTTTACATCCTGTAATTACCTGATTTGTTCATTATAAAAAATTTACACTAACATATAAAATAACATTTTTACATACTTGCCTAATCAGTGTTTAAGTATTGCTTGACCCCAATCCCAGGGAGCCATCCACTCATTAGTCAGTCCACAGATTTACTAGTGTTGAAGACAGGGGGAACAGTCAAGAAAATGATACACAAAACTTTGTTGTTTTTTCCCAAGTGGTCCAGTAATAAAATGCCTATGGTGAGTGTCATTGGGCATTATAAAAACAGATTTTGAACTGAAAAAAAATCGCTCAGAAAATCTACGTTGAGCTCATAAGAGTATTGGGTACATGGTGATTGTGAAAACTAGCCACATCAAAATCCTAGTTCTGATCGTCACAGAGCCCACATTCTCATGAGGAGGAGAAAACTGAGGCACAATTACCATAAGTTTTGGTCAGTGTATTTACTCCTGTAGTGGATAAGGGCGTACTGAAATAGTGCCAGTGAGGAAGAGTTGGGCTTAATTATCTATGTTCCAAAATCTAGTTTTATAAAACAAAATTCATGATAGCTCATAATCTTGTTGAGCAGATATTTGTGCTCCCTGGGTCTTTCACAGAAATGACTAAGTAATAACCCAAAAGTAAAAGCACAGGGAGGGCGCACGGGGCTGGGAAGAGCTGGGGAGAAGGGTGGAGAAATGTGTGATGTTATACAGAGAACACTGATTTTCAGCTGGGCAGAAAACGGCAAGCCCTGGAGATGAGTGCTGGGAATGGGTACGCAGCCTTGGGAATGGACTGGATCAACAGGACTGTCCACGGAGGAGTCCTTGAGGGACCAAGAGGCAAAATTGAGGATGGATTGGGTAATCTTGGAGGTGTCCCTACACAGGTTAAAGGTGCTTCCTCTTCATGGTCTTTCTTTTTAGTATCTTTCCCACTGAACTGTGATGCATTCTTCTTCAGGAAGCCTCTCATAAAAGCCTTAGGCAAAGTTAGGAATCATTTTCCTGGGCTCCAAGGAGGTATCTCCAGGACACTTCAAGGTGCTAGGAAATTTCTGGAAGAAATTCAAGCTTGGCCTTATGCTTACTCTCTTGCTTTTCTGTTCCTGGACTTTGGCATAGGATAGATATTTCAAACATCATGAAAGTTCACAAAAAGACAGAAACCATCCCCCAACTATCCAGCAGTTTCTTGCCCAGAGCTCTGGCTGCTTCCTACTGTTTCTTCCTGTGTTCTCTTCCCTGGCAGCTACCAAGAAGCTTCCTAGCATCACCCCAGGTGGCCCTGGAAAAGGAGAACAAAGGAGGATCCATGCTAGGTGTCCCCTGGAGCTAACTGGAAAAGTCACTGTGCTTTGGGAAAGCCATGGAGAATGACAATGGTCTCCAGCACTTAACACTGCACTGAGGCTGCAGACATGAAAATCAGGCTTTCCTCAGCACACAGGAGCTGGCACCTGAGCTGAGGCAGGCAGGGCCCACTGACTGCTACTGCAGAGGATGTTTCTCAAAGCTGACAGGGAGAATGTAATACAAAGGACAAAAGCCTGTCACCCAGTGGTGTCTCCTGGGACCCACCTGTGGGTACCATCTTTGGAGCTTAGTGTCAGAATGACAAGTCACTAAACTATCATAAGGTCATTGTCAGTCCTAGGAACTTTTACTGGGGAGATGTACTCCAATAATTAAAACATTAAATAACTCTGTTTAGGATGAACTCTCCCAATGTAATCAAAGCAACCCAAGGAAGAGAAGTTGGCAACATTCTCACTTGCACGATCTGGGAGGACACTCGAGTGTTCAAGCCACAGAGAATTTATTGAGAACTTTGTGTTTTATTAATTTCCAGAGGAAACCCCTATTTCCTTCTTTTCTCTGGGACACAGAATGGGGTAAATTCACTGTGAAAAAAAGGGCAAGTCCTTAATTTTACTTAGTGATGAGAGACAATGAAAATACAGGTCACTAAACATGGACTGCAGAGAAAATAATTCTGAAATTCCAGTGGGCACACATGTGCAGAAGAAAGATATGCCATGGTTTGCCTTCACTGACAAATGAAGCAACTGTATCTGAATAACGGAAACCACCTGCTAGCTCTTGCTTGTCAGTCATCGTGAAGCCAGAAGTACCAGGCTACACAGAAAAGCAATTCATCCTAGGACCAAGAAAAGGTATCCGATATACAGTGCAATTTTCAATGTCATTGTCATCAGCCTAGTGTTGTTGGCCATGGAAAACTTGTGTATGCACATGTACCTCTTTGGAAATAAACTCCTTAATTGTTTTCCAATTATTTAAAGCAAAATTAAGTATAAGCTAACTACTATGTTGACTTTAAAGATAATATTTGCTACTTTATTTTTCTTTTAGATATGGAACTATGATTTCTTAATCAGTGCACTTGTAAAGGCTAAATAAACATTTATATAATATAGATATAGACAATCACAGATTTAACTGTAGAAGGAATAAAAATGTAATTATGTTCAGATAAGAATTAGGAGAAAGTAGTTACATGTCACTTAATTAGCTGCAGAGAAACCCACAGGGACTGAGTTCCAAGCTCTTAAAGCCTAGTGTTAAATTAAATGCCTAATGACCTGTCATAGTTCTGTCTGCTGACTGACAAGTCCCGAACAGGCATTCAAGTCCTGCATTACTCGGTGGCAGGCACAGAAATGTGTGAAAGTGTGATGCTCAGAAAGAAGCTGAGGAGATGCATCTGGGAATTTGAGATCCATAGCAACAGCAGGTGTGTTCAAGCATGTGGAGCAAAGAAGCAGGCCCTTGCATTCAGTTTGTGAGTGTCTGCTACAGAGCAGAAGCAGAGAGCATGCACCTACAGGAAGGCTGATCTCTCCTATACGTTTTACAGAACTTGGTGTGGTTTCATGAGCTGTCATCCTTGAACCTGCCTGCTTTGTTCAATCTCACAGGGGAATGGATCATTGTTCACCAAACCACCAACACTTATAAAACTGCTAGGAAGTGAGGTGACTATCATTTCCTCTGTGATTTTATTTTAGGAGTGACTTTAGGTAGAAACACATCCTTAAAGTAAAATATATATAGAAGATAGATAGATAGATAGATAGATAGATAGATAGATGCATGCATACATACATGGATGATAGATGGATGATAGATAGGAAGTGAGAAACACAGAGAGACAGACAGAGAGGTGGCAATGTCCCCCTCTACCTATCAAAAGTACATGCTGGCCTTTCCAGGGATCCCAATAAGGTCAATCTTTGATACAGAACACTAGTGGCATTTGGGAGTTTATTTTTAGTGAACTCATTAAATGGGTTCAGAACTTTAATGAGTTCATTCATTTGCACTGTAGGAAATTTGGATTGAGCTTCAATTAGCAGTAGATAGCTTAGAAAAGGATCAAAGGCCTTGCGTTTAACCTGGAGTGTTTTCCATATGTGAGTGTGCATCACCTACCTGCTTGCTGACACACTCCCCTTGGGTGGTCTTAGGGCTGCAGCCTTTGTGTTCCTCCATCCCTTGTGCCATCTTTGATAACTAATAATCATTTCTTAACCATGAAAGTTGGGATAAACTCAGAAACATACAACCATAACTCTTGGATGGTGCAGAGGAGCTCTAGGAAGCTGGAATCAGCTCAGTTCCCATACAGTGGGAGGGCCGAACTGACAGGGACCTGCCCACGTCCTCATTCAGTTCAATCAAGGCTAGATAAAAGGAAAATTAGGTGTAGCAGAGGGGCTGATCTAATGTTGAGTTCTCTCCTCCCTTTACCAACCCTATTAACTCAAAAGACCAAAACCCACATTAGTGCCAAAGGTACATTCAACACCACAATGTTGCTGAAAAACTTCTGTTAAAGGAAGAAGTGAATTAAAAATATGTATTTTTCAGCTGATTTGCAAAGCCATAAAGAGGTAGATTGGTAATGTTTCACTGAACAGGATGTATTTATTTGCTTTCTGTTATGTAATATCTAGGCTACTCCACTGCTGGATTCATTTTTCAGTGTTCTCAGTGATGTGTGACTGAACCTAGGTAAGATTTCGGCTCTACAAATACTTAGGGAATCTGTCAAGCTCTCTGCATACATCCAGTGATGTCAGGAATATGAGAAATGACAGCACAGAAACAATTTTGACCTTCACAAATTCTACATCCTCAAAGATTATGCCAGAGACCGAGTGACAAGCTTCCTAAGACATGTCCCTAGCCATGCCTCTGTCTTACCTAATGCACAGGAAGAGTTCCGGTCTAGCTATGGGGTACATGGTTCTGACCTTTCCCCTTTATTTTGTGACTTTATTCTCAATGGCACAGGGATATGGGTACTGGCTTCCTGTCTGTCAAAGCTCTAAGTGAGACCAAAAGGACTACTGACACATACAACAATAGGTTTAAAAAAAAAAAGAAATATGTTCCACCATTAGGACCTAAACTTGCGCTCAGAGCCCAACATTTAATAAGGATAACACTTGGCACCATTTAATTCTCTGTGACTGGGAATCCATACAGTAAAATAAAACAGAAACCAAACAGTATACACAGCTTGTTCATTCTGATCTCCTCAGCAACCACAGAATTTAACACAGTCACTGTACTGCACTGCTAGGACTGGGGCAGGGTAACATCTGCTTTCCAAAAGCATGGTTCCTATAACTACGGCATCGTTAGTTGAATTCATAGAAATGGTAAATTCTTCACAGGCAAGATACTGGCATTTCTTTTGGGAAAAAACATTTGAACAAATCTTCATTCTGGTTCTAGCATGAGGGCTACTAATGTATATGTTGCTTGTTTTTGTCAAGTTGACACAGACTGGAGTCATCAGGAAAGACAGGCTCTTGCAATAGCAAAAAGAAAAAGAAAGAAAATACCTCTATAGGTGGCCTATACCCAAGTCCGATTCAACTTTTCTTGAATAATGATTGGCGTAGGAGATACAAGACCACTGTGGTGGGAGGTGCCACCATAGGGCAGGTGGTCTTGGGTGGCATATATACGTGTGTGTGTGTGTGTGTGCGTGTGTGTGTGTGTGTATACACACATATATGTGTGTGTGTTTGTGTACATATGTATATATGTATACACACACACTAAAAAGAAGACAAAAGCAGATGGAGCCAGGGGCATCAAGCCAGTAAGCAGCAGTGTTCCTCCACAGTATGTACTTCAGTCTAGTTGCCAGTTCCTACCTTGATCCCCTGCCCTGACTTCCTGCAGTGATAGAGTATAGCTTGGAAGTGTGAGATGAACTAACCCCTCTCCCCTTGCTACTTTTGGTCAATGTTTTATGATGTATACAATATGAGTAGCTATTGACACCGTAAGACGGGTGAGCAAGATGGGAACACTCCTAGCACAGCACAGTGTGGGATGTGTATAATGACGGAGTTCTCAGGGAAGTGAGATTTTATTTTTTGATAGCAATATATTCCTTATACAATTAACAGCACATTTGCTCCCTGAAAGGCTTTAAATGGATATTTTAGGTTAGCAGTCAATGTGATGACTATCCTAACACAGAACTCATGCCTTTGTGTACAATTAGGATCTTTAACTGGGATGCATCCAGGGCAAGTGGGCTATGAGGTGAGCATTCAAGAATAAGTAAGGACTTAGCTAACCCAAAGATTAGTGGGAAGGAATCAGACTCAGACCTGAGGCAAAGATCAACTTTGTTTAGACTAGACCAAGGAAAACCTATAATAAAAACTTGGAAGGCAAGGCATTCCACTAAAGCAGAGTTTCATTTAATACACGTGGTCTTGCTCAAAATTTTAGAATCAAATATATGTGGAGGCCAATCCTTTCTGGATAATCTAGAAATAGGTTTCATAAAACCCAATTTCCAATTTTAAAGAGTATACACGGGAGTAAAATTTTATTATGGATATTTTTATGCTGCCATCGGTCAAACAATTTCACGTTGCCTCATGAAAACTGTCAGCCCCAGAGGGTGGGGGTGGGGGTGGGGAACTGCTCTTTGGAAGCAAAGGCAGAATTTCATGAGCAACCATAGAAGAATTATTGTCATTTTGCTTCTCCACTGACGTCTCTAAGGACGAAAGGAGAAAATGCAAACTGCGTTTTTAAGAAGCACTCCTCTGAAAGGCCATTACTAATTCTTATTTCTTATTACAGGTTTTATGTAGTCCGTCTTTCATCTTAGTGTTTTTGAGGGTCCTATTACCTCCAAGATCACAGCTGCATATTAGCAGAATAACAGGCATCTTGAAAGGTTTTGGGGACTGATCAGACGCCTTTCCTTCCACTGCTGTTTTCACGTTGACATAACAAACAAGGGATGTAAAATGTTGACTTTTGTTCCCCAGACTTTGAAGGCAAGCTCACTTTGTAAAATCGTGAAGTAGACAAAGAACTGAGATAAAGAAACGGGTATTAAGGGGGATAAATAATTTTAATGATTCAGTTTGTTCACTGTCTCTCAGAATTGTCTAGAAGGTGTATGGAGGGCTGGCTGAGCGTGTCACCAAGCAGGAACGTATGACCTGAGCTCTGCCTGGAGTTTGTTACATGAAACATAGTCAAAGTCTTAAAGCCAGAGAAATGAAAGAATGATTCAGCTGCATGAAGCTCTTTTGTAAGCCAACATGCCCAAACATATGCATATGTAAGAAATTCACACTAAAATAATTGACTTGAGGTTTTTTTTCTTTTAAACAAGAATTTAGTAGCTTAAAGGATTAAGTCTTACTAAAGGCATTCTGTCAGGAGGACACTGAAAAGCAATTTATCAGAAGTTTGTTGCGGGGCTTTCAAAAAGTCTCTGTGACTGAGAGTAAAGTTAAAATTGAAGGTGCAAGATCAATGTAAAATATAATAATAAATTAAAAATAAGTAAAAACTACTTGATTCAGAGCTGCTAAGATGAACACTTGAACTTGGCAGACTGCCTCTCTTATTTTTTGTTTTGCGGTTTGAACATCTTAGTGATTTTATTACAATCACGGTGTAAAGAGAAAAATCAGCGCTGCACAGGAGACCTTGACAATCATTAACCAGTCCTGTAAATGCCTCAACCCTGAAGAGAACCAAAGAAAGACGATCGAGATGCAGAGATGCCGCGCAAACAAGAGATCTTTTAATCCTGCCCCCAAATCTGAATTCTGTCTATTAGCAATCAGGCACCTCTATGGCCAGCCCTAGGGTCCTGGCAACAGCAGGACAAGTCATCACTAGCTGCAGAGAGGGGACACATTCCCACTGTTGGTGGTGTTGCGTGTCCTCCTACGCATGTGCTATATCCAATAAGGGGCTCTATTCCTCCCCTCTTCTTCTTCTTTTTTTTAATTCCTTCACCCAGAGGCAGCCTTTGTATCCCCTCCTCCTTTTCTGAATAAATCTCCCATGTGAGACCTGTAGTATGGTGTGATTTCTTGGATCCCGCTACATAGATCCAACATTGTCACATGGAGTCCCATCATGCTGTCTACTGCTTATTAAAATTGTTGTAATTTCTTTTAAACATGGCTTCTTGATTCTTAAACATTAGGACCCCAAGGCTCGAGTCAGCACAAACCCAGTGTGGCTTCAGAGTCTGAGGAAGTGCACAGAACTGTTGTTCCAGTCCCTCTCAGAGGAAGACTTCAGTTTGTCTCAGGTGCCATGAGAACCACACAATAGTCAAAACCTAAGAATCGAGTTCAGGTATTCTGAATTGGAAAGATAATACGTAACAATAGAAAAGCGACAGGGCTGATACAGAACAGGCAATACTCAGTATAAAAGCAAGGGAGCATTTTAAAACTGCGTCATCTCAGGGTTAGATAGATTGCTCAGCAGTTAAGAGCACTGGCTCCTCCTGTAGAGTCTTTGGTTCTCAGCATCCACATGGCCACTCACAACCATCTGTAACTCCAGTTCTGAGGGATCTGATTTCCCCCTTCTGGATTCTACAGGCACTGAAGACATATGACACACACACACACATTCAGGCAAACAGTCATACACATAAAATAAAAAAGAGATTTTTAATAAAAATAAAGTAAAATTGATTAGTCTCTTTTCTTCCTTTTCATATTATGTAGTTTTCTTACATCTTGGTTAGGAATAGGCAATTATTTTCTTTCAAGAGTGGAAGAGAACAAATATTTTATGGAGGTTAAAACAAACACCTGAATGACCAAAAAAAAAAAAAAATCTCTCAGAACTGGATGTAAACAGATATTGTGACTGATACAGATATGAGTGGCCTAGGTACAGACGTGAGTGGTGGCCTAGATACAGATGTGAGTGGCAAAGTACAGATGTGAGTGGCCTAGGTACAGATGTGAGTGGCGTAAGTACATATGTGAGTGGTCTAAGTACAGATGTGAGTTGTCTAGATACAGATGTGAGTGGCCTAGGTACATACATGAGTTGTCTAGGTACAGATGTGAGTGGTCTAGATACAGATGTGAGTGGCCTAGGTACAGATGTGAGTGGCCTAGGTACAGATGTGAGTGGCCTAGGTACATACATAAGTTGTCTAGGTACAGATGTGAATCGTCTAGATATAGATGTGAGTGGCATAAGTACAGATGTGAGTTGTCTAGGTACAGATGTGAGTTGTCTAGATACAGATTGAGTGGCCTAAGTACAGATGTGAGTTGTCTAGGTACAGATGTGAGTTGTCTAGATACAGATGTGAGTGGCCTAAGTAGAGACTGGTGCTGTACGTATAGATGTGAGTAGCTTAGGTACAGATGTGAGCTGTTTAGGTTTTTTCACTGAAAACATCAAAATCTACCAAAATTTCATGGAAAAGCTATTTCCCACAACTAATTCTTTAGCCTCTATTCCTGACAGATCAAGAAGGTGAGCAAACATAAGAAAGCACCAATAGACTCATTACTGTTAACAGAAGACTCTTCTTGTGTTAGTTCTTAATAATGCATTCAAGTATAATAGCTTATAATTAATTGTCCTTACACCCACCCACAGGTGTTACTCTTCTTATAAATTTGTAAGGAACATGTTATATATATGAACATTATAAAATCCATTTTATTAAGTAAATGAGAAAACTCAAGAATCTCCGTGTGTGACCCTCTAGAGTTTAACATCTAGGCTGACAAGAGTTATAAGTGGTAGCGTCAAAATTCTCCACCTAGTCTAGGGAATCCAAATTTGTTGGGTTTCCATTTTATTACAAGTGACTGTACATGCTTTCATGCAGATGCCAAAAGCAACTTCAAATTATTGAACCACTGATCACTATTCTTCAATGTGGAGATAATTATGAATCCTGCCAACATTAAATGCCACCTCCTTACAAGAGAATAAAAGTGCTGTTAAATGTCACACTAATTCTGAGTAGCACTGGCTTGTCAGTGATGTGATTCTATCTCATTGATGGATTGTGTCTGGCAACACTTACCTCTTTTTGACGGTACTTAATGGCTAATTTTAGCCTCGCAAGATCATTTCCACTCTGTTCTTCGATCAGGCTATTGTCATCACGGTAATTAAGAATGATTTCCAGCTCTCTGGAACTCCGTGTCTGATCTAGGAGGTCCTTAGCAAATTGTTTGCACTGTCTAGACAGCTCCTCATACTCCGACTTGAATTCGTTCTCCACCTTGCTCAGTTCTTGTAGCTCCCAGCTTAACTGAAAGGCTGTGAGGAAAGGGTCTTCACTTGACAGGGCAATGAGCGAAGGGCTGGCCAGTGCCTTGTAGATGTTGAGCCTGGACCGTGAGTGCCTGAGGCTGTCCACATCTGAGCTGGAGACACACTCAACACAGTTACAGCGGACCTCATGGGGTCTGGGCACCGAGACACCTTTCTGGACCAAAAGTTTGATTATCTCATAATTATTTGTATGTGCAGCCAAGATGATCGGGGTGATGTCTGGAGTGAATTCGGAGAACTGTTTATCAAGGAGAATGGGAGGCACCTGAAAAGAAAAGAAAGCAGAGGTGTGGGCGTACATTCATTTCGTGAAGCTTTTGAATTTCAAACAGCACAGGACAGCAGTGCTGAGCAAGGGTCATAAATCATTTGTCATGTTTCCTTGCAGGAGAGACTTCTCCACACCCCCTTCCCATGAAAGAAAATTTCAAGAAAATTTAACTCCAATATAGTAAAATATCCTCCTTGGAAAATGAACTGTGACTTTTTTCTGAAATCTTAAAATGGATGGCCATGGGAGATCTAGAGGAAAAGCTTTCCTTACTCCTGTTATTTTTCAACAGATAGTCTTTTCTTTTCTATAGATACTGGCTTGATAATCAATAAATAAACATTGAAGAAGTTGTTTTTAACACCAAGATCTCAGGGCTAGAGAGATTGCCCAGTAGTTAGAACACTGGCTCATCTTGCAGAGGACCTGTCTTCGGTTACCAGCATCAACATGATGGCTCACAACTGTCTATAACTCCAGTTCTGGGGCATCTGGTGCCTTTCTCTGGCCACTGTGAACATGATACATACATGGTAGACATACATACCTGCAGGCAAATACTCATAATGACTTTGAATGTTTTCCTAAGTCTTACTGTAAAGATAAAGATGTTTCTAATGGAGTTATTTTAATATCATATAGCCATGCAGTTATCTGCATACATGGAGACTCTTTTCCCTTATGTGTCAACAGCTGTTCTCAGACGTCATCCATGTACTTCATGGTGAAGCCACTTGTCTCCAATCTGAAGCATACAATTTTAAAAATCCACAGTGTGCTACTTTACCCAAATTTATAAATACCTGTTATTAGAATCTGTACTTTTTACACTAGTAATGAAATAAACAATTTTAGGAGTGAAATTTATCATAACGTGACAGCTATCCAATCAAAGAGTCTTTGTCCCTTTTTATTCAGAATTTCTTAGAATATATTACACTGACAGAAAAAATGTGCACATAGTATTATTTTGTGTATTAGAAATGTTAAAAATAGTATACATTTGTTTGTTTCTTTGTTTTCAAGACCTGATCTCACTATGTAGTTCTGGATGTCCTGGAACTAACTATATAAAACAGGCTGGCCTTGAACTCACAGAGTTCGCCTTCCTCTGCCTCCAGAGTTCTGGAATTAATGGCGTGCATAGCCTTACCCCACTAGTAGCCATATTCTAATATGGATGTTTTCTTAGTTGGACATAAACATGTGAATAGGTTCCTAAGTCCATCTCATGTAGAATAGTTTGCCTAATAACATGAAGTTTCCATGATCCAAGAGTCTTCTACATACTGCAGCATACAAAACCCAGAAGTTTCATAAAACAGATACTTCTCAAGTAGTTTAATCAAAACTAGCTGGGTTCTGAGGCTTCATTTTGTTCACAGTATAATCTATCAGTGTAATACAATAGCACTTGTTAAAAACTCGGTTTATAAATGTTTTCTCTCTCATACATGCAGATTTCTTTGACTTTCTAATTCAAATCATTTAAAGTTTACTTTAAAATCCAATTAATAGATGCTATTTAGAATTTGAAAATGTACACATACACCCAATGATACAAAGGCATATTTCTATATGAGCTATTTAGTCAAGAATAAGTGGCATTTATATGGATGAATCAATGAATGGGTGGATGGTTAGATGGATGGATGGATGAATGGATGAATGGATGAATGGATGAATGGATGAATGGATGAATGGATGAATGAATACTTGGATGGATGAATAGATGGAAAGAGGGATTGCTTAGGTTACACTCTTATCCAATCAAATTCAACTATACAATCTCAGGGATAACTTACTGCTCCAAAACAGTAAGCAGTATGCAGGTTGCTAACACACAGCAACACAACTCTCGGGTCTCAGGGTAAGGCGAAGAATTTACCAACATGGCCACAGTTAGTCCATGAAGCAAAGATGACTGGGCTTGAAACTTTAAATGTAATAACAGTTTGATCTGACATATGATCAGGAAGCTGAGAGTGAAGGAACCACCTTTACATGCCTACAGTTCTCAATGTACCTATCTTTAACATCTGTATGACGTGAGCTCACAAAATCTTAGGCTGCCTGTGGAGCCTAATGCAGAGAACACTACTCTGAACAAGGCATGTTGAAATGGTAACAGAGAATATTTAAATGTTTATAATATGTCATTTAGGAGCTAGAAAAATTAAAATATATCTCCTCCTAGTTAATATATGTTTTTTATTTTTTTATCTATCATATTCTAAGTTGAACTGTTTGCACATGGTCAGCATTCAGTGGGTTTAAACAGTTGGCAGATAGAAGCGCTTGGTGTAATAGTAATTAGGTGGGGGGATGGGGAGTGGATGTGGATTTCATCAAAACATAAACAATAAAAATGCCTTAAGTCCCATTGAATTAAAATCAGAAGAGTCAACAGTGGACTTTTATTGCAAAGAGTTGATCATTGGTCATTTAGTGAAGAACTGAGAAATTGGACTTTCAGGAAAGAAAATTATTATATTTAATTTTTGAAACAAAGAGGTTATAATTACTTAAAGAGAGAATGTTCTATCTTTATGATTATTAGAAACATCAAGTGGAAAAAGTCGGCTGTAACATATACAACACACACACACAAGGGTGCAAACACACATGGCATTTTTCTTCATAAAGGGAAATATTTGGCAAATGTATCATGTAAGTAAAAGAAACTTAAAGAGAAAGCAAATGTTAAATAAAACATAAACATCAAGGACGGTCCCTGTTCTAAGCAATGATTGGACTATAGAAGATAGCCCAGACCTCTGGTGTGCTAAAACAATCACACTGTCTTAGATGCCTACTAAGATCCAAGGCATTAAAACCAGTGCATTACAATCACCAGTGTTGCAGAATACACGAGAAACAAAGGGACAACTTTGAATATTCTCACTACAAAAAAAATCACAAATGGCCCAGGGGTGGGGCCTGTTGAGTGTGTTGACTGAAGCTTTCTTTGTTCAGTGTCCACTGCCCCCAAAACCTGAATAATTGTACATGCCAAAACTACATTTTCAGAAGGAAATTAGAAAGTCTGCCTTGGATGGCTTACATGGTCCTGCACTTGGTAAAGTTACCATACACTGTATCATGCTCCTGTATTTGGTAAAGTTACCACACACTGTATTAGACACACAAGGTCCCATACAACATTCATATAGTAAAAGTCGGTATGTAAAACAGAATAGATTACATAGAGAGCTTTTAGAATGGAAATTACAGTAATGATAAAATATTTAACAGTGATGCGTGTGAGCTAAAGAAAATTAAAATCCAGTAGAAAAAGTAAAACCGTACTGTCTGGAATGATATCCGAATATGGGGAAAATCTATTGTCAGTAGATGGTAGCTAACAGAGAAGTCAATGACTGGCCATTGCGCAGAAAACCAGATGCAGCAGAATGCTCAGCCTTTAATGGGACATGCATATCCCATTACATCTACTCAGAGTGCAGAGATAATTGAGGAAGAGGAGGTAGAAAGACTGATGAGGGAAAGGTGGTGTGTGAATCCAGGAACCAGTGTCTGCAGGTCACAGCAAGGTACACTTGATCTCGAAGTGGCTGTGACAGCATGCTCATGCCATGCAAGCCCTGATCTCAGTGCAAAGAAAAGTGAGAACCAAATCCCACCCCTAGCTATGGAGATTTAGGGGAATTTCCCCCTAATTAATTGATTGGCTAATAAAGACAAGAAGAAGCCAATTGCTGGGCGAAAAGGAGGAGGAGGGCCTTCTGGTCCGAATGAGGAAGCAGAACGTGGGAGGAAGAAACAGGTCTTTTTTACTGAGAGGTGGGAGCAAGAACAGACAAGATGTTGTCTGGGAACTGTTAGACCTGGTGGCGGCTTCTGCCACCGGAAGATTTCCAATATAGAATAGTTGATGAGTTTAGGACGATAGATTCTGCACCCAATGGTTGTGTCATCTGTTGATTTTAAACTAAGATTGTCTGGTGTTTTTCATTCGCAGCGATTCAGGTAGGCCGGAGGGAAAGAACATAGCTGGGGCAGAATTCAACCAGGCTTTCGAACAGGAAGACTGGGCAAAGGATCGAGCTCCAGGGGAGAGGTAACTTTTGTGGAGCATGGGCTGGCGAGAGTGAGCCCACAGCTGGCTGAGGGGACCAAGAGAGCCATCTTGTAACTCTGGAGAGGCAGAGCCGGCGTTTGTGGCTTTGGCCAGGAGAAACAGGAGATCTTGGGCTTGGGCTATGCACTTAGCTAGGAACAGAGACCGCCAATGACGGTGGAGCAGGATTTAACATGGATAGGTCTTAAAACTATATGCTACAGCTATTAGCAGTTGTTAAGTGTTGAAAAGGGGAGACTTAGTTCTTTCTAGAGTCTACCTGTGGTGAGCAGACCACCACTCAGTGGAAGGCAACATCTGTAGGAACATCTGAGCAGCAGAAATTTATCTGGTTAGGTTTTAAGGCACAGAGTTGTATGAATGGCAAAGTGGACGTGGGGAGAGGTGAGAGAAGGGATTAAATATGACCAAAACACATTGCACAAAATCCTCAAAAAGTAATGAAAAATTAATGATGATGGTTTGTATATGCTTAGTCCAGGGATAGGCACTATTAGGAAGTGTGGCCTTGTTGAAGTAGGTGTGTCCCTGTGGGTGTAAGCTTTAAGAGCCTCATCCTAGCTGTCTGAAAGTCAGTATTCTGCTAGAAACCTTCAGATGAAGATGTAGAACTCTCAGCTCCTCCAGCACCATGCCTGCCTAGATGCTGCCATTTTCCCACCTTGGTGATAATGTCCTGAAACTCTGAACCTGTAAGCCAGCCCCAAATATATGTTGTCCTTTCTAAGACTTGCCTTGGTTATGGTGTCTGTTCACAGCATTAAAACCCTAACTAGGGCAATGAGTTTAAACAATAGAACTGAAGAAAATATAAACATTTCTAATCTATGAAATATGGAGGAAATCATAAAATCATTATGTCAAGTTCTATATAAATATATGTATTTCATAGCATTTTGTTGGAATCTTTTAATACTAGAAGTTGATGAAATAATGATCATTATTATTAATGATCATTAATAATAATATTAATAATATGGAGAAATTATCTAAGAATAAAAATTATTGTCGACTCCACTTCAAGAATATAACAAAAATATGAATTTTCTGAACAGCTATTTTAGAATGATCCCTGAGGATTATATATAATACCTTTGCATGTGAATAGTGGCGTTTGTAGTCTTGTGGATAAGCAGATCGTTTATTAAGTGACACTTAAGCAATTTTCCACCCAAACAAAATTAGTCCTCTCACTCAGTTTATAACAGTAAATTTTATATGAAGTAAATATTTAAATATTAAAACCAAAAGGCAACATAATTATAGAAAAATAAATAGTTATGTGGCTCTGAGGTTAAGGAGAACTCTCTCAGCAAAAATGTAAACACAGAATTGAAACCTGAATATTTTATTATTCAGTTCTTGCATGTAATGTTGAAAAATACCAAGTATGAACTCAGAAAATGAACTAATAAACAACAGTAAAGGACATGTGCAACACAGGGAACATACTTACTATCCCCACTACCCAGAGCAGCAATGATTTGAAAAGAAATTCGTGTGCCAGGCAAGAGACACATTGCTGCTTCTAAATATCTCCCTTACAGGAGAAAATCAAAGCATCGAAAACAAAATGCCAGGATATTTCTCACTGACAGTTATACAAAGGAAAATTATAACAATAGCAAAATGTACCATGCTCCTACCATGTTGCCAAATTTGAAACACCATAGAGACAAGGTACAACAGTTACAGAATGGTAGTTTCTGTAACCTTGCAGGAGGGTTACCTGCTACTTTTGTGAATTCTGAGAACCACACTTTTCACTCCAGAAAACACTTCACACAAGCAGGGCATGGTGACAATATTTCTCCATACTTCTCCACACATGACCTTACTTAACTGCAAGTTCTACATCCAGATTCAACAAAGCACACATCAAAAGTTCTTTAATAATGTTTCTACTGGGGATAAAGAGATGGCTCAGAGTTAAGAGCACTTACTGTTCTTGCAGAGGATCTGGGATCCCAGCATCCATGTGGTAGTTCATAGTCATTTGTAACCCCAGTCTTAGGGATTCTGATACCCTCTTCTAGCCTGTGTGTATCCTGAATGCACATGTGTCCAGACATATGAAGGCAAAACATTTATACACATAAAAATCATAAATAAAATGTCTTGTAAAATGTATCTGCATTAAGTATGTACAAACTTTTATTTGTTATTCTTTCCCCATATGTAAAAATTCTAATTATGGATCATTTGCATTTCATTGGGCATCATAGATAATCCATAATTAACATGCAGACACTGTGCCCTTTTATATAAAGAACTGGAGCATCCCAGAGGTTGCGTATGCTAGGAGAATCCAGTCTCCCATGGATAGCAAAAGCAGTCTGTGTTACTCTTAGCCATGATAGAAATTTGGAGATCACATCGATATTTTTCAAACATAAACATTTGAGAAAAGCAGAGATATTCTGCATTGTCTACACTATACCAGACATGTACCTTGTCTGACCCTGCTATACCACAGAATCTCACTTGGTGAGCAAAGACTCACTCATCAGGGGAACCTGGCATGTTAACATCAAATTCCATCACTCATTTCCTTGTTGATTTTTCTTTCTCCTTCCTCTTTAACCAAATGTATCAAACATTCGTACATAGTCCAAGCATCCTCACTGCAGTGATAAGCATGGTAAAGGTTGGCTGTGTTTAAGCTGCCTTTTCTTTCCTCTAATGTGGGCGGGTGAGAGGAGAGGTACTGTCAATTATCCATGAGAGGAGATGAACAAGCACTTGAAGAAGCTGGTGAAAATAGTAACACATACTATGTGAATTCCATTTCCTTGTCTCCTTAAAGGCTCTTACAAAGCTCTGTGAACCTCCCAAAGACGTAATACACCCAACATTAATGACATATCCATGTCCACTGTCAGCTTTGCAAATGATTTTAATTATTAATCATTAATACATTTGTTTTAAGCTACATTAAACATATGGCTTTGTGTAAGCCTACAGAAAGTCCTGCTTCAAATGAAATATACTGACAAATAGAAATGCCACTGACTTTGAGAAGTTCAGGGGGCACATGGGAAATACAACATTGTGAGACCTTTGATGGCAGACTGTAGAGATAGAAATACTTGCATCGCATGAAATGGGTTATGGACAAACACATCTCACCTAGTTGACTGACATCATGTAAATGTGCCTGGAGTCTGATAATAATGCCCTAAGTAACAGCTAACACATAGGAAACACCATGCTCTATGGCCTGTGCTGAGAACTTGTGTCCTACCTTGGTCAATCTTCAGGATTATTATTTTTTTTAGTTAAATGTTTTGTTTTATACAAATAAGAATGGCAAGTCTTAGTGAAATTAAGTGCCATGTCCATGTCCATAAATGCATGCATCCCAACTTTAAATTATTCAATATACTATACATTTCTTTTTAAAAATGTATTTTTTATTAAAGAGCGTGTGTGTGTGTGTGTGTGTGTGTGTGTGTGTGTGTGTGTGCATGCGCACACATGCTCTGCATGGATGCCAGAAACCAAACTCAGGTCCCTTGGAAGTGCAGCAAGCGCTTTTAACCTATGAGTCATGTCTCCAGCCCTGAGACTATGTCTCTTCTGGCTAAGGCAACCATGACAGCCACCAAGATAAAATGACCCACATTAAATTCTGCCTCAACCACTTTTAGCTACATGAAAAATAACAAAGCCAGTTAATACCTTTCTATTTCTGCTCTCCCATTCTCTAATGCACACATTTATTCCAGATCTTTCTCACTATAGATTAAGATTCAGAGAAACATTTATCAAAGACTTCTCAAAGTTTATTCCCACAGGGTTGTGATAGGTGAAAGGTGAAGCTCTGTTGATCTTTATAAAATCACCAAACAGAAGGCAGGGTGTATGACAACCTTGGGACTGTTTGGAGGAAGAGCAGAGAACTGTCTTGTTCGGTTTCTCCAGATTAATTTGCTTCTCCTCACATAAACACAGTCCCAATTATAGTACTTCATTCATCTGCAAGGTAGAACAGCCATTTTCTGGCGGGCAGTTTCATAAGCACATATGTCAAGGTTTAGAGGGATTTCTGTTACTAAAATTTTAAGCTATTGATGCAGGGCATGAAGATCTTTGCTGTGAACTGCTATGTATATTTTCCAATTGGTGATCACTGAACATTCTCTGTATGTATAGATACTATAAGTTATAGTGAAGAAAAATCTATTAAATGTTCTTTAGAAGATGTTAACCAGCAGAGTTTAAATATAATTTCCTAGGAATTGTCAGTAGTTATATGCTAACTCTGGCCCATTATTTGACTTTCAATTTATCTTGATAATGTTTTGCCATCTCCTTTTTGGAACTCCCTGGTCCTTGGGCGTCCATGACAATTTTTCTTGGGCTAGACAATTTTTCTACAGTGTTGGTATAGATATTGTTACAGTAATTGCAGTATTCAGAATGTTATTGAAGGACAACACCTGTTCTTTAGTTTTTCTCATCAGAAAAAAACTGAATATAGTCTTGACTGAGATTCTCTTAAGGAGTAAAATCAATCAAAGGTAGACATAAAAGCATTCTATATGTAATACTTCACAAAGCATAATCTGGTATCATCATTGTGATTGACATCTTCACTATCACTATCATCTCTATGGTAGCCCTCTCTTAGTCTCCCCAGGTGGCATGCGTCCATTCCACTCTTTAGCTGTGTTCCTGCTGAGAATCAATAAAGCCAATGTCCCCTCAATTCTCTGCACAGCGCTAGCTGTTCTCCGGGCATGAACTGTGGGTGGTGTAACGTGAAAGTCTATGTTTCTAGCCATTCAATAGCTGCTTGGTGCAGCTGGAGCTTCTGCCACTCATTTTGCCAGCTTCCAGGAATATAGCAGTGTGCACAGCAGATAATGTCTTTGTCTTCATTCAGAGAAATAATAAAGACATGGTCCCTAAGTAAACAAGATGATGGATCTATTAAAAACGGAAGAACTATAGAGTTCTCCAAGAAAGCCACAGTAGAGTAAGAAGAAAGGAAACATAGAACAGAGATTGGATTAAAGCTCTCTGGATTAAAGCAAAGGGAAATGAGGCTGTGACAATGAGGTATGGGAGGGTCAAGTGATGCCTGTGTGACTAACGGCCGAGCACTCTTGGAAGATGGGACAATGGGCATAAAGACTATAATACCTGGGCATGCCTGGAGCTTTGGGCAATTGAAGAGAAAACAGTTGGTTGTAGAAGAGTGTAGATGGCAATATTAGATGAAAGTAGATGATAGGCATGCAATTTGACTCATTTTCAGAAACTGTGGCTGTTATGTCATAGCAACATGAAAAGGGTAATGAGACATTTTGAGTGGAGGGACAACATGCAGAACCACTCTGGCATGTGCATTGAGCTAAAGGAATGGAGGATCCACTAAGGAGGAAGAGGACAGTCCTCAACGTAGATAATACTGGGTAGGTATCTAAGCCGTTGTGATTTGTTAGTGGAACATTATAGACATAAGATGAAATCCCACACAGAGAGGCCAAGGGTGACTGAACATCCAGACCTGAGCAGAGCAAGAGGCAAATCCTTGAGAACATTCTCAGAGAAAGAGTTTGGAGACACAAGAGAGTTCAAGATACAGTCTTTTCAAGTTGAACTTGAAATAGCATAAGAATGTGGACCTCAATATTTGACAGTTATCAGCATACAAGCAGTATTTAAAGCCATGAGCCTGAATGTCATTTTACAAGCTAGAAGTGAGTGCAGGAAGAAAATAGTAGTTAGAGATTTGAACTTGCTGACATTTCAAATTTTAGACTTTGAGAAGATGAGCGAGGAGCTGTAAAGGGTACGGAGAACACAGACAGTGGAACAGGCGATTGTACAGTGTGGAATGCAGAATGCTGAGGAAGATAGGCTAAATGAGTGGGTGGACTTTCCCTTATGATCAAATCTATTAGCACAAGAAAAAACAAGAGGTATTACTTCAGGGAGTAGCAAACATGTCCTGTGGACTTGCTACATGTCTGGGGAAAGAAGGCAAAGAATTAAGCATGAAGACAAGTGGGAGTCACATGTACTCACTCAAAGTGAATCAGCATGCCTTTAGAATGAAACTAGTCCGGATGGCTGCATGCCTTTCTTCAGCCCTCTCTGGATTCCCGGTTATAAGACAGAGTTGCAGAGACTGGAATTTTTCCAGATAATATTACAAAAGGAGTGTATCAGTCAACCATCCATTACTGTATCAAGTACTTGTGATGAGCAACTTAAAAAGACAAACAGTTGATTTGGGTTCAGGATGAGAGGATTCTGTTCATGGCAGATATCCTGGATGACTGGGTCTGTGGAGCATATCATGGTAGTCTTGGAGGCACGTTAATCTTCTGGTGTACTATCCATGACATAGCACCTCACACTGGTCCAACCTGTTAAAGTCCCACCGTTCCCTCAAGCACCATGAAAGAGTGACATACAACTACAGCAAGGCATGAGGGGAAACCTGAGTGCAGATGGGAGGTGTTACTGATGAACCATGGGACATGTGATGCCACAGGCAAGCAGAATCACAATGCATTGGGATGTTAATTCTAGAAGGAAGGAGGAGCAGGGGTGAAATCATTTACAGATTTAGAAAAGATGAACCAAGTGACCTGGAAGTGACGATAAAGAACAGTCCTAATGAGTGACAGATGCTTGTAAGACAGACTCTGACTTCAGACAAACCATAGCCTTCAAAAACCAGTGTGGGAAGAATATTAATAAAACAACAGAAAATCCTAGAATTTCAGATATGACCAAGGCACTTAGGCCAGAAGAGAGTGTTGAGACAATCACAAAAGGCTCAAGGAATTAAATAAGGTCAGGGTAGGAAATTATTTTTACTGTAGAAAGAAATGGATACTCAAGCACAACAGGCATTTAGAAACTTAGAACACTGTCAGAGAATCTCTTCATGAGGCACAAGAGAAACTTGTTATGAGGCAGGAGGGTAAAAATGCAAATAAGAAACAGTATTCAAAGCTTCAAGAGGATTGGTGGGATAGCACACTTGTCCTTAGAACCCACAATAAAAAAAAAGCATGGTGATACATACTTGTAACCTCAAAATAGGGGAGGAAGAGAGAAGTACATTCATGGGACTCACTGACTAGCCAGCCTCTCCTAGTTACAGAACACCAGGCCAATCAAAGACTCTGTCTCAGAAAACAAAGAGGAAGGTAACTGAGGAATGGTATTCAAGGATGAAATATTGCTTCTATACATATGGGTGAACTGCGTGGAAACCCACATACATGTACTGACCTGAACATATACCAAAAAACTCACTGTGAATACAAATACACACATGCGTGCTCATGAATACACATGCACATATGCATGCCTCAAAGGCTATAAGGGGGAAATAGCAACTCACTAACACAGGCCAAATTATCAATATAATGTCAGATCTCTGGTTGATAGCCTGAAATTCAAGCCCAGAAAATAAAGAACTACCAATTAAGGTGGTTATCTCCAACAGAGGAATCTTTTTAAACTGATGAGAAATTCAACGGAAGCTCATGACCACAAAGCAGCATGCTGAAGAACTTAAATGGGTATAATATACAGAGAATAATGGAAGAATGTCAATCACAAGAGCACAAGAAAGAAAAATCTAGAACAAATGAAAGGAAAGAAAAGAAGTGACCCACAGCTCTAACAAGCCAAGTCTGGTAGTAACAGGAAAGAAAGTAAAGAACAGTAGTCTAATCCATGCCCTCAAAATCAACATGAATTTGTAAATATGTGTTAATAATGAATTTAAATATAAGTGCCTCAACCTACTAATAGAAGGCTTGATTGGATTAGAAACTGTATCTGATCAGATGGTGTCACACAACAGGTACCCACTGGTAAAGATATCCTTAGATTGAAAGTCAAAGGATAGATGCCAGTCTTTGAGATGAAAAGAAACCAAATATAATCCACTCTAGCTATTCTGGTAGTTGGTATTGTATACTTAAAACCAAAATTACTCTAAAAAGACAGCAAAGGCCACTATGTATTAGTAAGAGGAATACTTCATCAGGAAGATATAACAATTGTGAAAATATAAGCACCAAGCATCAATCCTTCAGATTTCATAAAACAAACAAAAATAGACATAAAATTTTGAATACATCATCATACAACAAGAGTGGGGGATTTCAGTACTCTGTTCTCCTCTTTCAATAGACAATCTAAAATAAAACATAAACCAATAAATGTCAGAGTTACACAACATTATAGATCAAATGCACTCAACAGATATCTATAGAATATCACATCCAACAGAAACAAGATATATTCTTCTCTGGAGCCTGTGGAAAATTTAGGAGATAAAGCAGTCCTTTCATAGACACCTATGACCTACAAAAATTAAATCAGGAATATACAAATGATGTAAACAGTGAGAAAGACTAAACCAGTGGTAAAAATTTCTCCCATGATGAAAGACTCTACACCAGACAGATTTGATACTGAATTATTTCAAACATTGTTGTTAGAAGAGCTAACAACAATCCTCTTCAAACTGTCTCATAAGACAGAAAGGAACAGACCTTTACCAAGCTTACTCTATAAAGCTGGCATAACCTTGAGGCCAGAAATGGAAAAAGCCAAACAAAGAAAACTACAGGTGAATTTCCTTGATGAATATAAATTTTCACAATATAATTTTTCAAAACTTAAAGAATACGTTGAGGAGATCATGCATCATCACCAACCATAACTAACTTGCATTCCAGGAATATAAAAGTCATTCATGATACACAAATCAACAAGGTTAACTCAAGACAAAAACAGAGTTAGGGACAACAGTCAATGATCATTTTTATCAGTGCAGAAAAGACACAAAAAATGGCTCTAAGTGATAAAATGCTAAAACAAAACAAAACCAAAAATTTAAATATAATAAAAAAGCTGTCAATGCCAAACCCATTGCCAATCATTACTCTAAACTGTTAAAACCTAAAAGCATGGCCTCTAGATCCTAGTGTGAAAGATGAATAACAACTCTCCACATTCCTGTTCAGTATAGAGTTCACATCCTTAGCTAGAGTGATGATAGACTAGAATAAAGTGAATTAGAAAGAGGAAAGGAAGAAGTCAATTTCTTCTTATTTGTAGATGACATGACTCTGTACATTAATGAGCCTAAAGATTCAACTAGAACACTCTCAGACCCAATCAACCATACAGTCCAGTAGGAGGATGCAAGATCAACTTACAAAATTAGTAGCTTTTCCATATGGGAACTATAAAGCCACATAATGAAATAATGAAATAAATGAAAAGAAAACTCCACTCAGAGTAATTTTTTAAAAAGAACCTAGGAGTAGGACTAAAGAAAGATGTGTAAGACAAAAACAATTAAAGAAGATACTAGAATATCTAAAGAACCAACCAAGTCATGGATCAGTCGAATAGATACTATGACAATGGCTCTATTAAGGAAGTTAATCTACAAACAATATAATCAACATCAAAATCCTGATTCTGCTCCTCACAGAACAGAATCAACAGCTACAAAGTTGATCTGAGTCCCCAGGTAGCAGAAGCAGCACCTGCCTAAGTGCAATGCTAGGGATACCACAAATACTCGGCAAGAACTTACATCACAGAGCCATGGAAACAAGCATAATACAGCACAAAACATACACACAGACCAAACGGTGAGCACAAAGGTCACAGAAATCAAACTTGAAGGATTAGACTTACCTAATTTTTGAAAAATGCATCAAAAACATAAATGGTTCTAGGGCCAAAGGCCTCGGCCTAAGATCTGAAATGATGAAACTGCTAAGGGGAAGGAATTCAAGATGCAGGTGCACACAAGAGTGTCGGATGCAGGCTCTAGGGGAAGCAATTCAAGATGCAGGCACATGCGAGCATGTCTGATACAGACTCCAACAGCACAGGCCATAATCCCATCCCAAAAACTGACTTTTTTTTTAGTAAACAATGGTTTCAGTTGTTTACATTCCATTAATATCTTTATTTTGCTGTTCTTTTTGGCTGCATGCAAGTCTATAGTTATATATCATATAATATATATATGTATATGTATACATATATATATGGAGAGAGAGAGACAGAGAGAGATAACTTATATATGTTATAATTTGATCACAAGAAATTAAAAAGCTTGTCAGCAAAGGACACAATCACGTCAGTGGAAAGAGAATGTGGAACTAGAACAATAGTCTTTACGAGCTACATATCAGACAGGGATTCATATCTAGGATATACAAAGAACTATAAAAGCTTTAAAGGCAAAAATGAAATCACCCAGTCAACTAATGCATAAATGAATGTATTGGCAGTTCTCAAACACAAAAAAAATGTAAATGGTCAAAAAAGACTTGAAGATGTGTTTAACACACTTAGCAATAGGGTAAATTCAAATTAAGACTGCTCTGAGATCCGGTCTCCTCAATGGAACAATGATTTAAAGATGCTGACAAACGTGTTAGAGATGAGGAACACTAATTATCCACTGGTGGAAATATAAAATTATGCAGTCACCAAGGAATTCAGTGTGTAAGTTCATACAATGATTAGAAAGAGAACTCCCATATGACTCACTATACCATTCTTGGTTATATAGGAGAAGACCTTAATTCAATAGACTTTTAAAAATATCTCTGTGCACTGTGTGATGGTTTGTATATGTTTGGCCCAGGGAGTGGTGCTATTAGAAGGTGTGGTCTTGTTGGAGGAAGTGTGTCCCTATGGGTGTGGGCTATAAAGACCCTTGTCCTAGATGCCTGGAAGCTAGTCTTCTCTTGGCGGTCTTCCATGAAGATGTAGAACTCTCAGCCCTTCCTGCATCATGCCTGCATGGATGTTGCCATGCTTCCACCTTGATGATAATGGACTGAACCTATGAAACTGTAAGCCAGCCCCAATTAAATGTTGTCCTTTATAAGACTTGTGTTAGTCATGGTGTCTGTTCACAGTAAAACCCTAACTAAGACAGAAGTTGGTACCAAGGACTAGGGTATTGCTGTGATAAGCCTGACCATGCTTTTGTTTGGAAGAATGTGGATTTGGGGACTTTGGATTTGGAAAACCATGGCATGCTTTAAGTGGGGCTTAATGGGGCTTAATGGGCCAACCTAGTAAGAATATGGAAGACGGTGATGCTGAGGGTGGTTTGAACTGTGTAGGCCTGCTAGCCCAGGAGGTTTCAGTGGAGAACATTAACATGTGGCCAAGGGACTGGGTTTTTTTGTTTTTTTTTTTTGTTTTGTTTGTTTTTTGTTTTGTTTTGTTTTGTTTTTTGATGTTTTGGTGAAGACCATGGCTGCTTTTTGCCATTGTCTGAAGAGACTGCCTAAAGTTGAGGTAAAGAGATTTATATTAATTGCATTGACAAAGGAAGTCTCAAAAAAGCCCAACAGAGACTTTGTTCTCTGGTTAAATCTGATGAAGAGCATTTTAAACAAATGTAGCAAGCCGAGAAAGGAAAAATATAAAATATATAGTTTGAGTATTAAAGGGACAGCAGGAAGTGAATTGGAGCTAAATCCTGTGTTTAAGAACATTAAATTGAATTAAGGAAGTAGTGACCTTGGGGCAAGATTCTACCCAACTAAATTTAAGTCCAGGCATGGTAGTACAAGCCTTTAATCCCAGGAGTCAAAGACAAGCAGAACTCTGAGTTCAAGGCCAGCCTAGAACAGAACAAGTTCTAGGTGAAGAAAAACTTAAATCCAGGCTTGGTGGACCATATCTTTAATCCCAGTGCTTAGGAGACAAGCATGCTGATCTCTGAGTTTAAAAGTCAGTCTATGGAGCAAGATCCAGGACAGCCAAGCTTAGGCAGTGAAGGAGTTGGAAAAGAGGAAGCTAGTGATAATGTAATAGAACAAGGGGACATGTTCCAGCTCCTGCAAGCAACAGAACTTGGCAGATTCGCCCATGTGGCTCTGGCTTTAGAATGAAAAAATAGAAGGGACTACTAGGACAATTGATGCTGGTTAGCTGGAGCTAAGAAATTAGTGGTGATTAAGAAGAGACCAGCATCACTGAGGAAGTGTTTTCTGAGAGCACAAAAAAGCTGTGTTCCAGAGATAGTCAAGGTTGTACCTCCTGCTGCAGCTGTACTTGTATATGTAAGAGTCACCCAGGTGGTACTGGTTTTAAAGGCATGAAGGCAGCATGAAGAACAGCTGAGGCTTGGCACTGTGAGAAGCCATGGAAGGCCACTGGTGAAAGTGCAGCCTCAGTTGTAGTTGATGGCCTGGTACCGAAAGGGTCATGAAAAGGATATGAGGCTTGACACTGTGAAGAGAGCCCATGAGAGACTATTGGTGAAGCCTAGTTGCAGGGGAAGACTCCAGCATATTAGAGATGCCAGTACCATGGGATGATCACTAAGAACAGCAGCAGCAGTGGAGTGGATCAACCTGAGCTTAGAGTGCTACAGAGGGCAGAGCTGGAGAAGTGACAGCAGCCCTTCGGAGGAGTCCAAAAGATCATGTGTGGATCCCAGACATTGAAACAAGAAGCTGTAACATTGAAGCTGCCTTGGAGACCCAAAGATGTTAAAGATGCCAGAGTTGTGGCATACTTGCCAAGGAAAGCTGCTAACAGGGAGTGAACCAGCCCAGGAGAAAGAAGTTTGTTGTAGTCAACAAAGATGAAAAAGGAGTTGGAGATCTAAAGACTGCTTTGACATCAGACATGGAGATGGCAGAGTCTGGAGTTTGCCCAGCTGGTTACCTATCTTAATTCAGGGATTACAGTAAAGTGATTGGATGGATCTCAGAAGAGACCTTGAACTTTGGACTTTCACCACTGTTGAGACTGCTATAGACTATGGGGACTCTGGAAGTTGGACTAAATATATTTTGCATTATGCTATGTTTAGGCATGGCCCGCATAGACTCATATGTTTGATCAAGCCTATTGGGACCAAGGAGTGCAATGCGATGGTTTGTATATGCTTGGCCCAGGGAGTGGCGCTATTAGAAGGTGTGGTCTTGTTGGAGGAAGTGTGTCACTGTGGGGGTGGGCTTGGAGTCCCTCCTCCTAGCTGCCTGAGGATGCCCAGCCTGTCCCTGGCTTCCTTCAGATGAAAATGTAGAACTCTCAGCTCCTCCTGCATTATGCCTGCCTGGATGCTGCCATGCTTCTACCTTGATGACAATGGACTGAACCTCTGAACCTGTAAGCCAGCCCCAATTAAATGTCATTTATAAGACCTGCCTTGATCATGGTGTCTGTTCACAGCAATAAAACCCTAACTAAGACAACGTGCATAAAGGGTGTTTCTTTCCCTGTGTTCATGGAGTGTTTTCTGACGAAAAGTGTGTAATTAGCCAATGTGTTCTGATGCTTGCCACTCAGTGCTAAACAGAATCACTTTGGTCAGTTTTGTCATATGCTTTGTAAATTCCCTATTTCAAATATTTTCTATCTTATGATTTTATTCTAAATAAGCAAAGATGTTCACCTCATGGTAACCTGGAAACAAAGAGTAAATGACAATGGGTTAGCGTATATCCATAGTGGTGTAACTTCCTTCCAGCCCCCTAAGGATTGCACCAACTGTCAACACAACCATGAGCTGAGGACCAAGCCTTCCACACACTGCCCCTGGAGAATGCTTATGATTTAAACCATGGCCTCACTCAGAACATTTCAGCCCAGTTCATGATTATTGCTCCACCTTTAATTGTTGGTCAGCTGTGGTGGAGACTAAAGGAAAATCAGGAACCATATGCACACTGAATCAACTTATAGCATCTGTTGCAAAATCCTAAACTATCTACAGTCTTAAGGAAAGTATGGTTGTTCCTGTTGTTTTCGTTATGAAGGTGCATGTGAGGAGTGTGGGAAATTGACACAGTGGCTCACACTTTATCAAAACACTCAAAGTGTACAGCATAGGATATCGGCAAAGGGAAGGTAGGCTCCTTTAACTCCATCTAAAATGCAAATGAGAAAAAAGTCCTGTGTTGAACGTAGAGTAACCTCCTCCAGCAAAGATGGCAGTGCCTGTCCCTGCAGAGTCACAGCTTCATGGATCAGCTTAGAACAAACTCCTGGCAGAGCCCCACCTACCGCCGGCTTGCTGATGTATGCTTGGCCTGACATTCATCTCCCACTCTCCTGCTAATGTGCTGTTCTCACCTCCCTCTTCCCAGCAATTTCTCAGTGTGCCAGCAGCGTCTCCCTTATTACTGCCAATCTCTTCCTGCAGCCATCCAGGAGGAAATCGGGCAAGTTGTGTGCACCCAGTGATTATAATGTTATTAAGATATACCAGGAGCCTCAGGCTGAATGGATTTCAAGACAGTTCTGCAGAGCCATGGGCTCCAGAACCAGATTTTATTTCCAGGCTGTAGCATGCTCTCTGTTGCTGGTGCAGTTTGTAAGATGACCAAAGAAGGACTTTAGTAAAACCCTCGAAAGCGATCAAACCTGAACTTGGCTTTTTCAGGATAACTATTCAGTCTCTGAGCTTCAAGGTCTATATCCCTAACCTCAAATACTTACCTCCAACCCAGAGTTTCTTCCCTTCAGTACCATTACACCTGCATTTTTCCCTAGTTGGTTCAACTCTATTACTTACTGGGGACTACATTAGATAAATGGTCCATGAAATCTGTGAGGCACCCATAAAAGCCACTAAAATGAACCTTTAATTCAATGCTGCAATTAAGGAAGTTGGAAAGGGGGCCAGTTAAATTTCTTTGGCCCCTGTGTCAGTAGTTTTAACCAACTACCATTGATTGAAAACAATTACAGAAATTAAAAATGGCCTCTGAAATAATATCTTTTTCCTTGATTTTTTTCCAGAAAATACAAATATTTATTAGACATTAGCATTAGAGTGAGCATTGTGTTGGCTTTCTGTTACTGTAATACTTGCCTGACATATCAATCTGTAAAAAAAAAAAAAAAGAAAGTTTCTTTCAGCTTACAAGTTGGAAGAGCCAGTGGCAGCACTCATTTGGATCTGAGGTGAGATGGCACATCATGATGTCATGCTAGAAATGTGCATGTAATTAGAGTTAGCCATTCACCTCCCATGAAGCTGGTGAGAGCAGGGAAGAGGAAAGGTGTGTTCCTGACACTCTGAAGACTTCTCACTGGGCTCCAACTCAGTTCCCACCACACCCTGATAGTTCTATAGGCAGAGGACCACACCTTTAACATACTTATGGGTCTTTGGGAAATTACAATAGGTATTGTGATTTCTTACATAGAGTTTCCATGCAAATATAGACCTTTTTCTATTAGGAATTTGAGTACCCACAGGCTGCAATATCTGGAAGAATCTTGACAATAATCCCCATTTATATAATTATAGCTAACCATTCCAGTTAGCCTCTCTTTATCAAAGGGCAGAAACAAAACTTTCCACAGAGCTTGCTCTAAAATTTTCATAAGGTAACAATCTCAAATGGTCACAAATTGTTTTAGATCTGCTGTGAGGTTCCAGTATAATTTTTAAATGTGTTATAAGCTCAAGGAATGGAATAGGAATTGAGAGTACTTCTTGGTTTTGCAGAGAATCCAAGTTTAATTCCCAGTACCCACATGGTGGCTCACAATCAACCAGAATTCCAATTCTTGGGCAATCTGACATGCTCTTCTGGCCTCTGCAGACACTAGGCAAACGTGCATATATGCGGGCAAAAAAATCATACACAGATAATAAAATTCAGAATATAAAGTGTAAATATAGTTTTTTCTATTTTGTTTTCTTATTCTTGATGTCACTATATACAAATATGGTTTTAGTAGTGCATTGAATTAGTTGCCTATGGATAAAACTTAATCATCACATCAAACAAATCCATGTGCATTCCCTCAGAGGTTCCAGAAGCCAAGAAAAAATGTTGTTACTAGGTTACACATGAGACAGGATGAGAATGGCAAAGAAAAAGCCAGTCAGTCACCCATCTTCACCTCATTTAAGTGAGAAGAGATTACACATCTAGTAATGTGTTTGCCACCATCAACCTTTCTCAGCCTCCGGGATCTGTCTACTCCTTGCGTGGGAGTGAACCTTAAGTTCGTTGGTGCTCAGAGCCTGTGATCAGGCATATTCTTCCTGTGGTTGTAATAAATGTTTCAAACTATATATGGTGTGAAATGTGAACACTGAGACCTTAACTGATGTATAAATTCAATCCACAAAAGACAAATTATGACAACAAATATGAGGATGGTCCCTGCAAGCTTAGGAAAGTGAGCCTAATTCTAATTCTTCCTCTATTGACTATTGAATCAGTAACATCCATTTTACCCATAAAGACGGAAGGGTGATGAGGCAAGTTGGAAGGGCATGTTCAAGTCAGCGGCTGCTCATTCTGGCCACGGTATAGACTTTTCTGATTCCTACCTCTGCTTGTGTTAAATGTACTCAGTTACATCCAATGGGCTCAGCTTTAGTGCTATAATTAGTGAAGAAATTCAATGAGCAAATTCTCACAGGGATGTGTTTGTAGATTGAATCATGACTTTTAGCATGATTTTACTTTTATGTGTGTATCTCCATGTGTATCTGCATGCATGTTTGCCAGTGTACATGACGGTGCCTGGGACAGCTAGAAGACGGTGGCAGAACACATGAGCTAGAGGTACAGGTGGTTGTCAGCCACCAGGTATGTTTATTGGGAATGGAACTCGAGTGCTGATAATAGCCAGTTCTCTTAATCACCGAGCCATCATGCCAGCCCTAATCACAACATTTTTAATAGGTTGGAGAACTTTAGTGATATATAACCTCCCCAAAGCTTTTCATCAGAGGTCGTGTTTGATAGACTATGTTCTGAGGAACAATTAGCATCTTTTGATGGACATTTTAATTAAATTAAGTATAGTGAGCCTAAAGTGCATCGCGAGTGTGAGTATATAATACATTTCAAATGGCACCCAAGTGAAGGAGCTTCCACTGTCTGTGTTCTTGTAAAACACTGTGCAGGTTCACATGCAAATCTCTACAATGATTTGATCAGTAAGACTGTCAAGCACTTCCTTGTTGTGAGAAAGCTAAGGCTCAAGTAACTATATGGCTTTTCTGATGCTAAAGATAACAATTCTATCCAGGCTTTTCTCTTCTAATCTCTTGGGACATGTTCTTAACGCCCTCCAACCCAAGAATGACTCAGGTTCTGTGCCAGGCAAGGGATGCTGTTTCTCTAGGAAATCTGCTAGGTAAGAGAAGTGGCTACACACTGCTAGAGTTTTTCTTTCTGGAACGTGTGTTTGCTTTTCGCCTGATGTTTTTCGAAAGGGGTCAAATGCTTCACTCGGTGGGCTCCTGACATATCTGATGTGTTTTGCTTTAATGCCATCTGTGTTGTGATGTGCTAACGGTGGAGCAAGAGAGCACATCCCCAAGGGATTATGTGTAACTGCTGGCCTTCACAAGACCAAGGTTACCCACATATGATCAAGAACAGCTAACTGGCTAAAGCTACCTTATCACAGTAACAGTGTTCAAGGGCCATGCTTTAATATGATTTCATCTGAAGCTACTCACTTCTTCCATGGTTGTCATTGGCTGACTAAACAATCTATGCTCCGTGCTGTAATAGCTTTAAAATTCCCTACTGTGGAATAATAAAACCCAATTCTTTTTTCAGATCTTCAAAGTACTTGTTAATATTGACTACACTGAATTATAAAACAAAACAATCAAATAGGGAGAAGATTGCTAGCTATTTGACTCTAGAGGCACATCAAGAAAATATCGTACAGCATTTTTATTGATCACTTAAAATCAGAGTTTAAATAAAGCAGAATTGTTAGCTGTTGATGTCAGTAGATCTTAAAGCAGGATAAACATTTTGAAGCAGTGAGAAAGAACACTGTTTTGTGTATTTTTGATACAGGGTCTCACTCTGTAGTCCAGGCTAGCCCTGAACTCACAGTGATCTTCCTATCTTGGCATCTCAAGTGCCAGGATTATCTCAGCATGCCACTACAATGGCTAGCTTGGGAAATGACATCTGTACCCCTCACTATTTATTTTCTTTGTGTTCTATTCTCTTCCCTGCTGTGAATTTTAATAGTAGCTGATAATGGATTCCTGGAACTTTGGGTTCATTTACTTTACTGATAGCAGGCAGATTCACACTGTGTGCTCACTGTTGATATCCCAGACTTAAACCAAAGGCAGGATTTCAGGAGAACAACCAGGGGAAGCCACCATCAGGTGAACAATGAAGGACAGTCACAGAGTTTTCATTCTACCAATGAATCTGTGCTCTAACTAAACTTCTAGCCTGGTTATAATGTGGTCTACGTGTAATTTAATAATCCCTGCGTTAAAATCATGTCTGTGGAAGGCAAATGGCTTTTGCTGAAGCCTAGTAAAGGAAACCCAATAAACCTTTCCAGAGCTTCTGATTCTTGAACCGGAAAGCAAACGGAGGCAACATAAAATATTGTATCGGTTTAAAGAACAGGTAGGTCTACACCCAGTATCCAGGGATATATTTACTAAATGTCCACAGACAGTGAAAAGGGTTATACAGTTCTAGTTATTGGTATTTTTTTCTGGGGCATATTTTTGAATTAACATGCTAATGCCAGAATTCCATTTCATGCTCTTTGATTTTTCTGATTTCATAATAGTTAATGTTTCTAAAGCCACAGAATTATATTATAAAGATGACTGAGAGTGTAAACCCATCCCCATATGCACTGGTATGGAAAGAAAAGAGCAAACTTTGCTCACCCTGAGCTGCTGATTCCCTATTTTCAAATATGAACAGAGAAGTCATACATATTTGGGGGTAAACTGTAAGACATTCTGGGTTATTGATCTATATGCATTTATAGGAAGGCACAGATCGTGGTCTGGTACAGTTATGGTAGCATTATTATATTGATTTCACATGTAAATTTATAAAAATGAAAAATTTAAGCAACACTGGACTTTAAAAAGCTGGTGGGGTTACGATAACACAGCCACAGAACCACAGCTCAGGGAGATGCAGAGTTCTCAAATCAAAAGTGGAAAAGAGAGCCAGAGGACAGCCTTCTGCCAGTCCCTTCTGCCTTATCCCAGCACTTCACAGCCTCTAGTGACTAGTGTCCAGATGCTATGGCCATGGCAAAGAGTACAGAGGGCCACAATTAACATTTATCGAGCAACCAGACTTAAAATGGCATCGTAATATACAGAATACACAGGACCAGAATATTTTTAATAATATGTCTATTCTGTACCGTCAATTAGAACAATTAACAGTCCAAATGTCTCCTATCCAAATTGATGCTGTGGCTAAAGCCGGGCCAGCTAGGTGAGTGGTTGTATTCAAGGAGCCAGAAGTTTCAAGACTGATGACTCCTGGCTTTGCCATCTGGAAAATGTCACTCGAGATGAATTCTTTCATTTCCTCACCACTGGGAGAACAAGAGTGCCTACTTTCATAAAATGGAGTCAACATTCCCAAGAGCTCTGCATTACAAAAGCTTTCAGTCAGGCCAAATCCCAGGCACTCTGTGAACCCCCTTCTCTTTTCTTCTTTTTGAAGTAAAGTACTGGATTAGATGCCTTCATGACCTGCCCCGGGGTTATAGAGTTCTTGAAGTTCTTGAAGTTGTTTGTAGTTAAGTTTTAGAATCAATGTGTCTTCAACCTAAATACTCTAGGATCTCACTGCTGCACTAATTAACAATATTATTCTGAGGATTTTATGGGATTAATGGCAATCTCCTAAAAACCTGGTTAGCACCATATAGTTTAACACCCGACACAGACAAATGCATGTATTCTATGAATTTCAGCATCTCCTAAGTCACAGATCCTCTAGTGTTGTGCCCAGACCAGCATCAGCCTCTCCTGGGAACTTGCTTATTTCTATATAAATTTCAGGGTATCATTTCAAAGCTGCTGTGCCAAGAGCCACAGGTGGGGACCAGCAGCTCATCAGGCCCATCTTGTGAGTCTGAGGATGCTAAAAGTGCAGAAGCACAGGTGCAAATGAAGAGTGGGGAAGCCTGTCCTGCCTCTGGAGAAACACTTACTAGGGCAAATGCAGCTGTAATTGATCTGGCCTCTGAAGACATCTAGGAGGCATGTCAACTGGAAATAGTTCAAATTCAAGTAATCAATCAACTGACTAAAAAACAAGGATGAGAACTCATCCTTGGCTACTGTCTCTAGGGAAGAGAGGTATCATAAAGGCTAGAGAGAAGTTAAGAAAAACAAAACATACAGAGGACACCAGGGTTAGGATGCTAGCAAGAGAGCCATCCCTGTGAGGAGACACCTTCACACAGGTGTCGAGAACCATGGGTTGTCTGTGCCCTCATTACATCAAAGACATCAACTATTGTTCTTTTCATTATTATAGAAATATTTTCTAAAACCTCAACATGCTGAAACCTGACTTATGAAGACCTACATTAAATACAGAAGGAGTTTTATGATTATCTTTTACTTACCTAGAGAAACTAAACCTTTTCATTAAAAGCCACACTGAGAAGAGTCACTTGATGTGCTAAGAACCCATAAATACTTTAAGACGATTAAGGCTAAGACATGAGAAGCTGTTAGAAATGAAAGAGATCTGGGTGCTTGTTTGCATTCCTTATGCTCATGTATCTACTCATTCAGACCCCATTAGACCTCTACTTCTAATTAACTCTGAAGTATCAATAGTCATCAGTATCCAATCTGGTCCCTTAGGCCCTTTCTCATAGAGTCTATTTTCACCAGTGTTCTTATAATTTTCCAAGGTATTAAGCCAAGCATCACCATCTTTCCCCTTACATGTCTCCTGCTCTCTCACACCCTGTACCAGAGTGTGTTTATAAAATCCAGTTATTTTACTTTCATAAAGATAACAGGATGTTTTTCCTTTCATCTTTTCTGTTGTGACCATGGTGGGTTTTTTTTCCATTCTTTCTCCATAACTAGAGCTTAACACCTTTGAGAATAGGAATAGCTATCTTTCTTTAGGCTCCAGCACAAGGCCTATCTAGCTAAACCAGCAGAAATTACTCCCTGGAGAGTGTAATTAAGAAGTACAACAATTCGCTTCAAATCTCCCAGTGCTCATAATCGGAGTATGTCACCAAACACTGGATCTATTCCAGAGGAAAAATATATAGCATGTGACAAATTTATAAAATAATAATATATAAATATTTTAGGATCTTAGTAATTTGCTAATAATTAGTTTTTAATGGTTTTATCTTAGAACCTCTTCCTTGGCCTCCACTTTAAGTTACATTGATCAAACTTAGTAGATTATTACTGTTTTCATGCCTTAATACTTTGCTCCAGGGGCCTCAGCATTAGTATTGATATGTTTTAGAATGGTTGGAGATAAATATTTATCTGTACATCTGTAATTCTGTGGATTACCGCAGTACACAAAATTATTTCAATAATTGCAAGGGTTGCCTAAAAACTTTTACTTTATTTGAGAAAAAAAGGTCCAGTTAAAAATAGAATTGTTTCGAACATCACATGATGTATGAATAGTGATATTCCAATTGATGTCTGCATCTAAAAGATGTGCTGCCTAATGAAATCATGCACACGCAGCCAAACAGTAATGGGGTTTAAGGCAGCTCTCAACACATCTTTATGGACGTTTATGGACTGAACTGTCTATGTTCATACTGCCAAAGCCTCATTTCTATTGTGCAGCAGACCAGGAACTCTAAGATAGCTTGGGATTGCTCTTAAAAAATTATCAAGTTCAAATCAAAAAAGGACAGCTTTCCCTTAATATCCTTCACCAAAGTAGAATGCACAAATAGAAAAAGGGATTCTTGGCCAGAAGCCTCATGTGAGAGACATCTTCCAGAAGCACATGGCCTGGGAAGCTTCAGAGTCTTGGCAGACTGCAAACCTTTACTACTTTCTATTAATAATCAGGGTCCAAGTGCCTGTAAGGAGCCAGGACCTACTTGTGAGATGAGGACTTAGCTCAGAAGTTGAATGTTTTTCAACAAACACTCTCATAATAGCAGATACCTTCTCCAGACACCAGATTTCTCCAGTTTGCACAAATGGCAGTGTCTAAAGAATCCTCTAGAAAGCAAACTGGTGAGTCTCTTCAGTTGCAGATAAAAAAAATTACATTAAATGCCGATTTTGTCCTATAGACTTCTGGGCATCTATGGTGGTCTACATGCAAGGCTTAGCACCTGATCTATGGCTACTTAAGCAAAACTGTAAGGGAGTATACAATATAGTGTGTTGCTAGTAGAACATGTAGATGCTTTGGGGCTATGATTACAGGCACAAACGTAAAGCCCAAAGGTGTCTAAGGGTAGCATCTTGGGTCTTTAATGTTCTCTAGAAGCTCCTGTACTGTAGCGTTAGCCCCAGGGTATCAGTGTTCAAAGTTCAATCTTTTGGGACATGACGGAGGCTTTTCCCACATGAATGCATTATTTTAATACTGGATGCATGGATTTGTGGGCTACAGGGAAATGACAGAGACTCTTGCAAGTAGCACCCAGTTGAAGGAAGGATATTGTGGAAGCCATGCTCTTGAAGGGTCCTTTCACTTTGCATCTTGGCCCTTGTGAGTTGGTGAGCATTCTCTCTGTCTCATCTTCTCAAAGGTGCCATTCTGTCTTAGCACAGGCCACATAATACAAAGCTGAACAACCACGGGCAATAGTCTCGGAACTGTGAGAATGTACCTTTGCTCTCCTAAGCTAGGTACTTTTCAAGTCTGCATCACAGTGATGTAATTCAACCACTTAGACAGCAGAACCTCAGCTTATACCCATTAGTACAGACTCCTGTTTTCTCTATCCAGGCAATTGAAGCATCTTAGTAGTGGAACACTGGGGTCAAACAGTTAAGTGTCTTTAGGTGCTACTCTAACTTTATGCTCCAATCTAGGTCTGCTCAAGTTTCCAAGGGTCAATGTAAACTTGATCCTATCAGTGAAGTTCCACAATGTAAGAAGGTAGTCCAGAACTGGATATGAAACACAAAAAGTTGGCAAAGCAATACAGAGAAGTATGGTTCATTTAGAGATTTAGTTTATCAAAGTTTTGGTTCAGTGAAGAAGGGGTGAATGAGGGTGAGGTTTGAGAATGAATCATTGTCTACAGCATCTCAGAACTGGAAAAAAATGTTCGGCCACAGTGTTCAACCTACTAACTGTGAAGATCTTGATAAAAGTTCTTCAGAGAAGCAAAGGCAGTGAAGTAGTCATAGCATAGTTTGGATATGTGATTTCTCATATGTCATCATTTTCAGAAACCTCTATTATCAAACAGGCAGAAGTTTCTAGAAGTGGAATGGACACGTCTCCCATGATTCCACTTTGAAAGATGGATTTTGGAGCCATGGTAGTATCTGCAGTGTCTTTGCCATTAATCCACTAATTAGCCTTGATGCAAGAAAGCAAAGGGGCCAATGTTTGGGAAACATGATCAAACAGGCCATTCCAACACAGGAAAGGGCAGTATCAAAACAAAAGATCCAGACAGATAAAAGATGCCTTGCTTGTTCCCATCAACAGTCGCTCCATTTCTATGGAGGTAAATACGCAGAGAAAAAGCAAGATACGCTGCACTGAACTTACATCTACTTTCCTTTCATAGCAATCAAGTGCCACCACACCTCTGCCATTGGTAAATATGTTGCATTCCTGCTAAGGGAAGAGTTGGACTTCTTTCTAGCAGTCATATATGCTTCTTGAAGTATGAATTTGCAAGAAGCCTTAGGACTGTGTTAACAGACAATATCAAAATTAGATGGTGGTGTTTGCTTTTACGGGAAGATGTGGCAACCCACAACATGCAAGAAAGTTAAATAGAAAGACAGTCCAACAAATTACAGTTTGATAGTTCAGAATGTTGAAATGAAATGAAAGATGGAAGGAAAACAAACACACAGAGATACACACACACACACACACACACAGAGGATATTTACAAATGTAAAGAAACATTTCATAGGCAAAATAAACTGAAAACAACACACACACACCTGCTTCTCTCCACTTGGCTTTTTGTGGTTCAGCAGTAGCTCCACGGCTCCAACCACCTCTTTTCTGATGGCATGAAGCAGCGCATCGCCAACATAGACGTTGAAACTCAACAACAGTTCAATAAGCTCCAGGTTCTCGTTTTCAATGGCAATGAGGAGAGCGGTCCTTCCAAGGGGGTCAATGCAGTTAATGTTGATTTTAAAATAAATCTCAGCTTCTTCCAGAGATTTCTTGACGCTCGCATAGTCCCCCTTTTCTACAGCATTCAAGTAGGCTTTCTCTGATGGCGAGAGTTCAGATTCTGCTCGGACAATCCTCAGTGGGATGCGGTCTCTGTAGGGGGCGTTGACATTTCTTTTGTAATAGAACTGAGCCATGCTTCAGGCCATGCTAGTCCGTCATCTCTAGAAGCACACAGAGAAAGCATAGTGTGAGCACCAGCATGCTATCAAACGCACAATCACTATTGACAACAATAGTGTCTCTATTGATGAGTGAAAGATGCTTTTCCTTAGGTAACAAAAATAGGTACTCAGCTGCCTAGTAAACAGAAGTTAATAGTTCTTTTTAAAATATTTAATTATATGCTTGTATGTGTACACCTGTGACAGTTTATGTGCAACACACACACATGCATACATACACATGCATGCGTGTGCACACAAGTGCTCACAGGGGTTAGAGGAGAGCATTGAATTCTCTGAAACTGGAGTTTCAAACTGTTATGAGCCACCATGTGGATGCTGAGAACTGAGCTCAGGATCTTTGCAAGAGCAGTCAATGCTCTTAGCCACTGAGCCATCTATCTCTCTAGGCTCTACTGTTCTAATCTAACAGTAGAAAACTATCTTAAAATTTTAAAGTAACATTAAGCTGAGACTTTGAGAAATTATTTGCAAATATACATATTTATACACACATATGAATATATTTGCATATATACATGCATGTAAACACATATGTATGTACGTGTCCAAACACGTACATGTGCAAAGCATGTTAAAAATTAGAAGTCATGCCTTAGGAATGTTCAAATACACCACCCACTCTAAGGTTTGCTGATCATGAAGCTGGTGCTACCATTGTAGAGTCCTGTCATGGTAGAAAAAAAAATCTTCTCATTTGTATGTTGTCTGTCCTTAACACTAACAAGGATTCACATCAAAGTTAGTGTGAATAATGGAACTACTGTTAGTGAAGTAACATTGAGTTGAATGAATGTAATTTTATTATTTTCTGTTCGTAAGTGAATTCAGTGAGGGATGATATTAATTATCATGAGACTATGCAACTCACCCTAGAAAAAATAAAACGGAAACAATGTATTATGAAGATACATTTCTCAGTTCTTCCAGCTCTGAGATGACCTACAAGGTAGGGAAGCTTTCCTTTGAAAACTTGTTTTTGTTTGGAAGTCACAGTAAAGATTAGCTGAAGCTAAGGAAATAAATTTAAAATAATCACACATGAAATAAGCCAGTGGGAGCAGTACTGTCTCAGCAAAAAACTAGTGTGGCAAAGTCTCAGGAAAATTTGTATTTTTCATATAAATTCTGTACTGAACTTTTCTGCACTTCATACCTGTTACTTCAACTATTCTCTGAAAACATGTGAGTCTATATCTATAGTATAAAATTAAAATAAAAGGTCATATAAACCACTTGCATATTCCTGTTAATTGGTATTTGTAAGCCTAATGAGTGTGTGAGTAAACTAGCCTGAGATGTATAGTACTTTAACTGTAGATTAAATAGACTTTGCACTAACAAATGTGACCATATTTTTAAAGATTTATATTTTAGTTTTTAATTTTATGCATATGTGCCTGTCTGTGTGTGGTTATATGCACAAGAATATATGTGACTACACAGATCAACATAGGACATTGGATCCCTTGGAACTAGAGTTGTGAGTGCTCCTGTGTCACCCTACATGGGTCGTGGCTACTGAATTCGGATCCTCTGGAAGAGTAGGGACCAATTTTAACTGCTGAGCCATCTCTCCACCTCCAAATATGATTACATTTAATAGCTTTCAACTTGAGAAACTGAAATGTTCACCTATAGCTTCTTTCTAGTCGTGATTTCAATGCTCGTATAATTAAATTTCAACCTTTGGCCTCCAGATTACTCATTAGGAATTCTCCAGTGTCTAGGTAGATGAATTAATCATTAAGACCATCATTTCATACTCTGCAGCTGTTAAGTATGTTATAATGGACATTTTCTTCAGGTGTCTTCATAGACTAGTTAGACTTGAGTATGTCACATCTATTAATATTAGACACACAAATTAGTTAAATAAAGTCTGAGTGTAATTTAATTATTCTGAGGATCTTTTGACTCATTCTGGAATAAGAGAAGAATCATTTATGTTACTTAAGGGCAAGGAAGCTTCACTATTCTTTGAGTATAATGAAAACATTGACAAATCAAAGTTCTTATGATACTACTATCTTTTAAGGATCTCAGCTTGAATCCCTAATTAAGCACTATTACTACAAGTTACTATAAGTAGCCACGACCATAGGTTACTATTAAAATCATTGTCTTTTAAGAAGGAGATGAGCCATTTCTGCAGGACTTGAAGTTAGCATCCAAAATACCTGGGATAGATGTCAGAGACCTCACATGCTAATTCTGCATGGACCATAGCATGTATGTTTCCTCCAGTATATAAACTTCTGTTATCTTATTTTGTCCTTATATACAATACTTAAGAAAATATACATTTTCTTTATGTTCTTGGGTTTAATGTTTCTTATCAAATCATATATTTTGGTTGAGAAAGTAAACACAGGTAAAACTAAGATATACATATATTACATACACATATATTACATACATATATATAATATAAAAATTTTTTAGGAATAATAATTTATCTGGATTGGGAATTGGTCAAAAAAATAGAAAATAATTTCATTGCATTTCTTTTTCTTAATAATACTAACAATACCATCAATTAACAAATTAGGGCCTACATTTACTTCTCATTTACAAAATATAAATAAGGTGTCAATGGAAAAGAACATTAGGTCTTAGTGAACTGGGAGAGAAGAGACAGAAGAAGAAAATTTTGCTTTAATTAAAATTTATTTCATTGGAATCAGTTTAACTCCCATAAACAGAATGCATTCAGGTGCATTTTAAAGTGATACTATCCTGAATGATACTGTATTTCAGAGGTAGAGTGAGTGCTGGATACATAAGAAAATCTGTTTGTATATCTATAGGAGGAGGAATCAAACTGAAGGCTTAGAAAGGTCTTTCATTTTTCAAGCTCTTGGATTTAAAAAAAAATAAAGAGATAACGTACATGAAAAAAGTGCTGGGCATGCTTGAAATACAATTAAAGTTTATGTAGATTCGATAAAGTTCAAATATTTAAAGTGGGATATTGACACACTGAAGTGGAGCATAGCTTTGCTGCTAAAGCCTTAAAGAACAAGGAGACTGTGTAAGTTTGCAACCCAGAAACTTGGCCTTGTTGTTACTTGAGATGCAGCGTGTGGACACAGGAGCAGTGGAATGAGCAGATAAGGCTGATCGGACTCCTAGGCAGACACACTTATCAGCAACTGCAGACCTGCCACTCAACGATGGGAAGTCAGTAAAAGAACAGGGCACTGAGAGCAGAAAATACCTTTCACCAAAAATGTTGAATAAAGGCCTGGTACAGAATCACATCTCCAAAATGAGGTTTTTGAAGAAAAAAAAAATCTCTCCACCAAGAGTACAGAAATTTGAGATCTACCTTCCTTCCTTCCTTCCTTCCTTCCTTCCTTCCTTCCTTCCTTCCTTCCTTTTTCTCTCCCTTCCTCTCTCTCTCTTCTTTCCCTCTTTTCTTTCCTTTCTGGCCCTTTATAAATCAAACAATTCATTACATCAGGTTTCAAGGAATTAGTAGATGAAGATTAACAGTTAAAAAAATTAAATCTTGCAATATGACTTTTGACATTCATTTTTCTTAAGTATGGTAGGAGATTTAAGAAAAAATAGAGTTGTGGTTTGACATCAACATGAAAATAATGTACAACCATAGGTAAGCAGCAAACTCTAGATATTCCTGGTTCTGAATTCATGTTCTATGAAGGATCTGCTTTGTTCTGCAGTGGAATTATCAGTGAATGTGAATTTCAAATAAGACTAAGGAAATGAATAGATATCTTTATTTCCAGTAAATATTGCAAAGGGCAACATGAATATTCCCCATTGACATGCATGTTTTAGTGTGTGATCCCGTGCTTCAAGGAGAAAGCCAGCCATCAGTCCACAGGCATGGGGCGCTACTTCACATACTTAGGAATTTGTTATGAAATAGCAGCAGCAATAAAAAAAACTACACTTTACTAACTAAAATATTATGACATCTGAGGATTTTAAAGATAGAAATAAAGATTACTTATTTTTAAACTTGAAGACTCTTAGGATTTAATAGGGACCAAATTTGAAGCCAAAAATTGAATGCAATTTTATTCCATGCATGGAGGAACACAGTGGAGAAGTCATAGTTACTTAGCTGCCTTTTTACCTGGACAGTCTTAGGGATACATCCCTAATCAGAAATAGATGTAACAAAGGCTAGATTCCACCCTGAGAGTTAAAACATATCTATCAACTTCCTTTTCCCCTCAAGTTGCAAAGATGGTCTCTCTCATCTTGCTCCAGCAATGAATCCCACTGTCTCCATTTTTATTTTCCTAAATTCTTATCATCACCTCACTCTGCTGCACCGGCTTCTGGAGCAAGCTTCTCTAATGCTCCATCTTCCTCATCAACACAACCTCATCTGGACCCTCCTTTGTTTGTATAATGTTCAAATGTTGATATGGCCACCACTTTCTTCCCTCTATTGATACCCTTCTTTCTGTCCTATACTAGTCATTTAAAATTCCCATGAAATGAAAACTTATGCTTTGTGTATAAAATACACTATAAAATCAACACACACACACACACACACACACACAACACACACACACACACATATATATATCTTACTGTCCACTGCTGTCTGGGTCTGGGTAGTGGCACAGTGGGTAGCCAGTAGTCAACCATATGTAGCCATCAGCTCATAAATGAACTCAAGCAGCCACATTTCCTGTCAGTAGCATCCCTCTCTGTAACATCAGCTTACTTCATCTACCTTTGAGATGAACCTTGCTTATAATATCACTGATGCCCACAATACCATGGACATGCTCTGTCTATAAGATGCCTGTCTGGTTATGTCATTGTGCCACTGATAATCCCTAGAAGGTTAGTTTCATTGACAGAAAACCCTTCATTTATTAAGATCTACCCAATTTTGAAGACTACCCATAGCAAACCCTGTTTTTTCACTGACAAAAATGCCGAATTACTTGGCTACCATGACCCATGCTTCTTTTTCCTACATGACTACTCTTCTCCCCTTTGAGCTCCTTGCAACTCCTGCCAAGTTAGAAAACATTAACCAGAATACCTCAACCTCTGAGAATCTCCTTTTTTCTCTCTTAAAGCAGGGCAATGTGACCTTTTCTTTGAATGCATGCTTCACAAACCTTGTGGATTCCTGAGATTTAGGATTGTCTAAAATGGGCATACAGATTGCCTCCCGTAGCTTTGCATCAGGGCCCTACATTTATTGAATCAGAGAACTACCTTGTATGTCTTGAAAGCTATACCTCTGCCATTTTAAATAGTGAAATGCAATTAAGTGGTCAAATGGCTTTAACCATTTGCCTACAGTTGGTTTATCACTGTTAGTCAGCAACTAGAAGCAGTCTGCACAATATACTTCCTTTTTAAATGTATTGTTCTGCACATTTTCATCTCAAGCTCTTGTTAGTTACACTCAGAAGTATAATTGTGACACATAAATTAAGATGTATGTAATTCCTAACTCTGGAAGATGTCTGTCGTCTCTATGGCCTAAACATATGGCTGTTTAGGGAATAAGATTTTTGCCAGTTGTTGGTCCTTGGAGAGGAATATGGGAACAGAAGGAGAAATACTGTAGGAAACAACATGACTATCATATTTAAAAGTAGAATTAATGCACCAAGTAACAGAAAACTAGGATGTGTGAGTTCATCTCTAAAAAAGAAAACTACAAGAAGGTAAGAGGAAAACTTTGAGAATAACAAATTATTAAGGAACTATTAATTCGACCATGGACAGAGAAGACTCAAGCAAAGCAGTGACTGGATTTAGGAAAGCTGAAAGTCTTATCTTCTAATAAGAGATGGAAGTTAACAGGAAGTGAGATTAGAAATCAAGTGACAGTGTGTACAGAATGGGATGCAGAAGGGAGGACTGAAGTAATGGAGAGCAGACCAACACTTTCATCATAGTTATTACAGAAGCCAGCTATGTCCAAATAAGACCTAAGCGAGCAAAACTCTATACACAGGGTACTTATGGACAACTTCCTGTAGACAGAACAGTTAATAGGGGAACCAGGTCTCTGACCTATAGCAACCTGCTTGATTAGGAATAAACATGTTCATACTAATTAACTCTTTGTTCAGAGAAACACTGCCCAGCAAGTGAAGACTATAAAATAATAAATAATATCAGTGTTTCATTGCTCATGCCAATAAATTCTTGCATATTTGTGTATCTAAGATAGACTTCTCCTTACCAATGCAAATGGCTCCCCTTCTAAATAACTTTTTTGCTTTCATTTTTTTCAATATTTTAATCTTGTTAAATTCTCAACCATAAATCATTATGTTACAAATTTCACAATCCCAATCACTGCCTGTCCTAAGTATATTTTTGTTTTTGTTTGTTTTTAATCAATTTGATACAAATTGGAGTTGTCTGAGAAGAAGAGCACAGTTGAGAAAACACCTCTGTAAAATGGACCTGTAGACAAGTCTGTAGAGCGTTTTCTTGATTAATGATTGCTGTGGGAGGCCTCAGATCACTGTGGTTGGTGTCACCCCTGGGAAGGTGGTCCTGGGTTCTTTAAGAAAGCAGACTGAACAAGCCCTGAAGAGCACACAGTGTTCCTCCACAACCTCTGCTTCTATTCCTGCCTCCAGGTTCCTTCCTTGGCTTCCCTCAATCAACCATGACTCATAACACAAAATAAACCAAATAAAACCTTTCTTCCCCAAGTTGCTTTGGATCAGTGTTTTATCATAATAATATAAACCCTAACTAAGGGCACTATCCCTCAAGCCTTCAAAGTTCTACCTTACACTGTCTGCACCCAGACAAGAACTGTTGTACATACTTTGCTCTGACAACTCCTTGGTTATTATAAATTTTCAAGTCATGCTCTTCTTTATTCCCTGAAATCTAATTAGCAGTTTTGGTTTATTTGGAGATTAGATGTCAAAGTTCTGTGGAATCCCAAGCTTGAAACAGCTGAACATCCAGGTTGATATCCAAACTCTAACAGCAACTTGGTTAACTCTTTTGTTGGAAAACCACAGAACAGAGCTCACGTCAGGGGAAGGGTGGACAAGTAAGGTAAGATAATTTCCTATCATTTAAACAGTCAGGATACTTTTGTGTAATTTAATGCCAGATACCATCATAATGATAAGAAGACAATGTCTGCTATGAGGTTTCATCTTCTATATAGGTCAGGGAAGCTGCAGCCACAAAATTGCCAACAATATGGTCAACTCCACAAGACCTGCACAGTGACAAGAGCATTCAACATGCCGACATAGATTGGAGAAAATTTCACAAGACCCCACCCATAGATGAAGCGTTCCAGACAATCCATGGCTTCTGAGGCAGGAAGAAATCAGTCTGCTCTGGAGATGAGAGTCTAATAGGCTATCCCAAACCCAAGTGCTCAGCCCTCAGTGCATACAAACAACTCTAAATGGGTGTGTGTGTGTGTGTGTGTGTGTGTGTAACTAGAGGGGTGGGAAGGACATGTAAATGATATCTATGTAATACTCATGTATGAAATTCTCAAAAAATTAAAAATTAATTTTTAAAAAAAGCACTTGCATGTAATGTTCAATAAATATTTGCTGAAAGGGTGAAATATATATTGACTATCTATATCTAAAAATTTTTCCATAGACAATGACAGTCCACAGTGAACAAGAGCAAACTTACATTCCTAGGGTTTATGGCTCTTGGGAGGAGCTCACAGAAATGCTGAGCACAGTCATGATAAATTTTGGCATGAGTTTTAGTGGAACCAAATGGTGAAATGAACTAGAAGACTATGACAGAAAGACAGAGTCAGAGAGCTGTGTTAGGTGAGACAGCTGGGGTTAGCCTATCTGAAGAAAGAATAACAAACCTGAGCCATGTAAACCAACTGTAGACGACAACCATTACACTGAAGGGCAGGCTAGCAGGAAAACTGAGGCAGAAGGAACATAGGAAATTCTAAGATGTGTTCAGAGAACAGAAGAACTGAAACTAGACAATGGCCTGAGGCTCAGGAGGAGGGTGGAACTTATTCCAAACCCCATAAAAAAGCTGCAGAGTCTCCAGATGGAGGAATGACATAGTTCAATTTCTGATTTTGAAGATCACTGATTGCTCAAGCACTGTGCATAAATAGAGACATGCTAATAATAGGTGCTGCCATGGGTCCATAGGAATGTGGAAAAATGCACCCCTAAATGCAGACTGCAAAACTCCCAGACCTCAGTACAACAATCATAGAAATGTAAATGCCTGCTTTGGTTGTATGAGTTTATTAATGTTTTATCAGTGCTCTAAGTATGAATATTTCAATTGCCTTTAACCTTTTATTTCCTATCCTCTGAGTTTTCATAATTTTGTAGAATACAAAAAGTTTCAGGAATATATCTACATAGTTTTAAAATAAAACATATATAATTACTTACTTTTCCTAATAATTTTAGTGCTCTAGAAAGTGATTCATAGCCTAACGAGTGCCTACTTGCTAGTGACTTGTTTGTACTTAAGGACCTCCTCACTTATAGTAACAAAGTGCAAGTAACTCTAAGAAAACATTCTGAGTGCAGGCAGTAGCACATTCTGTAAGTACAAGATCAGATGAAGAAACATAAAATAACCTCTGCCAGGAATGACTTATTTGATGACACAATATATCCAAAGTGAATGACCATACTCAGATCTGTAGACAAGAGCTGATCTTTCGTGTGTGTGTGTGTGTGTGTGTGTGTTTTCACGACTATAACTCATGATAGCCCTTTTGTCCAAAACAGAAAAATAATTTTTTTTAGTAAAGGAAAAGTAACATAAAATGCTTGAAATTGGAGGCACACATGCACAATTTGTATGTAGATATTTCTGAAAAATTGCAACACTTGTGTTGGTTAGGATACTCTTGGAGAGGTGAGGTGAAAATGCCATGCATCTTAACTCTCACAGGCAGCTGCGATGGTGTGCAACTGAGTGAAAGACAGACACAGGGAGAGGACACATCAGTCTGATGATGGAAACACAAAAATGATGTTGGAATCACTGGTTAGCAGCAGCTTTGGAAGCTGTTCTTCTGTAGCATCACTGAAAATGTGTTCTAAATTGTCTTGAAGTTAAATGCTGGAAAAAAAAAAGCCCAGTGATAGGCTGGGCAAAGGGCAGTCTCTCCTGTTGATATGGAAGAGCACGACAGGACAGCTGCAGTCTCTCCTGTTGTTACGGAAGGGAATTCTACAGAACAGCACGAGAAAAAATGATTATGAGAAACTCATGACAGGCATACATACCGTTAAAAAATTCTTAGTATTATATTACAATAGAACATGTAAAGTTAAATTTTAAAAATAAGGAATGATTTAAAGTACATTTGACAGACAATTTTGCTCAATAGAAAAAAAAAAAAAAAAAAACCAAGATTCAAATAGCAAACTTAATAACTCCCTCTGAGAAAAGGTAATGCAAATAGCAAATATCCTTTCAAAAGGCTTTCGGCTTCACTGATCTCCCATGTCTGAGAAGTTTATCAATAAGATAAAACACAGTGCACATGAAGTGTGCTCGGATTATAGACAAAAGAACAGCAAGTACCGGAAAGAATAGAGAAGACACACTGAAAAAGGAATTAGAGATATATGTATTGGTCTTTTGAAAGGTTCGAGTTGTTTACCAAGAGTACTTTTCTTCCACAAATCTGCTTTAGAGTTACATTTTACAAGGCAGGCAGTAGATGCACTAAAATAAATGTGAATTTTATTCACTGTTGGAAAAAAAAAAAACAAACAGACACTCAAAAATACTAAATCACCAGCTAGTCAAACCATGTATTGAATACGGATTTAATGAAATGTCTTCAAATGGGGTCTGGAGAAACACTCAGTTGTTAAAGAATGTGTATTGTTCTTGCAGAGGACCCAGGTTAAATTCTGAGCACCCACATCTGATGGCTCATGACTGCCAGTGCTCAAGAGAACTAATGCCCTTTTACAAAAGCACCGGTGCACCCGAAGACACACAGTTAAACACAAAAATAAATATTGGAAAAATACCTTTGGATATTAAAATAATGTCTTGCATATTTACTGTCTCTGGAAAACAGCTCTACCATGATAAATGGTAATTGTGGCTCAAGCTCTAAACACATCCATGACAACAGAAAACCCTGTATTAAGAAGGGTGTACCTGTGGTTGAATTAGGAAAAACTGGAAGAAGCTGAGGAGGAGGGCGACCCTATAGGAAGACCAGCAGTCTCGACTAACCTGGACCCCCTGGATCTCTCAGATACTGAACCACCAACCAGGCAGCATACACCAGCTGATATGAGGCCTCCAACCCATATATAGCAGAGGACTGCCAGGTTTGGACTAAGTCAGAGAAGATGCATCTAACTCTCAAGGGACTTGGTGCTCCAGGGAATGGGGAGGTCTGGTGGGGTGGGGAAATGGGGACATCCTCTTGGAGACAGGATATGGGGAGGTATGTGATATGGAACAGTTGTGGTGGACTGGAGGGGGATAAAGTCTGGACTGTAAAAGAAGATTAAAGAATAAATTTAAAAAAGAAGCCTATAATTAAATTAATAATTAAGTATGATAACTCATCTATGAATAATAATTGATATTGGTTTCATATTTAAATATTATAATAAGAATATAATAAATTTCCATGAAAACAAACACTGTTTAGCCACAAAAGTCTGCTTGTTAAATGAAACCCTCATCTGTGCTTCATATTCAGTAGCATGCTTGTGTTGAGATGGTATTTTGACTTGTTTTTCGTGGCATTAAAAGCTACAAACCAGAGAAATCCATCACAATTGTACAGCCAAACATCCTTTCCAAGAAAACAGAAGGATGCAACAAAAGATGAGAAAAAGAGAAATATCAGCTCATGTAAATGGAAAGCCCATCAGAATTACAGCTGGTTATCCTACTGTAACATCTAAAGCATTAAAGAAAGCATAACACATTAATGAAAAATTAGAAATGCCCGAATGATATTCACCAAACTATGAAACACCAAAATCATCCACCCACACTATTATACTCAGCAAAACTATCTATTAAAATGGAAGTAGAAATAATATTTCCCAAGGTATCAACAGCAATAGAAATGACAGAGAGTGCAAAAACATCCTGGAAGCTAAACAGCAGCCTACTGAGAGATAACTAGACAAAAGAAGAAATCAAGGAGGAGATTAAACACTCCTAGAATTGAGTGAAAATCAGAACTCAGCATACAAAAATCGATGTGGCACAATGAAGGTGTTCTGAACAAGACAGTTTACAGCAATAGGTGCCTACATCAGAAATGATGAGAGATTAAAAGCATAATCAGAATCAGTGCTGGAATCAATGGATCAGAAATAAAAAATTTCCAAGAATTTGTGAACTGAACACTTGGTTCTTTAAAAAGATGATTGACAAACTTTTACCCAAATTAATCAAAAGAAAGAAAGAATACTCAAACTAATAAAATTAGGAATAAAAAGGCAGAGATGACCACAGGTAACAATGAAATTCAAAACATTTTAAGAATACATTTTTAAAACTTCTGTTTGGTTAACCTGGGAAATCTTACAGAAATTAATTTCTTAGTGCCTAAAACATACCAAAATTAATCCTAGATAAATTAATAATTTAAACAGATTAAAAAACAGCAATGAGATTGAAGTTGTACTAAATGTTACCTAGCCTGAAAAAGCCCAGGACCAGATGTATTCACTGCAGAATTATACCAAAACATCCAAGAACTCACACTAATATGCTATTTAAGTTATTCAAAAAAAAAAAAAAGTTCAAAAGATTTCCAGTTATTTTTATGGAGCCAGCACTACTCTGACTCCCAATCCAGATAAAGACTCAACAGAAAAAAGAAATTACACATTGAACTCCCCAACGAATAAACATGCAAAAACAAAATGCAGACAAACCAAATTCAAGATTATATCAAAAAGACCATTCATCATGACTGAATTGTCTTCATTCTAGAGATTTGGGGATCGTTCCATATAAATAAATCAGTAAATGTTATCTATCACATAAACTGACTCAAATATATAAGTTACATAATGATATCATTAATATGTAAAAATAATAATTCTTTGACAAAAAGCCATGAACAGGCAAAGGATGGAGAAACATAACCCAACATAGTAAAACTGTGGCTACATTGCTGGAGACTAAACCCAGGGCCTCATGCACTGTATCAACCAAATTTTATTCCCAGTAGTAGAAATTCTGTTATAAAGTTTTATTATGTAGAAGGAATATAGTATTTCCTAAAACTGCAAAGACTTACACTCCCTTGGCTAAGCAGATTTCACATGCTACTCTGAAGTTTCGAAGTAGATGGTGATTTTGATGTTTAATGGATATGTTGTGCTCTAGTCATTGACCCTATATGACAAGAAGTTGTCAAATGATTCTCAGATACATACTCCAAGTTCGTTTCTTTAGTCAGTTGATGCTAAACTAACCAAGACCGCAAGAAAAACATGTCTTATCTGTCTGTAGGATGGCATTCATATTCAAATCGAAGACTTCTGGTGCTCTGGGTCTTGCCATCCTTACTTGATAAAAGAAAAAAAAATCAACTAATTGCCTTAAAACCAAGGCCGTCTACATTTCTGTAAGTAGACACAGTATTTAAGGTACTAAGTCAAGGTGTGAGGAAGTGCCAAGACCTATGTTGTGATCAGACTCTCAAACATTAGCTCTCCAGCTTTCTCACTTAAACTATCTCCTAATCCTTCCTGGGGACTCAGAAAAAAAAAAGCATAAAAATCTACTAAAACAAATAAATAAGATACCACATCATTCACTGCAGCTGGTGGAAACTGGTTTGTACAGTTTGTATTGAAGACTTTCAAACAAGGAGGTGAGCATTCCAAGCAGACGACATGAGACAGTATAGGGGATAAAAAAAAATTGATAGATTGTCAAAAAGAGAATCCAGAATTTCTCAGAAATTCTGTCTTGTCATGCTTACTTGATTTAAAAAAAAAATTAATCCTTTTGGGAGATGAATAAAAATAAATATTCCCCTTTGGGAGAAAACCACACATTACAGGAGTGTGGAAGAGAGGGAAACCACCTTTTCTCATAAGGGTGAGTAGTTACCAAATAGTAAAAGGTGAATGCTATGATATACTGATGACATTCAACCTTCTATTAGAAGTAAATGTGCCTCCACTTATTCAATCAGTGAATGTACGCCTGAGTGGTCAGCAGGTGTCTGGCCTTATAAAATTCTGACATGCAATATTAAGAGATTAAGCAGACATCTCAACTGCTTTGAGGAAAACTGTGCCTAATGAGGAGCCAGTAACAAGAAACCTAACAGGACTACAGCGAACCCCACTGCTGTGTAGCAATGGGGAAGAGTTAACAAGAAGGTCATATAGAAAAAGTTGATCCTTCAAAAGGACCACAGCTCAGGCATTGCAGCAGGTCAAACTAAGGCTCAGGCCAACAGCAGAAACACCTAGGGATGTGAGCATGGGATTTCAACATCCTCTGACTAACTGAGCATCTCTTGTAAGGATGAAAACTGAAAGCCAAAAATGTCACAACTATGTAGAAAGGTTAAGTCCAGACAGGGACATTTGTGATGGCTTGGGTGTTTTAGACACACTTAACACATTCGGAATAGGCCAGTTCTTTTTTTCCCTTTTCTTTTATGTGTGAGTGCTTTGCCTGCAATTGTATGCTCACCACATACATGTGGTACCATCAGATTCTCTTGGAGTTACAGATGATTATGAACCACCATACGGGTTCTGGGAATTGGACCCAGGGCCTGTGGAAGAGCAATCAGATTTCCCCGGAGTTACAGATGGTTATGAGCCACCATGTGGGTTCTGGGCATTGAACCCGGGACCTGTGGAAGAACAACCAGTACTCTGAAACATTGTGCTATCTTTATCTTTCTAGTTCCCAACAATATCATTTCTTGGGAGAGTGGATGAGAAATGCAATAACAAATGTGAATACTCGATAGATCGCAGCATGTGCTGGGCACTCTGCCAGGTGCTTCACATAGATCATGTCCTGTAACTCACTCCACAAGTGGCAGAAGTGTTTAAGTATCACACAGATGCAGAGACACACTGTTAAATCCAAGTGTTTCCCTGAAGCCATGCAAATGGTAAAATGGAACTAGACTGGAACCAAGGTAGTGAGGCTCCAGACATTGTGAACTCTATCTCTGTCCTCTCTGCTCTGCAGTGTTTGAAAGACCCTGCTGCTGTCATCGGGAATACTTCACACAGTGTGATTCCCATTTGCTCACTTCAATGTCAGTATAAACCACATAATAGCTTCCGGCATAAAACAAGATAATTACTGCATCTTAGATAAAGGAAAAGAAGCATGTTCTGTTGTTTGTTACTGTTCCCCAGAGGTCCTTCCAGGTTTCAATTCATCACCGTTAATGAAGTCAAATAAGCTGGATGGGGCAGCTCAGGGCTTTAACCAACCAGTCAGGAGGCAGAAGAAGGTGGGTCTCTGTAAGTTCAAGGCCAACCTGATCTACAGAACAAGTGCTACGCTAGCCAGGGATACTCAGTGAGAACCCAGTTCAAAAGCAAAAGAAAGGATGAAGAGTAAAAACTCAAATATATACAATAGCAAACAAACATTCCAAAAACTTTAAACACAGTGATTATTAATGCCTCAGGTAACTGCATGACACTAATTTATCTGTGTTAGGTTTCAACACTATGGCAAAATACTCGGGGTTGGTGGGAGTCTGAGGAATGAAATGTTTATTTTAACTCTTGATCTCACAGATTTTGGTCTACAGTAGATGGGCTTAGCTGCTCTGGGGTGTCTAGAAAGATACAGGGCCACGTAGGCAGAGGGCAGAGAACCAGGGAAAGAGTCAAAGAGATGGAAAGTAAGACTGACGGCCAAATTATACATCCCAAAGACATGCTTCAAGTCACATCAATTTGCCATCCATGAGGCCCAACCTCCTAAAAGTTCTGTTTCAGTCAAGGTTTGCCTTTAACATATGTGTGTTAAAGGTTTGGTCCCAGCCTGTGATTCTACATCTAAGCTATTTCAAATGTTCTTCCTGCTGGTTTTAGTAAGCCATCTAGTGAGTGCCTTAGGGACTCAGCCCCTTCTCTGTTAGCTTCTTGGGCTCTAAGGCACTGGGTGTGACAAATTAACATCCCATTCTTTAAAAAGGCTAAGTTTAAGGCTCCAGGCTCAGAGAATTGTCCAAGGAAAACTTACAATAATACCCATTAAAACTACAGCAGACTGCTTAAGAATAGCACAGGAAATGACTTCCGGGGCACTGACGTACTGTGCTTCTCTATTGCTGTGATAAGACATGGAGCAAAAGCAACTTGGGAAGAGAAGGGTTTCTTTGGCTTATAGGACACAATCCATCATCAAGTAAGCAAGGCTGAGGTAGGAACTCAAGACAGGAATGTGGCAGCAGGAACTGAAGCCTAGACCTTAGAGGAATGCTGCTTACTGGCTTATTCTCCAGGGCTTGTACAGAGTGCATCCTTATAGCACATACAATCTTCCATCCACGGTTTACTGCTGTATCTCCACAGCTGATGAAAACTTTGTGATCTGAACCCCCATCTTGTCCTTCCCCACACCCAAGCTAGTAGGGTACAATAATTCTGCTTGGGCTTCAAGATCCTTCCAGGCCACCAAAGACACTCAGAACTAGAGATATATATCTACAGAGGAATTACTGACTACTATTCAAACATTCCAGATATTTTTTAAATAAAATTTAAAAAAAAAACATCCTAAAGTACATATGTTTAAAAGTATCACATCTGGGACTACAGAGATGGCTCCATGGTTAAGAGCACTTGATTCACAAATGTGAGGATCTAAGGTTGGATGCCAACACCCACCTGGTCTCCTATGCACTGTAGAGAGTATGGTGGAGGCAGGAGGATTGCTGGGTTGGATGGCTAGCAACCTAGCTGCAACAGATAAAACTCCAAGTTTAGGGACTAAACTTGCCTCAAAGGAATAAGGTGGTGAGAGTAATAGATGGAAAGATGTTCACACACACACACACACACACACACACACACTCACACACATGTAGATGTGCATACGAATACACACATACACACTCAAACATACACGTATATACACACATACATACACACATATGCACATTCACACTCAAACGTACACATACATACATATACACACAAACACTCAAACACACACATACATACACACACTTTAACACGCTTTAACATATTCACTTTTCAGCATCAATGAAGTAATAACAATGAGCTAGATCATTGAGAACTCAGACTGCTATCATACCCGAGTCATAATCTTAAACTTTAATACCTTGTTTAGCAAAAATATCAGCATGTTAACCCTAACAAACCACCTTGTTCTCCCTCTGCCACCAACATTCCACTTTGAAAAGGGTTCTGGTTCTAATGCACAGAGGGAGCTGGTTTCCTTGAATGTGCTCAGTGCACTACCATGTCAAGAGGGAAATGGATGGATGTCAGCCTTTCTCCTTCCATCCTGGAGGGACCATGAGCCCTCATCAATTTTGTTTGCGTAAACTATGTTTCTGAAATAAGTGGGAGATTGTTCTATAGGAGAAAAAAAGTAGCCAGCCCAAGGTGATTAATGAAACATTTTCAATGCTCAAACATTATAGGAAGAGAGTGTCAATTAATTCAAGCTCTCAAATTGTTGATGTCATTATTTTGTATGTTTTGCTTGTTTTTTCAAAAGACAATTTTGACACCCGGTTCACAGACCCCTTTCCTCGTGACAGGTGGTAAAGGCCTTCGTCTTCTCACACTTGTCTCTTTTGTTCTCCTTTGATGGATTTCTCTTTATTCAGAAGGAAAAAAAATCAAGAAACACACCTGCCAGACAAACAATGCTCTACATATTCAAAGCCTTGCTTCCAAATTATAGTCTCAGGGTTTGATTTAAACGACTCACCAAAATGATGAAAGACCATGACCCTTTAAAAGACATCTTTAATGAAACTGAACAGAAAGGAAAGAATCAGCAGATGTGTCTCAGGAACACACAGGTAGATGCCGTGTGAATCATTAGGGGTGGGAAGCATAGTGGCTATTGCAGTTGTCAATGCCCAAATGTGTACAGTGTGTTAACAAAGCAAGACCCATGCTGAGCTCAGGGTAATGTTAGCTGAGGGTTTGGGGAAGACATCTTGGTGGATCTCTGATGCACACAGATCTTGTTCAATGAAAGCTTTGCTGTTTTATTTCTAGGAGTGTGGCTAGAGACAGCTTTTAGCTGTCAGCTCCTTCAGCTGTTGCCTCGGCTGCATGGAACCATCCAAAACAGTGACCAGTTCCCAACACATTGGAGCCAGTTATCATGTTCGGAGTCAAGGGAACACTGCAATCGGTTACAAAGCTCAGCTAACTGTTTCTGCCTGTCTGCTTCCTGACTTCCCTCTCTTCACATGTAGACAGCAGAGGCGCCCCCTAAGCAATACTTCAATCTGGCCTCCTTCTCAGTCCCTCACCGCCAACTTGGCCTGCAGGCGCTATCTTGGTGATGTAAGACTCAGAGTACCATGGAGGCATTTTTAATCAGTTGACTTACATTTTGCAATTTATATAATTTTATGTTATCAGAAAGTAGGTTTGGGGAAAACTTAAGCATCTATGCTTCTGGCCAGAGTGAAACACGATAATAATCCACTGGGTTGAAAGATCCTGGTGTAATAGTAGCATGTGGTTGGCCTTCGCCTAAGTGATGTGGCAGTTTCATCGAATCAAAATCAGGACACAATGAGATCTAGTTTGTTCTTTATAATTTAACTCTGTCACAGAACAAAATTCAAAATCAATTACAAGGATATAAAAATGTGGAGCATCCAATAAAACAAAATTTACAATGATTATCATCTAATCAAATTAGAGCTAACAAAAAGATATCAAAATTGTTACAGTTCTGTCCCAGACGGTGGAACTGAACGGATGGGTAAGCAAGAACTACAAGAACTACATACAAGAACTCAGAAAAGATGAAGCTGAATTCCTGGGGATAGAAAATACATATGTGAGAAGCAATATATACCAGATGGGATTCGTAGAACATGGATGCTTAAGAAAATTACCTAAATACAGAGTAATAAAATGTATGCCAATCAAGGAGTGAGAGAGATCACTCTGCACTCAGGGCACACAGTGACTTAGAGGGGACTCAAGTCCATCACTGACATCAGGATCATAACTGCCTGCAGCTCCAGCTCCAGGAGGTCCAATGCCTCTGGCCTCTATGGGTACCAGTACACATACACACACACACACACACACACACACACACACACACACACACACACTCATAGACACACACACACACCCTACATAATTAAAATTAAGTACATTTAAAAGAAATTACACAAATCAATATAGAAAAACATAATTTTAAAATTAAAAAAAAACAGTAGCAAATAAGGGGACACATCCAATGATCCAGATGCATGCTTAAGTGAAGCCTCTGAAAGGGAGAGAAAAAGGGCTAGAAATAGTTTTTAAAAGAAGTGTTTTTGTCTCATTTGGATAGGATGGTTTTTGGGCAGTGGGGTTCAGCTACTCTATGACAATTTCATAGATGTGTATAATGCACTCTGAATACCTTTTCCCTATCCTCTTGTGTCCCTCCCTAGCAGGAATTTTTTTAATTTAATATTTAATTTTAGTTTATGTGTTCGAGTGTCTTGTCTGCATGTATATCTGTATGCCACACACATGGAGTACTTCCAGAGTCCAGATGAGGGCATTGGATCTGAAGGTACAATCCATCACGGTGGGAGGCATGGCAGAGATCACAGAGAAGGGACATACAGCTGTGACTTCTCACATCTCAAAGAATCAATAAGCAGAGAGCTAGCAGTCACTGGCTCTCTCCTTTTAATGTAATCTGGAATCCCAGCCCCTAGAATAATACTAACTACTCTCTCAGAATGGGTCTTACTTCCTCAACTAACTCTGCCTGGAAACTTTCTCACAAACATACCCAGAAGTGTTTCAACCAGGTGGCTCCACATTCAGTCAAGCTAACTGTGAGGAGCAAGCACTGAGGTGAACACTGTCACAACCACAGCTCTCAAATGTTGTTAATTCTCAAATTCTGCCAATCAGGCAGCCATTTTCTCAGGAAATTTTACTACACACCAACTGTATTTGAGTCTGAAAAGTGGTATTTTTTATTAGTTAGGTCTAAAGGACGACTTTTTAGACACTCATTTTACCTGACACAGAATTTCTGCAACCAGAAAATAAAATTCACCTTCCTGTGTTTTGATGTTTGTGTTTTCTTTTGCAACTCTGTCAATGGGGTATGTCAGTAGAAACACCAGGATGATAAAAAATTGAATAAAATCCAGGCTGTTTCTAGAGGAAACCCATCAATTATTAAATCCTGCTTCTTCATTATTACTGTCAGGTACGTGGTAGTGTGTGTGTGTGTGTGTGTGTGTGTGTGTGTGTGTGTGTGTGTTTGTATAATGATTATATATTATGATTATATATATATATGATTGTATGCATATATAGTAAACATATATAGTACTTATACTAGTAGAATATAGGTGTATGAATATATAGTAGAGACATATTGTAAAATAAAGTGTGTATGTATATTATTTCATGACAGATTTTATATTATTATGTCAACAAAAGTAAATATAGCTCAGTGGTTAGGTGCTTGCCTCACCTAGTGAGCTGCAGGCTTTAAGTTTAATCCCAAGCATGGCCAAAAAGGAGGGAGGAGGACATAAAAAAGAAAGAAGGATATAAATGGGAAAACTGGTAAGCTGAATTTCACCAAAACGAAGATATTTCCTAGGATTGATATGAAAATGCCAATCTACATAATCGAAAATATTTGCCAGCCAGTGTCTGACAAACATCCAATCCACAGGATATATGGAGAACTTAGAATGGACAAAAGACCAAAGGAAACCCTGCAAAAGAAGACCCTGCACTGAAAATGGAATTCATATGGCAAGAGGGGAATATAGAAATGTGTTTAACCCCAATAACATTGGTGAAATGCAAATTAATACCACACTGAAGGATCGCTAATAGAATGATTGAAATGAAAAATAATTTAAAAGACCCAAGGTTGCTGGTAAGAGGTGAAAGTCCAAGATCCCTGGACATGGCTGGTGGGACTCTACAGAGGAGAAACACTCTGAGAAACAGCTCTTTATTAAAGACATAAACAGGATGAGTCAACATTTACACACTGGGCAGGTAGCCCAGATAAATGAAGATATCCCACACACAGATGGTTACACCAACTTTATTGGTGATAGGAAAAAAAAAATACCTGGAGGTAAGCCAATGCCCTCCAGTGATTGAGTGGTTAAATATAAGCTGGTGCATCCATACTGAATATAGAATAGGCACAAACCCTTGAGACCCACAATGCCCTGAGATGACTCTCAGAGGCACTATGTAGAGGGAGGGAATCAAGCCTCAAAAAATTACATATATATGATTTTCTTCATATGATAATCACTATCAACCTATAACATAAAGAACTGATTTTTTTTCACTGTTAGGCATGGTTCCCAGGCAAAATTTAAACCAGGAAGCAAACCTTATATGAATCAAGCCTAAAACATCTGAAAATGAAAGGAGAGGAAGATTTGATGATTGGTCTCACACAAAGTAGATGGTTGGTAAGCAACAAAAATGTGGTCCTTGTGTTTCTTATTTGCATTTAATGGAGGCTGGGAAGCTCTTACGGCTAAGATGAAGGTGTCTGCTAATTTGGTGCATGACAAAGGGTAGCTTCCTATCTTGTAGAAGGCACTCCACCACCTCTGGGGAAGTGTGCTTATCTTCCTCCAAATATACCAGGAAGCTGGCTAGGATGTCATTACAGACCATTGCCAGAACCTAGATGAAACTTATAAAGTCCCTGGACAATGCGCATTTAGCCATGGAGACTCAGGATGCTAACAGGAGAGAAACTCAGGAGTAACATGCGATTATGCATTAATGTGGCTTCCATCTTGACCATGTTGCAATCCCGACTGATATGGAAACTATGGTTTGCCCACACCATGTAATGATTGCTACTGAATACTAATCTTTTGGGGATGGGTCTGAGCCCAGGGTCCCTCAAAGGCCCTGATGGAAGGACAAGGAGAATGCTGGTTTTGTGTTCTTGCCCAGGAGCAGACTTATCAAGGTCTGGTCTGAGGTTGAGGCCAGGGCTTCGAAGGAGGTAGTTTCAGCATATGGAAACCTGACCCCCACCCCCAAGAAGAGACTGTGGTTATCAGTCCCGAGGCCACTGTATGTTTGATCTGCAAGGCACCTGAGATATCCTGTGTTCCTCTGGCATTGTTTGACTAGCTCAACTCTGACTTCATCCCATCATAGTATAGCTTTCTGCTGACTCTGTCCCATTTGTCCCTGCAAACTACATATAAGATGCTGTAGCTCTTAGTAAACTTGTTTGCGTTAAACATCAGCTTGAGCAAGACTTTCTGATCCCAAACTTTCCTATCTTCTTTATTTTCTCATCTCTCTCTGCAGGTCCATGTCAATAAGCAATGGCTGCACACAGAGCAGAGGTGAGAGCCAGGATGTCCCTCTGGAAAGAAACCTGCATCTGTATTGGGTTATCTGAGGTTTGTGTGCTGTTGACTATGCAATGAGCTCCTTTGTGTGGTAGTCCACATGGTTTCAAATGGGTAAGGACTATTTTCAATCAAGACACCAAGTTGTGTGCTGCTGATGAGAACATTATAGACATGACCAACCAGCAAAGAGTCCAATCTGTAATTCTACATTGTCTTCTGGAAGACCATGTAGAGGAGTTTCATTGAGTTTGATACATATTGAACTAGAAGGAGCATGAAGGAGAATCCCTTAGTATAATCAGGTCTAGAATATTGGGACTCCCACACTCAACTCTTCCTACACCAGCACAGAGCTGAGGCCACGCAACATAAAACGCAGTCATGGTCAATGGTGGTTTAGGAAGATAGTATCCTTTTTGAATGATATTACATCTCATGGTCACAGATCACAACTATAGTTTATATTTAAAACCAACCAGTCAATGTACAAACTTGTCAATGATAATCCACATTGTGAACAGTGTAAACAGGATCTGATTCGTTCGGGTCATACTGAATACATGTAGCACATATATTAATCAAATGTCTTAATAATGACATTGTTGATAGAAACAGGGTGGATGGCTGATAGGCAGATTTGGAAAGTCCCTTTAACTGGCATTCAATATAGTGTTTGGTCTATCTGTAAAAACTCTTTCAGGAAACATTGCATCAAGCCTTAACCAACTTTCCACAAAGAAGAGTGATTACTAGCACTTTCCCATTGGTTTTATATTTATTTCAAAAGAAGCTTACTCATAATATAACAGGCCTGTACATCTCAACTCAATGAAAGAGATCCAATTACTACTGCTTTTATATCGCTTCTACTTTCTGTACAGTTAACAGTGTGGCTGCTTTCCACAAGAGAGCTATTACTTAGAACTTCCAACTTATGTGTGATAGGTGAGCCTATCACGTGGAACTTACTTAATGCACATGAACTGATTTAATGCAAAGTAGGTTCCAAGGGTTTTAAGTTCTCAGTGTCAAAGAGTTGGTGACTTTTTAAACAGGGCATTACTTTTGGTCCAATTACAAAAATAAATGGCAGATTAACGACCCTAAAAGTATCTATGTTGTTGCTGTAGACATCTCTATGGGTTGAATTATAAATTATTATTTTATCATCTGAATATTTTTTTCTTGTAGACATCTTAAAGTTTTGAACTAAGTATCAAATTTTGTGGAAAAATACCATACCTTTTGACTGTTCTGTGATGATGGAATCATTTCTTCTGAAAACACTAGGAAAAGCAACATAACTGAAAACACAGTTTCTGATTTACTAGGTCTTGAAGATGCAGCATCTTAGATGGAGGAAAACCTCATAAAGTGAAGGACCATCGACAGAAGTCCTCCATGTCTTGGTGAGACACTAGATAAACACAAATGTTACACTCTATGGACTTTTGCTTAAAATATCTATTTAAATTTGAGAGTTTTCAGTGAAGGAAAGAAGAAAAAAACTGCAAAAAAACTTGGAGGAACAGTCAGTGATTGATTTCTTAATGAGAAGAGAACAACAAATTTCTGATTCTATTCTTTTCTAGGGGCCCAGGTGTTAAAAGCTTGGTCCTCAACCAAGGGTAATATTAGTTAGGAGTAAAATCTTTAAGAGATGATACCTAATGAGGGTCCTTTAAGTAACTGGGGCCATGCCCTTAAAGGGGTCTGTGGGGAGCTGGTCTCTTCCTATTTCTCTTTGTTTCTCTTCTGGGACATGAGCTAAGCCATTGACACTGCAGCCTGATTTCTGCTACAGTACTCTGTCACAGGCCCAAACACCAGGACAATCATTGGATTGGAACCACTAAAAACGCTGGCCCAAAATAACTCTTCTTTCTGCATTCATTGGCTGCATTTGCTACACTAAGAGAAAGCGACTTACACAAACCTGCACTGAAGAACTGACTTCATTAAACTATCCCAAAATGCTCAGAAAACCTGCATTCTAGAGAATAAAGTCAAACCAGGACTGCAAAGTCCAAAAACAAGCCTCTAGTCATCCTAATTCATAAGCTACAATGACCTGCTTTCACAGAAGCTCCATTATAGAAGATGAACTGCCCCCCCTAGAGAAGAGTGACAAAGCTTCCCAGTTTTTCAGATACCTATTATCTTAGTTACTGTTTCTAATGCTGAGATGAAACACCATGACCAAAAGCAACTTGGGGAAAGAAAGGATTTGTTTCATCTTAAGGCTCACAGTCCGCCATCCAAGGACCTTAGGACAGACACTCAAGTCAGGAGCTGAGGAAGAGGCCATAGAGAAGTGCCATTTACTGACTTGTTCCTATGGATTGCTCAGTCTGGTTTCTTGTAACACCTAGGACCACCAGCCCAGGGGTGGCACCACCTACACTGAACTAGGCCTCTCACTTCTATGGGAAATCAGGAAAACACACCACAGGCTTGCCTACAAGCTGGGCTAATAGGTTCCTTCAATTGAGGTTCTCCCTTTCAAAATGACTATAGTTAGTATCAAGTTGACATAAAGCTAGCCAGCACATTGTCTGTGTACCATGTGCATGCAGTACTCACAGAGGCCAAAAGAAGTCATTAGATGCCCTGGAACCAGAATTACAGATGGCGTGAGTCTCCAGATGCATTCTGGGAACTGAACCCAAGTCCTCTACCAGAGCAGTAAGTGCACTGAATCATATCTTCAGCCTCCTATCATATTCATTTTATCTTAAAATAAAAAGAAATATTCCATGACAATATACCTACACATGACTTTGTTACAAGAGTTAGAAATATTCATTTTTAAAAGCACATAAGATTCATGAATAGTCATAAAATAAGAAGAAACTCAAGAAGGATGCAAAAAATGTGAATACCAGTAATAAAATACCCAAGAAACTAGTAGAACAGAAGGTACAACAAGAGTGTGGGGGAAATGTCATTTGGGAAAACAGAATGATAAAAATGTCCAGATAGGGACAAGCCTGACTGCATAGGGGTTGATATCAAAAGTATCCCCTCTCCAGGAAAAAGACATCGGGACGGGTATGGCCCTCATGCCTTACTGGACAACGACAGGAGTACTGGAGCCATTACAAGGTCCCCTTTAATTACTGGAGGTCAGACCTCTATCCCTGCCTTGGCAAGATTAGAATCGCCACAACCCTTCTATATTTGGAGAAGGGAGGAGATGTCAGGGGCAGCCCTGCTTATACACTGAAGGCCTAAAATCAGCCATAAGCCTAAAATCAGCAATAGGCCTGACATACATGCCTGCTAACACAAAGTCTTGGGTCTCTATGGAAAACACTGAGGTGTCTATAAACTATTGTAAACAGGCAGCTTTCGTAGAAATCTACCAGCTTGAGTAGTTATAGACCTTGTAAATAGGCAGCCTTGGGGGATAGTACCAACTTTGATAAGGACAAGTGAAGCATAGGCAGAGTCATAGTGACCTGACCCCTGAACCTTCACCCAGCTGATACCCTGTTCTGAAAGATATCTGTACTCCCCCTGAACATCTATGCTCCTATGTCATCCCCTTCCCCACATCCTGCATTTTTCTGTTTATAACCCCTGTGTTAAAAAGTAAAAATTATGATTTGATAATAAAAAAAGAAAAAAAAAAGAAATGAAAAGAAAAGAAATAACACACAGTGTCCCCCTGGCTCTGCTGACTTAGCTTCTGACAATCCATTTTCTTGTTCTCAGAAATACTTTGAATTATAAAATGTTATTGTGGTTTTTGTTAGTATGCTGGGTAAAATAATTTTTATTGATTTCATATTAAATTTCAAAGTTTGTAGTGAGTTAAAATGTCCTTCAACATAATTATAGGTCATATTTATTTTCATATTGTAAAATGCAAGTTAATCTGTTGAACATTTTTTAAAAATGGATTCCTTTTTGAGAATTTCATATATGAGTACTGTATTTACATAATTTTTCTTTCTCTTCTTCCTCCCACTCTTCCCAACCCCCAATACTTTTCAAATGTATCTTATTTAATTATTGTTCATATATGTATGTATATATGTATACATGTATAAGTATGTATGTATATACAAACACTGATAAATAAAGTGTTTGGGGAAAAAAAAGATAAAAAAAAATGTCCAGATAAAGACACAAAGACCATAACTGTTAGAAATGCATTAAAGGGAGAATTGAAGGATATTAACAACATGCCATGGAGTATAAAAATCTAGACATCTGCATTTTGTGACTTTAATGGAGAAATAAATGATGACACAAAATTATATATGAAGAAACAGCCATGAGTTTTCAAAAAACCATTGAAATGTATCAAATCACACTTTTCAGTGTTCTGTGAGTTAAGCAGGAGAAATTCATAGCGTATCATTTTATAACTAAAAGCAATAAATTGCTAGGGGCTGGGGAGAATGCTCAGCAGTGACAAACATTAGCTGTTTTTGCAAGGGCCTGGGTTCAGTTCCTGCAGCCACATGTGCATTGCTCACAGCCATCTGTCACTCCGGTTCCAGGAGCATTTGGTGCCCTTTTCTGGCCTACAGGACACTACATGCCTGTGGTGCACAAACATCCATGTAACAAGCACTCAGACATGAAAAATCTTTAAAGATAAATAAAATTGAGCTGGGCATGGTGGGCCAAGCCTTTAATCCTAGAATTTGAGAGGCAGAGGCAGGAAGAATTTTGTGAGTTTGAGGCTAGCCTGGTCTACACAGTAAATTTCTAAACAGCCAGAGGTATACATAAAGAACCTTCCTCAAACAAACAAACAAACAAACAACAGACAAACAAAGAAGCTAAATAAAATATTAACAGAGAACATTTACAACTAAATAAAAGATTAAAATAACTTAAAATAAATAATTCAAAATTCCAGCCGACTTCTCAACAGAAATGATTGAATTAAGTGTGGATTGAAATCCACAAATGTGTGGAAAGAAAATGAGTTTCCAGACCAGGACACTCTGACTAATTAAAATAACTTTCAACATGAAGGAGAAAATGTTTTAAAAAGTCAGTAATCAAAGCCAGAAAATTCACTGTCAGCATACGCTAACAGATACACAAACTAGAACTCAACCCCCGAGCAGGACCAGACAAGCACAAAGAAACGGTTGCGGAGAGGCGGGTCTGGAAGGAATGCAGGAAGGGATAGTAGCAGCTATAAAAGCAAAATAGGAAACAAAATATATTATTAGATGCTTTTCCTTTTAACTATGTGTTTATTGTGTTTATTGTGTGTGTGTGTGTGTGTGTGTGTGCATTTATATCTATGCACAACATGCATTCAGGGGCCTATGGAGGTCAGAAGAGGACAGCAGAGCCCCTGAATCTGGAGATAGAGGCACTTTTCAGTTGCCAATGTGAGTGCTGGGAACTGAACCTGGGTCTACTGAAGAGCAGCCAGCGACTTTAACCTCCAAGCTGTCTCTTCAGCTCCAATAATTGGTTTTCAAAAACCAGAACTAATCTGTGCAGCTCAGACTTCTTTCACCATACAAAATACATGTGGATGTTCAACAAAGAAAATGTATTTTTCAAAAGATAAGCATAAGATTCTTCCGATTTATCTTACCTAGAGTAATGATAAAGAGAAAACAGCTCATTAAGCAGATATGTATTCTATGTTTGATAATTGTATATTTACATTTCAAAAAATTGCCAACATTCAAAGTGTTGCTGAGGACATCAAGAAAATAAATTGAATGTACTTATTGTATAAGTAGGAATTAAATTTTTAAACTTGTAAAACAATGTTAACAACATCAATATCAGTAATATATCAACATTGGTGGTCTGTCAGATGTTGGTCCAACAGTCTTCTAAGAGTTCATACATATAAAGCTTCATTCTATCACTCTTTATGGAGAGGCCTGACACGGCTGAGGTAGCAGAAAATCTGCAGTTAGGCTTGGCAACTCTGGTTTTCTCTAAGCATCTGAATCCCAGGACCAACTAAAAAAAAAAAAAACAAAACAAAAAAAACCAAAAAACAAAAAACAAACGCCCATCTACAGATAGAAGACACACAGAGAATATACAACAGACACTCCAGTGTACAGATGTACGTGAAACCCTGAGTACAGCCACTGTCTCAGGTTCAATCGTATATTTATTTCACTGTGATCAAAATGATCCAACTAAATTCCACAAGTCCCAAGAGCACTTACTAAAGGAGGAGAATGCAATCTGTGTTATGAATAGAAGAACTCGTTTATCACTTTCAATATTTGACTCATAATCCTATCATACCCATAAGGTGGGAGGAGCTTAGCCTGCCTCAAGATCTGTATAAGAAACCAACTCACCAACTGGAAAAACTTGCTTTAAGAAAACTGAAACAAATCCTGCCTTGGATTCATATAGTTCTATGTCACCCGACAATGGATCATTTCCAACACTAGATTTGTTTAGACTTTTCTCAATGAGTGATACGTTTTCTTTACAGATGTTTATTATTTTATGAGAGACTGTTAATTTGAAATAGGTCTTTTGTATTTTGTGAATAATTATGACCATTATGCTAAAAGAGAGCAACTTTTGGCATTCAATTATACAAAGTTTTCAACTACAGGAAATGGAAAAGCCCGAAGGAAAGCATTTAAGCATTTTATCCAGTTCGTTTTTTGAGTTCTGGTTTAGTGATTCACTGCAACGTAAAGCCAAACTCAAGGCAGCTCTTACTTTTCAGGTTGAAGCTATTGATGTTTGCACACGATGGAAAGATATTTGTTGTAAGTACTGTTATAATGAAATACTTTCTCATTAAAGCACCTTTTATTCATGAAAAGAGAAAATCATTTGCCGGCTCTCTTTGTTCCAGGAACGTGCTAAAGTGCTGTGTGCTATGCAGCTCGGCTCTCCAAGCGCCCAGGCACTGCAAATCAAAACATTCAGCTGTGAGGTTAAAATGAACCAGATAGACAAATAAGCCCGCCCCTCTGCCAGCATTTCTATTTTACACAGCACATACAGAGAGGGCTAACTCTAAATGCTCCTTTTCCTTAATTTTAGAGGCCATTGGAGCCTCCCTTACAGGTGGGCACTCTGATTGCTCTGTATAAGATGCAGAAAAAAAAAATTCTGGTATAATCAGGATTCTATTCTTCACTACATTAAAAATCCCATTCACTATAGGCTTTTTATTTTTTAGTTAAATTTATTTATTTGTGTGTGTGTGTGTTTATGTGTGTTTGTTAGCACACACTACAACACGTATGCAGAAGATAACTTTTGCAGTCAGTTCCCTCTTGATACCAGGTGGGTCCTAGGGAGACCATACAGGTAATCAGGCTTGGTAGCAAATGCCTTTATTTACTGAGCCTATCTCCCCATCTCCCCAGCATTAGTGTGTGTGTGTGTGTGTGTGTGTGTGTGTGTACACAAATACATAAATATATGAAGTGCGTGTATGTTTATGCTTTCCTGTATGTATTGGGTCTTGTATATAGGTGAAATTCAACATGACCTGATGTGCTTGTCCAGGTACTGTGGCTACAGAAGAACACTGGGTGTGTGGCTTTCAGTGTGGTCATCAGGGTATCATCTCCCCTTCTTATCGGCATGAGCAATGCCTTTGCCCTAACAGGATGCTCAGAGGTGTGACAATCTGTAAGACACAGTGAGTGCTCCACTCTGAGACTAACCTGCACACACTAAGCCTCTGGGCTCACCATCCCATCGTATTTTGAGGATTCAAACTGGTAGGTGACCAACAGTTACTAAAGACAAATATATTAGAAGAATACATTTTAATATTTAATTCAAATATTAAAAGTTAATCTTTGTCTTAAAAATTTAATAGAAATACATTTAACACTCTTAACCTGTTGAGTAGATCATAAATATTGACCAGACCAACCCACTGATTCTGAAGGAAATAAATGTTGATTTGCAACTTCAAAAGCTCAATGATACACAAGAAAAAAAACAAAAACAAAAATAAAACAAAACTTATACCACCTACAATAGCTCATCATGGCCTGTCAAATTTAGGACATGAACTTTCAACTTAATTTTTGCTAAATATAATCCCGGACAGAGGCTATGCCTTCTTTTGGTTCAAGCACGCATTCCTGAGAAATGGCTGCGTCTGGGCTCTTTCATTTCTAACTTCTCCCTCATAGCCCAGAGGAGTGGAAAACTTTAGGAATCCTGGCACAGCAATGTATAAATCAAAGCACACTGGTGATCAGTTATAGGAATCCTGTGATGTGCTCCCTCCCCATAGCAACTAGGTGACTGAAAGCTAGATCCACTGAATGATGACTGGAAGATTGTGTTTTAATGTAAGAATCTGTGTGACATCCATCACACACGTATGTAAGGGAAATATTATTATAAGTTGGCTTCATTAAATACCTATGCTAAAAGTCATCTGTCACAAGCACGACACTGTGAAAACACGAAAAATGAGAGCCCTGCTCAATTACAAAAGCAAAATACCTGTAGAAACCTCTGTTGCAAATCCACATACTTCCAAATATAATCTTTATTTCTCAAAGGTGTTTATTGTCTAGTTCCAAAGCAGGACTTGACACACCCACAAGGCCTTTGCCTGTGTTTATACTTGAGCCATCAGGACCAAACTTCCAGAGTCAGTAATACGGGCTCCGGGCCTTAACAAGGGGAAAGTTATTCTAGACATCAGGAACTCTACCAGAAAATTCACAATCCTACCTTCCACCTGCCTGCCTATTCAATTATTTGTTTACTAATAGGCACTAAATATGCAAGTGGGTGGTAGTTTCAGATTAATATTACATACATTCAAAGGTGTTATCTTTTAGTGCATGGCAATAGATTTTGTACATAATCTTTCCATCTCAAATGTATGCATCCACTTAGAAACACCACATCAAAGTACTAAAGATATCTTACCAACTGTTAATCGTCTTCTAGGGTATCAAATGCCAAAGGTCATAAAGTAAGCAGTTAAAATTTCAGAAAAAAAATGAAGACAAAGCCGCTTGTCTTGACACTCTATATGACATTGAAAAATGGAATATAACTCTGGCATGTCTTACCCCGACTGGTTTTTCCATGAAGGCATCCGGTGAATAATTAAGATATACTGAGGTTTGAGTGAACACTCGTGTCAGAAGCTCTCTTCTTCTCCTTGATATTTGATGAAAACTGAGTAACCTCTAGTTTTATTCATGGAAATAAACTCTCTTTTCCACGTGTATTATACTGAAGAACAAGAATAAAAACAGGGTGCCTGGGTGAGGTCTGGGGTCCTGCTAGAGTGTGTGTGCAGCATCCCAGCCCAATGAAAACAGAAAGGGCAGCATGAGAGAGCTGAGCAGCTCCGCTCCTGTTTGGCTTTAAGGATGTTCTTCTAACTCTACCTTGGTAAAAGAAACAGAGATTTATTCCTGTGTTATAGTATTTGGAAAAACAAAGAAACAAATTGTAGGAAAAATACAATTGATTTTTAGGAAACAATTAAAAATGTAATTGTTATTTTCAGGGATTTTTTTGTTTGTTTTTGTTATTGTTCTTTGTTTATTTGGTTTTTGGTTTGTTTTCACATTTGTTCTGTTGTTGTTTGGTGTGTGTATGTTTATGTGTTTGTATGTGTGTATGTGTGTATGCATGTACGTGTATGTATGTGTATTGTATGTATATGTATTTATATGTGTGTATATGTGTATGCATATGTGTGTATGTGTGTGTATATGTGTGTATGTGTGTGCATATGTGTGTGCATGTGTGTGTGTGTGTTTCAATTGTTGTTTTGTTTTGTCACATGCTATCACTCTATAGCCTGGGCTGCTTTTGAACTCAAGATCCTTCTGCCTCATCCTCCTGAGTGTTTAGACTACAGGATTGCACAAGATTTTTTTTTTCTTCAAATCACTGATCCACCATAGACTTAAACTATGATGTCTCAGAAGTGCTTGTTTTCCAATTGGCTAAGAAGTGATCACAGTTCAAATTCAAACTGGATAGGAAGATAATGAACTCCTGGCACAGGTGCCCAGAACTATAGGCTCCTCCCTTCTTTCTCCCTACTGTCCTCTGTCTTATATACGTTTCAACTCTCCCTGTTATTGGCTCAAAGCATTATTTAGGGTAACTTCTTCAACATACTTTAAAAGGTTAAGAGCAGGTTTCGGGCAGCACTTAAGTTAATGCCTGTCATTAATTTTACTGCAGTTATGACTTCTCAAAGAGAATGCTCTGTGCTAGATACTTTTATATTTGTATCTAAATTAATTTTAAACGTATTTTAGTTTGGGGCATAAAGCTGTGCCCACATATATTCTGTTGTAGCTTAGGAAGCCATCACTCAGTGACACCGGTGTGTCATGCAGAGGCTAATGTTAGAAAGAATACTGTGTAACATTTGGCTACAATAATAAATCAAATAGTCTGACTGCCTTCCTTCCTATCCTATTTAAGATGAACTCTCAGAATCATCACAGAGCTATTCAAGAGGTTTAAATACTTCATTGAATTTACCAAATAATTCATGGAATAAGATAATTTTAAATCAATATATTTTCAATAAATGTATTGTTATTTTTTTGGTTTCTAGATGATCTTTTCTCTCCCTAGTTTAATTTCTCTGTCCCTCAGTTACTTGGTGTTGTCATAGCTGTTATGTGAAAGTTCTCCACGATCAGGTCTAAACTTGTGCTCATTTTGAAAACACAGCCATCTGTGGTTTAAAAAAATATATGTACTCTCAATTCCCTTGAAATGGTAGTGAAGTTGTGCATAGGAAAGGATGAGAAATGGAAAACTTGGGGAGACTAGAGCCAACCCTAAAGCCAATCATCCCATAACAAGATGGAAATAAATATTCAAGTGCAGTTGGGTTAAAATGAACGTTTATAGGGGATGAGACTGGACAGAGCACAGCCATGGGCTTCGCCATGTGTCCTCTCAACCTCAGATTTAGTTCAGAGTTCATCGTAAGCGCATGGCATTTGATGGATATTAAATAAGTCAGTGAGGCCAGTTTCTAATTAGGAAGTCAAGATGCACATTGTAATCCGATCTCATCACGGTCTGCCACTGATGATTTTAGAAGAAAATGTAACAGCCCGCAAGTCCCCGTTCATTCAGCTTGTTTAAAAAAAAAATGACATTTTTTAAAAAGAAAATATTCAGCCCTGTTTTGTGGTCCTGATGGCTGCGCTGTCCTTCTCTCACATCCATCTTCATATACAAAACCTCTGATTTCTCTGGTGTTTATAAGCTTTACTATTGAGTACATGTATGCTTATCTTTATCATTGCCAGGTTACAGCCATTATGTAGAAGAGGGACCTCACTTTAATCTTCAATTGATAAATAGGATGTTAATTGATTGAATCGACATATTATTCTAGAGATTAAGCATGTAGGAATAAAATCAGAGTATATCCAAAAGCATACTTCAAGATTTTATTTTAATGCAGAGAGATAACAAGCAGAGACTCTTATGGAGACTATCGCTTTTCATTGACTCCGGTTTAAAATATAGTAGGATGATGCCTGGATGATCACGAATGTTTATTATTCTGTATCATAAAAATAATGACTGTATCAAAATACAACGTGTATATAGTCTGCTTATCACCTTCAGTTTAGAAACAGCGACGTTTAAGGCTGATTACTGCAAGCAAAGTTTTAATGCCATGTACTTCATGCAAATACCAGTAGCCAGGACCATGGAGCACTGAAAAACAGCCCATCAGCCTTGCATTACATTACATTACATTACAGCCTGAAATGACACAATAGTTTATAAACCGTGTTGTGTTTCTGTCCTCCGGATGCAGGTACTGGACCAGGCAGGTTTTTAGCTCTTTGGGTAGATGTGGTTCTTCAAGTTTGAAGCATATACACTAAACAAGAATGATCTTCAAAGGTCCACTAAACAGAAAGGATAAGCAGACAGTTCCCATGGATCCAAGTCTTTATAAAGTATTCAGGTTCTACTCTGTGAAAAGCTATCTGGCCTGTGACTACTTGGTTCATTGAAATAGCCGCTTTACACATCCTTTTGATCTTGGCCGTCTAGAAATAAATGTGACACAAATATAAATAAGATTTTTTTTTAATTGAAGCTTGTAAATCTAGTCCCTCTCAAATCTCCGAGAATGACTGTAAAGAGGAAAGCTGAAATGTACTTCATTTCTTAAGATCAGAGTCTCACAAAGGCCATCCATGTTTGGCGGGTTCAGCTAAGAGATGTTTGCTTCATGTCTAGCTTAGATAATTTATGCTTTGGTTGAATGTGCATGTTCCTTCCAGATCAAGCTGATAAACTTTTCTAAGTTCACCCTTGCAAATCTTTTCCTCATAATAGATCTACTCAAAGGAATATGAGGCAACTTTGATGTATCCCTTTCACCAACCTGTTAGGTTTGGGTCTCTTTGCCTTTCTTGGCATAAGTCTCTCTCTCCTCCTCCTTCTCCCACCCATCAGTGTAAAGATTCTGATCAAAGTTCAGCCAGGGCAAACTGCTCACTACAGTCTTACTCAGAATCCATGCTGGTGCACTCTCCCTCCCTCTCTGTGCTACCGTTTATTAATCCAAGATACCCACATAGCCTTTGATGTTCATTTACCTTGCCCTGGTGGGCTGATTTGATTGATCCCTGTAAACCACCGCAACGATTCGCAGAGAGTGTAAAGACCTTCATTCACTTTAACCATGTTAAACTTAATTTTGATCCTAATTCTGAAAATCGGACGGAATCATCCCTATATCTTACTACTTTGTTTCCTTTAAGAACTTGATGTTTCCTGGTTTACTGTCCAGATGAACAGAAGTAGGCGTTACAAATATAACTTTAAATAGCAAATCGTAGCACCGTTAACATAAACGCCAACTCCTACTCCTCGGTGTCTGAGTCTTTTAAAAATCCTCTGCTAAATCTTTTATTCTTAAGGATTTTTTAAAGTACTTTGCATTGTGATAACTACGATAGAAAAGCCAGCAAGCCTATGGGTCTCGGTGGTTTATTTTATCACAGTTTTACAAATCTGTTCGAAGATTTCATTTTAAAGGCACAGTGGAAGCTTTTTCTCTCTCTCTTCCCACTCGTTTGGCTTGGTAGCTTACTCCCTCCGTAACTTGATAACATTTTATAGCAGCCAGCGGTATTTAATGATAGTGCTCCCCTGAGAACAAACCCTGTCAACAGGGACACACCACAGTGGCTGGAGAATACTGGACACAGAGACAAGGTCTTTGGTCCCTCTGCCCAGCTCTCTCCCCGCCCCCCCCCCCCATGTCTCTCTCTCTCTGTGTCTCTCTCTGGAGTCACAAAAGGCAGTTCGCAGCTGGAAACAACAAGTTGCGCCATGGATCTAAGCGATCTACTCAAGTAGCAAGCAGAGTCCCTGACTCAGCTGGAATCTCGGTTGCCAGGCGAATTAGGAACCTCCAAACCTGGTCCAACCACACGCTTAAAAGTGCTTTTGCTGCTTGACAGAAGGAAAGTGACGCAGAGGGGAATGGACCCACTGAACAGCGGTCGCTGTCCTCCCTTCGTGCCCTCAGCCTGTTGGAGAGTCCTAGGGCTCACCGTATGTGCCCAAGGACCATGTAATTTCCATTCTCTCCAAACGCACGGGAGGCTGGACACAGTACCGAGCTCCCTAGCACCTCGGACACCTTATGGGCTGATCCTTTGTTTACCATGTAAATCACACGGGGGTTCGCTCTTCGCCCTTACCCTTGCCTCACAACCCGATGCAGAGAGAGCCTGAGAGCACCCCCAAACTCCCCCTCATCCCATCTCATCCAAAGAAAGCTTCGCGAAAACCTTTCCCCGAACCTTTAAAAAAAAAAAAAAAAACAACCTAAAAAAAAGAACCTTAAAATTCTGCTGCACCCTGGTGACTCGCGTAACCCCCCAGGGATACCCGCCTCCTAGGAGGGAGCCTGCTTCCCAGTCGGCTTGGGAAACTTAATCAGTATCCCAGATGTGAGGCCAGCGTCTGGAGCGCGGAGACTGCACCCTCTCTTACCCGCAAAGTTGCAATCTGGTGGCTGAAGTGGCCGCGGTGGGCTCTGCGGACGCACGGCACCAGTGCTGTGCCTGGTGCTAACGCAGCTGGTCAGTTCCGATGGGGTTTCCGTAGTCGCTGCCGAGTTTTTTGGAGCATTCCAAGGGGGGGAAAAAACCCGCACGAAACCAGAGCCCACGCAGCTGGCACAGAACTGGGCGGAGTGAGGATGCTGGAGAGCCAGAGCAGGGGCGCGGGGGAGGGGCGGCCCAGGAGGGGGCGGGGTGCCCAGGACGACAGCCTCACCCACCCGGCACTGATGCTCTCCCCACCCACACCCCCAGAAAAGTTGCGTTCTCAAGGTGGCCAAAGAGCAGCCTGGAGGACCGCCCCTACCCATCCAGGGTCTGCCCGAATGGATGCGCATCCCACGCACCTCCCCAAGAGCGGGTATAAAGGACCCACAAGCGCCACCCGGGGAGCATCTCTCCAGGTCAGCCAGCGAGCATGGTGGCTCGCCACATGTCCGCTTGTCACTCAGCTAAGTCGGTGGTCAGGACAGATCCCGAGGTCTTGGGTGCTCGGCATACACAGATCCGGGCTTTGGTGTAGCCCAGGAGGGATGCAAAACTTCACTTGTCAACCCGACCCAACCCTGGAAAGCCCTGCTCCTACCATAGTAAGCAAACACCCATGAAGCTGATCAAGGGGTTGGGACAAATTGTCTCTCCCCCTACCCAGCCCTGGCAACTCTTGTAGCTGCTCTGGACTCCTGGCACCCCCTCTCCTGTCCTCAAGGTGTCACACTTCCCTTGCTAGTGCAGGGATGTGCTTGCCACTACTGTCAACAATCCAGACAGTGGCAATAAATAAATGATAAGCCCCAGCGTCCTATCCACTCCTACCTGGCTCCCTCTAAACTGGCACAGGAAATCAAGTTTCCCACATATTTAATCCCAAATTGTGGGCCAGCCTAGGAGCTGGAGGTCCTGGTGGCTGCAGATGGGCATGCTGGTGAGCGACAGTGTCTGCCACCCGACTCAGCATATCTAACTCTAATCTTGAGATTCCAGGTACAGTTTATCTCTTGGTCAGTCTGTGTAGTATACACACACACACACAAAAAAAATAAGATCAAAGTATAGAGGTGGAAAATTACACGTAGCTTGCCACACGCAGGAACCCTTGATTGGTCATGATCTCAAGACCAAGGAAAAAGCTTGGCAGTGCTTTTGCCAAAAGGCTTCAGAGACGCCCTCCTACAGTCTCTTCGAAGGTTTCTTTCTTTTCAGAGTACAGGCAATGGTGAGCTCCCCTCACAGCCGCTAGATTTGATTGACTTCCGCTCTGCTCCGTGTTTCTGAACATAAGATGAGTCGTGGTGGTTCTTTGTTTTGTTTTGGTTTGGTTTGGTTTTTTTTTTAAAGGGTAATTGTAGACAGAGTAAGGAGGATTTGTTGACTTTAGAGTGTACTCTTTGGAGTGAAGGGCCTGGTGTTTTGTTTTGTTGTTCTTCTCAAAATGCTGTTTGCAATTGTCAAGTTTTCTTTTTCCATAGCTAAATGCTCCTCTCATAGGTCGGCCTGACCCTTATTCTGACTATGAGGGAGCCCAGCCCACAGTCCATCCCACAAAATACCAAGGCCTTTACAGCACAGCAAACAAACCTGTACCCCTGTACCGGAAAACCAGATGAACAACAGAAGAACTCCCCTCCTTCCCGAATCCCTTTTCCAGATCTCCACAGACGTGTGTCAACGTTTTTCAAAGATAGTTTTCTTGTCTTAGCATTAAACACTGGATTTTATAAAATATGCAAAACACATCTCTCTGTAGACATGGCAATGAACTTTACAATAAATCTAAAGCTACTTTCTACTGAATAAGAAAAGAGGGAAAACACATAAACATCTATCTGTTTTACATGGTGCAACTGAAACTTTTTTTTTTTAATTTTTCAGAAAACCTGTTTTCTGAATGATCAGTAAATGTATAAAAACCAAACCTGGAGCTGACATTGATTGAAAGAATGTTTCTGCTACAATACAGGCTGCCATGAGTGTAGGTCCTTGGGACACGTTAAAGGATGCTTGGAAAGGAATGCCAACATTTGAGATCATCCACACACCCCTCTTAGGACTTTTTTTCTTCATAGCAGATACCGTTTTTTACCATGATATCAGAGACAGATTTTTTTTGTCTTCTCTAATTTGTTATTTTTTCTAGAAGAAAGGTGGATGTGAGTCCACAATAAAAACAAAATAGAAAAGAACGAGTAGGAGGAGAAGAAAGAGGAGGAGGAGGAGGAGGAGGAGGAGGAGGAGGAGGAGGAGGAGGAGGAGGAGGAGGAGGAGGAGGAGGAGGAGGAGGAAGAGAGCAAAAGTTTGAGGACTATAAAATGCACATCAGCATAGGAACTTGCTCCTACCAGACTGTGTTCCCTTGGATCACAAACCCTCCTCACCAACAGCATGTGTGATTATGGATTGCATGTGATACATGAAATGATCGGTAATTATACAAAAAAAGATAAGATCTATTTTAACAGTCTAGTGAGATGAATATTATTACCAATTGAATGACTCTTTCAGTTGCAAATAGAGTGACATTGTTTTTAAGAAACCTCTAAGTCCTTAAACTGCAAGTCAGTGGGGCCAAAGGAATCTACATAGACTCAAGTAGATTTATTTATTTGAAGTTTAGGTTTAGTGCCTGATTCAAGGAAAGAAGAACGTACTATTGTTTTGAAATTAGCAACAGAAAATGAAGCATGGAATGATAGCTTAAGGCAGTCACATCTGGTATCTATTCACAGTTAAAATAGACCATGAAATTGGGATAGCCATTGTTAGAAGAAAAGAATTCTTAACCTCTAAAGCTTCCATTTTCTCTTCAGGAGCTACAAGGTGTGCAGTTCTTTCTTTCAAAAGGGTAGAAGAAAGAGGCAAAGTTACAGGCACAGAGTTTTGGAAAATTTACTTCTGCCAAGGACCATTGTCATAATTTTCTGTATAGTGGGGCATCCATGAAGAATGCCATTACCATGCATGTATAGTCAGTCAATCTCTCTCTCTCTCTCTCTCTCTCTCTCTCTCTCTCTGACTCTGTCTGTCTTTCTGTCTCTGTCTGTCTTTCTGTCCCTCTCTCTATATATATATATGTGTATGTGTGTGTGTGTGTGTGTGTGTGTGTGTGTGTGTGTGTGCGTGCATGCACATCTGAGTATATTTTTCAGGTGCATTTCTACTAAGGGAGTCATGGGTCAACATGCAGGGATATCATACAAAGCTTGTTTGGGGAACCTTAAGGACCCGTCACCACAGAGCATGTATTTACCGTTAGGTTCCTTGTTATTTTTTATTTACTTTCATAGGTTTCTTATTGGGAGGGGTATATTTCTGTTTGGTGCATTGATTATCAAAAAAGAAGAATTATATATTAATATTTTATTCTTTGTTTATGTTGTGAATTTATACTCATTTTAAACACTTAATGAAGTTTTGTGCTATATCTTTGCTCCATAGTGATAGTGCTTAATGCATTCATGGATCAATGTTTTCCTATATATATGTATTTATTAGAATGTGGCTCTGCAGAGTCTCTATGGAAACAATTGTTTACCACCCCATCCCAGCCTTATGATTTGTCCCCTGTTGTACAAGTACCAGTCTCTACTCTACTCTGGGGATACATGATGACCTACAGTTCACCTTTATTTTCTATTCTTCACACAAACTCCTGCTTAGCTATGGTCTAGAGATTATAATATCTGCTGAGACCTAGAATGGTCGTGTGTAATAGACTACAGAAGGATCAGAGGGAGATATTTCTGAGGTTATTGGGTGTACACTAATAGAGATGGATGCACTGTTTTTAATAAGGAATCTGGACTTTTCCACTAAGGCCAGGATCACTCACCTCCACAGTCCCTGTAGAGATGCACTGGCCTGGATTAGCTTTGTTAAACTATCTTGCAATGTTGAAATCTGCAGATGCTAATTAATTAAATAAATGGTAATATTAAAGAAATCTTTCTCTGAGGTTGATTTGTGGAAATAGAAGATAAATTGTAAAAATATTATTAAGATAGATTATAATTTAGGTTGGGGCATTTTATCTGAATTAATTATGAGACTATAATTGAATTTTTAAAGAAAAACTATTATTGTTTAAAGAAAATGATTTCCCTTAGCTACTGTATACCAGTTTAAGTGATTCTGTACTCAAGTCTTTATTGACGAGGTATTAAGAATAAAAAACAAGGCTTCTTGCATGATAGCTAACTGCATAACAAACAAGTTTATATCCCTATCAATTAATTTAAATGTTTAAAAAAATTATAAGTTAATTGTTTTCAGGAGTGGAAGGTTAATTTTAGTTCATGATCTAAGAATGCACTTCATTGTTGAGGAGAGCATGGTGGCAGGATTAGCTTTCTGACGTGAGGTGGATGGTCACAGTGTGTTCGCTGTCAGAAAGCAGAGAGAGGAATTCTGGTACCCAGCTCCCTCTCTTTTCATTCTTTGATTATTTCATATGTGTATATGTTTTAGCTTCTTTTCTATTGTAATAAGCTGGTGTAATAAACAAAGTAACTAGAAGCAACTTAGAGAAAAAAGAGATTGGCTTACTCATTCTGACTAAGATCCATCGTTGAGCTGAGGGAAGACAGTGCAGTAACTCAAGGCAGGGACCTGGAGGCAGGAACTGAAGCAGAGGCCATGAAGGGGTTCTGCTTACAAGATTGCTCTCCATGGCTTCCTCAGCCTGCTTTTTTATACAACTCAGAACCACATGCCCAGAGGTTTTACACACACACACACACACACACACACACACACACACACACACACACACAATGAGTTGGGTCCTCCCATATTAATCATTCATCAGGAAAATGCACCCACACAGACTTGCCTACATGCAACTCTGACATATAAACTTTCTCCATTGGGATTGGTGCTCCCAGACAACAGCCAGGATGGTATGTAATACATAATACATACAGATCATATTCTCCCCATTACACTCTCTTATCATTCCTCTCACTCCTGCTCAATTTTATCATAACACTCACTCTGTTCCTTTATGACCTATCAACTTTCATGAAGGTTGCCTGCATGAGCATGGGTGAGAGGTTATTTACTGGAACATTAGCAGCACACCAATAGCTTCTTGATTAAAGAAAATTATCCTCTCTGTTCCAGCACCCATTGATGACTGTCAATCACTTTCCAGACTATCTGGGCAACCCCCATGCTTATAGAATATTAATGGATCTTGTGCAGATAACCACAACTACTGTGAGCTCATTATATAATAGCTGTATCAGGTCCAGAAGACAGCATTCCATAGCTTTCTAGATTGTGTGATTCTTATATGCATTCTGCCTCCTCTTATGTGATGTTCCCTGAGGCCAGGTGCTGGTGCTGGTGCTGGTGCTGGGTAATATCGATATCGTTGCTGGGAATTCAAACCCCAATGAGCCCATATAATAAAACACACAATCCAGTTATAATTATAAGCTATATGCCTAGATTGGGCAGATCTAACACTGTACTAACTTACTCCCCCCCCCCCCCGCTATAAAACCCCTGAGCTCTGCAGTCACGCAGGCAGTATGTATGTTTCTGCGAAAATAAATTACTGATAATGGGCAGGGTACTTTGTGTGTCAAACAGTACTAACAAACTGATATTTCAAGCAATAAAAATGGTAGGTAAGTAACATGTAACAGACTTTCAAGTAATGCTGAGTGGTTACTGTTTCATTTTCAATGTATTTTTAATATTTATTTTTATTATTTTTAATTGTGAGTAACTTTGTGGGTATATGCACATGAATATAGCTTCCAGAACAGGCCCTCAAGGTCCAGACTGGCATGCTGAGAATCAAAGTTGGGTCCCCCAGAAGAGCAATGTGCTTTTGTCTACTGAGCCATTTCTCTAAGCCCACTGCAAATGACTTTTAAAGTGGGTGAATGGGCAGCTGAGTGTAGCGGTAAACTCAGTCGTTCTGTAGCTAGACTGGACGGGAATTATATCCCTGCAACTGGCTGGGCTGCAGGTGTTTGGATGTAATACATAATTTTCTACTTCAGTATATTCATTTCTGATTTTAAAATATGAGGATATATCTCTAATATAGATATTATATTAGATATACCTAATATAATATCTTGTCGCGCCCCGTACTGCCCGGCTTTGTGGGCCAAAATGTTGCGGCCTGCTCAGCTCCACGCTTGAGGGCCACTGTGTCCTGGCCCAAGCTGCCGCTCCAGTCCGAGGGTCAGGGTCTAGAGAGAGAGAGAGACAGAGAGAGAGCGAGAGAGAGAGAGAGAGAGAGAGAGAGAGAGAGAGAGAGAGAGAGAGAGGAGATAAAGAGAAAGAGACACGAAGAATGGAGACAAGACAGAGATTCTGATCAAGTCTCGTCTATTGAAGGGAATTCTGAGGTATTTATACGCTTTTGCCACGTGCCTTGTAGGCGTGTGGATACCACATGCCTTGCAGGTGTTGATATGACATAAGCCTTACAGGCATGGCTAGCGTGGACAGCACGTGCATCGTGCGCCTTGCAGGCTTGGATACCACATGCGCCTTATAGGCATGTATGGCATAGATAGCACGTGGACAGCACGTGAACTGCAATGCCTTGCAGGCGTGACTACCATGCGCCTTGCAGCTGGGGGCAGTAAACAGCAAAACAAAATATGTGGGATATCAGAGTGTGCTTCAGCTGTTGTAGGCTATTGAAAACCAAATCTCTTATCAGGGTATATGGTTCCAGATGGCTGCAAAGATAATCTAGCCGCTTTCTGCTAAAAGTTGGCTCCCAATAATATCTAATATATCTAATATATATCTAATATAATATAGATGTATTATAATATAATATAGATATTATATATCTCTATATATTATATACCTATAATATATAGAGATATATAATATCTGTGTTATAGAAATGATACCCATAATTACAAATTGGTGAGTGTGACTTGCTATAGTTGCAGTCAGCCTGAGCATCATGTGTGGCTTTGTAAGCTCTCACATCAGGATGTACTTAATTTCTGGATGTTCGGAGGGTGAAGATGTTTCCTAAGAAAATATTATCACAAGATGTGGCCTATTCAAAAATATTTACGACTTATTTTGATTGAGTCTTTGCAGCATGTTAGAGCAGGCCAATAGAGCGAGGCTTTCCATTTTCCCCTATGAATTTAAGCAGAGAGATGAACAAATTCAAAGAGCTCCAAGCTGTCCAAGCAATCCAGTCCTGCACCTTATTTCTCCTAACTCTGCAGTGTGGAGCCACGAAAAGTCCTGGACAGATGGACAATGATCTCGCCTTTCTTAATTTATTTGAAACTAACACTGGGGCTTCAATATTCACACACACATTTGTCCTGAGAATAAGGAAACCCAGGTCTTATCTTTCCTGAGTTCTCGGTCCTGTAAGGATTTTTCTTCTCCTTTTCTGCAGTATCTATAAGTGTATGCTGTAGAATTAGAATACAAGGTTCAAATTTTGACTTTACTTCCTTCTACAAAAGGGCTCTTGGACTTTAACTATTCTGTGACTTGGAGGTTTCATTTTTGCAAATGGCTATGTCAACTTGCCTGGAAAATCTCAGAAAACAACAAGACACTGGCCATCATGTATACACCCAAATGCTATAGTTTGCATGTGAGCAAAGTCACTCTTTCATTGAAGAAGACAGTGAAAATTAATCTATTTACCAAGGGAGGTATGTACATCTTTTTGTATGGTTTAAGGTAAACATAGAGAGTTAACTGTTGACAGTGTCACTGAACTCCCCCTGGTATCACATATGGCTGAATGTATGGGGCAAACCTGTTTGCCATGATGGAATTCATTTGTTTATTTCTGATCCAAAAGCTAATTTCTCCTTGACAATTAAGCATGCTTTCAAAGGAAAGCATCTTCCCAGCACCTCAAGTGTGTCCCACATCCCTGGGCATTTTTATCTCAAAGAAACTTCAATTTCTCTTTTGAATTGATCAAAATGAGGCTTGATGACACCCATCTGTAATGAACATATCCAAGTTTTCCTCACCACTTCCTGATTTTAAAGCTCAAGATTTTGTAGCCCTCAGGATGGAAGAGATGTCGGTGCCTAGGAGGGCCTACTGCTCTTGCAGAGGACCTTAGTTCTCTTCCCAGCACCCACATCAGGAAGCTCACAGTTGCCTATAACCCCAGCTCCAGGGGATCCAGCACCATCTTTAGGCCTTTGCAAGCATCCACACAGGAAACTCCTCAGTCCTTGGCAAATGTGGACAGTTGAGCACCTTGGGGCTCTGTTACGAACCCCATCCTAATGCTCTTCTTTAGTTTTTTTTTTATTTCCTTTTAAAATACCTTTAATAGCAGCAGCTTGAGACTCTCTAACTATTCCTAGAATATAAAGCCTTCCAGTTGTAAAAGGACAGAGTAGCAAGTATAATTCTTAGTCTACAATACACAAGTAAGAAAAAAACATGGCAACTCCACCTACAGTATGAAATCCAACTTTCCTTCATATTAAATCAGAAAAAAAAAAAAAAAACATGCCTTCAACTAGAATATGAAACATGAAGATTTGGCAGGCAAGTTGGATCAGTGGGTAAAAGTGCTTCTTGCTCCAACTTGACAACTTGGGTTTGATCCCAGAATCCCGCGGTTAAGAAAAGAACAGAGTCATGAATGTTTCCCCTTGCCTTACACATGTGAGCCATGAACCATGTGTTCTCTCTCTCTCTCTCTCTCTCTCTCTCTCTCTCTCTCTCTCTCTCTCTCTCTCTGTGTGTGTGTGTGTGTGTGTACATACACTAAACATACAGTAATATTTTTAAGGTAAAAAATAGGTATTTTTAAAATTCCAGACATACTTAAAAGCTATCTACTTGAAATAGTTAGCTTATGCACTTCCCTAGCAGTGTGTATATAAATAATATAATGTATTTAGAAACATGGATTTTCTGCTCTCTCATTTAATGGAGTAATTTAACTTGGGTTCTTCATCTGCAATTTCCAAATCCATTCCTTACCATCATTAGAAATCGTATTGAGTCACATAACCAAGCTTTTCTTACAAAGAAATTCATTTCTGATAATATAAAGTTATCCCATAATACTCCCGCACACTTACTTTGTGAGTACATTATTAAAAATAACGACACATTCCTGTTGAGTTCATTTGCCTGTACCTTTTTACTGATTTACCTTTTGAAGGTGGTCCGTGCTGCATTCACCACTTGAGTCAGCTGAGATTATTTTAGATGGATTTGCAGTCTCTAGATACTGCCTTTACTAATTAGTCCAAACGAAGCTCTTGAAAGACTTCTGCGCCAGCTACCTGACTTCTTAGTCTAATGCTGCAATGACCGATTACCCAGACTTAATTAGTTCTCACTGATTTGGAGGGTGGGACATCCAAGATCAAGGTACTTGTTTATTTTGATCAAATCCCTCTGCTCCCAAGACGACACCTCAAATGTTGTGTCTTCCAGAGGGGTGGGCAGCCATACCCAGCTGTGGCAGAAGAGAAGACAGAGGGAGACACTATTTCACAAGCTCTTTTCCATAGCAACATCATCCATTCATAACACTCATCCATTCACAAGACTCTAACACCACCCCCACTCCCCACAAACAGTAAAAAATATACGTATGGTTTGACTGAGAGGAGCTAGTATACCTTTTACAAGTTACAATTTAAGGATAGAACTTTAAATACAAGATTCATTGTGATTCTACATATTTATCTGGGTAAAAATGCACCAGTAACAAGTTACTGGTCATAAGAAGAAGAAAATGTTGAGGAAGAGAAAGAGGGGGAAGGAGAACCGAGCAAGGAGGGGCAGAAGAGGGAAGAGGAACCAGTAGAAAATTGAGAGACTTTTGTAGAATCCTAGAATTAGCTTGCCCCAAACTCCCACCCCTAAACCTGTGAGTTATTGGAATCCCCAAAACTCCTCAGAAATGTAAATATCTCTTCTCATTTTTCCCTGCATCCATGCATTTTCATTCTCTGTAAAAGTTGTTACAGTAGGGGCAGATGGGGCAGGGGGTGGGGTGGAACTAGAGGGGGTGTTGTCATTCAAGTTGTATGTAGGAGAAGTGGCCTCAGCCACTTCTGGTCTCATCCTGCTGCCAGCCAAGATCCAAGAGTCAAGCTATCTGTGAGAGAGAAAGAGGAAAGCTTCATCCGTTTGCTTCTGCTTTGGAACACATTTGCCTTTAATGAGAAAAACAGAAACTTGGTTCTGATCAAAAGTGTGCGTGTCTGGTTTGATCTGAAGAGACTGGGGTATGCATGTCAACATACAAACAGTTTGTCTTCTCAGAAAGAGAATTTGAGCCCTTCTCAAGAAGAATTTAATCTCACAGATTCTGCCTGGGGCACTATGGCAAGGTCTGTTGCTGGAATATTCTAAATTTCAAAGGAACACAGCTTTCTACTGTGTGCTCATATCTGCAGGTAAATTGTTAAATCCTTTTTCATAGTAGCAAGATTTCATTCCTGCAATCTGTTGACACAGACAAACCCTAGTAAACCTGTGTTCTAAGCTTGCTTGCTTAGAAAACTTCAGATTTTGAAAGGTCCGGGACTCCCCAAAAAGGGGTCCACTTAAGTCACAGGATAACACGCACCCAAAGGACACACGAGAGACCGTCTTGCTGTAAAATACATGAGGTGGTTTATTATATCAGAGCTCTGGGCCAGCCCATATCCCATATCTCACATAGGGGATAGAGGGACTGACCTCGTGGCTCAGGGGCATAGCGCTTATATATGGGCGGGGTAGGGAAAAATCGAACTTTCGCGCGGGTGCACAGGATTGGTTGTTTTACCTCTTTTGAACACTAGTAGGCCGTACCATGGGGGAGGGTGTAGTTCTTCCCTTGGCCAGTCAGTTTCTGGGATGTTCTTAACAGGCCTTTGTACTGTAACTCCCCCCTCCTCTGTAACTAATTAGATGGACCCAAACCTGCTGGCAGGTGCTTTTCTGCCCAAGGTCTAAGGCGAAAAATTTATACATATTTGATAAGATGGCCTTTATAATTTTTCACTCTACAATTTCTCAACTCCAAAGCTGTAACATGATACAGTCACACATTTTTTTTAATTTAATGTGTAATTAAATGACATGGTCTTATGACATCCACAGAAAATTTTCATACTTTATTTCTTATCAATCTATCTTACATTGAAATAAAATGACACTTCAATTAAACGTGAACTTTCTTTCACGTGTTTAATGTGAGTTTGTAATGTAAAAATGTCAATTTTTTTTTGACTTTTCTTTCACCACGTATTATTTCTTGAGAACCCTTTTAGCACAATGTCTGTAGTAATAAAACACTTACTTTTAGATAAGGTAACATATATCTTGTTATGTTATGGAGGAGGACGGAAGCCCATGATTTGTTTTTAAGAATCTATAGTAGTAAAGATTTGTAAACATTTTTTAAAGGAATTCTCAGTAAAGATAGTGGTGGGCTTTGTAACTGTTCAAGGATCTAGAGCTAGGTAATAAAAGGAATCCAGGTAAAAGCTGTTTTATGGAAGGAACCTTGTAAAGTACAGCACACAGTGAAAGAAAGAAAGAAAGAAAGAAAGAAAGAAAGAAAGAAAGAAAGAAAGAAAGAAAGAAAGAACAAAAGGAAGGAAGGAAGGAAGGAAGGAAGGAAGGAAGGAAGGAAGGAAGGAAGGAGGCAGGCAGGCAAGCAGGCAAGCAAGCAAGCAGGGAAGCAAGCAGGAAGGAAGGAAGACAGGGCTAAATTTGTAACCTGGCAGACTGAAAACAGCATTGCTCAGCAGCCTGCGTTAAAGCCATGCAATGTGATCAAGACTTCATTAGTATCTAGCCCGTGTAAGACAATGGATCTCAGATTGCTAACAACTTCATACAGGCCTTGTCACTTCTACCTTGCCAAGCAAGACCCAGAATCCCTTTTCTTTGACTCTCAGGACCTCTTCCTACTGGACCTGACTGAAGCCTCCCTTCTCAGCTTTGAGCTCTTCATAGAAACTAAGCTGTGGGAGCAAGCATATCAAAGTGCACTTCACACACAGTGCACAGACATACATATAGGCAAACACTCGTGTACATAAAATAAAAACAAACCTCCGTAAAATTGAATTTGTCATTTTTATTCTAGAATTTACTTGAAAATTGGCAGTTTAGAATAAGCACTCTGTTTTTATACGTGGCTTATTATTGGAAAGCAATGGGAAGATGTCATGGAAAAGCTTATGGGGAGAGGAGAGAGAGAGAGAGAGAGAGAGAGAGAGAGAGAGAGAGCCACAGACACAGCGAGAGAGAGAGATCGCTGACTCAAATAATTTATTAAGTAGGAAAAACCTGAATCTATGTAATCCCTCATCTAGATTTTACAGAGGACAAACTGAAAAGCAGCCGGCTCACCCTGGATCATGTCAAAAACTTGTTGGCTCAGATGCCAACATTTGAAGACAAAGAAAGGGAGAATAAAAACTGGCGATTCAGAATTGGAATACACAAGGCATATGTGACAGTCTAGACTGCTTGATGACTGGGGGGAAACCAGATCACAAAATAGGTAGAAACTTTGTGATATTCAAAACCATTTTACAGGCAAGGTGGATTTTCAGGACTTTGTAAACAAGAATTTATTTTAAATTAGAATGAGAGTCATACTCTCAGCAGTCTCTCTGTGAGCTGCCTCCACCTACCTGCTCAGCCTCTGCCTTCTGCATTCCTCCAACTGACTTTTAGAATGGATTTGGGAGAACAATTGACTCCGTAGAATAAAAGACTTACAATTCCCAGCATTCCAGGAAGTTACCTGGTCCTTGGGGATGTAGCACTTACAGATTAATTTTTGGCATTACATAAGGAGGCCCAACATATCAGAAAAAGTTTGCTTAGGTTGTGACCAGCAAAAAAAAAAAAAAAAAAAAAACCAGAAAAGAAGAAAAACAGTAACAGAAAGACATAGACACAACCATGAGGACCTAATGGAGCAGCATGGGGCAGGAATTCTGGGAAAGGGAAGTATGGTACCTCATTAAAGGAAGAATTACTCCACTTATTTACCATATCTTAAGGTGAGCCCACATTAAGGGGAAATTTCTCCTTTCTTACTGTGATTGACCTGCCCACCTAGAAAGCTGTCTCTACTCAGGCCAGATTGACTTAATAGGATTTTATTCTAAGACTTTTTTTTCCCCAAGATTTATTTATTTATTTTATGTATATGTATGTTCTATCTGCATGGACAGCTACATGCCAGTAAAGGGCATTAGATCACATTATAGATGGTTGTGAGCCACCATGTGGTTGTTGGAGACTGAACTCAGGATCTCTGGAAGAGCAATCAATGCTCTAAACCACTGAGCCATCTTTCCTTTCCTTCTTCTCTGACAAAGTCTACTGAATATCTTTAATCGCAATTGCATACTCAGGCATCTTGTCTTCTTTAACTTATGAGCACAGGAGACCTACCTTCTTAAGGTAGCTTGGCTTTTTCATCCATTCTCCTTTGTACCTGATCCTCACAAACTGTTGACATTTAGTACAGAATAGAAGTCTTCTCATTAATTCAACTTTTAATTATTTAAATGTATTGTTTGAAATTTTATTGATTTTTTAAAATGCTTTCTATTAACTTCGGCACTCAAAGTGGAGATGTTTGTCATGTATCTCCGTGGAATATGCAATAATTCAAATATTAGTCTACTTTATGAGCCTAAAGTGCATGACAGCTGGGACATTTAGGAATGAAATTTTACCTGTCATGTTGATGGCACTGTTAATGGTTTAATAACTGCAATAAAGCAGCATGCAGGTGGTCACATGTTTTCTAGGCATAGCCTTTGCCTAGGCTCAGGTAGCCTATTTATCTGTTCTAACCCTTTGAAGAATAGGATATTGTTTTGCTCTGTAAGTTCATTCTCTTGAAAAGACAAATGTGTGGGTGGACAACAGACTTGGGGAAGGGTCCTAATAGATTTATCTCAAGGCTCATCATGTGTTCCAAATTCAGTTGTTTTTCATGTGTATAGCACTTCCCTTTATGCCTATTGTGAAACTTGAGGATTTGATATCCATAGGAATGAGTTTGTGGGTATGGGGTGTGGTTAAGAAAATCTGCTACCAACACCCTGAGAGTAATTATTTCTGAGTTCTTAGATGGATTGTTCCCCACCACCTCATGGTTTTTAGGTATTCCTTGTCAACCAACACTGTTTGCTGAGGGATGGTTTTGCCAGGCAATAAAGGACCCCCAAGAGCCAGAGTAGTATGTTGAAATGAGTTGGGAACTAAAACTGAAAACTCATCAAAGAGCAGTGAATGTGTACTTATCTGTTACTTGATTTTAAGACCATCTTTTGTAATGTTCAAAATTAACCTGTAAGCCCTACCTGCCCAGGAACCAGGTAACTTCCTGGAATTCTGGGAATTGTAGCTCTTGGAAAATAACAAAGCCTTATGGGAAAGTACAGTGGCTCATAGGTCTGTCCAAATAAACCCCTTCAATATGTGGCTCAAGGCTATTATCAGCTGGGAAATTCCAGGGAATGGTCTTAATCAAAGTACATTTCTTGGTCAGTTTAATACCTAATAAAGATTGCTTGTTTTTCTTTTACTTATTCACTTTACATCTCACTGTCCCCCTCCAGGACACTGCCTCCCATAATCCTTTCCCCCTACCCCCTCGCCTTCTCCTCTAAGCTAGTAGGGATCCCCTGATTATCCCCCCACCTTGGCCTGTTTTTAAAGTCTATGTTCAGAGTCAACAAACTAAAGAGATTATTGGCTTATACATTATTAAGTATGGTTAAAACTCTGTAATATCTGTAGCATAAGGTTAACTTAAAGGTTCTAAGTTAGAGAAGCCAAGAAATTATAGGGCTTCATCACCATCTTGACTAAGAGGAGCCACCTTATATCATTTTTGTTCATTAAAAACCAAGTTTATAAAAGACAAGACTTTAAACAATGGTTGTTTAGTGAGATATTAAAGCTGTACTTCCATGTGTTTATATATAAGAACACACCTTGCTGTCAGCAACCTTTTAACATAAAAGTAGCATACATGATACTGATTTTTAGAGACACTAAATTGTCTTTACTACTAAACCTTGGTTTTGCCTTCTGAAAAATTTGGCTAAACTCTATGCTTCACTTAAAAAAATACTTTATTTTGATATTACCAAAACACATAGTTAAGATATTTTAAGCTATAGTTATTTTTGTAAACTGAGTCACACAGGAAATGTGTGTTCTATAATGATGAATTAAATTTTTTGTACTAAATGAGCTTCCATTTAAAACCGTTATTTTATGCTTCAAACCTAACAGAGAGGGAATATATAGTCCTAATCTTTTAAAAGCTACCAAATTATTGAAAACTGTCACAGACAATTTAAAAATGTAGTAGTCACCTTATAAATGATCAAATTCTTTAATATGTTCAAAACTACATTTATAGTAATATTAAATACTAATATAATTAATTATAGGAATCAGTCTTATTTAGACTTCTATATATGTTTTTTCAAAGGAATACCCTAAAGCAAATAACTAAAAACAGACAAGGATTTTATAAATATGCTCAATAGATGCTAGTCCTCAAACCTGTCAGGGATTACTGGATATGGCATTTAAGATGACAGACAGAGACTCCCAGGTGCTAGTAGTAGCCCCCAAGGTCACCAAGAAGATAATGGACACATAGACAAATGACTCCACCTGGATTGTGGTGACACTAACCACTGAGTTAGATTGCCCCTGTGTTGTGTTTACTACTAAGTGTAGATAAGCAGGACAATGGAGAATTGATTGCCTCACTTTGCCTAGACAAAGTAAGGTCAGTTTCTCTCACATTCTTTCTCAAAGGGGGAGTCCTGGGGGGGGGGGGGCCCTCTCTCATCTTCAGGGCCTGATGGCCAAAGACTGATGCTGATGTTGAGGTAGCCTTTCTTCTCAGAGAGAAGGTGTGCCTCTGTATTTTGAATGGCTAGTTCTGTATCAGCAGAGAGCTAAGTGCTGGCAGGATTTGGTATTGCCAGTTCTTTTTTCCCCCTTTATTTTAATTGGATATTTTATTTATTTACAGTACTGATGTCATCCCCTTTCCCCATTTCCCCTCCCTAGAATCCACTATCCCACCCCACCTCCTCCTTTATGCTTTTATGCCATTTTGATTACATGCATGTATTAAGGTCAGTTCTAGGTTGAGGGTCTAGCAATACAATAGATGCAAATATTCAAGGAATAAGCAAGACAATAAACAAAAATAGTCAAAGAATAAGCAAGGCATTAAACCCAGTTATGTGAACACTCCCATGATCACTGTTTCTAAGGGCTTATCAGGATGACCAAAGTATCTGAGCCTACTTCCCTATCCTAGCCCAAAGCTCATTTTCATGTCTGAAGCCTACTTCCTTGTTCTAGCCTAATATTTAGATTCCTGCCTGAAATTACTTCTTTGTTCTAGCCTAATATTTAGGTTCCTGCCTGAGATTACTTCTTTGTTCTAGCCTAATGTCAGATTCCTGTCTGAAGCCTACTTTTTTGTCCTTGGCCAACGTCATATTCCTGCCAAGCAGCCCATTTCCTTGTCCTTGGCCCATGTCAGATTCTTGCCAAGCAGCCCCAAAGACTCTCTGCTTCTCCCCCTTTTTTATTTCATTAACAAGACTGAGCCTGTCTTAGGTTCTTCTGACAAGAATGCCTTCCTTACCCATCACGAAATATGCATTATTGAAAGCAATGCACTTCTGTCTTAGGTTGGTACGGTTCTGTGCAGAATTTTACCTGTCCTTGACTTGCCAGCCTGTTAATTTACTAACTCTGGGGGTCCATTTTCAGGTTCAAGCATGTACTTGGCTGCCATCATGTTGATGTTGTTGAAGAAAAGCTTTAACACAATGGGCAGGAATAAAAGTATTCCCAGGACAAAAAGGGCCAGCATGATCAAGCTATATATGCCATTTTTGAAGCTTGACCAAAATAGAAATATTGACCTCAAGTCATGGGTAACTTTATTAGCAGTATCTACTGCATCAACGTTCAGCAAAGCAGCATTCTTGGAATTCATAAGCTCCCTATGTATCATTAAAACTTTCAGAGAGGTGTTAGAATTATGTCAAATACACTGCACATGTCATTAAACTTCTTTGTAATTATAATGACTACCACTGTAAATTGTAGAACTAACACGAATCCAATGGTATTTGGCATGACACTCAAAATGTCTTCTTACCCTTAAATTCTGAACCTCCTTCCAGTAATTTGAATAGAATAAAGAACATCAATCCATTCTTCCAAATGCCTATCTAAATCCTCTGTTATATTCAACACATTAGTAACATTTTTTTGCTAAATGATTAACAAAAGTAGCTGTCTTAACTTCTTGTGTCATAGCAATTGCAGAAGCAGTGGCACTAGCAATTAATGTAATTAAAGCTGTTATACCAGCAATAATCAATCAAGCCCATTATGCTCTTGCTTCTGCTTAAAGCTTGACTGATTTCTTCCAGTACTTGCAAGCATTTTTTTAGAATACCAAGGTTCTGTGATATTCAGGGCAATAAAACAAAAGCTGGTTGATAGACCTCCATAACTGACATGCCAGATTTCAAAAGACAAACACAATTAGAAGGTGTACAATCAATGCAACTTACATTAAATACTGTAGAAGAAACAAAAGTATTTTTAACTTGACAATTAAAAGAGCCTTAATGTGCTCTTAACACAAGTTAACACATATGCTAACACCTGTTTGAAATCCAGATCCTGCCCCAGCTTTATTTCTTGCTAACATAATAACATCATGAAGAACTGCAGCTAATTTCCATATATGTCTCTGAAAAATGTCCAGAACCAGACTTTCAAATAAAGACTGTTATTTTCAATATTGGATTGATTTTTAGACCAGTCCATGATTAAGTTTGAATAACTGGTCACATTTAATAACAATATAAGAGGCATTATAACTTCTCTTTTTGATTCTCTGTTCCACAAGGTCTAATAATGTGAGGCAAAGCAGCTTGTTCCAGTGAGCTTGCTGAGTGCCTTGTCAATGGTACCTGGGAAGCTGTATTGGACATAAGTTCCCAACCTACCATTGCTTACCTATACCCCTAATGAGACAAGCTACCTTGCCTCAAGTTCTTAGACCTTGTGGTATTGCCATTTCTATGGCCTATCACCAGGTTTTCTATTTGCAAAAGCTTGTGTGTCCTTTCTTGCTTGCCCAAAAGAGGAATGGCAGGCAGCCCTCTTGCCTAAAGGCAATCCTGCTCTCACTGCTGATTGGTTAGAATAAGATCTGGCAGCCAGTAGCCAGACAGGAAGTATGGGGGTGGAACATCTAGGTAAACAGGAGGCAAGAGGGATGCAAATAGTGGAAAGGACATGGAAGAAATCAGAAGGGAGGCTGAGGCAGAAAACGGAGGTAAAGAGATAGTGATGGGGACATAGGCTAGAAAGTTGGTTAGGTTAGCAGCTAGCTGAGAGTCTGTCCCAGCTAAAGGCCAACAGCTTTATATAGAAGTCTCATGTCTTATTTAAACTGCAATTAGGTCCGTGAAAGCCCCACTAGATGCCTTTGCTCCCAGTGCCATGGAGACCACCGGAGCTTGGGACAACCATCTAGGAAATGGACTATTGATTAGTCTCTGTCATTTTCATTGATACATAGGTCATTTAAATTATAATTTATTTTTCTTAGGTCTCTGATCACACTGATGATTAAGCTAATTGTAGCTTTGTCAGCGCAACTAGCTCCATACCCCAGGGTAATCAGTTAATGTCTTAATTCATTAATCAGTTCATTAGTTACTTAAAGCTACTAAGTCTCTTATTTAAAAAGAGAAAGCAGGTTTGCCTTGCTCACAGGTTTTATATTAAAGGGTAGACAAGTTTTAGGGGTAACTTTCCACTAGAGGAACATGTTTTACAATGACTACTCTCAATAATAACTATTCATGTCTCGTGTCTCTGGAAATGATTAAATAAAACAGTTGTTCTGAGATATATAAAACCTTAAAGATATAAAACCTTAAATTAATTCTGAAGGTCTAACAATGTTTCAGATTTCTTTCCCCTTCTATGTGATTATTACTCTGCGTTTTTGAAGGTTCAGAGTTTTATACAGCACTGACAGCTTGCTACTTGGTCACAAACTAAAGATTTTGAGTTTTCTTTGGTTGTATTCTAAATATAGACATAAAGATGCTTTTCATGGAGCTGAAACACCTCTGTCCAGCCTATATACCTGGCTCTCTGGACAGAGGAAACAGTGTTCATGAGTTTCGCCAAGACTCAAAGGCATGAGTCTACTCCTGCTGCTTTACAGACACCTGTTAACTGCCTGGTCTACAATGAGCATTTTAATACAATGATAATGCTAACATATCTCATTTGTAAACTAAAAATTTATATAAGCTTCAGGGAATCAAAGAAATCATAATACTTGGATTCACCTACCACGAGTAAAATGGGTTTCAGATAAATAAAGCCTAAAACTTTCCACACCTGTCTGTTCCTGAGAATGGGATTTTTTTTCTTTTGGTCTTGGAACTCCTCCCACCACCCCCCCCCCCCCAATTACTGGAAAATTGTAACTTCTATTCCTAGTCTCTATTTGTCTTAGCAGATTTTCACTCAGCTGACAGACTTCATCCAGGGATCACCTGTAGACTGCAAACTGCAAACTGCTGAGCTCGGGACTTGCTGAAAGCTAATGTAAACCAGTCCAGCTGAAGAGATTGATCCCTGTCTTTTCAGCTGATCATCTAATCAGATGCCGCTGATAAATGTCCCATTGCCCAGCCTTTGACTAGCCTTTCAGTCTTTCTGGGCCCTAATAACAACATCCTAATGTCAGCTGGAAATAGTTACAAAAGAGTTACAAATGTCATCTATTGTTCCATGGAACAGTCTGAAATGCTTAGTTAAAAGGAAATTCCCTAGCATAAGGGACAAATGGATAGCTATAAGCCAATTGACATACCAGATTTCTCAACTGGTAGACTCATTAAATAGAATAATTCTACAGTATGATGGACACTTGACATGCTTTACGCAGAACAAAAAAGGTATTAGATGGCTTTTAAGAAATTATTATTTTTATACAAACCACTTGGGATTATAATCTTGGCTATACTCAAAAAATATTATAAAAGGAGACCTGAGATAAAAATAAATAACTGGTGTCTTTTTATTTCCACTCTTTCTAAATAGTAATTCTAATTATTATTAGACCCCAAAATAAACAAGCATCATCATAGGGTCAAAGATTTGACCTTAGCAACTCCAGGGCAGGGAATGTAATGCCCAACTTTAACCTGTAAGCACCACCTGCCCAGGAACCAGGTAACTTCCTGGAATGCTGGGAACTGAAGTTCTACAAAAATAACAACGTCTCATGGGAAAGTACTGTGGCCTCATGGGAAAGTAGGTTTATTCTTAAAAAACCCTTTCCACATGTAGCTTAGGGCTGTTATCAGGAGACAGAAAAGGAAGAGGAAAGTAAGTTTGTAAGACGTGACTGCAGTTAAATTAAAGCTTGGTTGCTATAACTGGGTGTGCAGTCAGACTTGGGAATCCTTGCTCTAGAAGATATTCAAATGAAGAGTTTGCAGGTGAAAGGAAAGAGTCACAGACCAAACCTCATTGTCACAGAATTCTTAAGGTGACCCTGATTTCTCGCCAAACCTAGAACTAGAGACAGCAAAAGAGAGATCTTAACTTTTAATACAGGACCAGTGAGCACCCACAGGCAGCTGAGTTGACAAGTCAGAGTTTCATGACTGCTTAACCCAAACCCATGTTCAGTTTAGGTCTTGAGCCAGACGACTCAGCCTACTTTATTTAACTGTGTGTCTCTCCCGGACCTACACCCTATCTGCCAAATGAATTCATTCAGGCTTATTTCTTCATCTTTGTGTTCAAGAATAATAACTATTTTCTCATTCCAGATAGTTGCTGAAATTGAGATGAATAACAAGAAAAGCCCAATCAGAGAAACCAGAGTTAAAATTATCTTCCGCTTACAAACCATCTTCCTGAATATGTCACAGTCATGGGATCCATCTACCTGTCCAATTCAGTAGAACACATTCTCCATTCTATAGATTCTCAGATAATATTTTATCTCCCTGTGTATTTTATAAGTATAGAGTGGGAGCTGAAATAAATAAACATCTGAATACACTTTATATATCTCAATAGCAACAACCTGCTTTTATATCAAAAGAGAATAGTGATTTGTAAAGAATATAATTCCAGACAAAGTAAATACAAATTAGAAGGAGATTCTTTTGTTGGATAACTGCAATGAAACCTGTCTCTGAGCTCACATGGCACTCAAAGCAACACACTGGCAGTTAATATGATCAGTATAATGTGCTGGAATCACCACAAGCTTCAGAACTAGACATGCATAGCCATCCAGGGGTCTTTAAAATCTTCCAGTTGACAGTTTAGAAGGCTAAATTAACATTGCCCTTTTTTGTTATCACTCAGAATAACAACACAGAGGCCTTCCACACTGTCTCATTCTGAGCGGCCCCTGATAGATGTATTTAAGTCATCTTCTTTCAATCATAAAAGCTAATTAACCCACAACTGAAACCACAACTGTATACAAAGTAACCAAGCAAAGGGCCTTGTGTTCAGCACAATCTGTGAGCTTCCACTCAGGTTTATTGAACAATAAAATCACAGCATTTCTTTTAAAAAAAATTTATGTAGCTCTACTGTGTTAGCGAAGATGGGAACATGCTAGAGAGTGATCATATAATAAACTCAATGTTTAAAAGAGAAAACTAAAGAGAGGTAAATGATTCATTTTAAATTAATTCTAAATTCTAAATTAATAGCAGAAACTAAGGGATTCTGGTCCTTTGTTGGGTACTGCTTTGGTTGCCATTGCTTCCTGATATCCTTGAGCTTTGAGAAGGCACAGTTTTCTCAGATCTTCAATCTGGGGCAGATGGCAGCTCCATCTATCCCAAGCAGATAACCTCCCAAATCCATGTTTCATCTCTCTTCTTGCCACAGTTTGACTGTGTGCTACAATTTCATGTTCTCAGGTGAAACTCTCATTGGTGCCCCTTGCTGATAGCAGAAGATGAACCTATAAATGGATCTCTCATATTAAGCCACTGAAAAGAACACAGGACCTTGATGGTCCTGTCCTGGATTCTCTATGGTATTCAATCCCTTATGAAGCACTGACAAACTCTGTTGGTCATTCATCATCTGCTTCATCCTCTTTATTGGGCACAGAGTAGTTCATCTCATGGCATTATTTTTTATGAGTTCTCTCTTCTCATGCACCCCAGGAACATACCCTGGAACTCGGGGAACCCTGCAGGTGCTTCTCTGCTCTGCAATGCTGGCTTTCATTTCCCCGAAGGTAACATAACCTCTATTATAGTTGTCGGCTGTTTCTCTCCTGGGGGGAAAAATGCTAGCTCCATTATGCTGTGAGATGAACTACTCTGTGCCCAACACAAATGTGCTTTACTTTACCCTTGTTGCAAAATTTAACTTTGTATGAAGTACCAAAAAGTAAGTTAAGAGTGTATTTGGGAGCGTGCCGACGCCGTGGAAAAGAATGCACGTGCCTTCTCTGCCCTACTTCCATTTATCATAGAAAAGGGGCACCAACAAAACATTTGTTCTTAAAAAAGGGAGGAGGGGCTTTCCCATACATATCGATCTAAATGCAATTTATATGCGTGTTGTGTGCATGTGTGCACATATGTATGTATGGAAAGGGAGGCTCATCTTTGTGTGCCTGTGGAGGCCAGAAGTCCAAATCGGGTATCTTTCTTAATCATTTACCATATTTTGTTTGGAGATAAAATCTCTCCCCGTGAAAGTGCAATTTGCTGTCTTGGCTAGAGCAATGTAGCTTAAGATCTACCTGCCTCTGCCCTCCCAGCCTTGGGTTTGCAGATGCATGTGGCCCACCTTTGATGCGGATCCTGGGGATCCAAACTTAGTTCCTCACACTTGCACAGAAGACACTTGACTAACTAAGCTACTCCCTAGCCATTACATTCAATTTTAAAGTAGTTTCTAATCTTATTATTTTTGAGTGATCTAATAAAAAGAGAGAAATCTGGGCTTAGCCATATCCCTGTAAGGATAAAAGAGAGAGAGAGAGAGAGAGAGAGAGAGAGAGAGAGAGAGAGAGAGAGAGAGCAGGACATGCAGCCACCCACTAGGAGGACAAATCATAGAACATTATGGGATTGTTCAAGCCTCAGATTTTTATAGAGAGCCCGGTGTGGTGTTACGAAAACATAAGGAGTCCATTAGGACAGAATATATGTTGTAGGACTGAATACTCCATGTGTCAGTAGCATTCAGTGTTGTGTGAGCACCAGTTTGTTAAATAATAAAACCCTATTCAGCTCCTGGAATGTAGCACAAGGAAGTAGCAGTTCTTCCATAGGCGGAAAGCTAGCAACATGACCTGAAAGCTGTGCTTCTCCAAAACCAAGTCCGGTTCATATAAACTCACTATGCAAACTCATTATTACCACCACTGCATAGAGATAGGAGGGGAACTGGGACAGCAAAGAATGTGACGATGGAAGATTAAAACCCACAGGGGTTGGGTAGGAGCACTTGACATGCTAGTGTTAGGGTCAGAGTCTGGATCCCCAACCCTCAGAGAAATGCCAGGTGGGTAGGACACCTTTCCTGTAACCCCAGTGCTTGGGGAGACTGAAGCAGGGGAGTTCTTAGAACATGTTGACCAATGAGACTAGTTGAATTGCTGAGCTTTGAGTTTAGACCCTGCCTCAGTTGAGGGTGACACCTGTGTACTGGCTGGCTTCTCGTCAACTTGGCAGACACAGGTAGGGTCCTGTAAAGAGGAAAATGAATTGAGAAAAGATGGCCTGCCTCAGTTGAGGGTGACACCTGTGTACTGGTTGGCTTCTCGTCAACTTGGCAGACACAGGTAGGGTCCTGTAAAGAGGAAAATGAATTGAGAAAAGTTGCCCATAAGATGGTCCTGTAGACAAGTGTGTGGAACATTTTCTTGATTAATGGTTGATGTGGGAAGGCTCGGCCCTCTGTGGGTGCTGCTACCCATGGCAGGTGGTCCTGGGTTGTAGAGGAAGCAGACTAAGCAAGCCATGGAGAGTGAGCCAGTAAGCAGCATTCCTCAGTGGCCTGTGCTTCAGTTGGTGCTTGCAGGTTCCTGCCTTGACTGCTCTTCATAATGGACTGTGACCAGGATGAATAAGGGAGATAAACCTGCCCCCTCTCTCAGATGCTTCTGTCACAGTCTTTTATCACGGCAACAGAAAACCTAACTCAGATAACCGGTCAATAACTTCTAGCCTCCAGAAGTATGTGCCTGTGTGCATGTGCGTGCGCACACACATAGAGAAACATACTGCAAAAAGATTTAACTTTTAAGTTTCTAGAAATGTATCAGCTTGTTGACCATCGGTTAAGAACATCCAGGGCAAAAGTTATATGTTTGCATCCATCAGCAAAATTTTAATGAGATATTTACCTATAGACCTGTCTGTATGCCTTTGTTAGACAATGCATTGCAAGGTTTTATTTTCAACATCACCTGTCTTCCAAGAACTTAACAAGTTACTGAAGTATGTGCCATGTAAGTAGTCCTAAGAAAATACCAAGAGTTTTTGGAAAATAAAAGTCTAGATAAGACAGAAGGGAAGGTCTTAGAATAGGTGGTGCAGATATGACTTCACACAGGAAGGAGCTTGTGACAAAGACAGAAATAAACACAAAAACTGCTTAGGCAGTGCTTTCTAGGTGGCAGATAACTCGGAGATGCAGGTTTTCTCTCACATTGCTCAATGCTCAATGATCCAGTGCGGCTGCAGAGGCCTTTGTTATAGCAACCCCACTACTTCAGATGCTCTGAGACTGAGAGCCTAGTTCTAATCTGACCCAAGCATCTTCACCAGACCACTGTCACTGCCAAAATAAGAATCTCAAAAAGACAAGGCAAAACCTCACTTTTTCTAGCAAGGTAAGGTAACATGTTAGCGTGATGAGGGAAAAAAATCAGTGACAATGTTACACTGGTGCTTTTGAAGCCGTGTGTGTGTGTGTGTGTGTGTGTGTGTGTGTGGTGTGTTTGCATGTGTGTATGGTGTGTGTGAATGTATCTGTGTGCATCTGATATTCTTTATCTGTGATATTAATTGATACATATCAGTATTTACAGTAATTATGTGATGAAGAACTTTCATTGATCTGTCATTCTTTTGGGAATGATTTACTATTAATATCATGCCCTTTAAAACGTTAATATGTTTACTTTTCACATGCAAGAGAGCTGGCTCAACAGTGAAGAGTATGTCCCAGTCTTGTAGAGCACCTAAGACCCAAGTTCTTATTCCAGTACCCATATTGGGCAGAACCACTGATCCTCTCTGTTCCAGGAGAATCGGATGCTTCTGGTCTCTATGGAGGCCTGTACTTGCATGTACATCCCCACAACAGATACACACAACTACACATAGTTGAAAATCATAAAAATAAATCTTCAGAAATTAGCATCCTAGAAAAAATAATTCTAAAATGTATGAAAACCTAGAAGACTCTAAGGTAGCTGCAACAGACCTGAGGAACAGTGTTCCTGTTTCAATAGGAATACTGTTGAAAGTGTCGCCATATCTAATTTCAAGTTATACAACAGAGTCATAGTAACAAGGCAGGGTGTATTGACCCAAAAGTACAAACACAGATCAGTATAGAAGAACAAAGGACTCTCAGGTATCTTTTGAAAAGAACCATGAAATTCAGGTAATGGACACCTGAGCAAGAGTCATGGAAGAAGACATAAAGAAGATTGTTTCTCTGGTTTTAACTCTGTCACTGATATTTTAGTTTGGGGTGGTGCAGGGCACATGCGCATGCATACGTGTGTGGGGTAGGTTATGCCATCACAGCGTAATTGAGAGGGAAAGTTCAAAATCAGGGCGTGAAGCTCCGCAGCTTCAGAATGGCCCTTCTCACTGCATAGAACTTCACTGGGATGCATAAAGTTTTGTATCTGACTAACTTCGGTATTTCTATTTGAAATTTTCTTTATAATAAATTTGTAATTTAAAAAATGAAATTAAAAAGGAGGAGAGTGCTGTGCTGGATCTCCTCTCACAGTTATGCCAGAATCTGTGATGGATCACTCTTGTCAGCTTGATAGGAACAAGCCTGCGGGTGTGAGAGGCTTTCCAGGAGTGGGCTGATTGAGGTGGGAAGGCCCACTATAAACATGGACTTCCCCATTCCATGGGCTGGGCCCTTGGACTGCATGCAATGGCACAAAGGAGATGAACCTTGGTGTGCATCTTTCCTGCTCCCAGGATGCGCTGATGTGACACAACCAGTGAGTTGCCGTGACTGTACTGCTGTGACTTCCCCATCACGATGGATGCATTTTCAAACTGTGAGCCAAACAAAACAAACCCACCCTTCCTTCCTTCCTTCCTTCCTTCCTTCCTTCCTTCCTTCCTTCCTCCCTCCCTCCCTCCCTCCCTCCCTCCTTTCCTTCCTTCCTTCCTTCCTTCCTTCCTTCCTTCCTTCCTTCCTTCCTTCCTTCCTTCTTTCCATCTTTCCTTTCTTCCTATCTGAACACAGTAAAAAAAAAAAATAATGTATGCTAACTAATGCTTTGGGAACTGTGAGAGGAGCTCCAAGGGGGGGGGGGGGAGGCAAAAGGCCTTTTACCTCAGGTGCATTTGTTCCCAGGATGGTTCTTGGATGTGATTTCCTGCCTCCTGTGACAAAAAATTGCATTCAAAAATTTACATTCAATCTATAAAACACGTTTATTCTTGTTGGATGTCCGATCTATAGAACAAATCTGGTGAATGCTGAGTGCTGTACCCTGACTGTGGGTACGGCCGTCTGCCTTTCATGCTTTCCCAGATACAATTCGTACTACATGCCCAGGCGATTGTGTTTATTGGGAAAGAGCTGCTCTGTTAGTATTTAGTATGTGCTTACTGGTGTTTATTTACATGTTTTTCTGACCATGATTTTCTGAGTTCAAACAATCTTACATTATTTTCTTTGTTAAATTCATGTATAAATCTACACTGAAACTGAAGTAAGGTGGTCTACAGCTTTAGGCTGTAGTTAGTCCCTTTCTTTCAGTCCTCAGATCCCAGGTCCAGCAAACAACATCTGCACAGATCAATGAAAGTCAACACTTTTCCTCCCTCCCTCCTTCTTTCCCTCCCTCTCTCCCTCCCTCCCTCCCTCCATCCTTCCCTCCCTCCCTCTCTTCCTCCTCTTTCCCTCCCTCCCTCCTTCCCTCCCTCCCTCCCTCCCTCCCTCCCTTCCTTCCTATCTTCCTTCTTCCCTAAACTTGCTTCAGTCAAAAATTTGGTCACAACAATACAAAAAGTAACTTATTCTTCATAATTTATAATTTACTCTGTTGTGAAATGTTTCCCGAGGCAGCTTGCACAGTCTTCTTTGATATTATGAGTTTCTAAAAGAAAGACTGGTTCCACAGTTAAGTGAGCCTATTGTATTATACCAGGGTTTCATGTGTTCGCTAATTCATAGATGTGTGTGGTTAACCTTCAGAGACCACCAATCTACTGAGTCACATGAATATGTATACATATACATGCACATATAGAGATAGATAGATAGATATGAGTGTATATGTGTGTGTATATATATATATATATATATATATATATATATATATATATCAGTTTTGATTGTCACTCTTTTATATGCTGTTTACATTTACATGTCCATTTTTTAAGTTGTAACTAAGCCAGCCTGTGTTTTGAAATTTGCCCCTGATCTCTGCCATGGGAAAGCCACTAGAAGTGTTAAATGGGGAACACTTTATCTGCTATGTTTACTGCCTGTTTACACCTTTAAGAAAATATACTAACCTCACAAGGAATGCTATGTTTTACCATGATCATAAAGTGTGAAGCATAAATTCTAGAAACTCTTCAGTTTTATCAAGTTGAACCGACCTAAGACTACCTCTGTGTTTTAGGAAGAACACATTTTCTTTTTAATGTGTGTAGGCTTAAGCTCGGAAAGAAACTTTAAATCAACCTTGATTGTAAGGCCCCTGTTCCTGTTCTTCAAGGTTGTTCCATATATCAGTCCTGAAATCTCATCCCTGTCCTACAATCAAATGATTTATCTGGAGGGGAAATGGCTTGCAAAGCTGGAAGGCAGATTAAAGCAGAGGAACCACTGAAGGCTGGAGAGCCCACTGGGTGGCAACTGGTAACAGAGTGCAAATAGGCTTCACTCAGACTCTAGGAGGTGCTGTGTAGGTGTGTTCTGGAATAACCTGGCTATGCAAATGTGAGGAGGCTGGGTGGTAGCTTAACCACAAGCCTTGCTGAGGAAAGGGCATGGAGAGCCCAAGAGCCATCTTTTTTTAATCAGTTTGAAAAAGACAGAAATTATTGTTATTTCCACATGAATAATTTTCTCATCAAATTAGGTGATGAAGCTGGTTCATTATTAGGTCTAAAAGACATATTTTCCCATTAAAATCATCTTCTGGATGAAATTAACATGGAATATGAAAGAGTCATGGTAGAATAGAATTAAGAGAGCAATGAGATCTTCATACGTTTTCTTCAAAACTTCAAAACTTGAAAACTTTCATCAAGTTTGTACATAATTAAAATACAGTGTATTGGGGATGAGAGATGTGCAGAGTCAATATTACCATTGTACAACAGAATTTACTTCCAAGCACTCTCAGCAGGTGGCTTACAGTTGCTGGACTCCCTGGGGACCAGCATTCACATGCCCTACCTACAAGCATATAAAACAATCAAAATAAATCTTAAAAAAATAAGTTATAATGTATGAAATGTGGACTTAAGCTGACTCTGGAGAATGGAGGGTTCCAATGTATAGCGTTTTGAAAATTCTGACTGTTGCTAGTCTTTTAAATTACCGTATTTAAATCACCTCTTTTCAAGTTCATGCACTAAATGCCTACATTTAAAAAAACATGGAGTGTTCTTATTCTAGAAATTCAGCAGCACCTCAGAAAGCTCTAGAACAAAACCCAACAAATGATACTGAAAAAGAGTAAACAGCAAGAAATAATCAAGCTCAGGCCTGAAATAAATCAACTAGAAACAAACAACAGCAACAAAATAAGAAGAATCAATGAAATGAAGAATTGGTTCTTTGAGAAAAATCAGTAACATCAACAAACTCTTATCCAAATTAACTAAAAGACAGAAAGAGAATATCCATATTAACAAAATTAGAAGTGAAAAGTAGCACGAAACAACCAACCCCTGAACCCCTAAACAACCCAAGTTGTTGCCAAGACCATAGGTTGTTCTCCACAACCTGACACCAACACCCACACAACTCATTGAACATGGAGAAGTGCAGCTGGTGCCTACACGGAGCCTTTACCTTATGTGATACAGTCATTGGTCCACTACCAAAAAAAAAGAAACAAATGCCAGGCCAGCCATAAACCCTTGAATCAACACTGGTGCCCTCACTGCAAGATGTGTTGGTGCAAAGCTTGTAGGAGTAACTATCTGATTTGACTTAAGGCCCACGCCATGAGATGGAACCCATTCCCAACACTGTTTGTGTGACAGGAACCTGAAACTAGATAGCTCAAGGATCTAGGGCAAAACCAAACATTGCTCTTCTAAGACAAACAAAACAAAGAAATGTAACAATAAAGTGATTTCTAATGACATCATGCTATACTCATAGTCAGTGTGTTGCTCAACCATCATCAGAGACGCTTCCTCCTGCAGAAGATGGGAACTGATGCAGAGACCCACCGCCAGACATTGTGAAGACAGTGAGACCTTGGAACACAACTCTAAATAGGATTTCTCCATCAAATCCTTCCCCTCTGGCTTGGAGAACCCTGATGAAGAGTAGGAAGAAAGAGTGTAAGAGTCAGAGGGGATGAAGGACGCCAAGAAAAAAGGTCCACTAAACGTGATCAAAACTCATGTGAATGCACAGAGATAAAGGAAGCTTGCACAGGGCTTGCATAGATCTGCACCAGTTCCTCTGCATATGACTTCCAGGTTAGTGTTTTCATAGGACTCCTAAGTGTGCAAACGAGTGGATCTCTGATTCTTAAGCATTCTCGTGGGCCCTTTTCCTTCCGTTTCTGTGGGTTTGTTTTGTTTCGTCCAATTCTGATATGTTAGTTTCTGCTTCATCTTCTTATATTTTATTTTATTATATTCTCCTTTATTCCTATCTCTTAGAAGCCTATTTGTTTTCTAATATCTTTTAAAATTCTCTAGACTGCCACTTTGTCTGAACCATAGTGTCCTTTGCTGTGCAGAATCTTGTCAGTTTCATGAGGCACCACTAATTACTAATCTTAGTGGCTGTGCTGATGCTGCTTTGTTGAGAGTCTTTTCCTGTGCCAATAAGCACAAGGCTATTCCCCACTTTCTCTTCTATAAGGTTCAGGGTATCTGGCTTTGTGTTGAGCTCTTTCATCCACTTGGAGTAAGTCTTGTGCAAGCTGATAAGATCTATTTGGATTCTTCTATATGGAGACATACAGTTTGAACAGCATCATCAGTTGAGGATGCTGTATTTTTCCCAGTATGTATTTCTGGCTTCTTTATTAAAAAATAGGGTTTCTATTTGTATGTGAATTTACGTCTGGACCTTCAGTTCAATTCCATTGATCAATGTGTCTGTTTTTGTGCCAATACCATGCCATTTTTATCACTATAGCTCTATACTACAACTTGAAATGGGGGATAGTGATACCTCTAGCAGTGCATTTATTATTGAGGATTGTTTTACCCATACCTGGATTTTTTGTTTACATATGAAGCGGAAAACTGTATTTCAAGATCTGTGAGGAATTATTTTGAGATTTTGATGAGAATTGCATTGGATCTTTATATTCCATTTGATATGTGGTCATTTTTATATTAATCCTACCAATCCATGAATATGGGAAATCTTTGATCTTTTGATATCTTTTTAAATTTCTTTCTTCAACGTCTTAAAGCTTTTATCATACAAGTCTTTCACTTGCTGGTTAGAGTTACCCCAAGATATTGAGTCTATTGTGAAAGGTGTTATTTCCATGATTTCTTTATTTCATTTGTCATGTGTATATAGAAAAACTACTGATTTTTGTGAGTTAATTTTGTATCCAGTTACTTAACTGAAGGATTTGTATTTTTGTCAGCTACTGAAGGTTTTCTAGAACTTTTAGGGTCATTTACATATACTATGATATCATCTGCAAGTAAAGATATATTGAGTTCTTCATTTCTAATTTGTATCCCCTTGATCTCCTTCAGTTGTCTTATTGTCCAATTAAAATGTTAAGCACTATATTGAATAGGTATGGAGAGAGGGGACAACAGTGTCTTGCTCCTGATTTTAGTGAATTGCTTTGAGATTCTCTCCATTTAAATTGATGTTTGCTAATGGCTGCAAATTGCTGCTATTATGCTGACCATATGCCCCTGGTATTCCTAATCTCTTCAGGACTTTTTATCATAAGGAGCTGGATTTTGTCAAAGGCCTTTTCTGCATCTAATAAGATGAGCATTTGTGTTTTTATTTTTCAGTTTGTTTATATGATGAATTAAACCTCTCAATATATGTATGTTGAAGCATTCCTGCATCTCTGGGATGTGACATACTTCATCATGGTGGGTAATCTTTCTTGATCAATCCTTGAATTTGGTTTCTAAGTATTGTATTGAGAAATTTTTTATCTTCATTCATAAGAGAAATTAGTCTGTATTTTTCTTTGTTGAATCTTTATGTGGTTTGGGTGTCAAGGTAACTATAGCCTCATAAAACAAACTGGGACAGTATTCCTTTTGTTTTTATTTAATGGAATAATTTCAGAAGTACTGGCATTAACTCTTTGAAAGTCTGGTAGAAATCTGTGCTAAAACCATCTGGCCCTGGGCTCTTCCCCTTGCCCCCTTGGGAGACTTTTAAGTGCTACTACTATTCCACCATAGGTTATAGGTATGTTTAAATTGCTTATCTGATTTTGATTTAACTTAATAAGTGGTATATATCAGGAAAAGTATCCTCTTTTAGATTTTTCAATTTGGTGGACTATGGGTTTTTTAAGTGACTCCACTGGTGAGGGAGGCAGGTCTCAGCAGGTAGTCTGCTTCAGAGGTGGGAAAGAGACAGAGACAGGAATGGATTTGGGGGAGGGGACGGGAGGGGATGGATAGGTGAGATCTTCAGTTAGCCTGTCTGCTTCCCTGACTGGAGTAGCCTGTGGGTTCCCAGGGAGTGCCTGTTAGAGTTGGGGTCTGGGAAAAATCAGTGAGTGGGGGAAGGAAGTTTGGAGGGAAGATATGTGTGATCAGACAGACAGTAAGACCAGGAGATGAAGAGAAAGAGTGAGAGTGATCTGTGATGGTGGCGACCTTTTAAAGGGTTGTCAACTAGTAATAACAAGGCTTCCCTTGATGAGTCCCTGAGGGCAGCCTGGACAGCTCTAGATTTCTAACAGTTAGCCTACCTGGTCCCCTGGATTGGCCCTAGGATTCCCAGGATGCAACAAACCACACTTAAGTGTAGATTGCATGCCCAGCAGTAGACAACAGAAAACTAACACGATGGCATCTTTGGATGTCATATCAGGCTTTTTTATTAATTAGTTTGGAAAATTCTATCTCATTTTATTTATTTTTATTTGTTTATTATTATCCTCTCTCTTTTCATCCTATAAGTCTTTGCATATGTATTTATGGCTTTCACTTTAGTTTTTGTTTTGTTTTGTTAAATGGGATTCCTGAGTATGCAAACTAGTGGGTCTCTCCATCTATATCTGTTCCTCATGCCTCTTCTTGGGCTCTTTTCCTTCTGTTTGTTTGTTTTGTCCTGTTCCAATGTGTTAGTTTTTGGGTTGTCTTATTTTATCATTACCCCTTAAGCTTGTTTGTTTTCTAGTGAGAGACAGAATGGGGGTGGCTCCCAATTTGAGGGAAAGGGAGGGGTACTGAGAGGTGTAGAGGGAGGAGAAACCATAATCAGGATGTGAGAAAATACTCCCTTTTCAATAAAAGGAAAAGCATTCTTATTTCTGAGAAAAACATAATACATCTAAGAAGCAGTAGAACAGTATTCTGCTTTAGCAACAGAGCTGTAGTTACAGCAGGGATGGATGCCAGTCCCCAGCCTGGTCTAAGTCCCAGCTCTGTCACCTCCCCAGTGAGCTCATTCAAGCTACTGAACTGGCCCTGTGTACAACCTTCCTCACAAAGACATCAAAATCAGGATCAGACCATTGTCATGAATTGTTGACTAAATGGCTCTTTTTTTTTTTTTTTTTTTTTTTTTTTTTTTTTTGTTACTATGAATTGTTCATTGGAAACAGTAGATGGCTCATCAGTTAAGGCACTTGTTTGTAAGCCTGGCTACCTGAACCCAAATCAAAAGCCTGATGAGGCCTCATCCGTAGTGGGGAGAAAAATGGGGAAGAAAGGATTACTTGGCTTATGCTTTCACACCATAGTTCATTATTGAAGGAAGTCAGGCTAGGAATTCAAGCAGGGCAGGAACCTGGAGGCACAGGCTGATGCAGAGGACATGGAAATGTGCTGCTTACTGACTTGCTTCCCATGGCTTGCTCAGCCTCCTTCTCTATAGAACTCAGAGCCACCAGCCCAGGAATAGCACCGACCATGCCCATAATGATGGACTCTCCCCCGTTAATACTAATTAATAAAATTCCTTACAACTGGATCTTATGGAGATATTTTCTCAATTGAGGTTCCCTCCTTATGTCAAATGGATGTAAAACTATGTAGTGGGATATCCCCCCCCCCGAAACATTTACCATAAACTAGATAACTTGGGAGGAGATAATGTGGGAGGAGTAAGGAGAGGAAGAGTAGGAGCTAGGAGGAGCAGAGATGTAGGAGCCATGGAGAGCCATGCATGTAGCAAGAGCAGCCCTGGGTAACAGCTTATATCTAAGTTAGTTAATGGGTTAATACTTCCAATTGTGTGGGCATTTTGTTAACTTGAGCATTACTAAACATAAAGCCTTTGGATAATCTTTAAGCATTAGACTCTCATTTCTACCAGGTACTGTGTGGATGGTGGGATGGTCTGGGCTCAGCCCAGCCTTGTGAAGAGTGTGGTAGATTGACAGAGCCATCTCCCACGCTGGTGTCTCTGGCTGGCCGTTTCTAGCTATGGCGTTCATGAGTGTGGCCTCTGGCCATGGAACATGGTGGCAGAGCTAAGCAGAGCCGCTGCCACTTAGATAGCCCAAGAAAACACTGTTTTAACTTTTAACTGTAACATAGACTATCCAGCACACTCCCATTTAGTCATTCAGCTAGACTTTTGTTTTAAGCCTAAAGTATCAGAGTAGAGGCTAATTCATTAATGTGTCAGAGAAACTTGAAAATATTTTCATCAAGTTTATCATTAATATTATATACTTTTCAATAGGAAGAACTCATTAATATTATATACTTTTCAATGGTGTATATCATTATCCTGAGACTGTAAATCATAAATTGAGAAGATAATTAATTTGTGTAGCTAGGCAGAAAAAGAAAATGAGGGCCTCAAAATTGTTTCAATTGATATTTTATCTTGCAACATATTGATAAGCCACCTTGGGACACTGTCAACTTAAATCTGAGTTTCCGTGATTAATATTTCTGTCTCCTACTTGGTCTGAGGCATCTCACCAAATCCAAGGACTCCATAGTGATTTATATCAGACAATAGTAAACTTTTGTTGCAAGTCTTATCTCTGAGAGAGTACTTGAAATATTGTGAAAGAAAATGCAAGAAACTTGAGAAGTAAAGTTTAAGCATTATGTAGAATCACCCAAAATAGTCTACGAGGTTAAATGAATTTGACTGATAAACTGGTTGATCTGAGTGTGAATAATTATCTCACTAAGACTTTCTATTTTTATTATTGTTCAAATGAGAGCTATGCAAAGAGGTAGTATGGATTCAAATTATTTGGCCAATTGATTCCAGGAACATTATATTCCAGTAGTTTATATGAACAGTCTTCACTTTGTTTAGTTCTGTGGGATACATATTAGTGTATATACCAATACTCTGTAAAATAGTCTAATAGAATGACAACTATTGTGAATGTCTCATGACCTTTAAGAGTTTTTGTCAAAACACTAAAAAAATTCTTTCACTATGGATTATAAATGCATAAAGAAATAAAGATATAATGGCACATTTACTTTTACAACATTCTTCAAGAATTTAGCAACATAGAAAATTAAGGTATTTTATTTCTAAAGATATTATTTCCTTTTTGTTTGTTTAGTCTGAGAGCTGCATAAATCTATAGGTAGCAAGATGAGAACCTGGAAAACAATTTGGTGCTGTGTACATTTAGCAAAAGAACATTAAGTTTAGACTTGGGGCCTGTGGCTCCCTGACCATAAGTTCTTAGCCAATTACAGGCATGTGTTTCCCACTGTGGATTGAGTCTTAAATCTGATCCAAAAGTGGTTGGTAATTCTACATCATGTGTGCCACTGTTGCTCTGATGGGCATATCTTGCCTCACCAGTCATTAGGTTAGCTCACAGGTTCAAAACTGTTAGTTTTTCTCACTCATCAGCCTGCATAGCACCAGTACTACATAAGCTAACCAGTAGGAATGTCATGGGAAGTACTGACTTTATTTCTTCAAGTCCTGTGGTCAAAATGTGTGGTGTCTTCAGTGATCGGATCATATAATGGAGTTTTTGTGGGCGACTAAGAGCAGTGGCAATCATCTGTATTGTTCTGGGCATCTCTGGGACATCTTTGGCCAACACCTGAGGGGAAGCATCCCACACCTGACACTAGAGTTTTTCATTTGGAAAACTAACTTCTAGGAGAAACATTTTTCCCAGTGTAAGGTAACTCCAATTGAACTCTGTTCTGTGAATGAGTGTGTATGTGTGTGTGTGTGTGTGTGTGTGTGTGTGTGTGTGTAATAGACTTCATGGGCTTTTCAACCATTGGTAGCGTTATTATCCTTCTACCCACCTGTTGTTTACTATACCCATGTATTTCTCTTGCCATCTCCCTGTAAACTATTCCCCCTTTTCCTAGATTTTCTATTTTCCTGCAAAAGGCCCCTTTTAAGTTTCTGGATTCTACAAATTCCATGTTTGTTTCTAAAATCTTATCAGGAAGCTTTTATACTGGGAATTATCTCTGTTTTTCCTACCAAGAGCAAAGTAAAGGGCATTTATGTTATATTTTTAAACAAATATACAGAAACTGATTTTGGAGAGAAGACTCCAGAGACTCTAGGATATGAGGAACAATGTGGTACTACACTGTCAGTGCTTTCTTTGTGTGTAACATTCTAGCTTCAGAGATGAAGACAAACAAACACAGAAGGATATAAAGCAACCATAAAATGCCTGCTATTTCCAAATACAGGTCCAGTAAAAAGTCCTCCTAGCAACACATAAAACCTTAGGCAGTAACTCTTTACTTCAGATTTTTACTACTGGAAAACCCTGCTGTTGTCAGGCCAGGCTGAGCAGGAACTTCTTTCCTGTACCTGTAACATGGCACTGTGTACACCTCTCACCACAGGGGAATCAGAGGTCCCGGGCAGAAACAGGACCCTCCCCCAACTGCTGCACAGCATTAATAGAGGCTACATGGGGTTGGACCTTCACCACTCTCCCTAGAAGGTAACAAAGTAAAGATGAAGGTCTTTCTCCAGCAATTAAAGAATCCACTGACTCCTTCAATGGACAAGTTGGTGGCAAGAAATGTCTTCATTTCTTGGAAGTCACACGCTGTGTTAGCCAGAATGAAAGCAATAGAACACAAAACACCAAGTGCTTTTCTTCAGGATAATGTATGAGTTAGAAATTAACAGTGCTCAACAATTTTCTATGGAAGGTCCTTGGAATTATTCATGGTCTTCTGTGTGCAGGTGGCTATGAATTCCTTCTAGCAACATTTTCAAAATAATTCCAGCACTGTGGTCACAGTGTTGAACAATGAGATGAGATTTATGCCTTCATTTGATTTTCTTTCTGTATTAGTCAACATTGTTATGGCAAAACACCCAGGGAAATCAATTTAATAAGCAAAGTTTATTTTGGCTTGCGACTTGGTCCTGTTGCCTTGTGCTTGCAGAGGGACAATATTGTTTATGGTGGGCATATATAGTAGAGAAGGCAGCCATTAAACAAAGAGAGGACAAGAGAAGAGATCAATATCCCAATGTTCCTTTAAATGCACATCCTCAATGACCTAACTTTCTTTACAAAGTGCCACCTGCTAATGCTTCCACCATCTTCCAACAGTGTCAAAGGCTGTGGATCAAGTCTTTACCTTATGGGCTATTGGGGAGGTTCTCGATCCACATTCTAGTAACCACTAAGTCAAACATTCTGTTTGATCATCACGCCATAGACCAGTGGTTCTCAACCCTCCTAATGCTGATACAGTTCCTCATGTTGTGGGGATCCCCAGCCATAAAATTATTTTTGTTGCTGCTTCATAGCTATTTTTCTAGTTCTGAATCATAAGTAAATACCTTGTTTTCTGATAGTCTTAGGTGGTCCCTATGAAAGATTCATTCACTCCCCAAAGGGTTGAGACCCACATATTGAGAACCACTGCCATAAACAGATAGAGACTGAGTATGTTTTGTGCATTGTGCTTGGCATTGAACTTCTGAGGATTTGTAAAATCATTCAGTAAAAGTTGCTTTCATCTGTGTGTGAAGAAAATCGAGGAAAATACAACAGGTGAAGACATTTGTACCAAGTATGCATACTAGTATAATCTATAGGGAACCAGCTCCTATTTTTTCCAACACTTGTTCTTGAAGGAACTGATTTTCAAATGGTATATTTCAGAAAAAATCCAATTATTTGGGTGTCATGACATTATGAATAAATTACTATCTGAAAAATGATTCCCAATCCTACATGCTTTGTAAATGTTTAAGCAAATTGGAAACTAAATTATTCTCCCCCAGATCAATTATGGTGAATTCACAGAGAACTTTGAAGTAAATTCCACCAAACAAGGAAGTGGGAGGCATGAGACTGAGAAATGACAGATAGGGAGAATGTTTTCAAGGATCTTACCTGCTGCTGCTGTCTTTGGCCTGTGTGTTTCAGAATGCCAGCCCCATTTGGTATGTCCTCATTCCATGGACATTAAAGATTCTTAGTGTTACATGGTTAGTGTGTGGAGTGCTTTCTGGCAGTCATGGTTCCTGACAAGATTATCACGAGGAGCAAAGAACTTCAGCCAAGCAATGCCTTCCATGGATGACCAGTCTGAATCCATAGGATCTATGTATCTCAGCATATAATAGCTAACCAGGCTTTCTAGGTGCAGTCAAATGAGGAATTTTGAGATGAGGGATTATCCTAGCTTATTCAGATGGGTCCACAATAGTCACAAGAGTCCTTGTCAGACAAGTACTCAGAGGGTCAGAGTCAGAGGGAAAAGGAATTGGATTTGGTGGGAATGGAAACTAGCATGTTATGCTTTGACGTGGGGCCAGCTGAGGAGGAGCTGAAACACCAAGCAAGATGGGGAGTGGTTTTGTCTTGAGCACCTGGAAGGATCACACCTTGTCGACACCTTGATTTTGGCTGAGTGAAACCAATTCAAGATCTGACCTCATGGAAATTAGAATGAATGCATAATAGTTAAAGCTACTACATTTATGATAAGACAGTTTTATAGTAGCAGCAAGAAAGAAATTATTTATACACACATATATTTATTTTCAAAATATGAGCATTTGTGAACTTTTTGCTGCTGAGGTCACTTCTTCATGCCTATTTATATTTTATTAAAACATCCATAGTGAATTTGCCATGTATGTTTTAGAAACAAAGGTAGTCTCAGGGTCAATGGTAAAATGTTCTGTTGTTTTGCTTGCCAGTTTTATGCTCTGCTTGTCTACTGTTTATGAATCTTATTTACTATGCCCGTTATCCGAGCAGCTCTCTATCTCTTTAAATACATTGCTACTGTTTATATGTGGAAGTGTCTTCATGGTCTCACAAACTCCTCTTCCACTCCTCTACCCCAAAACATGGTTTTATAAATAGGCGTTAGTGAGGCCTACTGGCTCATGCTTGGAATGTCAACACTTGGCAGACTGTGGCAGAACTGTTATATTGTGAGGCTGACCTGGGATATGTGTGAGTCCCAGGACAACTACAGTCACATCTCTTGTGATTTAATCTTTAAACACACACACTAATAATAAATTGAATCTTTAAAAAGAAAAAAAATAAAAAGGAGAAAGTGTTATTACTCACTTTTTCCTTTCAAAAGGAAATCCCCTTCTGAGGATTTCCCCATACTCAAACTCTTGTGTTTTACAGTTGTACAAATATCATTTCTGAAAGACCTTTCATCAGAAGAGTGTTTGTCTTCTGATTCTTACTTTTATTAATCTTAAGATTTCTGGGTTGAATATTATAACCGGTCTTAATGCCTTCCCTTATATTCTAAATTTTATTAATATTTTTAGTTTATTGAAAGGCACTGTTAGTGCCTTTATGGGAAAACTGATCATTGTAAGAGCTTTGGCAGATGGTCCTAGGCCAGTACTATTTCTTCCACAAACTGCTCCCTTGGTTCCTTCCCAGTGTCTATAATCTTCCCACTGTTTTTCACAATTCAACACTAACAACTTCAAATATCTCCAGAAGCATCTCCTGAATTCTACATGCCGCTCGAAGAACAAGACATTTGGAAATGTTGTGTGCTTTATATTTTCTTCTCCACCTTTTTAATTGTACAAGAAAAACAATCATCCTGAGGTGTCTCAGCCCAGATGATACCTTTTCTTCGGTGCTTTAGGTGGTCATGCTTACATTTAGAGGATAATATCCTAAAATCATTATTCTGATCCATCCTATGAGACTTCCTTGCTCCTGTGAGTATCTTATAATAAAAATATTAAAAATCAGTTCAACAGGACATAATGAGGCACTCACAGCAGGTAGGGATGCAGCTTACAAAGGTGATGCAGTTAAGAGTAAGCTTCCATGAGTTAAAGATTTGGTGGCCAAGGTGTTGCCTCTGGGAGAAGACATGGACCATCAGAAGGAGGGACCTTGGGGTGGTCCTTAGGTGGTTGAAGGCTTTGTGGGAACCTGGCAAGTTCCTTTTATATTTTTCTCTTTCTGGCCATGAAAGAAATATTTCTACTGTGTGCTACTGCTGTCAGCATCTGCATGGCCCTTAGATGTCTGAAGCAGCAGGACCAACCTCAGACTAGAATGTCTAAGACAGTGAGCCAAAATAAACCCTTTCTCTTTGTAAAGCATGATCCCAGGCATTTTTGTTTAGTAGTAGAAAGCTGAGCAGCATAATGGGCTTCTTGGATCTAGGATCCACGATTCTATCAGTCTAAGATGGATGTTGAGGTAGGAGAACCTGACAGGGAGGGAGGGTCCAATGGCATCAAAGTCATCCTTGCAAAAACAGTAGCAGAGGAGAGAAAAGCAGGCACAGGGGAGGCCACAGCTCCTAATGTTGAGGAAGGGGGCTGCTACATAAGACCTGCGAAGCTCACCATGCTGCCTAGGGGTCTGTTTTAGTTTGGTCTCTGCTGTTGTTGTAAAGGCCACGCTCAAAAAACTTTCTTGAAAGAAAAGGACTTCCATTATCTTATTATTTACAATCCACCATGGAGGGAAGGAACTGAAGCAAAGTCCATGAAGGGACAATTGATTAGTAGTCCGATCCTTCTGGCATATTCAGCGACATTCTGTATGCAGCTCAGAACCACTTGACCAGTGATGGCACCACCCACAGTAGGCTGGGCTCTCCTGCACCAATAATCAATCAAGAAAATTCCCCAAAGATATGTCCCAGTCTGGTCTGATGGAGGCAGCTACCCAGTAGATGTTCTCTCTCCCCATGTAACAACCAAGATTAGCTACAGCATAGTGGTTATAGCATCTCATGCCTCCAGGTATATGACCCCCACCCCCACCCTCCACCGTGCCTCTCTCTGTCTTGATGATTGGTATCTCTTCTAATTCTTTGTTCCGGGACACAGGAACTTGATCATCTCCGTGTGTGTCTCCAGTGCTCCAAGCTACAACTGTAATAGTGTCTTATTATTTTATATCGCTAAATAAATAGAAATCACTTGGTTTTGAACTTCTATGTAAACTAATTTAGAAGAATAAGAACAATTTCAAAATAATGATGTTATTCAAACAATTGCTTAAAGAATGTGAGAAATAAACCTGAATCTAATGAAAACAAAGGATGTTCTGTGTGCCTCATTTCCTTGATCGATCTACCTTTCAGATACCGTTCATTGATCTACATTTCTGCAGTTCAAAGGGATTAAATTATTTTGTTGAGATCAAATAGATTGTGATAAGCCTAGATGAGAATATTTAGTTTTAAATTGTTTCCTGCTGTGGTGTAAACATGTTCACCTCAAATTCATATGCCGAGCCTCAATAGTCAAAGCGCAGTATTTACAGGGTACAAGGTCCTGAAGAGACAGCTTCATGGGCAAAATTAGGGTCGATTTAAAAAGCTTTGGGGGGGTGGAGAGAGAGAGAGAGAGAGAGAGAGAGAGAGAGAGAGAGAGAGAGAGAGAGAGTTGGTCTTCTCTTCCATCCTCTCTGAAGGATGCATTACACACAAGGTTGCTCTTGTTTCTTCACAGTTCCTGCAAAACGGTCCATCTGTTCTGTGGATGTGCTTTGCTTCAAGCTCATGAGTCTCCCCTACCACTGTATCCTCTACAGTGCTGGCAAGCATGCCTGGGTTAGGATACAGACTGTTTGCAAATGAAGTAACTTCCTTTGGGAAAAGATTAGAAGCTGTCTGAGTTTTGGGCTCGTTTTGTTATGAAAGAAAAAAAAAATCTCTGAACACAGTTCTGAGGCTAGGAGTGGGAAAGATGACAAGCTTCACTCTGAGAGACATCTCTCCTCTTCATGGGAAGAGAAGAGCTGGAGTATTCAGTTGTCTTCCTGGCATAGAACCATCCCATCCTAAGCTGGGTAATGGTTCTCCAGCTACCCACATTCTCAGCATGTACTTGGTACCCAGCACAAAGCCCTGACTTCACTAACAGTGCTAGATGGAAGAAGAGGGTCCAAGTCAAGCTTCCACACACTGCCTAGATAATAGGTGGCAGAGGGAGATGAGCCTCTGAGGAGACAGAACAGAGCGGGTGCATTTGGTTCTGAGGTTTTCATGTGGAATTTCTGCCTCTCTGAGGTACTTTTAGTTCAAACACCACAATCGTTTGCCTTTCTCAAATACTTTTTGGTAGGTTCCTTGGGAAGTTTATTTTCTGCTTGCCCTCAGGACCATGTCCAGGGCTCTTAAAGTAGCTGTTTTCCAATCCATTTTTACCAGTTTCCCGAAGGAGTGTACCGGGGGAGTTCTGCCTGCTGTGAATTAATCATAGATGTATTGTGCTTTACGATTGTACTTGAATCTGCAATTATCTCAAAATAAAAGCTTTTCTTAAAAAAAAAAAATCACGAAGCAACAACGTAATATCTCTTTTTTTCCCCTAGTGCTAAGAAGGTATTAAGTATATTAGTAAGTTCATTTCTTGGTTATTTTGTTTGTCTTGTGACTCTGAACCCCCTAGCACGCTGCCCTGAGCAGGTTGCTTCTGGTAATGTGAATAGAGTTTGCACAGGGAAATTGATTGATAGTGAATTAGAGGTAAAGAACCACCGTGAACACCCAAGTAAGAGTCAGGTAAATTGCCAGCATTAGTGATGTCTTACTGTCAGTTCTCTTTGTTCTGATGATCTTAACCCCTCGCCACCACTGTTTAGCATATTGTGAGGAGCTGAGAAGCACAGCTTGTGTCCAAGTCACTGGGAGACCCTGGAAATGTTGCCTCAGTTTATTTTATAAATTGCTGCAAAATGGGGACAATGGGGGTAGCTATTCTAGGTTTTTATCCAGTGCCTCTCTGTGACCCTAACAGTCTGGATTTTGTTTTTGTTTGTTCTTCAAATTTCTATTCCATGGTTTACCCTCTGTGGTTTAAGGCCCTGGGTTGAAGAAGGCAACAGGAGGGCAGCTCAAACACCTGTGCAGCTGAGGAGATACTGGCGCAGGTGGAAGGCTCAGAGGGGACCGAGCTGGGGAGGTGGGAAGGGCCTCTCTGCCTCCTTAGAACACTATTCTGAGCCTATAGTAACCTGCCTTTTGATAAATACAGAGTCAACACGTCTAGAACATTCTCCCCACACACCCCACATGTGGATTGCAAGGGCGGAAAGCAAGCAGATCTATGTCTATACCATTTCGAATAGGGAAGGAAAGGCTTGGTTGGACAAAGCCAGTCCCAAACACTGAAGACTTTCATCTTTGTCCTAGAAATGCCACATTGGCTGGGGGAAAAAAAAATCAGCTAAGCAACAAAGCCTTCTGAGCATTTGCTTTGCCTCTTAATCTTGAAATAGGTCTTTTGACTGCAGTTAATGGTGAGTTCAGTGGGCTACTGGCTGCATTAACATCCTTAAACAATTTCACAGTTATTTTATCTGTTCAGAAAATTAGGTTAGAGAATATAGGCAAGACCACAATTCTGTCTTAGAAAACAAATGAACCCCACTGATTATCTGGACCAAGCCACCTAATCCACAAATCTAGGTTCTTGTAGACAAAGCCTGAATGCAGAGACATACGTGGAAACAGGAGAGAACACACCTCTTGTCTGGAGAAAATTGTGTGTTTGTATGAGACAGACTCCCACTCTGCAGGGCTGTCCTTAACTTTCCATGTGAGATCTTCTTCTCTCAGCCTCTCTAGAGTCGAGATTCCCAAGAATATGATGCCATAGTTGGCTCTAGAGAGGCCAATTAAGAAGTGCGATCTAAAGGAAGAAATAAAAAATAAAAAAACCACATGTTAATGCATGCAGAAAGCCCTCCTGTTTTCAGCCAGTCTGTTGAACTGTAGATATAATATAGACGCTTTAAACGGTGCTGACTCCCAGTTACCTAAGCACAATTAGAAATGAAAAGAGAGAGACTAGTCACTATCAGGGATGCTGGGAGCCTCCTAACCATTCGGTTCAATCTCATTCACTCAGTCACATTTTAATGACATCACTTAAATAAACAAATGACCTGAGCAACAGGGCTTTCAATGAAGAGTTTTAGGGGTGGGCTTGAAAAATGGCTCAGACAGATAGCCCAGTGGATAGTGCTTGCTGTGTAGACTGACTCCCTAAATTTGATCCCTAGGACCTACATGGTGCAAGAGAACTGACACCTCCAAGTTGCCCTCTGACTATCATATGTGTGCCATGACACAGGCTCACCACCCACAACCTTCTGCAATATATATACAATAGATAGATAAATAAATAAATAAATAAATAAGAAATATTTGATAATTTAAAACATAATTTTGGGTGTACATGTGCTGCCGTGGCTCTTTAATTTATTTTGTTGGGGTCAAGGAGCCCCATAAATCCCAGCTCCTCCTATGTCACATTGGCGCCCCCAATCTTGTATAGATCTTGCACAGACATTTACAGTCACTATCATTTCAGTGCAGCATCTGTGTCCGGTCCGGTCCACAAGCTCCTACCTCCTGCTCTTACATTCTTTCCACACCTTCCGAGATGTTTCTTGAGCCTTGGAAGGGGGTGTTATTGATGTCCCATTACAACTAGGAATTCAACAATCATTTATTCTGTACTTTGACCAATTATTAGTCTCTGAAGTTACCACTGACCAACTTCTAAAGAAGTTTCCCTGACCTGACAAATTCATACACAGATACCAGTTGATAGAGGAGGGAGACACTTGGTGCTCTGAGGCGTAGCCACACTGAGGTGCTCTTAGTCCTGGAAGCAACTGTAATGGGTCAGAGAGAGAAGAAAGAGAAAGAGAGGGAGAGAGAGAGAGAGAGAGAGAGAGAGAGAGAGAGAGAGAGAGAGAGAGAGAGAACAGAGGCAGAATAAAGGGTCTAGTTGGAAAGAGCAAGGGGATTAGAAGAATAGAAAGAGAGTAATGAAGAGGGGGGTAAATATGATAAAATACTACGTAAATGTGTGAAATAACATTGTACAAATAACATTTGCTAATATAAACATTATTACAAAATGCACCAAGGAAAAGCATGCTGGAACCTACACAGGGCCGGACTATAAGGACTCTGCATATTCACCGCCAGTTACAGAAGAGGCTTATGGCCCAAGCCTCCTAGAAGTATGTGACTTAATTTTGCCAAAATATCAACAGAAATGCCCTGCTCTGCCTAAGGAGCCTGTGACCAGCTTCTAAATATCTTGTCACTTTTATTCTGGAAACATGGACCCACTGTGAATCTCTCCCAGGGTCCCTGACTGACTAGGAAGGAGGTAGTCTTGCTGCCTCTGTAATGATCACTTAAATACAGACTTTTAAAAGGTTACTGCTTGATTTTATTCTGCAGTTAAAACACATTTTTGTCTGTTTTTCAAAATGAAAACTGAATAGAAAAATCAATTAATATGTAGAAAAAGCCAACAAGGTATTTATTGTATATCTTAGGCTAAGTCTGGCAACAAATCACCCTGGGAAATAACAATGTGTTTATTTGGCAATTTGTATGGTCAATTAGATTGCCAGAGAGCAATACTGTCTTTCTGTGATCATTCCGTTTCACATTCACTTTCACAACTTACTTTTTAAAAAAATAATTGTCGCCACACTGGTCTTGGGGAACTCTCTGAAGAAGTGTCTACATCTACTTTGTGTGAAAACTACTTCATACACAAAGCCGTCTGAGAATAAAAATGTAACGTAACAGAGGATTCCTGTAGAATAAGAGGTGCTACTGATTAAGGATTGATCTTATTCTTTAATTAGATTTTGCGGCAACATTGAGATATAGAGATGTGTGTACTTGTGTGTGTGTGTGTGTGTGTGTGTGTGTGTGTGTGTTGTGTAATTACAAAAGCCTATGAAATATCTGTAGTCGCTAGAGTGTGATTGACTGGCTTACTTTACAACATGGATAGCTTGATTCATCAGACACTCTGCCTTTTGTAGCCGCAGCTTCCACATCTGGAGATTAAAAAATATTGGTAAGCAAAACCCTACATCTAAGCCTGTCTAGACGGATCTCCTCATTGCTGTTTCCTAGGTAACACAGTGGAAAACTATTTGCCTAAAATTTACATGTTATTAGGACTTACAAGTAATTCAGAAATGCTTTAACTGTGGAAGAGGCTTTGCAAGGCCTCTGAAAATACTGCTGTGGCATCTGCACAAGACTTGAACAGGTGGTCTTTAGCATCCATGAAGAGTTCTGAGACAAACCCCACTGATAGCAGACAATGACTGCCACTCCATGTGCTGCACACAGGACTGAGATGAATGATCAGGTCTGATGGCTTTGTCTTTATTAAATACACCAGTTAGAAGAAGTATGTTTGTTTATATTCACACACACACACACACACACACACACACACACACACACAGAGAGAGAGAGAGAGAGAGAGAGAGTCATACACAGAGTTACTCACACAGTCACACACAGTTACACACACACATACACACACATATAATTACCCAAACTCTCTCTCCCTTTGCCTCTCCCTCTCCCTCTCCTCCCTCCTCTCCCTCTCCCTCTCCTCCTCTTCTCCCTCTCCCCCTCCCCCTCCCCCTCCCCTCCCTCTCCCCTCCCCCTCCCCTCCCCCTCCCCTCCCCCTTCCTCTCCCTCTCCCCCCCCATTTCCATCTGATTGTACTAAACTTATAAATGTAAGAAGAGCACACAGTTAGGTTCATGTGGCCACCAAGCTGGCCCCGTCACAAAGCCTATATATGTATACATTTCAGTCAGCTCCCATACAGCTTGAACAGCTATCCTTAAGTCATGGAGCTTTGATTACAGTTTTACATTTTTTACAATCAGTTACATTGTTATGCACTTATCTATCACAAACGTGAAAAAAAAAACAAGCAAAACCAACAGTGACAGACTAGAAACTAAGGACATGATCAGTGTTTAGCCTCCAACCTGTGGGTCCTTTCCCCTGTTTCCATCCAACCTGTGGGTCCTTTCCCCTGTTTCCATCCAACCTGTGGGTCCTTTCCCCTGTTTCCATCCTTCCTCGGCGCCTGATATTACCTTTCTCAGTCTCCTTACTGCATGTGAAACTACACCTACAGTCACAGCTGCTTATGTTACAGGATAGAATCCACACATGAGAGAGAACGTGTGTGTGTGTGTGTGTGTGTGTGTGTGTGTGTGTGTGTCTGTCTGTCTGTCTGTCTGTCTGTCTGTCTGTCTGTGTGTGACATGGATTCTTTTCTTTTGGAGTTCAGGTGACCTCCCTTTATATTTTTCAGGTCTATCAACTTCCCTGAAAATTTTACGATTTTGCTTTTCTTTAGAGATGAATAATATTCAACTTTAGATATGTAACACATTTGCATCATCTACTTTTCAAATGATAGCATTTAAGTTGGACCCAGCTATTCTGTTCCTGGGTTTATACCAAGAGAACTGTATAGTCAACCATACAGATGATTGCACATCCTTTCTTATCAGTAGTTTATTAACCAAAGCAAGGAGAAGAAAGTGACCTAGATGTTTTCCTTGTTGTGTGTGTAGTTTCTTTTTTCAACAATAATACAAGAAACTTATTATCTAGATACTTAGAAACAAGGATCAATAAAATGTATATGAAATTGCAATGATCATGTAAACAGCAGTAATATCTTCTATCCTTTTTAACCTGTAAAGATGAGTGCTTCCATAACCACCATATGAAGGAGGGATTATTGGTTCTTATTCTTAGCAAGTCAGAGACTGATTAGTATGAAGTGTCCTGAAGAGTTGGTGCCCTTAGAGAAACACTAATTTGATTCACTCCATCCTTTTGATCTCCTACAGGAACTGCAGAAAAACCTGATCCAGCACAGAAAAAAAAAAAAAAAGAAAAAAAAAAAAAAAGAAAAGAAAAAAGCCTAGTATTTGGTTCCAATAGCCACCCGTTTTATTTCCCTGTGTAAAGGCACCTGCTGTTCTTATTCTAATGTGGGGAAAATATGAATATAGTTAAGAACTGATGAAGATTCAAAGAGATAATGTCTATTAAGCTTTTAGCTCAGTACCTGCCATGGAGCAAATTCTCAGTAAGTGGAATCTAACATGATCAATTCTTGCTTCTACATCATCAAGAGTATTCTTAGGATGGTGGTCCCATGCTATGGCCCAGATTATAGATGTTTGTATATCATCTCCATACCTATTGGGTTCAGATTCTGTGTGGAATAAATGATTTGAAGAATCGTTTGAAGAATCACATCTGATTAAACAAGAAGTAAGTCCATATGTTCTAGTTTGTTTTCTGTTGCTGCAATAAGCACCATGACTCAAAGAAATTTGGAGAACGAAAGGTTTCATCTTCCATGTCATGGTCCGCTGCTGGAGAGGAGCCAGGAACTGGACTCAGGCAGCAACTTGAAGCAGAAACCACAAAGGCGTGCAGCTTACTATATTTTGCTCCTAGCTTTATGCACAGCTCCCTTTCTTAAACAAGCCAAGCCTACCAACCCAGGAATGGTACCAACTATGGTGGACTTGACCTCATAATATCAATTAATAATTTAAAAGACTGCCTAACAGAAATGCCAATCTGACTGAGATCATTCGGCAATTGACACTATTTTTGGAGGTATAAGCTGACATCTCAGGTCAACCATTGTACCAGGTAAGAGCCACTTACACAGTAGGTTTCTTTTATCTATAACTTTCTCAGCCCATTCATCCACTTCTTTGCAGGAAGGCCATGTTGGGTACCATTTAGAAACACAACATTCACTGTTTTAACTCTGGTTCCTCAACACTTTTCTCATACCCATGCCTTCTTGTATCTAAAATAAAGATACTGGTAATGCTTATTTAATAGTTTATATTAAACCTTAAATATATTAGTATATATAAAATGCTTTGAACAACACCTGACAATGGTTCAACACTCATTTTACAAATGTTCGTTATTCATAATGTCTTAGACATTGACTGTGTGCTGATAAACTTGGGTTTGGAAGTCAAAGAAACAAAGTTGCCTTCCACAGGTTGCAACTGTTTTCTAGGAACAGAGTCTTCTAGGGAGTCCAGTCAGGTAGCATAAAGATGAAGAGGGTACACAGAATGCTGCCCGGAGACAGTATATGGTAAGTGACAGAGTAGTTAGGGTGGGTATCACTATTACTTTTATTTATAAGAGAAAGATATTTTTTTAGTCATACCAATTTGAACCCGTGCTTCTGACTGCAGATCTTTTTTACTATTTTTATTCTTTTTTTTTTTTTTGGTTTTTCGAGACAGGGTTTCTCCGTGTAGCCCTGGCTGTCCTGGAACTCACTCGGTAGACCAGGCTGGCCTCGAACTCAGAAATCCACCTGCCTCTGCCTCCCAAGTGCTGGGATTAAAGGCGTGCGCCACCACCGCCCGGCTACTATTTTTATTCTTAATTATTTTTTCTTCATTTCTCTGGCTTGATGACTTCCTTTAGCTATAATGACAGAAACAGAGACTCTTATGGCAGAGCAAATGGCCTACCTACTTCTAACCTCATATCCAGGCAGCACTACTCACCCTGAAGGATACAGAACCTCAAGTTGTCCCTATTTTCTTCAGAACCTCCCATGCTTTGTTTCCAAGCCCCGCCCCCACCCGCCCTCATCACACCCTGCCCCGCCCCAGCCCGCCCCCATCCCTGCCCCCTTCCCCCCACCCCCTTCCCCCATCCCTGTCCCCCTCCCTGCTTTATTGCTATCTTCTTTTAGGATCAGTCTTGTCACCATATGAACATGCTGTAAATCACATTCTCTCTGGTTTCTGTCCTATTTTCCAGCTTCAATTTATAGCAAAGCTTCTGGAAATAGTTCACAGTGGCTGCTCCCATTTCCTCACTGTTCTTTCTCTTTTGAGCCCATTAAATTGAAGTATTTTCCCAATCCTCCATGAAGATGCTTGTCAAGGTCACTTACAAAATGTATATGGCCATATCCAACAGGCCTCATTCATGCTTTATTTCACAAGATGGGGTTAAATATGTGACCATATGACTGAAGAGCTGAAGCCTCTCAGAACTGTAGCCTTAAATCTGACCTATGGAAGTACAGTATCACCTGGTGAGGTCAGAGGAGTTTAGAAACAAATGGGAGTTAGGAAAGATTTCTCCTGATTTGGAAGAATTCAGTAGGTCATGGAGCTTCTGCAGAATAGAAATTGTAAGAAAGTCAGAGTTTGCAAACAAGAGTCTTGCTGGCAATGAAGGAGTCTTCTCTTCCAAACAGGAGTCCATTCTGGGTTTGCCTCTGGTCTTTCTTGAGTTAAACACAGATGCCAAATGAACACCAGTGAACCCATGCGAGCTTACACAGTTTGCTATAGAATGGTTGTGTGGCAGCCTATTTTTGAGAATCACTGTGAAGTTGGTTTGGCAAAGCAGTGTTTTTATTTAACTTTCAGAAGGGTTCTTGTCTCTGTCCTTTGGAGCACCTTAATCAGCATTTTGTTTTGCTGTGATGAAACATTCTGATGACAAGCAACTTGGGGAAGGATGTTGGATAGTTTTGTGTCAACTTGACACAAGCTAGAGTCATGAGAGAGGAAGGAGCCTCAGTTGAGGAAATGCCTCCATAAAATTCAGCTATAAGGCATTTTCTTAGTTAGTGACCCATGGAGAGTGGTGCCATCAGTGGGCTGGTGGTCTTGGATTCTGTAAGAAAGCAGGAGGAGCAAGCCATGTGAAGCAAACCAGTCAGCAACATCCTCCATGGCCTCTGCATCAGCTCCTGCCTCCAGCTTCCTGACCTGATTGAGTTCTGTCCTGACTTCTTTTACTGATGAACAGTGATAGAAACCCTAACTAAGGCAGGAGGAAAGAGTTTATTTGGCTCACACTTTCATGTTAAAATCTGTCTCTGAGAGAAGTAAAAGAAGGAACTCGAGACAAGAACATGGAGACTGGCCCCAAAGCAGAGGGCATGCAGAACACTGCTTACTGGCTGCTTTTCCATGGCTTTCTTCACTTGCCTTCTTATGCAATCATGAACCACCTGTTCAAGGGTAATACCACCCACAGGAGGCTGGACTCTTCCACATTAATCTTAAATCAAAAAACTGGCCCCACAGACATTCTGATGAGAGGCATGCTCTCAGATGAGGGTCTTCTTCCCAAATGACCTTAGCTTTTGTCAAACTGACAAAATAACTAGCCAGAAAGGAATCTAAGACAGTTCATTGGCTATTCAAATAGTTTCTAGCTTTAAGAATCCTGACAAAACCCACAGTCGGGCAATTTTATATCTCAAACGATTAATAATTTTAGTTGTATGGTAAAGTATATTTCCTCACCTGGCCTCTTGACTCTAAATACCATGGCATTAAATGCAAGCACCATAACCTGAATTTAGAGCAGTCACTGTCACTGACACAGGCCTCTGGAACATGCCTAAAAATAGCAAATGATACCTAATGGTAAACATGAAGTAAATATTCCGTTTGCCATAGAAGAAATGAGTGTTTGTCCCACCACTGATTATATCACATTCGTAATCTTATTATATTTGACAGAAGATAGAAGCTGAAATTCAGAAGGGATAGAGGGAGCACTGGGTCCTGGGACTTTTCAGCAAGGAGTACTGACCACCTTCCAGCATAGAAATTCAACTAAATAAATCTGAAAGGCCTATAAAAGCAAATATGCCTTCTACCCTGTGTAACGTGTTGTGTGGATTCTTATAGGGGTGGATAGGAGTGATTGAGTAATCCTTGGATATTGGAAATGTTCATTTTTTCAGTCACTCTTATTGGTATTCTTCAATGTACAGAAGCTTTTATGGTTTGACTGCAGTTCTTTTATTTTATCCAGAATGAGTAGCTTCCAAAAGTCTGAATATACTGTGAGAGTCCATCACACAAACATTGTTGTTTAAAAAACACGGAATGTATCTTTAAAAATATTTTAATAAACAGCAATGTAATCTGAAAAAATATCAGGGCCGGAAAAATTACATAATAGGTATCTGGAAATTTTGCATAACTTTATTTACCACTCAAACCAGACAGATGATTTTTTTGTTGTTGCTGTTCTGGCTGAGCGTTTGAATCCCTAATTCAGGAAGACAAAATCACTCCAAGGATCTTGAATTATCAGCGTGCGTTGTGATCTGTCTTGGTCAAGAGCCAGGAGGGCTGTTATTATCTTCTAGCTTGGACATCATTACACAGTTCCTTCAAATACATAGCTATTATGTGGATGCTTCTCTAATTATATCATTCTAAGCTATGTCAGCTAAAAATACTGTCAACAAAAGTGTACATCAGATGACTGTTGTAGACACAGAATTATAAGATTCTTTTCAACTGTCCTGCTGTTTAAGAAACTTGTGCCTGGAAATGCATATTTTTAGCAAGCTAAACTGTGTTCTCTGAAGAGTAGTTAGTAATATGAAAGAATATATATATATATATATATATATATATATATACATTACACACACACACATATATATATATACATATACACACATATATAATGTTGGGGACAACATGTATATATATGTATGTATGTATGTATGTATATATATGTGTGTGTATATCCAAATTATATAAAACATAATATATATATATTATGTATAATATAAATATACAGTTATGTCTTACTTTGACTTTATATACTGATGAAGAAGTTTGCAGTGTTTATCCCCTTTGTAGCCGATGGAAATATTAGTTTTTTGCACTAATTAAGATGGCCTGTGTTCCTTTGCAAAATTTAATTAGCAGTTTTCTGAGAGCAACAACTGCACATACTCTGTGCTCACAGTGTTTATGGTTTAGCATTGGTGTTCCACAGATCCCCAACACATACTCATTCTGCCTTGAAATTTTTGACCGTATGCTGCACAACAGTAGTGGGTTGAATAAAGGCCATAGACGGCAGCTCACATTGGCTGTCAACTTAACACACCTGGGAAAAGGAAGCCTTAGCTTCCTCATTGGTTAGCCTCTGGTCATGAGGGTGAGGGAATCTTCTTCACTTCTAATTGACATAGGAGAACCCAGCACATGGTTCCCAGTGCTGTGCCTGAGTGAATGAGCCTAGGATATACAAGCAAGGTAGCTAGGCAAATCCGGGGAAGGATCTGTAAGTGGTGCTCCTCTGTAGTCTCTGCTTCAGTTCCTGCCTTGAGGTTTCTGCTTTGAGTTCCTCTCCTGGCTTCCTTTGATGATGAACTGTAAAGTATGATCCAAATGAATCCTTCCCTCCCCAAGTTGCTTTTGGTCAGAGTGTTTCATTACATCAACAGAAACCAAACTAGAACACTATATTTGAGGTTTTTAGACTTGGTTTCCCAGGCAAGGCAATCTATAAAATACAGTCCTCTTCAGTAATTTGGAAAGATGTCGTGAGCTATGCCTGTCAGTCAGGCATGTGATCCCATGGGAGACAACTCACACTTTGCTGGGGACATTGCCAGATGAGGGAATTGAGTTAGTTAGATTTATTCAGTCCATTCCCAGTTTCAACTCAACTCATGTATGACTGGTCTTTGGGATCATACACTGTCATAAGTCAAACCCTGTCTACTGAATTCATATGATTTTGCAATAACTTACTGCTCGTGTACACAAATTCTTTAACTGGATTTTATTTTTATTCCTCACATGAATGCTATTCGCCAAATTGTCCTTAGCTGTGATTAGAACACAATAAATTTCCACCCTGTCAAACAATAACACAGCTCCAAGAATTTGCCACGGTCCCCTTAACTCATAACTCTCCAGAAGGATGAACCTGGACAGAAGAGCACTGACTCAAAATTATAAATGTCCGTGTGAATTTTAGACTTCACCAAGATAAAAATGACTTGGCAATCCAATCTTTAGAAGTAAGTTAGTCACTTTAAGGAAAATATTATATAATCTAGCAATGAAAGAAATAACTTTGTCATGCTCTGTGTATCAGGGCAGTGCTTTATTTAAAAGACTTTGGTGACAGGAACAAAGACTATATCTGAAAGTATATCTGTAGCGCTGTTCATGAGAGATTATAAAACTGAACATTTTGAATCTGCTTTCTGTCTAAGTAAAATTCATACACATACTCTGCATAATCAATTAGACAACTCTACGGTATGCTCAGCTCGGCATCCAGGAAGAATGACAATGGTCTACACTCAGGCCTGGCTTCTGAGTAAAGAACACCATATATTAAAATGAATCCATATTAGGGAGCCTGAGCAGTGTCTAAAATTAGATTTTATCTGAATATTTTGACATATTAACAAACATCAAGTGCATTTTCTTTGAATGCACATAACCTATAGATTTAGAAGGATGAATATTCAGCCAGAAGCAAAGTCCGCAAAACACACTAACACCAGAATGAGAATCAGGGGTGGAAATGTAAACCAGATCACGGATCTGCACAGTCCAGTGCACACTGGCTGTTTTTGTTTTTTCTCCACAGACAATTATACCAGCTTTATCTGGGAGACACTGCACAAGCCTCATACCTGATTTTCAAAATCTGGCTTGAGACTTAGTGCATGCAGCCATCTCTCAACGTCTCTTAGCTCCTCCTACCTGGTCTTTCTTGGGGAGACCAGTATAAAAATTTGTAAAAACAACTCTAATAATAGAATGCTATATCATGCAAAGAGACCTTGAAGCCAGCCACTGCTTACAACTCTTCTTGCATCCCTCTGAAGTCTTCATTTACTGGTCCTGTTAAACTGCAACCCTTTCAGCAAATTATTGCCTGGAATGTTTGCTACGAGGCAATCATGTCTAAAGAGATTTTAGACTTACTGAAAAACATTATTTTTTAAGAGTAAGTTTTAGTGTTTTACATCATTGTATACACCATTTCTTTTATTTTTAATTTTCATTTTATTATTTATTTATTTTATTGGATATTGGGGCAGGGCATGGGGCAGGGTTTTCTGGGTAGCCTAAGCTGTCCTGGATCTCCAGTTATAGAACAGGCTGTCCTCTGCATTTCAAGTCCTAGGTTAAAGGCATATGCCCCCACACCTGATTTGTGCCTCTTGTTTAAAAAAAAAACATTTTAAATAGAATGTCAAGCAAATGATAGCAACTATTCCAAGTAGGAGCAAGGGTGTTCGTTTTTTGAACACTTAGCAAAAACTTCAGGATTCCTGAACTGTGTAAAAGTGAAGTAGGTAGCCTTGAATAGACATGAGGAGAATACTGTGTTATCTGGAACTGCATAGTTTGTTCTTACATTTCACCTCTGTCATTCTCTTGTTATAATGACACTCATGTCACTAAACAGCCCTATGTATTGGCCTCTTCATTTGTAGTACGGAATTATTATGAGCCTGGGATGAGCTAACATTTGTAAAACATTTCAAGTAATAGCCACACCTAAGTATTCACTAAAAGACAAGTTTCAGGGGTCTGGAGAGATGGTTCAAAGTTAAGTGTGCTTGTGGCTGTTATAGAAAACCCAAGTTCAGTTCCCAGCACCCACATTGGCTAGATCACAACCCACTGTAAATCTAATTTTAAGGGATCTGATGCTGTCTTCTGGCTTTCATAACCCCCCTGCACACTTGTGACATACACTTACAGACATACAAGCCAAACAAAAAAGCCTCTCTTAATCCATTCACTTTGCTGTCCTTTGAAGCAAGCAGTATGAATAACAGACTGGTTTAGTCTCAATAAAAGACTCGTTATTTTTATGTATATGAGTGTTTGCACCCATGTATATATGTGCACATTGGGCATGCAGTGCTTGTGGAGGCCAGACAAGGATGATGGGTTCTCTGGAATCCTTACAGATAGTTGTGTACTTCCATGTAGGTGCTGGGAATTGCTCCCTGCTCCTCTGCAAGAGCTGCAAGAAATCGTAACCACAAAGACACCTCTCTTGTCTTAACTGGTTTTATTGCTTAGATAGTTGCTAGAGCACTGTTTCTTAGTCTGTTATGCATTGCTTATTGTCACAGAAAGATCACCCTCAGCGCAGGAATTCCAGTCCCGTGCTTTTGTGTACAATGGATATGAATGCATGCTATCTATTCTAAGGGTGAACTTTTCAATTATCTAAATAATTATTTCTAATATATAATAGTTTCCTAGTATGCACTTTTGATTTTTTTCTACATGTTAACTCAACTCCCAGACTAACAACAATATAATTTCCACAATTTATTTATTTTTGTTATTTCTCTGTTTCTGAATTTGTGTACGCAGTGTCTATGGAGACCAGAAGAGGGCACTGGATCCCATGGAGCTGGACTTAGTGGTAGTTGTGAGCCTCCACATAGATGTTAGGAACTGAACTTGGGTCTTTTGGAATCTCTCCAGCTTGTTCGCACAGTTTCAAATCATTCTTGTGGTGTTAATATGCTTGAAGGTTGACAAGGAACCACAGACTTGTCTATGAGATCTTCTTGATTGGGTTAATTGAAGTAGAGCTATCCTAAATGTAAGCAGGAAAGAGGGAGGGAGGGACAGAAGAAGGGAGGGAGGGAGGGAGGGAGGGAGGGAGGGAGGGAGGGAGGCACAGGGGGGGAGAAGAAGGGGAGGAAGAGGAGGAAAGAGGGATGATGAAGAGGAGGAGGAGGAGAAAGAGGAGGAGGAGTAAGAGGAGGAGGAGGAAAGAGAAGAGAATGAGACTTCAATTCTCTCTACTTTCTGGCTGTGGGCACAATGCTGACTGAAGCCTCTGCTCCTGCTGCCTTCTCCCTCCATGATGGACTGCAGCCTCACATGTGAGCCAACAGCAACCCTTTCTTCCTTAAATTGCTTTGTGAATTATTTTGCCACAACATCAAGGAAAGTAGCTAAGATGGTGTTTTATCAAGAAAGCTGAATTTTCTACATCCTTATGGGAAGTCTAAATAAACCACCACAAATAAGTCAGGATCAAAATTTAGGAAGCGATAGTGATATAGTTTTTATTAGCTTGTTTGTTATAACTTGTAACATTTATATAGATGTAAAATTGAAGCAGGCAGGTATTGCAGTGGAGATGAAAGGCAGTGGTGTCCCGTCTGGTGGAGACACAGGCTCATCATTTCTAATCGATGTGCTCAAAGTGGCAAGTCCTTTCTTTCCTAGCTGTCAACTTTGGCTATTTGGAGGTCAGTTGCCATCTTAGGTTGTAGATTTTTAAAAACTATTTCAATAAAAATTTAACATACTGTGTAGTGTAACATTTCTGCACATGGGAAAGAAACGGGGCGTTTAATAGCAGTCATTTCTAAAGAAAATTACAAGAATTTGCCATGAATTGGAGAAAATGAGCGCAAACAGGAAAGCACGTGGTGAGCCAGAAAGCACGCGCTGTCCTCCGGCACTCATTATCCACCTCGCTCAAACTAACACAGGCTTCTCCAGGCACCTCCATGACCCAAGCTTTAAAAGGCTGCCGGGCGTTTAGTGGAATACAAAGCTGATTGGAAAACCGCTGGTTTTGTAGAACACAGACTTTAAGATGTGCCATGAGTCTGAGTCTGCAGCTTACATAAGGCCGTCATTACCTGTGGCCATTAGAAAAGGTCATTTGATTTCCCAGACCTTGCCAAAAAGAGAGAGAGCTAAATTGCTGAAATCATGCCCATTGCAAAATGCAGGTTTTTGTTTATTACATTACAAGGGGACATTTTACATTTTATTCCACTTAAAATATTTCATGACAAGAGATGAAAAAACACAATGCTTTAGAATGATACTGGGTTTTAATTCTTATTTCACAAAATAAAGGCTCGTTAATTAATGAAAATCCTTAAATTATAGGTAATTTATAAAGAGAACTTTTCTTTTTGTGTTTATGTGAGCACACATGTACATGCATGTGTGTCTACACAGGCATGGCAAACTCCATGTGAGAAATGGCATTTCCATATGTTTTATGATATGTCGATCCATAAAAGATTATTTATATCAACAAACACACCTGCATTACAGTTTACTCAATGTTATTCCATTTTATTTTACTTATGAATGTATTTTTAATTCTTTTCCCAATTACTTCTATTTATCTTAAACATCCAAACAGTATTATGACAAGTATTGATTTGTAACTACCTAGGACATAATCTGTTTCTCCAACATAAATTCATACGTCTGACAGAAGATACTCAAAGTTGACGAGCAATAACATGCCTCTCAGTAACCTTACAGTGCTTTCCAGATACAAGATCAGTTGCCATTCCCACCAACGACCTATGTGACAAGTTTCAACTACAGCAGCCAAGTATCACTAAATGAATATGTGTATATACATGCGAGAAACATACTCTCATCCATGGGAATGGCTCAGGCAAGTGCAATCTCATTTTAAGTACACTTGATTTGCTCTTGTGTCTCTTAGCTATGATGGCAGATTAGAAGAGTTACAACCTTGCAGAGGAAGCCTCTGTTGGCACATTGGGAACCATTAACACCATGATACAAAGCTGCTGACCCAGGGGTCAATTTAACATGTTGGTGACATTGCCTGGGGTCCTTGGGGTAGAGAGAGGCCAAGTGCTTTGCTTCACAGGCGAATTGCATCCTGGGAACTTACAGAGAACCTGTGTCTGGATGTTCTTCACACTTCGGCTATCTTCATGTAGAGTCCAATCTTCATGTAGAGACCAAAGGAGATGAACTTGGAAATAAATCATTTCAGGGAATCCGGGAATTAACTTTTATGACACATACAAACTATCTAAAGTGAACCTTACTCATGCATTAAAACTAACCTTTGAGGATGATATTTTATTAAGTTCTGCATATAATGGAGAAACTGAATCATAATGCAGACTCATAAGATAACAAGGAAACTGTCTTAGAGCAGGCTGCTATAAGAAAAAGACAAATAGAAACCTTGTAAATGACATGAATGCTTTACAGCCCATTAGGATGGAAGTCTACAATGAAGGAAGCATGAATTATTTATTTGATGGGGCTGCTCTCTGCTTCATGGGTGGGGGCTTTTTTTTCTTGAGTAGAAGGGGAGAACCCCTCTCCTACCTCTTCTATGAAGATGCTAATTTCATTCTCTGGGCTCAGACCTCCTGACCTAAAGACCTCCAGAAGTTCCCAATTCCAATTGTATTGTATTGTGGATCACATTTAAACATAGGGATTTCAAAGGGACTGAAACCTACAGACCAGACCCAAAACTTCTTATGTGTGGATAGTTTATCCCAGATCACAGTTACTGTGTTAAGACTGCATCTCCCTGTCTCTTACTTTCTCACTGTTTCTCTATTTCTGTTCCTTAATGATGCCCACACAGAACACAGACAAATACATTAAAAACACCTATACATCTATGCATGCGCTTACCTATTAGCTCAGAGAATGCATACAAATATACATATATACTGGAAGCCAGAATTTAATGAGTCTAAATGTGTGTCTGTTCATAGTTTATATTTGCACACCATTTTTCTTGATAAACAATATTTCAGAGCTTTGGGAATGTCTCTGCCATTCACTAAAGACTGGATATTATAAAGAAAATTCATACTAAATTTAGTGGATTTTTATTTCTGGTGTTCTATCTGTGACTCACTGTGAAGGTGAGCTCTCTCTTGCCCTTCATTAACTGTAGGATGAAGATGTTCAAATCAGGCAGGGCCTGACACGTGTCTTCTCATGTGTGGGAGGGAATGCTAGGCAGATGTTTATCTCAGGGCTCTGTCTGCCCTCAGTAGATTTAGTTAATTCAGTCTGAATAATTAACTGTCTCAACAGCCTGTAGAGCATCTGCCGGGAAAGATCAGAGGGTGAGTGACCATCCAAGGCTTATTTCTATATGCCCCATCACTTGCCCTTGTGGCTTCTGTCCTCTCTGAGTTCAATTGCTGACCCAGAGTCTGATGGCCCAAGTAAGATCAAAGTGCTGTGCATACCAGAGCATCAAGCCAGGCTGAGTGCATAAAAATGGGTCTTAGATTAACTAGGAGTTAAAGAGGTGAGGGTTTGAATTAAAATGTATAATAAATATTTATTAAGTACCCAGTTTCAGAAAAAAATGTTTTGCAATAGGCTTTAGAAAGGAGGAAGCATCAGAGACGGATCTAAATACTACCTGTTCCACTGTTTTCAGAACTACACTCACCGTAGGAACTAGCTCCTGTGCCCCCAGAGCTCTGTTTCCCCAGCTGCATCCGCCCTTTGGTTTATTGCCATGACTACTGAACATGCTCACTCTTCACAAATCACGACACAAGTAGAAAGAATGTGTCCCTCTCTTGAGGTTGTGAGATCTCACATTATATTATAATGTTTTGTCCCACTGGATATCTAAATGACCACACATCCATTAAATAAAAGACCTATTTTCCATAAATGATAACTGACATCTGCTACTCTCTGTTTAGAAACCGAGTAAGCAAATGATAATATTTGTTATCTAGTATTTTAAAATTTTATTAATAGTATTTTATACAGGCTGTTTTATAATTATTTTTCTTGGGAAGTCAATAGTTTTAAAGTTATATTTTTATCAGCTTTGGATATTTTTTCTATAACCAATATCCCATAATTTCCTCCTACACTGCACTCAGACTAGTAGATCCTTATTTAATTGAGTCTCTGATTTTTCTCAATTTGTTTTTATGTCTATTTTGAAGCAGACTGTACTGTGAGGAAACTCTAATCTTTTCTTTCTTATTCTCTGTTGATATTGAATAACAGAGACTGTACTGGCTGGCTTTTGTGTGTCAACTTGACACAAGCTGGAGTTATCACAGAGAAAGGCACCCCCTTGAGGAAGTCCCTTCATGAGATCAGCTGTAAGGCATTTTCTCAATTAGCGAACAACAGTAGGAGGGCCCATTGTGGGTGGTGCCATTCCCTGGGCTGGAAGCTCTGGTTTCTGTAAGAAAGGAAGTTGAGCAAGGCAGGGGAAGCAAGCCAGTAAGCAGCATGTCCACCCCCACCCCCACACCCATGGCCTCTGCATCAGCTCCTGCCTCCAAGTTCCTACTCTGTGTGAGTTTCTGACCTGACTTCCTTTGGTGATGAACAGCAATGTGCAAGTGTAAACTGAATAAACCCTTTCCTCCCCAACTTGCTTCTTGGTCATGATGTTTTGTGCAGGAATAGAAACCCTGACTAAGACATAGTTCAGTTCCACAAAGATACAACACTGCTCCTTCCTTGAGACAAGGTGTTCTTATGTAAGACCTTTACCCTGTCTTAAAATAGGATATAAGTCTTAGGCAAATGCCCCTTTCTTCCTTAGATCCTCTCTCTTGGCTCTAGGGTCTCATGTCTTAGTTAACTTGATCATGTTCTTTCATGATCATTATCTTTCTTTTTTCTTTTATTCCTTTGTTTTTTTTTTTTTTCATCTTTGGTAACTCTGGATTTGATATTTCATGTTTTCTTCCTTTTGTCCTACTTTTCCTGGCCTCTGCCATGAAGATGAAAGTATAAGTAGCCCCAGGACTAAGACAGAAAGCAGCTGTGTGGTCCTCACCCCACACCTCCAAGGTGCTGCAAGGGGAGACGGGGACATTCCTGTGACAACAAATCCTGCTCTGATTTCTTGGTATTCCCACTACACTAGACTATTATCAAAAGCTCACAGACGTGATGTGTCATAACATGTTTGCTGGTTTGGAAAACAGTTTGAAGGTTGCAACAAAGACCTTGTCACCTCTGAATGTAAGGCAAAGCTGTCGTGTGACTGTCACCTCCATGTGGCTCTTTCTGACATTTTCATGTCACCTCCACATTCACTATGGCTTTGATTGTCCCCCAAAGCTACCCATATCTCAGATCACACTGGCCTTCCATCTCTCTGAAATCCTCCATAGTGTTGGCTCATTTATGGCCTCTGTTCTCATTCACGTAGAAGAAGGAAAGCACCTGGGCTTGCACTTCCTGGTTGACATTCTAATTCTTATTTGAGAAACATGGAGAATGAACACTGGGGAGGTTTTTGAAGTAGTAAAAGTTAAGTCATGTCAAATTTAACTACGGAGTTACTGAATGTATAGATCATGCAAGACCCCATATAAGCCTATGTCACTACTCCCTGCTCACCTAGCAAGCTTACCTAAACCCTGACTTACTACTTCTTATAATACAACCCTATTTGCACATGTAACTTTCTTTACCTTCCCATGCATTCTTATGTGTTCTCTCAATCATTCCTGTACCCATCATGAATTAAGGTTTTATTAGATGTGTTTGGTTTTGCCATATGCAATATGAACAATGTTCTAGCAAGGTTATGAACAAAGTACAGTGGAAAGGATGTTTCCCCCTAATGCCATGGCTCTTGTATAAAAAGGTCATAGTAATGAGGGCTTTAATAGCCTTTTATTATCTAAATGTTCCCATATGCCTTACAGTGTTAGCTTCTGTGAATATATTTTAGAAAATAATATTTTATGATTATTTACAGAAAAAACACACACCAGGCAATGAGACCAAGAAGAACAATTTCTGAATAGTTGATTCTTGAATGTGAACAACTTGCTTCATGACACAGGATAATTCAATTAAGTGCTTTTGTCTTCCATTTTTTAGATTGTTAAATAAGGATGTATGTAGTCACTGACATCCTTTCTTCCTTAACAATTCATATCCAGCCATATTTGTGACATCTGGCTTCCCAGATGCCCAGGAGAAAGTATTTAATATCCATCCAAACATACAGATATGGCATTTGTGCTCCCAGGGTCACAGCAACTTTGGAGCACACTAGACTAGATTTGTTGAACTCCTATGGTCAGAAATCATCACAAGACCCATAGCAAAATGTCTCATATCTCCTATGTTGAGATCTGGGCACAGGAGGAAGAGCAAGAGCATGAGGGAACGGCTAGGCTCCGAAGTACCTTCCTCTTCATAGATCCTGTTACCTGTTCTAGAAAAGCACTGGCCGGGTACAGGACCATTGGCCAGAACTAGACTGCACAGGATCTGTCCAAAGTTTAAAGTAAGATCTTTCAGCTGTAGAGATTCACCTGGGTCTAATGTTGTTGTTGTTGTTGTTGTTGTTTCAACCTTGGTGGGTTTTTTGTTTGTTTTGCCTTTTCACTGCTTGTCCCCTTGAAGCTTGCTATTGTTTTGTATATCTCACTTAGTGATTCTACATACCACAGCAACGTGAATTTCCTTTCCAATGTTTGAAATGAGCACAACATGGCCAGACATGCAGTAACATTTCTGTTATTATCAATGCAAGCTTGGCCTTTCTATTACAAATGGACAATTAAGCATTTAGGAAAACAATTGAATCTGATCTCCATCTTTGCTGCCAAGATGCCAGGAGTTCCTCCTCAGCCCGACGTGAGAACTGAGATGCAGGCCAGACACGCAGGCACGTTGGCTCTATTCTCTCTACTGAAGAGTCTATATAATACATTAGTGGACAAGTGGTATATTACTAAGATGATAAAAATAAAGTTAGAAGAGACTTTCTATTATTTATACATAGAGAGAAGAGATTTATTTTTGCTATACATTTTTTTATATAAAATATGGTCATTGAAATGGACTCGAATCATCGGGGGTTCTGACTCCGTGATGGTGATTGATGCTGTAAACTCTAATTTTTTTTTTTAAAGATTCTGGTGGTTACAATGGTTAATCTTCTAGCTAAAAATTCACAGCAACCCTTAGAACAGTGTTTCTCAGCCTTCCTAGTGCTGCAACCCCTTAGTACAGTTCCTCAGGTTATGGTGAACCCCAAACATAAAATTATCTTGTTGTTATCTCATAACTGTAATTTTGCTGCTAATTCCTATGTAAATATCTGTTTTCTGACAGTCTTAAGTGACCCCTGTGAAAAGATCATTTGACAGTGTTGGCCTTATTTTAGAGTTTGTCCCCAAAAGACCATGGCTGGTCTGGTTGGTGTCATGTCCTTTGAGTGACAGATGTATTTTAACTGTAACTGGATATGAAATAGAGATGAGGCAGAGCAGGTACACAAATCCTCAGGGAGGGACTGGGGAAGGAGTGGAGTTGATCAAAACTTGAGACCTAGGAAAAAAGATGCAGGGCCAGAGAAGCAACATAAAGTGTTGGCCAGGGAGGCTCTGGGATAAGAGCAGACCATGCAGTCTGGCTGACTTACAGCTTACTTCTCTGGCCTTTCAGCTTACCCATTTAAAGAGCCAGGGCAGGTGTTTACAGTAATATTGCTAGGTGTTGGTGTGGGACTCCTGGACAGTGTTCATCCGTAGAAATGCAGTTGGAGTCTGAGTGACAGAAAGAGCTGACCAGGAACATGGTTCTATGAAGCATAATGTGAATCCCCTCCAAAGAACAAAGTGGTTGTAAAGGTAAAACACAATACATCCAGGGGAGCAGTATCTATAGAATCAGAACACAGAAGTAGCTGAAGCACACAATAAAAACCAAAGAAATGTGAATGATCAACCCAAGGCCCATTGTTTGAGGAGAGAAAGAGAGAAGTTAGACAAACATTCGGTCTTATCAATGGTGAATTTTTCATCTTTACACTTTAAATTATGTGAGGGATACTGGGCTCATGTTTGGAGCTAAAGTCTAGCAAGAAGTTGGAAGTGGTGTCACAAACCAGGTTGGGAGGCTGAGAGGCACTAGGCTGGCAAGGTCAAGGCTAACTTATACATTGTGCAACCACTGTTCTATTGATTGACTTCCATCTGTGTAATATCGCCCAGATGATATATCATCTCCAAGAATATGACATTCTGGAAGATATTTCTGTAAACTCTGGTTCTCCTGGGCACATGCCTTTAATTCTGAGGACAAAGATGACGTTTAATATTACATCACAGTCACATACATTTAGTAGTATGAATGAATATCTTTCAGGCTGGGTAGACAAGCAAGTGGAATGAATACACTAGAATCCGGACAGGATGACAAGGAAGGAAGAAGTTGTGGATCAACAGGAAAGGTGTGGCAGAACAGGGAAGAAGATGGAGATGAACAGAGGGGGAGAAGAAAAATAACCAAGCAAAGCATTGAATGCTACTACGTCTGTGCAAGATTTTAAGAACAAGATGACTAAACTTGCAAAGACTCTGCTAAGCACAGGAGCTCAGGTGAGACCCATAGATTCACAGAGACTTAGGGCAGGAAAAAGAATCAAGACTGAAGAGAGACTTGGAGATGTGCAATGACAGGCACAGGCTGTCTCTGTCCTTGCTCTACAAAAAAAAGTGTTAATGAAAGCAGGGTTAGTAATTTGAGCTGGTGCGGTGCCTTCACAGATGTTAAATTTTCATTTGACGTTAATTTTAAAATAAGAGAATTAAGAGTGTAGGTAAATTGAAAGAAGTGGAGAATTAACCGGGCTGAGCACGAAATCAGAAGTAAGATCTTGAGTTACAGAGAAGGAAGTGTGAAAGACAGTTCGGGAAATTAGATGCGCTCTGAAAAAGACTGCAGGGTGAGAGGGAGAAGAAAGGTCAGCAAAAGAACTTCACTATGCCAGAAGGAAAACGTGGGAGCATTGCCTCCAATGAGAAATGTCAGAATCAGTGTCACTAGAGAGATACGAAGGTGAATCTCCCATCTGTGTTGCAGATGAACAGACATCCTCACAGAGATGTAACAGAACTAATGATACAGGTTCTCATGACATTTAAAAAATCCTTTCAGACTACCCAGGGCACCCTGTTGGAGCTTTTGATTATCTTCATGTTTTAATATTATAATTACCGTGTGTCAGTGCTCTATTTAAAATGTTAATTATTGAAGCTCAGAGGAAACTGATTCCTATGCATCCATAATTTCATACAATATAATTTTAGAACTTGAACTATTTTTATATTATCTTGTTAGTCATGGAAACACAGCTGAGAGTCTATGGACTTGTAGTTTTCACTTTCAATGGGCTTTTAAAGATAATCTTCATTTTTAAAAGCAGCCTTGTCACTGAATTAGCATTTATCTGAAATAAATCAAATTGCTTCTGGTGGGGTGAGACAGTTCAGACAATTTACATAAGTGTATTCTAACAACTAAAGTGTATCCTGCAAAGCAAAGTGTTTTTTATCAAATTCTTTCATTAAGGTCATTCTCCAGCAACACTACCATAAGATTAGAACATTTTAAGTCATGGAGGTTCTATTGATTTCTCTTGATCTGCTTCAGTGCCGTCCCACAGGCCTGCACAGCCATCCTGGATAAATTTGCTGCACTGCAAAGAGAATATCTTGGCTAACTATGGCTTAGCCTGGTTCACCAAGCATCCACACAGCCCAAGCAAGGCTCTATCAGGAGAACAGACAGCTGTTCTTAGAAAATATAGCATGACCTTGATGTAGTGTCTGGTATGTTTGTGGTAGAATTTAGTACTTTTAAAAGTGTTTTATACAATCATTTGGAAAAGCAAGGCATTTTGGGGGAAAGTGCTATCTATTTTCTGTTTGTGTGTGTGTGTGTGTGTGTGTGTGTGTGTGTGTGTGTGTAGGGGGTTATATACATGCCTGTGTTCACATGTGCCAAGGTCAGAGGAGGAGTCAGGTGTCCTACCCAGTCACTCTTTGCCCCATTCCCTGGAGCCAGAGTCTCTCACAAGACCTGAAGCTGGGCTGTCAGTAAGCCCTGCCTATTCTCCTGTTTCTACCAATACTCCCTCTTTCCTGGCCCCCTCCAATCATGCTGTAGTTGTAGGTATCCCAGGCCATTTGTGGCTACTAGAGATATAGTTTCTTATGCTTGCACGCCGCCTACCCTCTGGAACCTCTCTCCAGCCTCTGCTTCATTTTGAGACAGGACATTGACTATATCCCAGGTTTGTCTTTCTTTACGACTTTTAAAAATGAACTTTCATTTAATCGTGTGTGTGTGTGTGTGTGTGTGTGTGTAGGGGAGGGGTGGTTATCATGGCATGGGTGTGGCGGTCAGAGACTATTCTGAACAACTTAGGCAATCCCAACAGAGTGGAGATAGGAACTTTGCTTAAGTGGTGTCTAAGCCTTTGTTCCTATGAGAAGATAAGAAGAGCTGTGAGCCATGGGCATAGGGCAGGGTCTAAAGAAGACCTTGGACTGATCTCTCTTCTGCTGCCTACAGAGGACAATGACTGGGAGTCAGGTACTCTCTGGGACTTTGGGTTGTGGTGTAATTGATGAAGGCAAAGGAGAAAACTGACATGTTCTTTATGCGAAAGGCCATTACATAAATACTAGAAAACCTCCCAAACTTGACTAGTGGGAAGGTCAGGGACAGGATTATGTCAGGACACGGATAGAGAGGATGTCACTGTGGGTAAGAGACATCCTCAGGGGCAATGCTCAGCGGATGCTTCATTTGTGACATGCTGGTGTGTGTACTTCTCTTATCTACCTCCCCCCACTGCTTACTGAGATAGTCCAGGAAATAACTTCCCTAATTAATTTTCAAGGCATTAGAAGGAGAGTGACATCACTCCAGCTCCCTCTCCTTCTCTGAATCTGCCTAAACAAAACCTTATCTATTCTGTTTGTTCTTAACTAATCAGAACAAAAGCAAATTAGGATTGTGAGTTTTTAATCCAGGGAAGGAGAGATATCAGGCAGCTCTGGGACATCACACTCTCTCTTAATAATAATAAGCATTGCTATAAATGGTTGTCAGTTGTGGCAGTACGAACGCAAAGGAACAACTTCAGAACCACAGGACTTTGTCAACTGTCCTGGAACTCTGCACTCAATGTGCTATTGATGTAAAACACATGCCACAGCTTCCCTCCCTGAGTGACAGCAGAATTTTCTTCAGCGCAGAAAAATAAGGTAAAGCCATGTACTATTCTGCCAATGGTATGTTTTATTTAAGCTCCCCGCACCCCGCTCATTAGTGCTTGAGTATATTACATTGTCTACTGACGAGAAATCTTGGCAGTCATTCCAAGAAAAAGGATCGCATCCTAGTTGCCTCAAACATTACAGTTTATGGCCTGAGAATGTTAGATACTGTATCTGATGGATCATGGCCTCTGTGATGCCAATTCTTCCATTTTATTTGTATGGTTGTGCCTGGTAATTTTGTATATATATATATATATATATATATATATATATATATATATATATATATTATTTTGTATATATTTAATTTTGTATATATATTATTATTCATAATATTTTTTTAAAAAAAACTGGTTTTAAAATACTGGCTTTAAGCATTTCTCAAACAGCATGTTATGTTAGTTCACAGAGATTTTAAAATGTAAATAGAGCTTTGAACTTGCAGAACTCTCGATGTGTCTGAGAACAAATATAAAGGAGCATGTACTGTACCTGTCATTTCTATACACACATGCACACACACATAAATATGCACACACTTGCATGCACACACCATAGACACACACACACATAAATATGCACATACATACATACACATGCACACACACATAAATATGCACATGCACGCACACACACACACACACACACACACACATCCTTCCAACTTACTGGAAAACGATTCAGGAAATCTCATACTATGGAACGAACATACTGTCCCCTCTCAGGTGCCTGCCCACCTTGTGTTACTATCAGTATTTGGGGATATAGTACCTAACTTTTCATGTACTGAACTCACCAAATGCAAGACATTGGGCCCTAAATGACTTTGCTGTTCTCTATATTCTTTCTCTAGATCTGTTACTTCTTGGCAGCCATGAAGCATTATCACTGATGACAGGGGCATGCTGGCCATGACGGTAAAGTCTGTCTGGTCCGTGTTTCCTCTCTGTGCTTCTCAAACAAATGTCTGCCTGGCAGCTCCCTGTGGTGGGCTCTCCACTGTGTGTACCACTACAGGCTAGTGGTACCAACTGAGAATAGGCTGGCCTGTCAGGAAGAAATTACAGGACATTTGGAAACCTAATAATAAATCTGAAAATGCAAAAACTTTGAACAGTAAAACAAATAAAACTTGGGCTTTATTTTTCAGAAATTTCTTTTAAATCTCAGAAGTTTATCTCAGGGCATCTGAACTTTATGTTAGGGGAAGAAGAAAACTTCAGGTATGCAGTTCTCAACTTTGTAAGAGGTTTGATATTAGCTCACAAAAAATATCATACATACATCCGTTTTTCATTAACTGTAACTTTAATTAAAATATGCACGGTTTGCCTCAGCTAAGGCTGTGTGCTTGTGTGGCATTGGCCTTCTGTCTGTCTAGGCTCGGTATTTTTATATAGCTCCTGTAACTTTCTATTTACAGGGCTTCCAAGTCAAGCTTTGCACCCTGATTTTCTTTCAACATGTATTAAATTGAAGTAAATGAAGTGTTTATGACACAGTAATGCTGGATATTTTTGTCCCATTTCTCTGCATGATTTAAAGACAAGAGGCCCACATAATATCCATCACACACTGGTAAGGAACAAGTACATAGCTTCCATGGTGAACAGTAGATGGAAAGGCCTCAGAGATGAAGCCCACTTGGTAGTCAGGGAGCACCACATGCCGTACAACCCCAAAGCCAATGATGAGACACAATATCAAAAAGTTGGAATCCATGCTGTTTTATCCTGCTAATTACATGCCTCGTGAGGATATGAAACACATGACCACCAATGGAGAGCTGCAGATGACCCTGGAAAGCTAAGTAGCCCCAGGGTTAAACTTTTAAATGTAATGTATATGAGAAACATCTTAAAGTAAAAAAGCATACTTTCTAATTTATATTTCTTAAGCATTGATCTTATCAAACTCCATAATAGACTCCAGAAGAGCTGGGGTTGGGGGAAGGGGATACGGGAATGTTCTTTGGTTTGACAATTGATGCTAGGATTCTAGAGTATCAATCAGTAAAGTATGGTTAGACTCAAAATGCATCTTAAAGACAAATCTGGAAGCTGGGTGTGGTGGTATGTGTCTGTACTGGGAGGCGGAGGCAAGAGGATCAGTGATCAACGTCATCTTCAGATACATAGCAAGTCTGATGTCAACCTGGTCCATGTGGAACCTTGCCAAAAAGTAAGACAAAACAAAACCAGGGATTAGGGGGAGATGGTTTTATGGGTAAGGTGCTTGCTGTGCAAGCATGAGCTCCTGAGTTCGTTTTTTTAGCATCTTGTAAGAACTGGATGAGCAAGGCCTGAGTACCAGACTGGCAGAGGTAGGCAGATGCTCAGGTATCACTCCTTCATCCCAGACACTTTCTCAAACTGCTCATCTGCAGGTTTTCTCAGCTACTACAGCTTCATCACTCAAACAAACAAAGGCTAACAAATCCAAACAACTAAAACTTCAGAGTAAAATAATCAAAAGAAAACTACCCTGCCCTTTCCAGCTTATATTTTTTTCAATGTAGCTGGGTTTTGTTTTTGTTTTAAGGTGCTTGTTTTGTGAATAAATATTTTAGGTATTTCCCACACCGGGTACCTCCCTTAGCTGTTGTTACTTATTCCTTTGGGTATGTGCTATTTTGTTTCATTTTACTTTGTTATTGTATTAGGACTTGCCCTGAGTGCAGTTGACATCCCAGTGGCATCTCTGCCTCCTGCCTGGGTCTTTTCTAGGAAGCCCTGGCAGGATCTTTGCCTGCTCCTGTCACTGTGTCACTACACACAGTGTTTCAAGTGTCACTTTAGTTGCTTAATGGAACTAGGATCAGCTCCCATACGCAGCCTTTTTTTCCCTTCTCAGATACAGAGCAGTATTTTTTTTTTTATTGTTTGTTTTGGTTTTTCTGTGTGTGTGTGTGTGGTGGTTGTGGTGTTGTTGATTTGTTTTTGTTTTTTGACAGATTCTTGTTTCTTCCCCAAAACCTCAAGTTGTTTCCAAATTGCAAACAATAAACTATGGTGACATAGCCTGACTATGGCACCCACCCATGTCTTCACACCTCGAGCAGTCCCTGTCTGCCTCACCTTTGTGCTACAGTTAAAAGATTAACCTTTTAAAAGCAGGAGTTCTGAGGTCACCCACACTGGTTCAGGGGAGACAGAAGGTTTTAAAAATGCATTTAAAATGCATTCTTCTTTTATCTAGACAGAATCTTTATCTTACCTTTGTTTTCCAAGTGGGGTGTGGGGTCCTTGATTATACTAAGAATGCACCTTTCCCTCGAGTGCCTGCTAGTACATGTTGGTTTTTAAAGTCATGCAACTTTACGGCATTCCAGAGAACAGTCCTATCAGTCAATCAACAAAATAACCAGTCAATCAGATACACACAAATTAACAGTACAGAGGAGTTTCTAATTAGGCTACAATCTTTCTTGCCAAGCAATAGTACCTGGGTTTGAATCCCTTGTACCCATGTAAGGCTGGGTTTGACCATCTTCACCTGCAATCCCAGTGCTGGAAGGTGGAGGTAGGTGACCCTGGGGCTCACTTGTTAGCATTTTGTCTAGGCTCTGCCCCACAGTTACCTGGCAACAGCCACACATGCCTGACTCGCCATAAAAGGAGCTGCTCATCCCCTCCTCTCTCTCTTGCCTTCTTGCTCTAACTCTGTCCTCTTCCTCCTGCTCCACCTCTCTCCTCATTCCCATCCCACCTCTCTCTCCAAGTGCTGATGGCCAGCCTCTACTCCTCTACACACTCTGTCTCTCTCTGCCTTCCTCTGTCTCTACTACCCCACTACCCTTTCAAATCCCCCACCCCATGCCCTGAATAAACTCTATTCTATACTATGCTGTGGCAGGTACCTCAGGGGGATGGAATGCCTCCGCATGGGTCCGCAGAGGAACCCCCTTCCCCAACACCTGACTACACAACCACCAAACATATTCCTTTGCTCTATCTTTTTTATAAAACACACCACTGGTGAGCCACTAAAGCCAAAAGAGAAAGTTCAGGTTTACTGAGAGAACCTGCTCACAGAATAAAGTGGAGGCCAAATTGAGGAAAGTGCTCACCATCGACCTTTGTCCTCCATGCATGCTCACACAGGGGAACATGCATACACACGCACATGCACACGCACATGCACGCACGCACGCTCACACACGGGGGTGGGGGCGTGGGCAGAGCGTTTAAACTTAACTTCATCGCAAAGTCCATATTCTAGAACTTTTTTAAAGACTCGGATTAAATGCCAAAGTCAGAACAATGTAAATGTAAGAGCTTTCTGGTCAGTATAATTATTTTAATCTATAAGACCTGAAAGGACATTTAGATAAAACATCTGTATTCTTTTAAAGACTTGGAGAAATTATTGTGATAAGTGAAAATCAATTTTCATGTACTTAAGGCCCCAGATAAGGTACCTATAAAAGCTTTAAGCCCAGTGGGCGGGTCCTCAACGTCAATGCCATCTCCGCTGTTAAGTAGCATCCTAGTTGAGGCACATGCATCTAATCTGATTGGGACTTAGACAATTCTGACTTTGAGACTTACAGCACAGACCAGATAGATTTTCTGACCTTCTCTTCCTCAAGTCAATGCCATTTCTCTTCTGAATCTCCTTATTGATGGGAGGACATCGTGAGTTCCAGTGAAAGGTTTGTGACTTTCTTCACCACACACAAGGAAAAGGAATGCTCCTCCTAGCAAGCCTGAACTCATCCATTGTACTAACTGAAAGTACACGTCATCATTAAGAAACAAATCCAGAGTTCTTAGCTTCTGTTCTGTTTGTGGATTTCTTTAAAAAATGGCCTCATAATGTGTCTCTTTTCATTGATGTTAATTAACTACCTTGAATGTGTTTAAGTATTCACCTTACCAGGAATGCGGAGATGGTGAAGGTCATATTCACAGTAAAGGGTGGCTTGGCTAGCATTAGGATGTTAAGGTTTCCACATATTTAAGAGTGAAATCATTCTGTGAGCATCTCAGGGTCACTTATCTGAGAATGAAAGGAAACCCAATAAAGCAAAATGGTTGAAAGGGGCCAGAGACCAAGGATTGAAATTAGCAAACCTTTTATGTAATAGCTTATTGTTAATTTTATTCTTTATCTAAGAGTTTATAGTCCTTTCCTAATTTGAAAAAGCTAATTTCCCCCTAGGCCCTTGGACACAATGAGTAGCTGATAATTACTAACTGCTCAGCCTTCTTTGTATTTTAATTAAATCATTGCTACATTTAGTCTATTTGATGCATTTTTCCCATTCCCACTAAAAAAGATTTTATTTCTGACAACAGGTGACCCTGGTGCCACATGACGCCTAACAGCTTGTTGACCTCAAGACCTGCTGTCCATTCCTCTGCTCTGTCTACCTGCAAAAGCTGCAGTCATGATCACATATTTGATCAGTATGATCAAATAGAGTGAGCTGCCTTTGCATCCAAATGAGTGAGAACAGGTCAAGTCTCACCGCATCTTGCCAGATGTCGGCCGTGGTGCTAAGGAATGTTCTTCATTATTTTCTAATGTCATAAATACTGTTTTTCTTGTACTAGCATGTATCAGATCAGACAGGGTTCTCTAGAGAAGTAGAACTGGTAGAATGTGTGTGTGTGTGTGTGTGTGTGTGTGTGTGTGTGTGTTTATTATAGAAGGAGATTTGTTGGGTTTACTTACAGGACAGGACTGCACCACCCAATAATGATTACCCACTTTTTTGGAGAAGCTGAGAACCAAGTCAGTACCCAGTCTGTGAGGAAGCAGCCACAGCTGTGCCAGCACAGGACTGAATGCTAAAGTCAGTGGCACTGATCTGTGCCGACAGGCTGAAGAGGCTGGAATCTGGTCGGTGGGACAGACTCCCTCAGAACGGAGGGCTTGGAAGTGAACAAGCTGCCTTCTCTCATCTTCCCATTTCTCCTGGGCTCCCAGCCTGTTGGGAGGGGCCAGCACAGTCAGGGCAGAGGTTCCTGCCAGCACAGTCAGGGCAAAGATGTCTCCCATCACTGTTCCGTCTATCACAAGTCTCTGAAAGTACTGACCCGCTCCTATATGTCCCTTAGTTAAGTCAGGGTGACAGTAAAAAAACAGCCATTCCATCAGTTCCCATCTTAAAAGTGTGGTCACTGAAACCCAGTACGGTTAAATAATCCTCTATCTATCTATCTATCTATCTATCTATCTACCTATCATCTTCATTAGTTTTTTATTAATTATTTGAGAGTTCATATACTGTATTTTGATGACATTCAGATGGCATTCACTTTTATTGCCTCTTCTTAACTCAGATCAGCCCCTCCTCCCTACCCCTCAAATTTATGCCCTATTTTAAAAAAATTAATAATCCATCAACTTCTATTTGTGGTATCCATAAACTCTGTTGCAGAATATTTAATCGCCTGTGAACCCTAAGACTGCGTTGTTTATTGGAAAAACCTGTTTCTGGTTATAAAGTGGTTCAGCCTTAGCACACAGTTCTAATCCCTCTGGCTGACATATGAATACACCCTTAATACACACCTTTAATCCCAAACAATGAAGGTAAAGCTTGTAGTAGGAAGCACCACATTTGAAACTGATGTTAAATTGAGTGGTAGACAAAGTGATGAATCAGAGAAAGATTTGACAGAATATGATATGCCCAACTCTCATGAGGAAAGGAAAGGGGAGCTATTTTAGGGGCAGTGCGCACACACACACACACACACACACAGAGAGAGAGAGAGAGAGAGAGAGAGAGAGAGAGAGAGAGAGAGAGAGAGAATAAAGAAGATAGAGGGCAGTGAGTCAGTTACGCATAGGCAGTTTTACTGGGACAGTTGTACAGAGACAGATTGCAGAGAAAGAACAAGTTAGACACAGGTCAAGACAGAAGGAGCCAGAATATTAGAACATATTGCCAAAGTTAGTATGAGGTCAAGAGAGAAGCCAGATTGAATCAGTCAGCTTGGAGAGGAGTTTGAGCCAGAAGAGCTGAGTTGAACCAGACAGAGTTCAAAGAGCTAAAAAGGGTGAACTTATTCAGTAGCAAGTCTTAAAGGCTGGAAACATTCTATGCCTAAATTAGATTAATGGAAGGCTAGAAGCTTCCAGGAATAGGCCTAGGTTAACAGACAGAGAGAAGCAGTAAGCCTCTGAGACAACACTTACATCAGTATTACTTTATAATACTCCCACGTATGAGACCAGACAGTGGATGATGGCTGAGCCACCAGGGGTCATACCCTTAAGGAAAACTGAATCTCCCAGAAGCCATTGGCTTTCAAAAGTTTCTCCGTTGGATGTAGGGGCTCATGAACTTGTTTTCACTTTGTGCTGGAAGGTTGACAGCCTTGATCTAGCTCAGGTCTTGTATAAGCCACCACAGATACAGGAGTTTATGATTCCTGCTGTCCCGTCACGCCTAGAGGAATAACTCATCCTCACCACAGTCATTTGTGCGTATGAATAAAGGGTTCTGAAGCTGAGCATAGTTCCTGGTCCCAAAGCAATGCTATTATCACACTACACAGCCTTGTATGGGCGTACAACAATGCCCAGGTCTATGGCATCATAGTCAAGAGCATCACTGTACTGTTGATTGTTGAGGTAACTCACCAATGAGTGGGGCCATGTTTCATGTTTCTATGTGCTGTATCTTCTGATTTAACAATCGCTGTATCCTTTCTGACATCAAGCCTCATCTTCAATGGTTTGATGGCGTAGCCATGTGAATTCTTTCAGAATAAAGCTGCAGTCTATATTAGAGGATATACCCATTGTTGATCTAGGCTGATTACTCATGACTTTATCTGAAATCCAATGCCTGTGGACTTTGCAGAAATCAGGGTTTTGAAAGAGTCTTCTGGTAAAGAGATGGGTAGATAGATGCTCTGAGCATAGAGATTCCAAAATAGCAACATATGGGGATGTACTCTTGGTACAGTGAGCATCTGATTTATTAGAGGAAAGATAGTGAAATGGGGTGACGTATCCGTTAGGAGATATGTCATAACACCCTCTGGGGCTCTCTTTAGATGGCATTCACATTTTTCTCACCTTGTGCCTACCACATCTCTCCTACACAGAGTCCCTATCATGGAGAATCCAGTCAGACAGCGTGGAGCATTTTCCTCAGCAGGGAATCATGTCACCTGTCAGGGAGTGCTTCCAGTGGAAAGACTTGTCAGGTAAAAGAAGCAAACACTAAGCCATTATTGAGACTTGCTCTGCAAACAGGCTGTGGAACACAGGCAGGGAACTATTAAAATTCTCAGGTTTCATATTGTCTTGGGTAAGTCCCAACCTCAGTAGATCTGTTTCCTTATCTAGAAAAGGATGATTACAACTCTCTATATCTCATAAAGATATTGTGAAACTTAAATGAGTTCATTTAAAGCGCTTTAAATATGGCCTTTGGCACATAGCAAATACTCAGCTAACAGTACTTACCATTGTAGAGAGCAGTAATTGGAGCATAAGAGAAACATGTAAGGCCCGACTTCCCACTCATGCAGCATAGAGATTGAACATTGTTAGCATGCGATGGTGGAGGGTTGACCACTGTAAATGCTTCACCTGGACATATGACCTGCGTTTAAACCACTTGGGATTCCAGTCTTTTCTGTTGTTCCCCTAGCTGAAGACAGATCCAGATGAACAGGAAGGCAGGTGCTGCTGCTACTGCAGACAAGAGTCTTGCTTTGGCCTGTCCGCTCAGAACGTATTTATGTTTTAACATACGTGCTCATTAACTGTTTAGGAGCATGCGCTTCTGCTCACTTGTCATGGATCTGGTTTTCTCCCCACTCTGGGTTTTATTTTGCAATTTGTTTGAAAGTTGTTCATTGGAGCCTGAGAGATGGCCCAGCTGTTAAGAACATTTACTGCTCTCACCAAGCACCTGGCTTTAGTTCCCAGCATGCATAGGATAGCTCACAATCACCAGTAGCCCCAGTTTCAGGTGATCTGATGTGTTTCTAGCTTCTGTAGACACCATGTGGTGTCTACACATGTGTACATATGTACATTCAAGTACTTATATATACCAATAAAATGAAAGTATGCCTTTTTAAAAAGAATAGAACCATTCATTTCTGATTTGATGCCAGAATTTGAGTTTTTCCTCTTATTGCTTCCTGTCTGTATTTGAAGTCCTGTACCCTGGTGCTTTGTGTGTGTGTGTGTGTGTGTGTGTGTGTGTGTGTGTGTGTGTGTGTGGATGGGGGCATGTGTAAGCTACTTAGAATTAGCATGTTTTCTGTTGGTCTGTTGATCTTTTGGGGACAGAACTTGACCTATATTTATCAAATGCTTAAAATTTGTCCTATACCAAGCAAGGCCCTTCAGTGCACCATGGATACTTTGTCCTCTCTCCTCTGAGTACAGTGGGTAATTTCTGAAAGCACCCCTACATACATGCTGATTGCTTCTCTGAGTGCTTGGGCAGTTGAGAAGGCTTTACATAGGTGGCTGGGATTGTCTTCATGTGATGCTTTATTACTGGTCGCTCATCATGTAAATACAACATGGCTCTTCCTGAAGTCTCTATCTGCCCATCTCCATCCAAGGAAACGTCTAAAGTTGTTCACAAATTTCCCTCTCTATGTTGCACCTGAGCTCTGTGCTGGTATTTGTCTCCAGCTAGTGAGCTCACCCTTTAGAGACCTTTCCTCAGTCACTTCTCTTCCGTCACATGCCACTAGTCATCTTGGCCTGGGTTCAGTGTCTTGAGGGCCTTGATTTTTTCAATGCAGAAATTTCAAGTGAGAGAACAGGTCTTTCTCTGCTTTTAATGAAAATTCAAGTTTTAGTAGATTTACTTCTGAGTCTTTTGGACCCTGGAATCTTTATGCTAGGTTCAGTTAGTTTGAAGAATTTGTAAATTTCCTTTGGGAAATTACTGTGGCCTTCCTGGATCTCAGGTACATGTGAGAAAGGATTCTTCCATTATCTTTTATGTTCACAAGTTTATTAACTATAGTTATGTCAAATGATGTTTTGCTGGGGCACACAAGTAAAAGGATGTCTTGCTAAAGCAGACTCATGAAAGAATGTTTTCCAGAAGCAGATGCAGGTGAAAGGATGTTTTGCTATAGCAAAGACATGAAAAGACACAGGATGAAGGAGAATAAATATGACCCCACAGACAGTGGGAGAGAGAGAGAGCATTGGTTTGGTTTTCCCTGCCTTTCTATTCTTTGCTAACTACATGCATGTATTGCTTCACCTTTCATAAGCGCCTGCTTGTGGTAATGCCACTATTGAGAGAAGCAAGCCAAAGAACTGCTTATGAAGTTCCTGTGACTTCTTGACACTTCAATGGCCTTGTAGTTTCTTCAGGATTGAACTACAGCTGCTGGTTCATGTGTGGTGTCTGTTGCCAAGAGTACTGGACTATAGCTGCTGATTCGTATTTGGTGTTTGCAACAGGAATGAACTGCTGACAAAGAAGATGGAACTTGCCCCCAAAGAACTATTGCTAAACAGGTCCACTTCCCCATATTCTAATAACTTTTCTCTTCCACTACCTCTGGTGGGTAGTGGGCAAGAGGAGAGGTTGAATGTTTATTAAAATAGGCTGCAAAAAACTTATGCCTACATTAGTGCTTCCTCATTCATTAGTTAGTAGATGAGCCTGACTAAACTCACTCATTCATTCACTCATTCTCTTATTCATTCATTCTTCTTCTGGGGATAAAGCCAAGATTCTCATGTATTCTAGGCAAATGGTCTACCAGTGAGCTACTGCCACTGTAGCAATTACATGAAAGGATGCATGATGCAGGAGGCTAAATATGACCCCACAGACAGTGGGAGAGAGAGCATTGGTTTGGTTTGCATTGGTGTACTTAATTATGAATGAAATTACTGCTTCATGTCTAAATGTGTTCGACTCAAAGACTCTCTACATATTGTTATAATCTGTTGTTGTAATTACTAGTTGTGATGCAGCCATCACTCCATATTTGATGGAGTACCTTGCAGCTTTCTGCCATTTATCTTCCTCATCCTCAGCTCTTTAAGTCACTTGCTCCCTTTACCACCTAGCAAGATTCAGATTATCTTAAATTTATTTTCCTGTCCACAATACTGAAGTAAACATTTTCCCTAAGGAAGCCAGGTTCCACTTAATAAAGTGCAATACCTAGGAAAATAATTTGTTCTTCTCAGTGCCAGTTCCTCTCAGTGCATACAGTTAGAAATGATGGATGAGTAGATGTGACTGTGTAGATGCGTCCTCTTGTATCTATTTGACTGCTTTCTTCATTCGCTTCCTGTGGACTCTATTCTCTGGAAGGATTTTCAAAGATTTAGTGGATTCTGCATTTCTTCTGCAAATTTGTTTCTTTTTATCCTGAATTTCTTTACTCCTGAGCAATTCCCTCTAGCCTTACAGCCACTAAGGCTGCTCACCATTGTCTTATATAATCTTTATTATGTTCTTTTTATTTTAATTTGCTGTATGTTGCATCTCAAAACCCAGTCCTCCTGTCTATCTAAAACTTTGCCACTTAGACGAACAAGTATTACCTCTTCCTTCTGCTCTCTAATCACCATCATTTTCCTCTCCACTGTCATGTGCTCAACTGGCTTAAATTCCATCTGTGTGGGAATGGGTGCAATCTATCTTTCTGTCTCTGGAGTAGTTCACAGAGCATCTTACCCTGCTCTCACCAATAACATGATTCTCCTCTTTTTAATGCCCAAATAATGCACATACAATTTTTTTTATCAACATATCTGTTGGGACATAAATAAAATATCTAACTGTATAATTTTGCAGCTGATATGGGAGTTAAGTTATCCTTCTGAATACATAGCCACAAGGAGATGTCTATGGAACTTTCATTTTAATCTTTTAAGCACCTCAATAGTTTTTTTCTGAAATAAATTATACTAATTTATGCTCTCACCAAAGATGTAATAATTGTTACCCTTTCTCCAGAACCTTAAACAATGCTCATTGTCTTTTGTCTTCTTGTGTTCTAGCAACTTTGTTTAGCATATGCTAGAATATAAATATGTATAAGCATGCCCTTTTCTTGTCAAAAGTAGTCTTTTACGTAACAAAATTATAACACATTTTATGTAACTAAAGGAAAATTGAATCTGTAAATTATTAGAAGGATACTAAGAGTTTGTGAGACAATGCATTTCACATAGAGTTTTTGTTTTGTTTTGTTTGTTTGTTTGTTTGTTTGTTTCAGACAGGGTTTGTCTGTGTGTCTCTGGCTGTCATGGAAATCACTGTAGACTAGGCTGGCCCTGAAATCAGAGATCCACCTGCCTCTGTCTCCTAAGTTCTGGGATTAAAGGTGTGGGCCACAACTACTGAGCTTCACATAAAACATTTGTCTTCTTAACTCAATTTAATGAAATAAAGTCAATTATGTGTTTTGTCTGACTGGCTAAAACTTTAAATGTTCTAGACTTCTTTTTGCTTGTTTTGTTGGTTTTTCAAAGTATTTTCATTATTTATTTAAAATATATTTTTATATAATATTTTGATCATATTCTCACACACACAACTCCTCCCTCAAAAGAGCAAGCATAAGATGTAAGCTTGACATTGTAAATTGTTCTTAGCGCCTAACTGGGGTTAGTCTACATTTTGCTGTCTTCTTTTGGTGCCAACTTCCCATGACATCCAGCTGTGGTATTTGGGACTGGGGACACTCAGCCTGCAACTGAAGGCAGTCTCCATCAAAGACCCCTAGGTCTTCAGAGATGGCTACAAAAGTAGATCACAGAACTCATCAATTTCATACCTGCACATCAATATGACTTTTCTGTCTAGACCTGCTGTTGCTTTCATGATATTGTTGTCTTTCATTTTTATGGCTTGGCAATAGCAGTCAACTGCAAACAGCACTAGTGTTGATAGTCCTGGCCTTGTGTTCTGCATCTTTGGGGTCAGGAGTAACATTGTCCAGGGATTATGCATGAAAAGGTCCTATCAGGCTACCTTTTCCTGTAGCTAACTCCCAGGCCTCCACAGTAAGTTGGCTTTAGGCTAGGAGACTATCCTAGCTAGGGTGTTGCATTTCTAATCTTATTTTTCACATATGACAGTTTTATGAGCAATCTGCATAGTTTTCCAACCCTTTCATTTTATATATGAGGGACTAGAAGCTTCCTGATGCTCATACAGTTTGTGCCTGGGGTAGCATCACTCTGGTGTCAGCTCTTTCCGCTGTGTTAGTTGGAATATATTGCCATTTTATGTTGTTTCATTATTTTGAATCTCCAGTTTGCCACCCTATGGCCTGGGTCATATCTTCAGTCCTTTGATAATAACTTCCCTAACAGGTGTACAAAGGTAGATGTTCATAGTTTACAAGATTTCTCTATTGATTAATGCCACTGAGCCTTTTCTATGTACCCACCTAACACTTGTGTCTTTTTTTCAGAATCATCTTTTAGATTTTCTACTTAGCTTTACGATCAGATTGTTTATTTTCTTACACATTACTTACACATCTTACAGCAAGCTGTTGATACTTCTTACACATTTAATATGAATGCCTTATCAGATGCATATTTATTCTAATCTATTCAATTTTATTAAACTGTTTATCACACAGAAGCTTGTTGGCTTGACACGATGTCAGTTATTTGCTATTGTTGTTGCTCAGACTCACAGAGTGACAACTAATACAGTTTCCTTGAAGTGAATGAAACCCCAATGTGTATTTCCCGTTCTTCTTAGCCTTTAAACCTTTCATCTTTGTTGAAAAAGCTATTAAGTTCTCCCTTCCTACCTCCACTCTCTAGTTCACCCACTTCAAGGGATATTTTCCTGGATGATTTCTATATTCATTTAAGCAGAAAGAAACACAGTAGTTCATAAAGAGACATATAAAAATCTTTAGAATTTTTATGCTGGTTTAATAGCAATCATTTGATTCTTAACACATAGTAGAAAAAGATGAAAATAACATAGGAAAAAACAGAAGGACCAGTATCATAATAAGATCTTATTTGCATAAGCAAACAATGGTTCTGAATTGGTCTGTAGGCTGTACATAACTTGGTGAGCCCTCATTTAAAGCTTCTTGAGAGTTTTCTGTCTTGAGAACATTATTTTTGTGTAGGCATAGTTCCTCAAATTAAGTCTCAGTTAGTGAAGTACCACGTTTCTCTAATTACATTTTGGAGCATTTTGTAGTCAAAAATTTCATTAAGGTCTCTTTCTGCTGTATAACCAAAGGGAAGCATCATCTCTTTTTAGTTAGGTTATGCTAATATTATATAACACCATGTGAAAATATCAGAGCTCAGTAGCCTTTCTATTAAGAAGTGGGTGGGAAAGGTTTGAGAAGGAGGCACACAGTTACTTACAGGGTTGTGCTAATCCTAGACTCGGAACTTCTGCTAACGCTTCTAAGTAGTCAGTAGTCTCACACTCTAATCTGGAGATAACTATGTTGGAGATAACTATGTCACTCATATCTTGCTACAAAAGTGGCACCCCTTCCATGCACATCTCCCTTTGTGGACTGCTGAGTTATGCATCCATATGAGATTGTGGACATGTTGAGAAATGTAATGAAATCATACTCCCAGCTATCAATTTATTGCTATTACAAATGTAGAGAATGTATTTGGATGGACTATAGCATCTCCAGTGTCATGGAGTATAGGTTCAAATACCAGAAGGGCAACTACACCTGCTAGCCAGTGGTATTCTATAGGAAAGAATAGCCATAGAGTAGCTATGTAGTATTAACGTGATATATGGTAGATGAACATCTCCATTTAAATGCACGAGTCAGGTTCACCCTGGCCCCTAAAGCTAATGGCACACAGATGTCCTCAAGTATTCTATACGCTCTACTCAAATACTCTATACTTAAATACTTGAAGACTGGACCGTTCATTGCTACTACGAAAGGATCAAGGAAGAAGGACTTATTTTGGCTTGAGTTTTTCAGAATGTATTTATTTATTTATTCAGAGTTCTTACGTCTGTTGACTCAGGGCCTATAGCGAGACACCGTGACATGTGGCATACAGGAAATAGAGACAGGGTGGGAAGCGATCAAGGACTAGGTATACTATTCAAGGGTACGCCTCCAGCGACAGATATCCTCTAGCTAGGCCCACCTCCTAAGTTTTCTACCATTTCTCAAAATAGTGCCACCATCTGGGACTAAGGTTCCTTGGTATTCAGACCACAAGAGCAATTAATGACACATTGACAACCATGGTTGTCAATAAGGACAGTGGTCAAGAACAATAGGCTATACAATGTAGACGTGAATGTCCGTATGTGAGAAGAACACAAAAAATGTTGAACCATTTGTCTACCTCTGTATCCAGCCCAGACAATGCAGAGAATGCCAGTTGCTTTGATTATTATTATCCATTTTTTTAGGGCCAACTCTGAGCCAGAACCTTATGGAGGTCAAGGTATTCATATATTTTCTTTCTCTCACTTTTTTAAAGACAGGATCTCATGTAGACAGGACTGGCCTGGAAGTCACTCTGTAGCTCAGGCTATCCTCAAACTTACAACAATCTTTCCGCCTCAGCCTCCTGGAGTGCTGGGATTACAAGTGGGAGCCACCACACCTGTATGCAGGTTCTTTACTTAATTGCTTTAATTAAAGTGTCAGCCAAGCCAAGCTTATAGTGTTCAAATGCCTTGGATGGAAAGAAGCCCAGCATATGGTTTTAATGTAAAGAATAAACACTGAAAACTTCCCCTTTGTTTTGTTTTCTTTTCCAAGCAGGGATTTGGTGGGCTTTTGGAAGGTATTCTTTAAAGTTATTCTGTCCCCATGGGGTTAGTATCTGTAGGGAATGCTTTTCATATCTGGGATTCCCTTACTTATAACGTGAAAGTGTTGCAATGGACGGTTTCTGAGATGCCATCTTGATCTTTAATAGTGTGTATGGAATAGTGAATTTTTTTCTTTTTTAAATATGAGTTTCATGAGCTCAATTCTAAATCATAGAATCTGTGCTCTTCTGTCTAAACACCATTCTATTTAGGAAGTCTCTCCTACCATCAAGAAGATGATCTTATATCAAGTATAAAAGGTCTTGTTCGAGTACATCTTTGATCTGTCTTCACATTAGATCTGAATGATAGAATAATTGGGGGAAGATGGGAATATACACATTATTGGGTTTTAATTACATTTCAGAGCTGGGATTTGTATACAAGGAAGTAGTCAGCCATAGCGTAATGCAGTTAAAATTGCAGATCAAATTAGCCTTCGCATTTGCACAGGGTTATCTCTTGACATTGGCTTTTTAAAAAACACTTCAGACTCATTTGTATTCAGAATAAAAATGCAAGCCATTACTTAAATGAATACATGGTTGTTGGTTTGTGGTTCATGGGTCAACAGGAACCACATGTTCCATTTTAATGACTCAAAATCCATACTATTATTTCACTCCAGTCAACATATTTTGATGGCTTTGATTTTTTTCTAGAACCAAAGAATAATAATGACATTTCTCATTTTAAAATGAAAAGAATTATAAATGCAGAAGTAGCTACAAATAGGGTTCATCCTCAGTGGTACCCTTTGATCATTTTATTTTTTTGGTTTTTGCTTTACCTGAGTCGCTCAAACAATGGCATAGCTCCTAAGCTCGGGACGCTGGGTCCCTGTGGCTTATGGTCTAAGTAGTCTGGACACTCATTGTCACTAAGAACATACAATTTTTCCCTTGCCCTTTCTCCCGCATCCCACATGCTGCTCTGCCAGATCAGAAATTAGAATTGGGAGTTATCCCCAGTGGTTCTGACTTGACCCTCACACCGGGAATCACAGTGGGCATGGTGGAACGGTGAGGAAGCTGTCTTTAATGAAATGTCTCCTGAATTTCAGGAAGCTAATTCCTGTCAGTCCATGCCCTACTGCTTGACTGGCCACTTCCTCCTCTAGTTCTGAGAAACCTGTCCTCTTATATTGACAAAATCTTGTCTCCCTTTTCTTCTGTGAAGGTCATCCTTCCTTTTGCTAGCAGGACACCTGTTTGTTGCCTGTAAGCAACCTGGAAGAGCCTAAGTTGGTCTCTATGACCTGATGCTGATTTCTGTTAACTAAGATCTTTAAAAACAATCAAACCATGCCTCAGTTTCCCTAGCCTTATACCCTTATTCAAACTCTAAGCTCTACACACGCTACTAAATGTCACTGAGGTGCCTTTGCCACATAGTGAGTAGCGTCATTTCCCCCTAGCATACCTGTTCCCGCATTCACTCCCACCTTTACTCTTTGATCTCCTTTTACAACAACCTTGTCATGTTAGACTTTAACTTATAGAAAATTTTCCAAAAATAATGTGAGGCATCCGTGGCACAGCACTGCCAGAGTCTCCTGTTGCTTGTACCGCACACTGGCTTGGTATATTGGTCACAACTAATAGACAGATGATACATTCCTGAGGTCCATGCTTTGTTCTCTAGTTTTTGCCTTGTGTCTTTTCCCGATCTGGCAATACTATTAAGAATGCTACATGTCATTAATCAACATGTATTCTGAAGTCCTTAGTATTGATGTGTTTTATAAGCCTTTGTCCCTTTGTCGTGGCTGAGACTGGTCTTCAGCTACAATAACAAAATGCCTGACAAAACCAACTTACATTAGAAAAGGCTTATTTGGCTTATGGTTTTAGATCCTGGTTGGTAGACTTGGAGGCTCTGAAGGCCAGGCAGTGTGGTGTGGTGTCACAATAGGAGTGTGTGATGGAAGAAGATGCTCACCTGAGACAACTAGGAACTAAATGTAAAGAAAGGTAAGATCTAAAGTCCAAATATCCCTCTTCAAGGGTGTAGTGACCTATGACTTCCTACAGGTCACACCTTAAAGACACCCACCATGTCTGCATTGCAGCAGCATGGAGACCAAGCCTGTATGAGACTTGGGATGCTGGGGGATGTTTCAAGGTCAAATGATGCAACTGCTGAGGAACTTTGTCGATGTCCCTCAGTGAGCACTTGCCTCATGTCTTTCCCACAGTCAGACTTTGAGTTGGGCGGCTTAGGATCTTCTCAAGTTAAGGGTATTCTATGACTGCTATTACAATTACTACTAACACTACTACTAATATTTTACATCCTGACCATAATTTCCCCTCCCTCTTTTCCTCCTAGTCCCTTCTCTCCATCTCTCTGCCCCTCCATCCACTCCTCCTCTGTTTCTGTTCAGAGAGGACAGGCCTCCCATGGATATTAATCAAACATGGCATATCAAGTTGCAGGAAGACTAGGTACCTTCCCTTGTATTAAGACTAGACAGGACACCCCAGTATGAGGAAACAGGCTCAAAAGCCAGGAAAAGAGTCAGAGACAGCCCCTTCCAAATACATGCTCACACTGTTATTAGTCCTACAAGAAGAGCAAGCTACAGACTGCAACATATGTGTGGAGGTCCTAGCTAGGTCAGTCCCTGCAAGCTCCCAGGTTTCAGGATTCTGTGGGTTTTCTTGTAGTGTTCTTGACCCCTCTGGCTCCTAGTCCTTCCTGTCTTCTGCAGGATTCTCTGAGCTCTGCCTAATGTTTGGCTATGGGTCTCTGCATTTGTTTCCAACAGTTGCCGAGTGAAACCTCTCTGACAATAGGGCTAGGTACCAATCTATGAGTATAACAATGTCATTTGTTGAGGCCCACGCTGACCCACACTTGGAGCTACTGTGTTATAGACCATCCTGCCCCATGCTTGGGGGCCAGAATGTCCTGGGCCGAGCTGCCACTTCGGTCTGCAGGTCAGGGTCTAGCAAGAAACTGGAAGAATGGAGACAAGACTGGGTGTGTGATCAAGTCCTGTTTCTCTCGTTTATTGTCTCTCCTTTTTTTATCATCTGTCTTATTATTATCTCATTGAAGGGAAGTCTGGGGTATTTATACACTTTGTCATGTGGATACCACGTGCCTTGCAGGTGTGGATATGACGTATGCCTTACAGGCGTGTATAGGGTGGATAGCATGTGCACTGTGTGCCTTGCAGGCGTGGATAGCATGTGTGCTTACAGCTGTGGGCACTAAACAGCAAAACAATCTATGTGGGATAAACAAGATATTTATCAGCGTGTGCTCAGCTGTTGTAGGCTGTTAAAAAACAAGTCACATGTCAGGGTATATGGCTTGAGATGGCTGCAAAGTTGACTGCCGCTTTCTGCTACACGTCAGCTCCCAATAGTCATTAGGGATTATTTCATTGAGTTTTTGTTTGGTTGGTTGGTTAGGTTTTGTTGTTGTTGTTGTTTGTTTTGTTTTGCCAGTCATGTTTGGTTTTTGCCACATTCTATCAGTGATAGATATAGACAGCCTGACTCACACGTGGGGAATTCCCCTCCCCACCCTGCCCTTTCCATATGAATTCTGGAAGGAAGTCATGCTATGCATCCTGCATGTGAGGAGTGAGGTGGAATCCATCTCTTTGAGGGTGAAACTTAACATGAATTATTTTCATTTCTGTTTCCCAGGAGAGTTTCCCTCTTCTCTCTTCTTTACCTGTTTAATTATTTATCACTCACATGGCTTATGCTTCCCTACTCATCATTTTGTATCATAAGTTAATGTTTCATTCTCTTACTCTTTAAGTCATTCCACTTTTGGACACATGAACTTTTTGGTTGACTTTACTATGCCCCCCTTGTTGCGTCCTGGTTTGTCATTATAGCATCTCTTATTCACTGGTGCAAGAAAACACTCAGGCACATTTTGTGCATTTTCTGACCTCCTTGCCCCTAGAACAAGGCAATTCCCTTAAAGAATTCTCTTTTTCTCAAAAACTGCTTCTAAGCCATGCTCTGGCTTTAGGCATGTTCATTGTGAGTAGGGTGGGGGAGTCATCAGGTCTGGAGATTCTGTACTAATCCCCTATAGCTACTGTCTTGTAAACACTTAAATTTCTTTTCTCTTTGCCCTAGAGGTTAAATTCTGAATTCTGGTTTCAATGGGCTTGTACCTGGTTCTCTAGGATAAATCGTATTCATTGCTTCTTGGCTCTGGAGTTGGTTATCGAGCCCTGAGAGTGAGGTTGCTTTATAGATTTATAGGACAGTAATACATGCATCTGGAGCAATGTGGGACATCTGGGACATTTGGGGCATCTGGATATCTGGAGCATCTGGAGCATCTGGAGCATCTGGGGCATCTGGAGCATCCGACACTCTCCTGGAGTTCCTCTTGTCAAAAGTGATTTAGAATTTTTTCTTGAGATAAACACTTGCTTTTCAGATTTTGCTTGTTTTATTTTCATAGTTTTACTTTTTCTGCAGATGGTAACATTGCGTTCAATATTTCCATGTCAGACTACCAAATTTTTATCTTTTGTTTGTTTAATTGATGTCTTTCTCTCAATAGCTATCAATTGTCAGTAGCTCTTCAGCTGAGAAGAGGGCCTTCCCTCCTCCAACACCTCAAAGTAGGTCGGCAGCACAAGTTTGGGTATGTGGAGAAAGGGGGGGGGAAATCTGTTGAAGGGATGAGTATGATAAAAAATATATCATATGAAATTCTCAAAGAATTAAGACAAGCATTTTAAAAATAATAATGTTAATGGCCTTACATGTCAGAACTCTTAAATATGAGATTGTGTGCTCACTGTTACCAGAGAAAATGACTCATTCTGTGAATTCAATATGCAGCATTAGGGGTCTTTTAAAAACAGAACAGGCAATAAGTAATTAAGTATTAAATTAAAAAACCCACAGAATCCTTACAATTGATTTCAAATAAACTAAAGGAATTTATCATAATTTTGAGGTAAGTTTTTGTTAACTAATAAGGTTGGTGGGCAAATTCAACAAAGCCGGTCTTTAAACAGTGATAGGTTAGATTCATAGCTCAACACAACAGCAATTAGAGAAAGTGGGTCTGATTAAGTGCCATATTAATGACAGTTATCTGAAAGAGGTGTGCTTAAAACCAGCCTTATAGGACTTGTGTCAGAGTTTTGCAGAAAGATTTGTGTGTCAAATGAGGACAGTCCTTTCATGTAGTGCTCTGAAAACGTAAATTCTGGACGCTATTAGAGTCACATAAATTGGTTTTAATGAAGAAGAAAAAAAAACACCAGAAAGACAACTATTTCATTTTATAATTCCTGTAAATTATCTGACCTCTCAAGAAAACAGGATTTATTTAAATCCTTCCATGCATAGTTTAATATTTTGTAGCACTCCCCTTAGACACCCCCACCAGCCTTTCCACATTTGACAGACCGGGTGAGGTTTCCTTTCCCCTCTCTAGTTGTTCATACTTTGTGGTGTTCTTGGATTTACCAACTCCCCATCACAGAAACTTGACGAAAACCTCTGCCTCTGGCTGACAACATTGCCTGCCACCAGGATTTTATTATTGCTGTTTGTCTTGTTTTATGTTGTTTTCTGGCAGCACATCCTAAGATCTCCAAACATATTGGCTATTACTATTAGTGTTACTAGTGTGAGTGTCAAAATGATGGAAAATTTGTAAGAGTGCTTGAGAAAAGGGACACTACAGGCTGGCAAACGTCACCTTGTACCAACCAGGAAAGAAGCTTGCTGGAGCTGTGCAAAAGAGTCTAAGACAAGCTTTACCCCAACAGGAAGTGCTGCTCTCCTCACCCCAGGGGGTCGTTTTGGATCCAGTTACCTACAAACTCTCACAGACCCTGAGATGTAGGTTAAACAGGGCAACATTGGCAACTCTGCCTGGCTTTTCCTCCATGACCCACCCGAGGTAATCCTTGTCCTGCCGAGTTACATTAGCCCTTTTCTACATTTTCTTGTTCCTGTCCATCCTTTGGCAAGTCTCCTTGTTTCATTTAGCTGAACTTTTAAGATCATGTCTCATCTAAGCCAGGCTGGATGCAAACCCCCTGAGTATCTGAGGATGACCTGAAACTTTGATACTTCCTACTGCCACGACCTTCTAAGTGCTGGGACTTATCCCACGCCTGCACCACTGTGGCTAGCTTATATAGTGCTGGCGGCTGAACTCAGAGTTCCAGGCATGCCAAGCAAGCACTCTACCAATTGAGCTACACCTTTAGTCCATAAAGTCACCTCTTGGTGGCCTGTGACACATTTATTTCTTCCCTTGTCTTCCCTCCTCCTCCTTCAGGTAGAGTGACTCCTATACACCAGATCTCACTTCCTCCAAGAAGCCCATCTAGGTTATGCATCATATTGAGGCTTCTCCAAATAGAAGGTTAATTAATGGTTTCCCATCCATTCCCGTTTGCCTTTGCCTCCCACAACATCCCGCATTGAATGAGGTGGAAGGATGTCCTATACACCTTTGAGCTTGTTCAGTAACTGAGTTTGTAACTACCAGATCCTGTTAGCTGTCACAGCTGGGTCAGCTGTGACATGAAAAAAAATTGTCCAGAGACATTGCAAGTCTCTAAGGATAAAACTGCCTCTGGTGGTGAAGCACAGTCCTGAAAAATGGACCTCAATTTTGTCTGCTAATTAAGTTTCCCTGTGGGCACATCTCACCCAAGAAATTCTAAAACAGTGTTTTAGTTATCGTGGAGTGAGACATAATAATCACTAAAACTCAAACGAAAGGAAACAACAGAATTGGACACTGAGATGATATGCCTCTTGAGAAAACAAAGGTTTGGTTTACTTTTGGAAGACTAGTGCTTAACAGAGCCCACTCTTGGCAACCGCTACTTCAGAAGGTTGAATGAATCCTACAAGCTGTGTCTGTCAACGATCACACACACCACTCACTCAAACAATCTGTTTATAATTATGACCACAGCTATATATTCTTGGAATAAATTTGTCTCTATATTTTCCTGCTAGTATCACTGAGATACATTTGACAGTTCTAAGTATATTTTTTTAATTTTTGAGATTATAATATAAAGACATTTCCACCTTCCCTTTCCTTTCTCTAAATACTCTCATATAGCTCTCCTTACTTTCTTTTCATTTCATGGCCTAGCTTTTTTGTTAATTATTATTACAAACAATTAACAATATATGTATGTATGTATGTATGTATGTATGCATATACATTCCTAAATATAACCAAGTCAGTCTCTAATGTTTCTTGTATGCATGTCATTAGGGCTGGCCATTTGGTATTGAATAGCCAATTGGTGTATTCTTCCCTGGGGAAAACTATTTTTCTCCACTCTCAACATTCTTTAGATGCCTATAATTCTTTGGGTGGGGTTGAGGCCTCATGGACCTTTCCCCTTCCACTTTGCCTCGTCTGCTAGTATCATCCTTAGTATCAACTTTTATATGATGAATGGATGACTCGTTGAGTCCTGAGCTCATTCTTGCTGTGGTAGAAACTACTGACTGGTCTGTTATTACCAGTATAATTCGATCTAACATATGTTCCCTTTGAGAGCTTGCCTTTAGGATTATAAACTCTGAGTGTAAAGATATCTATTCTTACTTCCTCCCAAGAACTAGGATGCAGATGAACTAAAAGACTAGGATGTCCAGTTTTGTAGCCAGCTGTGGCTACTGGAGGGAGTCAGGTGGCAAGCTGTCAAAGAGAGTGCTGAACGGGTGTCCGGAGGAGTTCATACAGAAAGAAAGAGTGCCATCACTCTTTGTCTCCTGTCTCCTTATTGTCTGGCTCTCTAATACAGATGGACAAAGTCTCAAATTCCACGCTGGCTGTGGGGTGACTTCAGGATGAGAATCATTTGCTCAAGATGAGAAGAACCGGAAGAGGAAGAGTTGTCATGGCAGCACCGGCTGTTTGTCTCTCAACCCTTTGATTTAATTGAGAGGAAAAGAATAAAATGCAATCTTACTTCTGATGTTTGCTACTAGCAGGTTAATGCAGGTCTCAAACCCTGTGCTGCTATAACACAATGTCCTGAGCAATTCATTAGCTCACCTTCCTTCAGGACATGACATAGACTCTAAGGAGAGAAAATCTAAAACTGAGAGCATCTCACAGTATCATAATTTTCTTGAGAATGTGTAAATCGTCTCTAGTCTGGACACATACATTTTGATCTGACCTTGTATATTAAGCCTATGTTTCTTTATGTAAATCATGTTTAGATATTTCCCCAGCATTCCAGAATGCACCTTTAAAACATATCTGAACTGGGCACACAATATGCACTTGCCTTTAAAATGAATTTCCTTGCTGTGAATATGCCATGCCATCCATGTAAGAATGCTTCCTGCCTAGGCTTGCACTTAGAATTTAGCATTTTGAGCTACACATATAAGAACCGACCAGCATGCCTGCTGTTAAGCAGTTGCTTTTAGAAAAATAAACCTTTCTTCCAGCAAGATTGAACGCTTTAAATTCACTCAAATGGATTGGAAATTGCCCTTTTGACTAATAATACACCAGGAAATGTTCACTTAAGGATAATTGTCCATTCATTTGTAATTACCCTCACCATCCACGTCTTTAAGAGGCAAAGAAGTAACTGTAAAATTCTGAGAAATAGAAAAGGGGGCATTGTGCAAAGATTGTAAGCACTTGCCAAACAAACTCTGAAGTGCTTGTCAGCCCCAGGTTCTTCATCTAATTGCTCCAAACCCACCAATACAAATGTAAGCACCCATCCCTACCTGTTCCCAAACAGGTAAAATAAACAGCATTGTCTTTGTTTCTTGTCAAGTTAACACCACAAGCCAAGGACTCAGAGAAACATGAATTTTTGTCTTTTTCCTCTCTTGCATCTATGAATCTGAATCTTAGTTTTCTCTCGTATTATAAATTAAGAAAAATGGTTTCCTGTGAGAGGAAATAACCAAAACTGTGACGGTAGAGGAATATTTACATGATAGTAATTCCATTACAAACACAGTGGTTAATTGTTGAAGGCACATGACTTAGTCTAGAACAATACTGTGGGCGGAAGGTACATGTCTGTAGTATTTTTAGTGTTAAAACCAAGAGCAAAGTGATTAACTGCCTCAGTCTGGCAAGGCTTCCAATAACATTTCCTCACTAATCTTTTCAGACAGCACCATAAAGACGCCCCCTGACATGTGACTTTGAAGTCTCTCCTTATTCCTTGAAGAATTTTTATAAATCAGCTGGACAGAGTGCTCTGCCCTGTGACTATCACGCTACTAAAGAGATGTGTTAGTGTTCACTGAAATAGCTCAGCCTTTGCTTTCAGAAATTAGCTACACTATATGTTCTATTTTGTTTTCAGTTCTGTGATATCCATTAAGGATTTCATGGAATAACTGGGCCACCCAGCTACAAGCAGAGCAAGCAGGCATTTATCACAAAGATTAGAGAAATATTGGGAAGGCTAGGGGCCATGAACAAAATGTACTACCAACTTAAACAGTTGAGTCAGACGACATTGTGAATAGTGAGGAGACAGTGTTACTGAGGATGACTGGTTGGTCTTCAGGCCCCATTTTCTTTGCAGAATTGTTCTCTGGAGAATTCATAAGGGACTGGCTAGAGATGCAGTGCATATGGTGACTCAATGGGAATTTTAGAAATAAAGTGTTGGCCATCACCTGTGCAAGATGGAGACATTACAATTCTGTTTAATAAGGCCACACATTGTGTTGCTTCTGTAACTTGGCTCTCTCTTTACCTGGACAAGCTTTGCTGCTGTGTGGCTGATTACAGTATAGGCGGTTTCCAGTCTGTGGTGGATGTTTCTCTGTCTGACCCAGAAGGTGCTTCTTGACTGTGGTTGCTAAAAGAATACATACATTTGGGGAAATTTTCTTCAACTATTTTACAAATCAATTTTATTTCATTTCAATTGCTAACAATTTTTCCTATTTCAAAACTAAATTACTTCATTTCAATTGCTAACAATTTTAACAATATTTCAACTGTTTGGAGCTACGGAGGGTAGCAAAATTCTTGGGGGTAAATTTGATTTATGAATGATTGAAAGCAAATATATAGCCGGGCAGTGGTGGCTCACGCCTTTAATCCCAGCACTTAGGAGGCAGAAGCAGGCGGATTTCTGAGTTCGAGGCCAGCATGGTCTACAGAGTGAGTTCCAGGACAGCCAGAGCTACACAGAGAAACCCTGTCTTGAAAAACAAACAAACAAACAAACAAACAAACAAGCACATTTTTATTTTCTTACTTTTAATTTGTGAGGTTTTGTAAATCATGAGCCAACAGATGTTAGTTGCAAAATAAGAACAAAAATCTACTATTTAGGAAACTAATGCTATAGAACTTGCAATAACTTTTGCTTGCATATTTAAAAGTATTTATATTCCAAAACTATTTTTATAAAGGCCTCTTAGAGAGATAATAAGATCTAATGTATGGATTTGGTACCTAAGACCTTAGCCAATAGCAATTATAGTAAAAAAAAAAAAATGCCAAATACATGTATATACCCAAAACCAGAATCACCAAGAAGCACAGATTAACTAGACAGCTTCACTGGCAGCTGTACAGAGTATGGTGGTAAGAAACACTGCTATGGTATTTTAACAGAATAATTTAGATAGTTAGAAACACAAATGGCCATTTTGGTTTTAGAAACTGTGATCCCAGGTATCACTTTAAAAAACATAGGCTCTATTTGTTTTAAATTGTGGCTAGCATTTCTGCCTAAATAAAGACTTGTATTTTTAACGAGTATAGAATTACAAGACTGGATTAGTGTTGATCCGCCGAGGCTCGATGAACTATTTACTGTAGGCAGCAACTGGGTCCTTCTAAAGCTACACATTCTCCCTTCAAATAGCAGCAATAATTACCAGGAAACATGTTATATTTTGTAAAAAGGTTTGATCATTCGTTTGGAATGCGCTAATTATTTTGGCATATGAGGTTGTATTAAAACATGGTCCTACAAATTGCCGACCAAATATATATATATATATATATATATATATATATATATATATATATGTATAATTTACCAATAATGATGCTAACTTGGGATGAAAATGTGCCACAAAAGAAGGGATTTATATTAAATTCAGTTACCTTCCAGGTAGTCTCAAAGGTTAGTGTTTAATCAAATATATTCTAATTTTCCAAGCTTATCAAATGAGCGTTAACTGATTTTTTCCAAAATAGTTTTGTGTTTAGCTTTAATTACTTAAAACTAACTAGACTGCTACCTTTAAATTCTTAAAAACCTTTTATTGGGATGTTTATGCGTTTGCTGCATGTGCTACAGCACATGTGTAGAAGCCATAGGACTACTTGCTGGAAAGAAATCTCTCCCTTGACCACATATATGGATCCAGGGCATCAAACTAAAGCACCTGTTCTGCAGCAAGGACCTTTACCCATCAGCCAGCTCACTAATCCAGATATTAATGTGACTCAGATCCTTGTAACACACTCTTCAAAATACCCAGGACACAGCACAAAATGACCACAAACATTGAGACCATTCTCAGAGAGTCAGGGCTCCTGCAACCAAACTCCTCATCTGCTAAAAAGTAATCAAATGTGGTTCAAAGTTACCATTGTAAACTGTGCTTCAGGGCCAAAGGGCTAACATCATTTCAATGAGTGTCTAAGAAAAGAATTGCTCATCAGAGGAAGGAAAACCACAAGGAAAAAAACAAAACAACATAACAGGAATAAAAAGTGTATGTGTGACCAAATTCATTGGTCTTTTAGTAAGACAGGAACAAATGGGAAAGAATGGTTCAAGACACAAAGTGACAGACTTGAAAGGGCTAAAGAATTGCACTGTAAATAAAGCCTAAATGACTTCAGAGACAAGACCAAAGGGTCATCTTTGAGTCTGGAAGCCTGGAAGGATGATCTATGGAAATACAGATGGCATGTGGGCCAACAACCATTTGCAGTACATTAAACAGAGCCATTCCTGAAGCAATCCCCTGAAACAGTGGGAAAGAAATGGATACATTTAAACAGATCCGTTTAAAATTTAAATTAGAACTAAAATCTAAAACGGTAACAGCAATGACCTGCTTGCCTCTACCTCCCTGGTACTGGGTTATAGCAGCACGCCATTGCACCTGGCTTTTACATGGATGCTGGGAAATTCTTGGGATTACTCAAACTATTGCCCCAGCCCTTCTGTTGCAAACAGTTCAAGCTATGGCCGTCATGGTAGTGGTAGTTGTAGACTGAAACATACACTCCAGTATTTTCTGATGTTACAAAAATCATCAAATGTTTGCTAATAAGTAGCCACTGATTAGAAACTCCAGTTAACTTCTTATAAAAACAGAAGTCAGAGGAATAGCATCTCTCTCCTCATTCGGCCTGAGCCAAAGCTTGCCATTCCCTCCTGAGTACCACCTCACCACTCTTCTTGAAGCCCGGGGCCCATTGCAGAGAGCTTTTTAAAAATGCTTCTGGCACCGTGACTATATTTAGATTATAATTTCCAAAGAGTCACATTTTTTAAGACTAATCTTAACTGGAATTTTAACCTTCTGCCTTATCTGCTTGCAGTGAGCGTTATCTATTTTCACTGTGTCCTCTCCCATCTGTTCCCATTTAGGACTAGACATTCAGAACTAGAAAAACACATTTTCTGTCCTCCACGGTGCATTGTTCTTTTACCAAAGACAGAAATCTTCACAATTGAAAAATTATAATGAAGCTCTATTTGTAGGCACAAAAGAATATTATAGGAAATGTGTGTGTATGTGTGTGTGTATATGTGTAAGAGAGAGAGAGACAGAGAGACAGAGAAAGACAGAGACAGAGAGACAGAGAGAGAAGAGAGCATGTATATGTGCATGTGTGTACATGTGTGTGTACATGTGTGTGTATATGTGTGTGGGTGCATTGAAATAACTTCTGAGGTACTATCGATTGCACATATCTACTTTCCCATCACACTCACACTTTCAAAGGGGGTAATCAGCATAGCTGAGCATGTTGTAAGATTCTCTTCCCTAGCTGCCACTCTTCCCTGCTCTGCCATTTACTGCCTGCGTGACCTTGGGCGAAATATTTCATTTTCTCGTGCTTTAAATGCATCATCCATAACAGGGACTCTGTGAGAATCTAATCTTCAAACTGGTGATAACATTCAAATGACAACCGGAAGCATGGACTAAACCATCTGACATGAAGATGCTCAGACATATCCTACTTAACAGAAAGGTGTCATCGGTCACTTCCTAACACCTGTTCAGACACGTGAAGCTCACTCTAGATCATGGATAAAAGTGATAAAAGCACGATAGTGGGAATCTTTTATAAAATGGAGTTTATTCTAGTCTTAAAAAGCACTTTGTATGTATGAATGTTTTACCTGAATGTATGTGTGCACGTGTAGAGTGGCTGCAGAGGCCATTAGAAGGCATCAGGTCCCCTGAAACTAGAGTTACAGAGAGGTGCTGGGAAGAAACCCCTACTCCATGTCCTCTAAAGAGCAGCCAGTGCTCTAGCCACTGCGCCATCTCTCCATCTTTATTCTCTTAATGAATTCTCCTTTATGAGGAAGTGGCTTGTTGACATACCTTTTGTTTCTTTGCCTCTGTTTGTGACTAGGGATGTGGCAGACTGTTATCGCCTCGATTAATACTCTGCTTCATATGTAGAAAGAAGTATCTATCGGGCATAAGTTATTTTCTGCGAAGCATTTGAAATATTAGCTGCAAACTGAAAGTGTATAAACTGGCTATTGAGAAAGACCACTCCCTGCCTGTTCCCAGCGCAGTTAGCTGTTAGGGCACTGTGGTGCAGTGGAAATGCCAGGACATAACATAAGAAAAAAAATTCACTTCTGTTTATCATTATTTTGTCAGCTTAAGCAAATAGCTTTTTATAATCTCACATTTCTTATTCTAAAATGAATAAGATGTACTTAGACTTTAAAAACAAAAAAAACAAAGCAACCAGCATAGGACTGTCTCACAATAGATACTCTAAGATTATTTGAAACGCACAGTCACGATGTTCAGGTGTTTGAAAGTAGGTAGCTCTAATCAGTCCTCAACCTCTACAAACAGGGAAGGTCAGCCCCAGGATTGATGAGGTTCTAGCTTCCTCCTGGCTTCACTCTGCCAATACCAGGAGGAAAGATGGAACCAAGAATGTATAACAGCATCACTTAGCAAAAGAGACGTACTGATAGTGGGCTTGTAGGCTCTGAAGCAGCTGGAGTTTGGACAGGGTATCCGAGATAGGGACACTATTGAGAGAGAAGACTTACGTATGATGAATTACACTAGGCTCTTGGTGCATAAGGGGCGGGAAGAATAAAGCACCAAGCACCATGAGTCAGGAAGCCTGCTGCAGGCTGACCACTTTTAGGCTATCAGGGAGGCAGCAAAGCTGGAGAACACTGGACTAGAGAGAAAGGGCTCTGGCCTGTGAACCCATCCATTTCCCAGAGTGAACTTTGGAGGAATCATGCTTCTGGTTGTCATTGGAATCCAAGGAAGAGGGGTGAATGTTGTTCATGTCTCCCCAGGAGAGGAGTTGTAGCAACACAGTGAAATTATTAACAATGAGAGCAAAATAAAATATATTTTGTTCTTCTCCCTCTTTCTTAAATGGGGTCTCACTTTGTAGCCCTGGCTGGACTGTAATCACTCTATAGAACAGCTTGGCCTTCAACTTTTGTCTCTGACTCCTGAATTCTGAAATGGCAGGCATGTTCTGCCACACCTGGCTTCAGAACTCAAGATGACAAAGACTGAAAAGATTTTGCCATCAGCAGATTCCTTCAGTAAATAGCAGAAAAAGGTAACTTGGAGTGAAGAAACAAGAAACAGAAATGGGTGAAAAATCCTTAGAAACTATAAATACACTGTGAACTTGTGGGGAGTCACACAGCATCTGCACCTGTGTGAGGGTCCCCTTAAGCCCACCCTTGGATTTTAGAGACATGAGGTGTGAAGAAGGTTCACGAGCTGCTCTTTGCCTGAGATGCATGGCTGTGAATCAGAGTATTCAACTGCCTGTCCTCACGGGGAGGCCAAGACAGGGAGCTGCTTAATTCACAGGCTGGATCCTTCAGCAGTCCCAATCTTGCGAAGATAGATCAATCAATCAATCAATCAATCAATCAATATTAATTAAAATAAAAAACTAGAAAGTTCATGAAGAGCATCTGGTCCTTAGTCAGTAGCAGGACAACAAGGTGCTCCCTGTGTCATGTCCTTACATTGCGGGCAATAGCAGAAGTTGCTGCCCACACTTGGGGTGGGTCCTCCCACATCAATTATGGCAATCAGGAAATTTCTTCTGGTGAGGCTCCCTATTAAGGTGACTGTAATTTATAGCAAGTTGACAAAAAGCCAGACATCATACTGGTCTTCTGGACCTTGGATATCTACATGGTCTCCTTTCATGGTGCTTTAAATTAATGAAGTGTATCTTTAAACATGTTGTTGAGAACGGGAATGTATTGATTAGTGTAACAACTAAACATTAGCAGTAAAATGCCAGCTCTATTTTTTCCTACAAGTGGGATCACTTCTCTACTTTATAAAACACCGCCGTTCCTACAAAGCTTAAAGGAATAGCTTCTTCCAGTAACAAGCAGCCACGTGAGTGTTTTTCCACTAGGCAGCCATGTGTAGCACGCACCCACAGATGGGTGTGCATTTTCTGTATCTCCCTCTTTAATCAAGTGAGGTCATCGTACACCCCGATTTGCAACTTTCTCCAGTCACAAATGAAGCGGATGCAAACGTGGCTTTCTAGGTACCAAATCCATACATCAGATCTCATATCTCTTCAGTCCACCCACTGTAGAATGGTGCTGTGGCCTGGCCTGTCAGCATTCACCTGTGAAGATGCTCACACACTGTGCTGACTCTATGGATCCATGGATTGAGCATCCTGGGACCTGGGACTCGGTGCTTTCCAGACTGATTTGTTTCCGACTGTTATGTGATCGGAGAGAGGCTGCCAGGCCAAGGGAAGGAAGATGGTAGAATTATCATTCTTTGCTGTGGTCTTCACTTAGCTTCACATTCTATGACAAACTTGCTCACCCAGTTACACATGCTTTGCTACAGTTCGCCTTGACAGATAGTTACCGGTATACCACTCCATCCTCTGCGTGTGGCATGACTTTATTAACGGGCAAGTCCTAGAATGCAGAGTTTTTTCTTTTTTGACAAAGTGTGTTATTATCCTTTTGTACAGTTATTTTAGAAAATAGCCTTAAAATTATACTGCCAAGTTCAGTGATAGCTGGTGACGTTTTGAGGCATTTAAGACACTTTTTCAAATTGCACCCTAACCAGGCTGCTAAAACACACATTCTGGCTGAACTGCAGGTGGGGGCTTGCTTTCACATCCCTTCACGGCTCAAAAGGATGCTTAATGAATGGCAATTCTCCCTGACTCACTTCTGAGAAATCTTAACTGTTTCCACCTAGTTTTTCAACAAAACACCTTTGTGTACCTGTCTGTATGTAGGCTGCGTGGTAACATTTTAGAACAGACAATGAGGCGAATGCTTCCGAGCACTGGGTCCCTTGCTAGGCACAGTGGCACGTTGCCTTTATCACCAGCACTCTGAAGGCTCTGGCAAAATTCCAATTTTTTTTCTTTTATGGCGCATGTTATTTCCAATGGTCTTTTGAAGGACATTAATAAAACGCTTTGACTAAAGTGGTTTTATATTTCATAATCGATAGACAATGGTATAGAGTAAGTCACTATTAAAGCAACATTTATCTTATCTGGGTTTTTATGCATTTGTTTGCACTGAGATGATGAAATACAGGATGCTGGGATATTTTGTATGTGATGTTTCCACAATAATAACTGAGTGACTGATAGAATGTGGTTAAAGAATTGATTAGAATTGGTAGATTTTTTTTTTTCAAAAGCACTTGGGTAAAGTAAAGGATTGGGGGAAGAACTGAAAGGGACAGAATGGGGTAGATTGGGCCAAAATACATTATATACATGTATAAAATTTTTAAGCAATTAAAAATATCTTGGAAAGGGGATTTGCTTCTGTAGAAAGTCACCCAAAGAGTGCTTGTTCCACAGTCACAGCTTCAGACACCTCATGTTTTCAGTGTCTCCTGTTTCATTCATTCTCTCTGTTCTTAGGGTCTGTGTTGGTACTTTTGATATTTTGGGTTCTGCTGAAAGCTGTGTGGTAATCCACAAGCTTTGCTTTGCTCGCCGACCACTATGCTGAGTCTGCACTGCGGCTCACCCAGTTTGTGTACATGGAAAGGCCTGACTATGTCCCCAGCCCCGCTCTCCCTCCAAGAGCTCTGTCAAGCCCACTCCTTGCAGAAGACCAACCAACACTGAGCATTCCCAGGAGAGAAGGCATGAGTTTCCTTGACAACTGCAGCCACATGCAATCACCCAGAACGGCTCCTCCTACTCCTGGGTTTCCAAGGTAGCAGGCTGCATATATTTTATGAAGACAATGGGATAATAGGATAGATATCACCTTTCTCAGGCTTGCATGGGGGAAAATGGGCCTGGTACACTGACTGTCAATTTCAGAAACTATATGAATTGTATATGGGAGTTACTTCTCTCTACCTTAGCACGAATATTTTAAGGTAAAAAAAAAAACCAGATTAGTCTATCATCAAAACTACATTAATTTTGTAATTGGTAAACACAACCTTTTCTCACTCAACTATTCCTGTCAGCACTTTGCTCCAGCCATTGACAAATGTGTGTGTGTGTGTGTGTGTGTGTGTGTGTGTGTGTGTAAGGTGTGTGTGCTTGCATGGCCCCACTGACAAATGAATGTGTGTGTGTGTCTGTGCATTGCCCCATTGACAAATGAGTGAATATGTGTGTGTGTAAGTACTGACAAATAAATGTGTGTGTGCATGACCCCATGGACAAATGTGTGTGTGTGTGTGTGTGTGTGTGTGTGTGTAAGGTGTGTGTGCATAACTCCACTGACAAATAAATGTGTGTGTGTGCTTGACCCCATTGACAAATGAATGTGTGTGTGTGTGTGTGTGTGTGTAAGGTGTGTGTGCTTGCATGGCCCCACTGACAAATGAATGTGTGTGTGTGTCTGTGCATTGCCCCATTGACAAATGAGTGTATATGTGTGTGTGTAAGTGCATGACCCCACTGACAAATAAATGTGTGTGTGCATGACCCCATGGAGAAATGTGTGTGTGTGTGTGTAAGGTGTGTGTGCATGACCCCACTGACAAATAAATGTGTGTGTGTGCTTGACCCCATTGACAAATGAATGTGTGTATGTGTGTGTGTGTGTGTGTGTGTGTGTGTATGACTCCATTGACAAATGAGTGTGGGTGTGGGTGTGGGTGTGGGTGTGCATGCATTGCAGGTGAATAGTGACTACCTCAGTGTCCTCTGGGGCTCTGTTACCAATGCAGGAAAACTCAGCCTTTACATGAGATGAATAAAAGAGACTTGGTTTTTTTTTCCAAATTGACTATAATGTGCCCATAAGTTCAAAGCATCAAAACATCTCCAGAGCCTGAAAATACTGGGGCATGAATAATTTTTATAACCAAAAATTTGAAAGGAACATTGAGAAAAATTGATTACACAGAGCCAATACTCACAAGTGATTTTTTTTCCTGGGCATAGAGAAAGCTTAGAGAAGCTATGTGAATATATTTATGTTATGCAGACTCTTCTGTTTTTAAAACACAAAAATGTTGAGAAGAAATTAAAGAGCAAATGTTCATTATTAAATGTGGATCCAACGCATGCAAAATGTTCTGGCTAATTGTTAGCCTTTTCAAGTCAAATATTGTTTTAAAATTATCGTGCAAACTTCTTTAAGCTCCTAATTTCATGTAATAGGGACTCCCATTCTCTCACAAGGCAATTAAGTATGATTATCTATTGAGTTGCACACAAAGAAAAATATAATTTATCTGTAATTAATCAGCTCTGGAGCCCTGAATTTTAAATTATGCACAAGTCTAAGAGTCCAGCTTACATTGTTTAAAAGTGTTTTGCTAACACTGAACAGAGCAGCATGTTACAGTTAGAATCTGTTAAGAGAATATCACAAGATGCTCTTATGAATAAGCCTTTTGCAAGATAGATTAGCAGTTGCAGGGCATGCTGGCCCTTGCCTTTATTTCCTGAACTTGGGAGTGGAAGCAGGGGGATCAGAGTTCAGTTTTACCCTGTAGCCCTTGCCTATTGTGGTGATTTGAATGTGCTTGGCCCAGGGAGTGGCAGTATTAGGAGGTGTGGCCTTGTTGGAGTAGGTGTGTCACTGTGGGTGTGGGCTTTAAGACCCTCATTCTAGCTGTCCGGAAGCCAGTATTCTACTAACAGCCTTCAGATGAAGATGTAGAACTCTCAGCTCCTCCTGCTCCATGCCTTCCTGGACACTGCCTTCCTGCTATGATGACAATGAACTGAACCTCTGAACTTGTAAACCAGTTCCAATTAAATGTTGTCTTTATAAGAGTTGCCTTGGTCATGGTGTCTGTTCACAGTAAATTCCTTTATGCTAGGAATTGTATATCCAGCCTTCTTTGGCTTCTGAAGCAAGGGTACAGAGCATGAAGGACACATACTGATTTAGCTTCCAGCTTTCTGTTTAGCTATCTGGTTCATTTGGGGTATGTTTTAAGCATCAAGTATTAATTACTATTATGATGAACATCTTGTTGTACTTTGCTTTATTCACCGCATAACTATACAAGGCAATTCCATTTCCCGGTTATAGCTGTGCTTCATTTTCCCTTAAGCTCACAGGATCTTACCTGTTATCCTTAATGATTATCCATGAACATATTACAAAATATATGGAAACTAACAACAAACACCCTAGCTCTCTTCAGTTCTGATGGTATGGAAACAGTGCTTATTCTGAGGAACTACAAAATTATTTATTATTTTTTTTCAGTAGTTCTTTACCTTGTTAGTGGGGTGATTCCAATAAAAAATGATGGATCTGCATATGGATCCAGTTTTATGACAGTTAAAATAAAGCTTAAGATGAATAACACTAAAATCATGTATCTTGAGTATATGTTTACCTTTTAAAATGTGTAGTTTTTTTTATTATTACAGGAAAACATACATGCAGTGCACAGAAGGACACAACATTTAGGAGTTAGTCTCTTCTCCTATTATGAGTTCTGGGCGATCAAATTCAAGCTGTTCAGCTTATAAGACACAAGCTTCTTTACCCCTACTGTGCCATCTTACTGTCTCTACCCATTTAAATTTAGTTACATGGGTTGTGTCTCTGTTACATTTAAGAAAATCATGTTTCAACTTACCTGAGACAGTAATTTGATAAGCAAATGGATCATTGTCATCTAATGTTGCAGAGAGAACACTGCTTAAATTTTGTCCGAGCAGGAGACATAAGCAATGCCTACCCCTCCTCCAAAGGACCCAATGACAAAAGGATCCTGCCCAAGTTCTCACTGGAGAACAGTGAGTTTGCTGGGCCTCCTTACAGAGCACAACTTACTGGGCAGCAACTTTCAGGAGTGTGGGTGCTCCCCCATAAAAGGTCATACTGGAAACTCTTTACTCAGCAAGGGCAATAGATTTCCTGTAACCACACAGATGAAGTGCCCCCAGCATGCTACTCTCTCCCCACCTGGATACTCTAGCCTGTCCTTGAGGGTAATTAGGGCAAAATTACATTCATGTGGTATGGAGCACCTGGGTACTCAGATGAGGTCCCATGAGTTTCCTATTTCACCATGAAGGGTGCAAAGGATCATCAAGCCAGCTGGGATGAAGTTTTGCTAGTGAACACAGCTGAACACACATGCTGGTGATTGTGGAAGGAAAGTCATGAGTCAGGTACTGCACAGAGCTTCTTGCTTGGATGTCCACTACTGTGTTCTTGTAATACAGTGCTCCTTTGACATCTGGTCATCCCTGCTCAACAAAGCTTGAACCTTTATATCTCTTTTCAGCAGAAATGTTGATGTAACAAGAACTGGAAGAGTAAAAGTCTCTACTTAACATTGTGCAACTGAGGCGTGATCCCATATAAAGCTTGGACACATATTTTGGAAATTTGGGTTTCCTACCATGGAAGTGGAAACTTAAAATTTCTAAAAGAAGTAAACTGTGGGGCTAGGGAGACAACTCTGCTCCTATTGGCTATGCTTTCAGAAAGCCTGAGTTCAGCTCCCATCATCAACGTCAACTGTCTCACTACTGCCTGCAACTCCAGCTACAGGGCCTCCCATGCCCTACAGTCATGTGTGTCTACCTCCTCCAACCACACCCTTTCATATGTTCACACACACACACACACACACACACACACACACACACACACACACACACAATTTAAAGCAATAAAAGTAAATCAACCAATCACACCAGCTTGGAAACAAAATTCAATTTCAAGGCTTTTTGAGGTACATAAAACATCTTTTGTCAATCTTTGTTTAAACTATATATATATATATATATATATATATATATATATATATATATATATATATATAAAACTGGGACTCTGAATGACTAAGGGATGCCTTCAATTTTGGTGTTTCAAAGCATGTTTTTTGGAATTGTAAAGGTCTGCAAGTAATTATCAGCTTTCTATCCCAAAAATGGAGACTTTCTCATCTGTGGTAACATATGCACTCCTACATGCCCTTGGCCTGAAATGTCACACAAAAGCAAAGCTCTTCCCTCTGCAGAACCATGATCTGTTCAATAAATTCTTAAAGTTATCAAGCTCATATTGAATAATGACACAGCAACATAAGCTTTTTATTTGAGTTTCTGTTTGCTTAAAGGTCACAGTAAAATGCAATGTATATCGGTGGTAATAATACATAGGAATTTCTTCCTTACATGCCCTATGATCTCCAACGAAGGAAGTAGATATCACCCAATTATTAAATATGGCTGCTTAAATCTGTCCTACTTGTATCTCATGGAATAGTGTACAGATACAAATAGATATATGTCATATGACTATATGCGACAAACTACAAGATGCAATGGACAAGACGAGGACATAATCAATAGCTCAGTACATAGCACGTGCTGCATTCTGTCTCTCTGAGCTTCATCTTCATTTTATCATATGTTTAGATGTTATTCTTAGGTTTTCTTATAAAATTGATAATTAAGTTATAATGTTTTATAGGCAATCTAGCGGAATGTATCGATTTCACTTATGGACAAGTGTCTAAAACCCACTTGGGTTGCCTGTGTGACCAGAGTGTCTCTGCTGTGCCATATGCTAATGTGCAAACACACTGCAAGCGATGGGAGTGGGATGGCATTCTTTCTCTTTAATATGCACTCCTACATGCCCTTTCTCTTTAAGTTGATTTCTTTATGTTTATTTTATGTATATTTTATGTGTATGCGCATATATATATATATATATATATATATATATAAACACGTGTGTCGTGTGTGTCATACCTATAGATGCCAGAAGAGGGCGTCAAGTCACCCAGAAGTGGAGTTACAGATTTTTGTGAGCAACTGTGGGTGCTAAGTACTCAACTCTGGGTTCCTAGGACAACAGCCAGTGCTTTTAACCACTGAGCCAAATCTCCAGCCCCAATAATTGTTGCTTTTACTCAATGTATAAAACCATTTGTTGTTTTTATTCTAACTTAATTTTAATTACGGGAGTTTTTCCTATGCTAACCATCTGTACTGGCATCTTTTGTCATGTGCTCAGCCTATTTTGTTTCTTTGAGCTCCTTTATACTTATCCATGGACTTGTAGTTCTTTACATGCTAAATATTAAAGATTTGTGGACAGAGGATGTGCATGCATACAGTGTATATTCTTCCAGCTTCTGGTTTGACATCTGTTGGTGAAGAGTATTTGTGAGCTTTCCATTACGTTTTAATCAGTATGTAGCCTCTGAGCAGAAAGTTTAATGTAAACAGGTTATCTTTTGTTTCTTCTTGCAAGGTTAGCCATATTGAGGACCTACCCACAGGCAAACAAAAATTAGTAATCACAAATAGGATATGCCTCTAAAGATTCCTACTGTGAGCTGGATGCAGGAAAATCTGAAGGCTTCATGAAAGCCAGTGATGTTTATATGGCATGACTGCTAGATACCCCAGAATGCCCTGTGCCATAATAATCTTTAGTTATAAGAAATTAATCTGTGTTCTGCAGCAGCTGTTGTTACTATGCTTGGCATTGTCTTTTCACAGTTGAGCAAGACATCTAAAAATTGTTTGAGGCATTCCTTTACCACACATAGACTTAAAAACCATACTTACCAAGAAAGTCACTGCCATGATCTCATGGTGGTCTTAATGCTACCCTCAGCACAGAGCACTGAGTCTCAGGCTTCACTCCCCTAGGACATGATTTTGTTGAAATGACATAATCATGATTTATCTTGTTTATTTTTCTATAAAATATTGTTCTATTCAATTGCTCAGTATATTAGTCAGGGTTCTCTAGAGTAACAGAACTTACAGAATGAATCCTCTTTCTCATATATGTGATTTACATTATATATATATATATATATATATATATATATATATATGATTTATTAGAATGACTTGTAGGCTATGGTTCAGCTAATCCAACAATGGTTGACTATGAATAGAAAAAACAAGAATCCAGACGTTGCTCGGTCTAAGAGGCTAGATGTTTCAGCTGGTCTTAAGTAGATGCTTAAATCCTGAAGCAGTAGGCTTTGGTGCCAGTAAAGGAATAAACTTGCTAGTAATGAGAGAAAAAGTGGACAAAGAGCAAGTGTATCCTTCTTTTATGTCCTTATGTAGCCTTCCAGAAGCAGAAGGTATAGGCCAGATTAAAGGTGTCTTCCCACCTCAAGGTACAACTTAAAGGTATGTCTTCCTACCTTAAAGATCTGGATTAAAAGTGGATCTTCCTACTTTAAATTAAGCAAAACTCCCTCACAGGTATGCCTTCTATTTTTTTGGTTTTAGTTAAGTCCAGATGTAGACAAGTTGACAAGCAAGAATGGCCATCACAGTTGTGTTATTTTAGGCTGGCACCCAGGTTAACATTTCACTTCATTCAGGCATATGTGTTCCAGTTTGGAATCTCGTGGCTATATAGTATCTTAGCAATGCATTCTAAGCCTTTCAATTCCAAATGTCAGATCTGATATAAAAGCATCTAGATCATGTTGAAAGTCAGATATCTGCTTTTACTCCAAAGTAAAAGAGAGTATGCATTCTGGGGAAAGGCACAACGTCTCCATTGAATATTGCTTTCATGCTCTGTCCAGCCACCAGATAGGCTTAGGGAAGAATAGCAATCACCATAGTCTATTATTCCCTGGAGTCTGCACAGGCACTGCTCCCCTTGGTCCTTCACCTTGTACCATAGATATAGAGATTGGGCTGAGAATGAATTGCTTGGCAGTATGTAAAAGGAAAAGAAAAAAAAGTATGTCTTACTTTCAATTCTCATTGTATTCTCTCTTCTCCTATATCTGTCATCTGTTTCCGCCCCCCCTCCTGTGTGTGTGTGTTTGTGTGTATGTGTGTCGGTGTCTGTGTCTCTCTCTGTCTCTGTCTCTCTCTTTTTCTCTCCTTCCTTTGATCCCACACTGATTGAGGCTCCATTTAGAAATACCTGACTATCTCAGGTCATATAACCAGAACAGCCAAACAGAATGTTTAGTCTGTGAGCTGATAACAACAAACAGAATACAGCAAGCCAACTTCAAATCCCATGTGATATGTTTGTCAACTGAAGGTCTTTAATCCTTGTGAGCCAAACTCTAAGCCCAGATGGATAAACTTTTGCTTCATTCCCAACATCCAATCAATTTTCATCCATGCTGATTAAATTGCATCATTATTCTTGATTTGTTCTTTCCACTTTCTATCTTTACCCCTGGCAATCTTGCTGAGGTTTTACTAATTATATCTTATCTCCCCATCCTTCTTCTGATCACCCCCCCTTTTTTTTCTCTAATACAGTCTTCAGTCTTCTGCAAGGCTGGCTTTCTCCAGCCTAATCATGCTATGCACTCATGCTTTAAAAAAAAAAAAATTCAAACATTAGTTAACATTTTCTGAAAAGCACCCAACCATTTTGCTGTGATGGCAGAGAGATTGAAAAGCACTGAATTCTGCAGAAGATTGGCAGTGTTGTAAAGGATCCAGTCACAAAACCTGGGAGATGTGTGCACCTGCTGCATTTGCCTTACTGTGGTGCTATCAAGCAATTCACTTTTCACCTTCTGTTTACTTCCCCTGTGCATAACATCACGTTCCCAAATGTAGATAATAATTTAAAAAAAAATCAGTCACCTGCCAGGGAAGAACTCTTTAAAATCATCAAATTTGTTTCCTTCTCAAGTTGGTGACTCTTTGCAGAAAGCTGAGTGTCCTGTTAGAGTTTCCGTTAGAGATGACCACTCTTCTAGAAGAAGATTCCAACGTGTTCCAAATGACAATCATCTGTACTTCACAGTAAACAAACCAATGTACAACTTCTTACAAGAAAGAGACATCATTCCTATGGAGGATGCATAAAGGATTAACTGCAATTTTATGTATATGTTGAGAGCAAACCTCATCAAACCTGAATTTTTGCCCAATTTTGGAAAAAAAAATGCAGGTATAGAAACACAACATATGCCATATTTGACTTTTTATTAAGAATAAATTACTTGGTTTATTAATATTGTATCTTTTTTCCAGAAAATACTTTAAAGTATAAAGTTTTACTTATAACACTATTGTTCTTGGTTTGGTGCATTTTGAATTATGGCAATCATGTAAAATACATTTCTAAATTTTAGTTTTTATTCAGTTATTTTTCTGACAGTCCCATACATGTGTATAGTGAGTTCTTATTCCTCTCATTATCCACTTTCTCTCTGCTCCCTTCCATCCCCATTAGCACCCCCTTCTCCATACAGCCCATTTCCTGGAGTCATGATTGTTGAGTTTGTTTGTATGCCATGTTTAACTTAACAAGAATCATCTCTGCGATCATAGGGCTGAAGTCACCATTGAAGCCTTTTGGGGCCACTGACAGGTACACAACTGAAGGCAATGACTCCTCCATTCCCTGAATCTGTTATTGGGAACAGTTCAGCAATGCTGGATAAGATCCTCTTAGCCCTTACTCTAGCCATGCCTGGAGGCTGATGGGCCCATTCTTGTACACATCTGGTAGTGTCATTCATAATTGTTAAGAGTTCATGACTACGTGGTCTGGGATTTGCCCAGGAGATGGCTTCTTACAGCCCGTCTCACTGTCTTTCCATTCCTGATATCTTTCTATCCCCTCTCCCACATGTTCTTTGGACCTTCCAGTGGGTGGCATAAATGTCTGGTGTAGGGATAAACACACTCATCCATCATTTATTCTCAAAGCTTTATTGTTAGAACATTGTCAAAAAAAATGACAAATGGTAAACAATGCCAGGAAAAAAGCAGAGGGGCTATCACCTCAGGTGCATTTTGTTCCCTGGATTGTTCTTGGATGTGATGCCTCCTGACACAAACATTTACATTCAATTCATAAGACATGTTTATTCATGTTGGATGTCAGATCATACCTGTAGAACCCAATCTGGTCAGTATTCCTTGAATCTGGATATGGCCTTCTGTCTTGCTTTCATACTCTCCCAGCTACACTCTTTGGTACATTCCAGGCAACTATGTTTAAATTGGTCTGTTCTGAGAAAGTTCTGGGAAAGGGATGATCCGTTAACATTTAGCATGTGCATACTGGTATTTATTTACATGTTTTTCTGATCATGCTTTTCTGAACTCAAACAACCTTCTTTGAATCATTGATTTCTCTGTTACATTCACTTATAAAACTACACTAGAACTGAAGTAAAGTTGTCTACAACATCAGACTGTAGTCTGCCTGACTCTTTCAGGTCCTCAGGACCCAGATCCAGCAGACAAGTCTTCATAGTTCAGTTGAAAAGTCACACCTTATGTAGCCACATGTCTCTCTGCATTTTCTACTGTTCATTGGAAAGAGCATTGTCTGATGAAGGCTGAGGGTAACATTTGTCTCTGACATAAATATTTAGAAAGCAGTTCATTACCATCTTGAGTTGACTAAACAATAGGATTCAGTTCTACCTCTAAGCCTATTACTTCCCCTATCATGAGTTTTAAAATAGGATTTACAGCATGGTTCCCTTCTGAGGGGAAGGAATAAACCCAACCAGAAAGAAGTTACTTACCCCCATGACAGTAGCACCACTAATGTAGCTGTGGGCACATCTTGCCTGGTAGGTCCACAGCTTGATACTATTACTGATGTCTTTTCTCCCCCAGTAGACTGAGTAGCACATCCCAAGACTGTGAAAGCTAGACACCAGGGAGGACACTTCCAGCTAAGTTCCAGTTTGATTTCTCTGTATCGTGCAACCAAAGTATGTGATGCCTTCAGCTAATATGTGGTATCTTATCATCTAGCTCTAGTGGACAAATAACAGCCCATGATTTTTTTTTTTTTTTTATTGTTCTCTGGAGCCTCCCAAACCAACAATTCATGATCAGGTATCTCACTCTTGGCATTGGGGTGGGAGTTAAAAATGCACAGTTTCTGGGAACAGTTTTTCCCAGTCTTTTAAATTCCTCTTAAAAATAAATTGTGTTTTTAACTTGGTTACAAGACAGTAAGTTTCCATGTTTTTTTTCATACACCATTTGTTTGAGTGTTTGTTTTTGACCCTTTCCCTCCCCCTTCACCTCTCCTATACTCCATGCTTAAACTCTTCCAGTGCCCCTAATATGCTCCATATTACCTGTATTCCACTACTCCCCTTATACTTTCCTGGCTTCTACAGAACCTTCCAACTAAATATACAAAAATTTAAAAGATTCTATACATGAGAAACTTGTGAGAAATTGTTCAAACACCATGCAAGTTTCAGACTATTTTGTTCTTGAATTACATCTTTATTCACAAAGAGTTTTTTAAGCCAATAGTTTTGAAAAACATCAGTCCCATATATTTTAATGGCCTAATGTTATGGCTGGACTTGAGGAAAGGGTGATTCCACAGGAAGCATCTATAAGAACACCCAGTTCTTGGCACAAAGGCCATGATACACATGACTGTGGCAGAGGAAATAGCTGTGTTGACATCTTGCTGAGGCTCCTCACTGGATCCAGTGGTGAGAATCTAGCTGTCCATACTTGGTTAATAAAATGACAAAATTCACTTGTTTTCTCAATAATTAGTTTGTCACTGTACTAAATGTTAATCTGTTACTAAATGGCTCTTCAGGTGGTTCCTTTACAAAAAAGTAAGCCGTGAATTTATGGAAGTTGATACACATAAAGCACAGGCTGAGCACTACAGTGAGAAAGAACAGTTATCTGTAGATGCTTGCAACATAAGGAATAAGCTTCAGCAAGAGAATGTTGACTGGAGAATCAGGAAAGTCACATTTCAAGCTTAGGAAGCATGAGCCATGCTCCGGATGCTTGTTTATGAATGATACCACACGAGTTCCAATCTGTTAAACGGGCTCTTAGTTTCAAGTCAGCAGAACAAAATAAAGGAGAAGTGACTTAAAATAGTAGTTGATCATTTTCTTTCAGTTTGAACACGTTTCTACTGAAATTGAAGCTGGAACTTATTTTGGAAGATGTCTAAAATTTGTTCCTTTTACTTTCCCCAGCTGTAGATCTAATCCCCATCAATCAAATACACAGCAGATGAAAATCCTTTTTTCCCCTTCTGACTGCTCTACTGAAGACAAGCCTCTCATCGGGCTGCATTTTATCATCAATGAATTTGACTTTGTAAAGAGAATAATTTCTTTCCCAGTCTTCATCACCTTAAATCTGCATTCGCCTTATTCAGTGGACCCGAGTTCATTTTCCAGAACTTATGCCAGGTGCCCCACAGCTACCTGGAACCAGAGGCTCCAGTGTTGTCTTTTAGTCTCCACCCAAGACCTAGTCACATGCATTCATACACACAAGTAAAACATTCACACATATAAAATAAAAATAAATTTAAAACAAGCAAATTGCTGTGCAGTTTATATTTACATTTTTTTTTTCAATTTTCAAACTATAGCCAGGTTTGGAGTGTTTGTTTCAATAGAAAAAGTTTCAGAGTGGGTCCTTCTCCAGCTGCCATTTTCTTAATCAAATCTTAATTTAGACCAAACTAGAAGGCAATTAATTTGTATTATCATTGTATCAGTTTTACATGTATGACAAAATGAAGGAAATCTGCACAGGATTGCTATAGCCAAAGTGCCATTCAGAGATTTAAGAATCATTGTATCACGTAGGGTCTGGTAAAAAACAAGTTCTGATCGCTCCCCCCCCCAACCCCACAGCTTTCTGCTTTGCCTCTTTGCTTAGAAGAAAGAGGGGGTAAGGCCACATCTCTGAATCATCCCCTAGGGCACTGCACCCTCATGACCTGAGAGAATGATGCTTTGAAAATAAAAATTTCAGTATTGGAATTTGGGGGACATTTTCCCCATAGTTTCTATAGCTTGCTTTTCTGTTGCTGTGATAAACACATTCAAAAGCATCCTGGAAGGGAAAGGTTTATTTGCTTTACACAGCCCAATCATAGTTCATCAGTAGCAGAAGTCAGGGCTGGAACTCACGGGAACCTGGAGGCAGGAACTAAAGCAAAAGCCATGGAAGAACACTGTTTACTGGTTTGCTCCTCATGGCTTGTTCAGCCTGCTTTCTTCTAGCACCTAGAACCACTAGGCAAGGGATGGCATCTCCTACAATGGGCTGGGCCCTCCCACATCAATCATGAAGCAAGAGAGTGCCCTATCGATCTGCTTCCAAGCCAAATCGATGACGATGGTTTCTCAGAAAGTTTCCCAGTTCCTAGATGTGTAGCTGATTCATGACCTTTTATGTTTCCCAACACCAGGTTTTCACTTCCTTTGCTGTATCCTTCCATCTCGCTGCCATTTCTGGATGTGGTGGCTTAAGGAACTATTTTCAGTATTTACTTATGCCCTTTGTTACTTATCACTTACAGTTTTACTATTATTGTTTAGTCATTACGCTGATATGATACTTTTTATGCCGTAGAAAAATGCTGATTACTAAAATGGCTCCTAAGCCTCAGCCATTTTCAGGAGGGTTAGAAAAGAAAACAAGATGTTCTTTCTCTTCGTATCTGAATTTTGAGTCCTGTTTGCATAATTTTAGGCAAATGTTGCCTTAGACTATGGGAAACCTATCTTAGAAAGGATGCCAAGAGTGCTCTGTGATGTTGTCAAAAACAAAACAAATAACTTTTGGTGACCTTGTTCATATCTTTTTTGTTTTTCTAAAAGCATTCTGCTTTTACCATTAGATTTGCATCCTCAAACATTAAACACACTTTGGTTTTCTAAATTAATTTTCTTTTAAAATTGAAATTTCTATCTTAACAAGGTGCCATAGCTCTTAGAATATACTGACAGAAAATGAACCATCAGTGTTAATGAGCAGCAAGCTATAGACATATTACCCTGTGCAGCAAAGCCTATGAGAAGGTAAAACCATTACATGACCTTTAAAACATGGATATATATATATATATATATATATATATATATATATATATATAATATATATTATATATATTATAGCATGTAATTGTTTTAAAATCATTTTCTTTATGCATGTATAACCTGTATTTAGTGGTTTTTATTCAACAAACTCTTCCTATTTTTAAAGCATTTATTTATCTTGCATTTGTTTGCATGTGCCCACATGCAGCACAGTGCTCATGTGGGGGTCAGAGGACAACCCACAGGAACTGATTCTCTCTCCACCTTGTGGGCTCCACGAGCAAACTCAGGTCACATGGTTTGATGATAAGCATGTGTGCCAGCAGAACCGTCTCATGGCCTGACCTTTAAGACTGTTTGGTGCATGACTATCATATCATCTGAGTATATTTCCATATAAACATTCGAATTCACTTGTCATTAATAAGAAAACCTTCCATCACTTGGATTTGGATTACATTGGATGTGGATCCGCTGGTAAAATTTACAGGTATTGAGTCATAGCGAAGGCTTGTTATTTATATGGCCCACCATTTAGCTCAGCAGTGTGCATTGATAGTTTGAGGGGCATTGTTTTTCTCTTCCTCCTCCTCCCTCTCCCCCCTTTCCTCCTCCTCCCCCCTCCCCCTCCCCTCCTATTCTTCTTCTTCCTCCTCTTCCTCCCCTCTTTTTCCTCTTCTCCTTTCTCCTCCTCTTCCTCCTCCTCCTCCGCCTCCTCCTCCTCCTTCTTTTTACATAGGTCTGTGGCTGATAGGTGGTAAAGCTTGTATGGTATGTTCTTCCCAGATTTAGTTATTACTTCAAAAATATGTTCAGTAGATTCAGCAGAATATCTGTAAAAATGAGTTCATTTCAAGTATAAATTGCTCTAATTTTCCTCTTAGATCCTTGTCGCCTTTAAGTCTTCCTTTTCCTGTTTCATTGAAGAAGCTTCACTACATTGAAGACTAAAGCTGGTTAAAAGGCTGCTGTCCCATGCCATCTCAGTAAAAACCATTCAGTATCTGAATGTTATCTTGTTATTTCTCTGTTAGTTTTTCCTACTTTATTTTTATTCTTGTTTTTTTTTTCCCCCTGTGTGGTCAAGATTTACTTTGCATCTGAAATCCTTTAAGAGGTATTTTATGTATGTGGAAAATACATTTACTACTGGTGTAGAGAGAATTCCTTGTGTATTGTATGCATGTATCACCTGCCAGCCTAGACCGGAAAGAGAGGCGGCAGAAAGAATTATGGGAGAGAGCCAGTCAGGAGATTTGCTGAGAAGATGTAATGAGAAGGACACATGGTACCTGGGCACAGGTAACCAGGCATGTGGAAGAATGTGGGTTAAAATAAATGTGTTATCTTAAGTTACCATTTTAGTCAGACAGAGACTAGCTATATGGCCAAGGTATTTGCAAATATATTTTGAGTCTGAGTGTGGTGGGCCATATAAATAACAAGCCTTCGCTATGACTCAATACCTGTAAATTTTACCAGTGGATCCACATCCAATGTAATCCAAATCCAAGTTCTGGGAACTTGGCGCCTGGAGGAAGAACCAGGCCTAATGTCAACACACTGGTATATCTATATCCTAGAAACAGGAAATTGTATTTTTGTTCCACAACACTAAATATTTTCTTGTTTGTCTTGTAGCCTCTTCGTGTCTTTATAGGCCATTTACCAATTTGGTTGTCATTTTTCTACATACTTTAGTTATTATAAAATCTTTTCTTTTAACTCTTGACCTGAAGATATGAGTGAATTATTTTATTTCTTAAGTATTACATTCCTGCCACAATTTAACTTTGTATTTAAATAAGAAAGCTATCAAGATGGCTCTGTAGGTAAATGTTCCTGGTGTTCAGGACTAACAACCTGAGTTTGATCCCCTGATCCCATAGTAAAAACAGAACATTCTAGTTTACTTTTTCTTCCTTCAATAAAGACCATATATATCCAAAGGTGACTTGGGAGGCAAAGACTTTACTTGGCAAAAATAACCTGATCACAGTCCAACATCTAGGGAGGCAAGGTGGGAGTTTAAGACAGGAATATGGAGACAGGAACTGAAGCAGAGACCATGGAGGAACACTACTTACTGGCTTGCCCCTCATGTCTTGCTCAGTTTGCTTTCTTATTACCGTGCACACCTGACCAGGAATGGCACCACCCACAATGAGCTGGGTCTTCCTCCACCAATCATTAATCAAGAAAATGCCCACAGACTTGTATAGAGGCCAGTCTGATGGAGATAATTCTTCAAGTGATGTTCTCTCTTCCCTAATGATACTTGCTTGTACCAAGTTGTCATAAAACTAACCAGTGCGTAGAGAATCTATTTTACACACATACACACACACACACACACACACACACACACACACACACACACACAGGAGGATTCTTGAAAACAGTTGATATTTTAGTCATATAAATTAACCTATATTCTAGTCAACTGTAATACTTGATCACACTTATTATTGAGATCTTTAAAAGACTTTGCCAGAATTACATATAAAGCCAGTCACTGGAATAATGATACTGCACATTTAAGATGCAACCCTCTGGATAGGAAGAAAAGCAGCAACAGCTAATTGTGGGCACCATATTTTAAGCTTCACTCTTCATGGAATTTTATAGAATGTGTCCATTAAAATCACTGCCTTGTCCTAGTTACAAGCAGTCTGTTTTCTATGATTTATTTTTTCCTTCCTCTTGTCTTCTCAGCTCTTCTATCAGTGATTAGATCTATCATCAATTCTTTTTCGTCCAACATGCTGATTTAACTTAGTATGCACAGTTCCCAGCTGTGTGATTATTGGTAAAATTTTGCAAACTATTAATGATTTATTTTGGTACTATGCAACTGGTACGTTTAGGCTCTGAGTGTTCCTTTGAAAATGAACTCCCCAAAGTCTTACTCTTCAATAAACACTTCTTCCAACATTATGCCTAGCATTCTAAAACTGTTTTCCACAAAATTTTTAATTTGGGGCTTAAAAAGGAACATAGGAATCTTTATTAGTTTGTTTACATGATTTAATAACAATAGTTTTCTATCAACTATACAACAGAATAACTTGTTCTTTTATGTGTGTTGTTTTAGTATTAATATTTTTAAAAATTTATTTGAGAAATTTGACTAACTTACAGAATTTAAAACTATATAAATTGTTTTTATTTTTTAAACCAAGGGATAAGGAATCAGCACATAAGTGCTTATGCCTTGCAGATAGAAAATGTCCAGCTTAAAAGATAGTACTATGAGACAAAAGCAAAGACTAAGACATCTGATTTATGGGAACTTGTTAATTTTTTGCCATTATTAAAGTAATATAAAGGTAGATAACATGGTTCAGCAGGAAACAAAACTTACACCCAAGACTAGTTACCGTTCCATTGCCTGGACTCACAGGATGAAAGGAGAGAACCAACTCCCTCAAGTTGTCCTCTGACCTTTCACGTGTGTGTGTGTGTGTGTGTGTGTGTGTGTGTGTGTGTGTGTGCCACAGCATGCACACCCTTACCTATGCAAATAATACACACAATGAATAATAAAAACACCCAAAAATTTTAAAGAGATTATTTAGTATTCAGTCAGTTTTTAAATATATCCCGACTCATGCAAATTGAGAGCTATTTAAAGAAAGGATTAGGAGGAAAAGGGAATTGAGAATTCAGAAACCTTAAATTTCATTCTAATCAACAGTTTAAACTCAGCTTTTTTTTTTCCTCTTCTCAACAGATAAGGCAAGAGATTCCTGTACAGCATGGTGTGCTGTGCACATTCACTAACAGAAAGCCCTATTTAGACACCACTTGACTTTCACTGTGGCCAGCAATAGCTCACATGGAGGACAGACAGAAAAAACATGCAAGTTCAGATCTTATGTAGAAACCAGAGGTATGCATCCATTCTAGGTTTTTCTTGAGAATTAAGAAGAGATTATGAAGAAATAATAATAAGATATAGAAAATGGCAATTGTAAAAGGGAAAATGAACCGATAAGGGAAGGGACCATAGTTCAAGCACTTCCTGTATCCAGCTAGAACATTTAGACAAACAGATGCCTCCAACACCTGGTAAAGTAAATCCACGATCATGTGACCTTCGATTTTAAGACAAAGTCTAACCATGTGCTCCACTCTGACTTTAAAGTCAGGACCCTTCTGCCATTGCCTTCTGAGTACCAGGACTGTATGGGCTGTGTGAGCCGCCAGCTTGGACTGAACGTTGGTTTTATACGTGATGATAAAACCAAGTCGCTCTGAAAATTAGTAATTCATTTAAGCTCATATTAGTAATAAATGATTGAAGCAAGAACTAGAAAAACATAACAAAACAAAAAAGCCTTTGGGTTTCCCACACTGCCCTTGTTTCTACTATGAAGTGCAGGAGAGAGGTGGAGGAACCTGGGAAGAGAAGCAGACAAAAAGCTTAACCTAAAACCGAAGTCAGAGCGCCCACCCACCATCACAAGTATGAGGTGTCCCACTCACAGTCTAGCTTGGTGCCATTAGCTGCTCTTATTCTTAACAAAGTACAGGGCAGATTTATAATTTAAGAGCCATGCATCACACATGCTCTAAGTGAAGCTTCCCGCCACAGGGCAGAGCAAACAATTCTAATCCTGCAGCTTTTTTTTTCTTTTTTATAAATATTTAGCTGCCTTTTGAATATCATAAGTTTTCATTTTTCAGGGATATATTTTTCTTCTGGGCCACCACCTCTTCTAGTTTTGGAACAATTTGTTCCTTTTCAGTGAGGCTCCGCCTAGAGCGTCCGAGGAGGAGCTCGGGTACAGGTTAATCAACCATGAGCTCTGGAAGTTGTTGGCACATCTCAAGAGCTTTGATCACTGGGTATGTTTATGATTAGAGATTCTACATCTAAATACCACTTTCTGCATTTTTTAAGCGAGTGAAGGAAAAATTCAGCCAGTGCCTTAGGCCACCAACCTTGCATTCTGACCCACTCTGGCCTGGGAGCTCCTACCAAGTCCATCACAGTCTGGGACCAGGAACACACACATGGCTTCTTTAGATTGACATCCTTCGGATTTTGGGTAACTTTTCAGATATGCATACCCATGGTGGCCTGGGCAGTTTCACAGGTGTTCTTAAAGCAAACAAGGAATATTTGAATTACTTGATTTGCATGATTTTGTAGGGTTTTCTGGGTCACGAAAGTAGCTAACCAACCACCTTCACAGGTCACCTCAGGTACTCACCAGAAGAGCTGGCTCTACTCCTGCACCATGTCCTTTATTCCTAAAAATACTACAGACTAAATACCAGCACTACCTACCATGCTACAGGGAGCCCAAGAGCAAAGGATACCCCCAAACCATTCAGCTCAGCATCCACAATCTTCACATCCCTATTGTCTGTACCTTGGCAAAAACCAGTGTTTGATCCATAAGAACCAACATGGCCCTCAAGTTGAGTTCTACACCTTAATGTTGATACCATATTTTGAGACATCAAACTGTATTCAGGGGCTTGGTATGTTCACCTGGATCTCTCTTACTCCCTTTGAACAGTTTCTGCAGATGAAAACAAATGAAATATACAATCAATATACTTTAGCTAAAGTGACCATTAGAAGAGTTAGTGCTGAGAAGTCAGTCATTGTGTGATAGAAAGTGTTTTACCTGCTTTAACTCACTTAGTCTCCATGGTATTAAGTCTTTCAAATAAGAAAGTTGATGTGAATTGACTTTAAGTAATTTAAGGACAACACTCTCAGAAGGGGTTGGTTGAGGTACAACTTGGGCCACACCAGCCTCAAGGTTTTTACTTCTGCACCATAAGATATTTCAGATATTGAAGTAAGCAGGGCTAATGCTCAGAGGCCCATCTTAAATTCAGGAGCACAAGAGGATTCAACTGCCTGCTTTGGACTCAGTTTATATAGTTAAGGGACAGCAACAGAATCAGAATGACTACAAAGAACTTATGCCTGTGGCTGCATGCCAGCCACGGTGCATTTCAGACAAGCAATATCATCGGGTGCTACACGAACATTCTACCTGATTGCTTCCAAGTTACACCTCTGTGCAAAAACTCTGATTAAATGTGATTAAATACAGTAATACCACAATTCTCTTCATTTCAGTATGTGGAGATATTACAATCTTGCATGATTTACAGAGATGGAGCCATAAATCGAGCCCATGATCCATGGAGCTGTACTCTTAGCTAAGACTCTCCTACAGAGTTGACCATCCTCCTAGAATTCCTAGAATATTAAGTTGATAAAAAGGGGACGTGGGTCTGCATTCTTCATTCTTGTTATCCTAATGTCCAAAGCACAGCCTAGAGAAGAGTGTACATCATTATGCTATCTCTTACTTTATGTGCATGTGTGTGCTGGTGTGTGCATGTGATCGTACACATACGTGCAGGTGTAGACACCAGAGGTCAACACTGGCTGTCTTCCTCATTACTTCCTACATTTGTTTGAGACAGGGTCTCTCACTCAACGTTGTCTTTACTATCCAGCCAGTGAACCCCTGGGATCTGTTTGTGTCTGTACCCCACATGCACCCCAACACTGGGGTACAGACATAAGCCACCACATACCGATTTTCACATGAGTGCTGGGATCCACACTCAGGTCTTTATGCCTTTGCTGCAGTCTTCAGTCACTGTAATGTCTCTCTAGTCCAGCATCTCTAAATATTTAATAGGAAACACTGGATAAAAGCAGAAACTCTGCATGTGAAACAGGTGAAATAAATCACACAACTACCTGGTCATACAAATGATAAAAATGAACAGAGGGAGAGAGAGAGAGAGAGAGAGAGAGAGAGAGAGAGAGAGAGAGGTGTTTCAGGCACCCTAGGGGAACTTTAAGTCCACAGTATTTCTGAGCCATTCAGGGATAGCTGGCCCTGCTTGCATTCCCAGTCTAGTCACAGCACAGATCACTGCAGGTGCCACGACTGGGTGAGTTTGATAGCATCCTGTCATCTCACAGGAGCAGACTTGCCAGCTCTTCTGTCTCCTATGGCTCCTCTGAAGAAAACTGTTCAGAAAGCAGATGGAAAGTATTGTTGAGCAAGAGAGCCCCATCACCTCCTACCCACATTTCCTCCTCTCTCATCCTCTCGGTGACAGTTGGCACGGAGAGAAGCTCATTAAAATAATAAACACACTTTTTCATTAAATCAAGTACAGATCGTGGACTATAAGATGGGAAAACTCAGTAACATATCTTCCTGCATTTGGACGGCTTAACTAAGTGGGTCCCACAGACATCACTGAGATCAAAGGGAACCTGCTCTCTTCCCAAGTCTTTAAAAACTGTTAGAGAAAATGGATTCAGAAATGTTGTCTAAGAAGAAAACCATAGGTCAGGATCCAAGTAGTTAATAACCCTGTCAGTGAGGGTGCAGTCAGCATGGGTGAGCAGATCTAAGGTTCAGGGATGAACAGGCGGTAGTTCCTGTTGTCCTGACTGTGGCACAAGGCCTGGGGGAGAAAGGAGCTACAGTCACTCTCAGTGGAAACAGATGAAGTCACACTCCAGAGGCCCCAGAGTCTGAAACACCAGATACTAGAGCCCTCATGTCTGGTGAGATACACACATGACTCTCAGAACACAGGCAAGTAGGATACGCTCACTGGACACTACAAACCTCTTTGAGATGTTCATGTTTGTCTTTGGGAGCTTCAAAAACAGGTATATTTTCCAAGAATAATTTTGCACATGTAACTGTATCCTGCTTATTTATAATGGCTGTGGTTAAACCAGGCTCACCAGTCAGTCCTACCCTGGATTTATACTGTTTCAAAAGTAAAGAAGGCAACACATTTAGTATACTCCTAACCCTCCTTTATATTTACAGAAAGATGCTTTATCTTGTCATAAACTCCACCTTGTTCTCAGGCTTTCCCTGCCCGATGCAGGACAAACACACTCACATACCATCAACACTCAACCATCTATGGGACAGTTTTATACTGTGTTTTTAAGCAGTTGTAAGAGACATTGATTTCATAAAGGGTTATTTTGTTGTTGTTTTTATGTGTTTTTTTGTTTTGTTTTGTTGCCTGTTAGAAGTATTACATCAGCCTTAATTTCTTCACAAGAAGTTTAAATCCAATCCTTTCTTGAAAGTATGAATCCATGAACTTCAAACTTTGTGCTGGGGCAGTTTTTGCCCTGAAATACATGGACATGACATGCTTCCAGCTCTGCACTTTGACACTAAGATAATGACAATAGACTTCTTGGTCAGCTTTACTTAGAACATGCAGACCCACAGATCTTTCATAAATATCTTCTCTCATTCATTTTTCCTTACATTGAATTCATAAGAATAGCCTATTATTACTGTTACAATGTGAAATCTGAATGTTGGGTAATTATTTTCAATACAGTTCCCATGTGTGAGATGCTCAGGAAAATGGTTTTCCTGTAGTTAAGTTGTAGGGAAAATGGAGCCTTTTTCATTCAGAATTTTGTAGCACAAATACTTTGCCCTGAAGGCTAATGATGACTTGGGTGTTTCATCCTCTAGAGGCTGTTTGCAAGTAGATTATTAACCTGAGCTTGCTCCCCCAGGGAACACTGGGGAGAGTCCAGCTGCCTGGAGGAACTGGGGAAGAGGTAACCCCACTTCATTCGGTTTAGCCAAGCTGACAGTGTGCTCTGTAATACATGACAGTGAAAAGACTGAGGTGAAGAGGGCCAGAAGTGTTTGCTTTTGCCAAATTAGATCCACACTGACAATAGTGTGTCTACTACTTCACAGGATCCAAAATAGCATCCTGCAAAGCAAATAGACATGCCCATTTTACATCAAGCAGTCAAGGCTTCAGCTACTGTATACATCCCCAAGCAGTTATCAAAAAAAGAGATAGAATACAGCCCACACCGATTACCCCAGCATCTTCCATACCTGCTCATATTAATTGCCCTCCCATGAGGGTGTGAGACCTATTAAATTAGACTTGCTTAAAGTATTTTGTTCTCCAAAATTAACCAAGAAGGTAGAGTCTTCTTTTATTAGAGTGGCTTTTTTCTTCAAATCTTATGACACTAACAGGAAGCCTGCAGAAATTAATAATTGTGCCAGCCATCAATCTTCTCGTGCATAAAATTTAAAATTTGTTTCTCTGCCTACAGATGAAATGTCATTTTATCAAAGCTAATAATATGCACCCACAAGTGTGCCTGTCAACACCCATGAGCCAATCGAAATCTGCAAAAGTTAAAACTGAGTGTGGTATTAGATTCATTTGAATATGGACAGAAAAATCACAGTGCACTCAAATTGTGTTAAATATCAATATAATTTAGTTTTCTGGTGAATAAGAGACTCTTGAGGTCACAAAATTATAGCTAATTTAATAACATTAGTACACATACTGACATTCTGTGATTGCATAGGGAAGGCTGCCAAAGGTCACAGAGACAAGTAGATCCTCACAGCTGTGTGTAGGCAAACTGGTCTGCAAACTGGTCTCTTACTTTTTCTAAGCCTTTCCAGTATCTCCTCTTCAGTTTCCATTCTGCACCTGAAGTTGTAGGAGGATTATTCACTTGTTTATTAATGCCTGTCATAACTCATTCCAGAAAGTACTTGAGGCTATTTTCAAATGAATTTTTAAAATAAAATAAACTAAAAATAGGAGAATAATCCGTATAATCATGGACAGAGTTAGGATGAAAAACATAGGGATGTTCTATATATTCAAACTTTGTCTCCCAAATACTCCTATGTTGAAAGTTTCACCCCCAGTCTGTGTTGCTACTGAAGACAGAAGAAACTTTAAGGGGTAAAATCAATGGAAAGTGAGGACATCAAGTTTGTACCCTCAAAAAGGACTGTGGGAGTCTGATTCTATTCTGTGTCTTCCCCTTTTTCCCCTCTCCTTTTTTTTCCCTCCCTTCCTCTGTTTACCATAAGTGGTATTATTCCTAGACAGTTGGCCCTGGGCTATATTTAAAAAACCCAAAACAAAAAACTAGACAGGCATTAACCTGGAGTAATGGAGCCAGGGAATAACCAGGAAACAGTATTCCTCCATGGGCTCTGCTTACTTTTCTGGCTCCTGGTTCCTGTTTGAGTTCCTGCCCTGACTTCCCTATAGGCAGGAAATGTAAATCAAGTAGATCCTTTCCTCCCCCAAGTCTTCTTGTCTGAATGAAGTTAGGACAGTATTCCACATCAGCACAGCTTCAAAGCAGCAGGCCGAGAGACTTACAGGCTGGAGCCTCTGACTCGATGACTGAACATAACCCTCTCTCTCTATAAGCTGATTTGCCTCTGTCATGGTGATAGCTGACAGGCACAGGGTGAGAGAACCAAAACACAGCCTGACAGTCTACACGTGTTATTCCTAATTGCTTTTCACTGTGGCGCAAAGCTTTGTAATTCTAAACTGAAGGTGGCCGCATAGGAAATATATTGTGTCCACAGGTTAAAAAAAAAAAAAACAAACAAAAAAACAAAAAACAAAAAAAAAAACAAAAAACAAAAAAAATGTTGCAGAAGTGTGCTTACCCCAGCAGTGGAAGCATTCAAAGCCCACAATTGCTCTAGCTCAGGACACCTTATAGAGTAGAGTTGCCCCCTCTTCCCCTGTGTAGTCTGTTCAAATTAACAGCCAAGGTGAAATTCACACCAGATGAATAAGATAAGTCTGTAAAAATATTTCTTGTATCCCAAAGAGCTGTTTCATTACATATTCAACAGTGAATCCTCTCTTAAAGTGTTTTTATAGATATATAAACATACATATCAAACATGTCTCATAATACCCCTATTGTAAGCAGGGTTCTTTAAATATAGAATTCACTAATGTGAAAAGATCCATGGTTTCACTAGTTCTGGGTAGTTGGCTAGGTTTTCGGTACTGGACATGGTTTCCCTCTTGTCTGAGTCCAATGAGAAAGGTGCTGTTTACTACCAAGATATATGTGTCACTACTGTACCTGTCAGGAACCATCTAGAAAAGGCTACGGCTAGCAGGTGGTCTTCCTGGAGGTGTCCCACCTTTTTGCATGGACTAAGATGGGTGAGTTCTGAGAGGCAAGGTCCCAAAGAGATTTCATTTCAGGACTGATTCTTTTAGCTGATACCTTTCCTGTCATTATTAAATTAATATAAGAATCCCTGGGTATTAGCCCACCCTACTGAGCAGATATCTTGTGGATCAACATAAGGATAACCTTTCATGAATTAATGCTGTTTAGATGAATTTAGTGATTTTTATAGAATTCCTGATATGATTTAAATAATGTCAGGAAGAAAGTTTTAAGAGATGCCTTTAGTTGTTTGCTAGAAATATGTAATAAAGTTAAAATCAAGAATAGAATGTACCCATTCCTTATAATAGCAAGTAAAGGCTGCATAATAAGAAATACAATGAGCTTTCATAACCACATGTAAAAGTGAACATTTATATTCAAAGAAAGTCATTATATTTTGGTCCAATGATGAAGCCACAGGTATGTACTATGATAAGGCAAGGCCATATAAAACTGTTGATTTGAACTTATAATGAGCTTACACAATGAAACACTGCTTTGAACTTAATATCAACATCTGTAGCTCCCATTTTGTGTAACATTTTATCCATGAGGTAATTTTCTAAAGAATGTTTGTCTAGAAGGTATAGAAAGGTCAGAGAAAAGAAATAAGGACAAGGTAGCTTGGGGGGCTCTGCCCCATCCATCCATCCGTCCGTCCGTCCGTCCGTCCGTCCGTCCATCCATCCATCCATCTATCCAAATGTATATGTCTGTTTATATGTGCATATGCACATGTGTATGTATGTAAGCATGCATGAACACTTGTACACTTGATTGAGACAGATGGCTGGGCCCAGCCTCTGTGTGTGTATGTGTGTGTGTATGTTTAAATGTATGTGTGTCTGTGCATACTTGCCTGTGTAAAGATTGTGATTCTTTTTCTTTCCTTCCTATCTGGTTCGTAAAGAGTTAACCCGCATGGACAGAGGAGGGAGGCTAGAAATGAATTCTTTACTTAATCTCCCACTGTTAGTAACAGGTGTTCATTCCTCTGAAGCCATCAGCTTCTATCCCCAGAATAACCAAGAATCAAGGGGAGTAAATATTATTTATGATAAGCAACTTTTACTCTCAAAAATCTAAGTTTTGTCTTCTAGCAGATCCTCTCCCCCTCGGCTGCCTTTTAAAGAGAACCTGTGCTCTGGCAAGCTCCCTGCATGTACCCTTAGGGTTATCATGCTACACTGGTGATTGGTGTGGCTTATAGGCTTCAGAGCTAGGTATGACTGTTGCTTATTTCTCTCCTGTGGAAGCTTGCATGGTGCCCCATGATACCATGAAAACTAGTCTTCAGAGAGGAGACATTCAGGTCTGCTCTAGCCTGGGTTGTCTGCCCCCCCCCCCCCCCGTGTCTGAAGTGAATTCAACGTTGGAGACTTATCTTCTGCCTCTGGGGATGACCCAGGGAAATGGCAGTAGGAATTGTTTTGTGAGGTCTCTGGGACAAGCCTGACCAATCAGCATAATCCTTAGCTGCATTCTAAAACTGTGTCCTTCTACCCACACAGATAAGTGTATTTCTCATTCCCTATCAAGGAAAGTTCTCTGAAACAGCAGAGGCCAGTGCAGAAATTCACAACCAATCAAAATGCAGAGTTGTGGAGCCCAGTGCCAACAGATGCATGTGTAATACATACGGTCCCACACTTAAGGGTCAGGGAACATTGCAGAAGAAAGGGTGGAAAGACTGTAAGCACCGGAAGATTTGGAAGTTGGCCTCAAGGTTGTGTCTTCTAGCAATGTCAAGTTACACACACAAAAAATCTCACCAACATGACTGCCTGAAAGAGACACAAAGAAGGACAGCAACAATGTGCATGCTAACCTGGGGTGGAGAAAGCTCACGAGGCCTCAAGGCTACACACAAACAAAAAACCACCAGGCAGTGGTGGCACTCTGAGAGCAGGAGAAACAGTCTTCTCCAGGAAAGAGCACACTGGTTACTCACCCCGTACCAATGGACAGCCCTGAAAACGTCTACATACAAGTAACATTACATGAACTGAACATGTCACTTACATGTCATTTACATATTTAGGAAAAATATCAAGAAAGGAAGAGAGGCTGTGGGTTTGAAAAGAGGCAGTTGTAAGATGGGAGAGTTTGGATGCAGGGAAGGGAAGTGGGAAATGATGTAAATTTTACAATCTCAAAAAAAAAGATATAATTCAGCTACAAGGGAGAATTAGGTTGGAAAATGCAGAGACTCACAAATTTGGACTGGATGAGACTGCTTTCAAAGTGTCAAATGGTATGAAGAAAATAAGAAAATAAATTTTGTATCACTTTAAAAAAAAACAAAACAAAGCAAGCAAACAAACAAACAAAAAAAGCTACTTACAGTATTGTACTGCAGATAGCTTCATCTTGGGTGATCAGAAGTAATCATAGTAGCAATGTTAGATTACACTGAGGGGAAATGCAACGCATAACACACTTATTGATACTTCCTTCAAATATTTCTTTTTCTTAAACTGAACATCAATTAATATAGCAATTAGCTCCAAATAATGGCATCTGACAATGCGACCTAATTCTGTTGGTAGCTCAGTTTAAACCCACACAGCTGAATGAACAATAAACCCGAGAGAATTAAAGCGTCTAAGAGGAGAGATGGTCCAGGGCTTCTGCCAGTCCTTTTGTGATTCAGTTTCACTGCGTCAAATTGGATGGTGCAGTCTCTGAGCTAAAAGGCCATCCATAAACTTTGAAAACAAGCAAAGATCCAGCTTTTAATTTTCCTGAATGGCTGTCTTGACTTCACAAAGTTTTGTTGATAGGATAAAGATTTTTTGTAAAATTATCTCTGACCAGAGGAGCTAGGGGCTTTGTCCGTGTTCATAGGCCTTTTGTTTGAGTCAGCAACCGATTGTATAATGAATGAGCCAATTGTCACCTGATGTACATTTCATAATAGACCATACTAAATTAACTTCGAAGGACATTTATGCTCTATGGGACTATTAAATTTTGAGTCTTGTCCTAAGTGCTTCAGAAGTCTCCGCTCTGACCTCTGAATTTTGTAACAGAGAATCGGCTTGTTCTAATCCTCAGCTGTCTGTCATTTGTGTATTGATCTTGCATCAGACACAACTAATAAAAGTAGGCAGTTCCTTGTTCTTCAAAAGACAGAATCACAAGAGTGAAAATCAGTGGGATGGGAGAAAATATTTGTATGCCACATGTTTAGACATGTGAAAGAAATCCAGCTAGAATAATGTGACTCCTACATTTCAAGAATAAAATAAATATAACCCACCTTAAAATGGGAACAGGATCTAGCTGAGTATTTCTTCAAAGAAAGAATGCAAACAGCCAATAACCTAGTAAAGGATGGCCAATAACATGAAACATGCTGTGTGAGATGTGATGTGGGACCAATGTAGATGACATATCCAGATGTGTACATCTGTAAACTCTCCATGCGGAGTAATCTAAACTCATGTTTTTCTAATTGACCTCTTTCGTAGCCAGGAATACACTTGGCAACTCTCTTTGATGGCTAAAAGAATCCTTACATATCACCTCCACGAGAATAAAAATTTCCACGTTGCTGAAATATCATATATGCACTGAACAAACCATTCTAGTGAGCAGTCATAGCCTCAGATGTTTAACATGTATATATTGAAATCACTGGGAAATTTTTAGGTTTGTTTTTTTTTTTTTTTTTGACAGGGTTTCTCTGTGTAGCCCTGGCTGTCCTGGAACTCACTCTGTAGACCAGGCCGGCTTCGAACTCAGAAATCCGCCTGCCTCTGCCTCCCAAGTGCTGGGATTAAAGGCGTGAGCCACCACCGCCCGGCCACTGGGAAATTTTTAAATGAATCCTGTTGTCATGAAGAAGAATGATTGAATAATAATTGGTTTATAATAATGTGTGACTACAAGGAGATAGTGTAAGAACCCTTCTTCAATATAGGACTGCTGTAAATTTCACAAAAATATTGGTTATATGTGATTTCACCATCTTTGGTGTTATATTTTATTGCTAAATTGTTTTTTTTTCCTCTGATAAATTAGAACTCCTGAAAGCCAGTTTGACTGTTTTAATTTTCTTCAAAAGGTAACAAATTTTAATTTTTAAATATTTTTATATTTAACATGCGCTTATTCTAGGCACTTGGCATGTAGTTGCTATATATCAAATTAAATTACAGTGCAAGCAAAATCACTTCATTGATGTTTCTAATCTTGCCGTGTAGAGCATGGTTGGTGAATAACAATATAGTTTATCGTGAAACAAGTCATTAAAGTCTACCAAAATTAAAATTAAATTAAAAATTAATAAAATCTACTTGTGCAATAAAACCTTTAAAACTATTTCATTTGTAACATAAGATATTTGTATTTATTAAAATGAAGAAAGTTTATGTATGAACCTTTGAGAGTGGTTTGACATTTGAAGATTAATGTCCATAATGTTAGGAGGAATAGGTCTTGACTGGATCTTGTCTATGTTATGTGATGTTGGGCTAATGAAAGCGTCTGCTTTATTATAAAACATAAAATGGGAAATAATTTTGTATCAAGTGGGAAACAAATCTCGACATCCACTTTGCTTCTACATTTTTATAATTCCATGTGAATGCTTTTCTAAAAATATTCCTTTCAGTTTCTTACAATTAACCTTCATTACTTCCCTAACCCACCAGTCCCATTGTCTAACAGAAATTTCTGAATCACTTAGACTTTCATTAGAAAAGAAGGAAGCCTGAATGTAAATTGCTTATTAAGCCCTAAGCAGAGGCTTCAGGGCTCATGACAGATGGCATTTTCCTTCTAGAGAACTGAAAAGTGGCTCACTCTCTTATCAAGGAAGGTGGCATGCTGGGGCTGCCGTGCTAACTTTTGAACTTTTGAAATTCCTTCCTTTGCAGTCCCTATGGAGGAACACAGCAGCCTTCTGCAGGAGACAGGAAGCAGAATACCTGTCCGGGCTGACATTGATGGCAAAAATTACATGTTCACGTGACTATGTACATGCTGACTGGATTTGTGGTTTCTCATGTAGCCCACTGTATATGGGAAAACTAATTTTGTATGGCAAGAAGGGAAGAGAGGCCACACATGTTCTGAATGGATCTTTAAACTCTCCCTCTCTCCACTTCCCTCCCTCTACCCCCCCCCACACTCTCTGCACTCCCACCCCCTCCATCTATCCTAAAGATGAAGACAGAATACAGAATTTCTATCCTATTCTGTGAAGCAACATCTGCATAAATACTGACTTAGATTTAAAAATTTAAACAACATGTTTTATATTATTGTTAATATAGCCCTTTTGAGATCAAGTCAAAGATAACTGTGCCTGTGTGTATCACAGGGAAAATGTTGAATGTTAAAATACCAAGGGAATATTCTTTAAAGGGATAAGGGGTAAAGAGACTTGCTCTTTTATAAGAAAAAGAAAGTTGATGGCTTTGATTCATCAAATGGCTGTGGAAAACAGATGATAGATGGTGAAAGTCTTCCCCACGGTCAGCCCAGGCCACTTTGAAGCTGGAGCCACCTTCAGCACAGTGGATCTCCTCCATGTGAGCACTGAGGAAACATGTCCCAGACACAGGACAGATGAAAAATGACAGAGCATAGTAGAGGGGTAGATGTGCACTGGTTCCTTATTCACATGCACATAAATTAATACCAGGAGACTGAGAATAGAAGCATGACATTGGGTTTCTCACACATGTTGAGTGAAGAACTAAAGCAATAATCTGACAAAGAGCAGCACTAATGTCTAGTGTTTATTCTGTTTTGTACCCGAGAAAGTAACAAAATGCTGAAACCAGGCAATAGTGTGTTTCAAACACACCCAGAATACGGTTGTGAATCCCTTTATTTCAAAAAGGTATAACTGAGACAGAGGTAACAGTGTCCCACGTGCTGTTTGCGTCCTAAATGGTTCTCACAACCATTTTCAATGTTTTCATAACGGGTTGTTATGTCTCGGTCCCCACGGGTGTGAGTCATGCAGAACAGATGCTCAGACCCCAAAGTGCATCCAAGCATCTTCCCAAAGTTTAACTGTTATTTGAGGCATTAGCAATTTTGCTTCTCCCAGAGCCACAGGATCACCCAGCGTTAGCACAGTGTGGAACAGTAAGCTGTCATCTTAAAGGACCCCGGGCAGCTACACACACAGCCCAGGCTTTACTGCACCAAGGCAACTCCATTCTTCACACACAAGAATGAGCACTGCTCAGGTTTTCTCTAAATCATGTTTCTCAACAGCTCCCCTGCTCCCTTTTTTTCAGAGTTGTCGAAACATTTACACTTTAATTTTGATATCTTTTCCTTCCGTGGACTTCTCAGACTGAAATCCTTTGGGTTGTGACCTGTGATTCAGTTAAGCTTCATACAATGCCCACTGCAGTCCTTCTCACTTGCAGCCCTGCTCACTGCAGCCCTTCTCACTGCAGCCCTGCTCCCTCACTACAGCCCTGCTCACTGCAGCCCTTCTCACTGCAGCCCTGCTCCCTCACTGCAGTCCTGCTCCCTCACTGCAGCCCTGCTCCCTCACTGCAGCCCTTCTCACTGCATCCCTGCTCCCTCACTGCATCCCTTCTCACTGCATCCCTTCTCACTGCATCCCTGCTCCCTCACTGCAGCCCTGCTCCCTCATTGCAGCCCTGCTCCCTCACTGCAGCCCTTCTCACTGCAGCCCTGCTCCCTCACTGCAGCCCTGCTCCCTCACTGCAGCCCTGCTCCCTCACTGCAGCCCTGCTCCCTCACTACAGCCCTGCTCCCTCACTGCAGCCCTGCTCCCTCATTGCAGCCCTTCTCACTGCATCCCTGCTCCCTCACTGCAGCCCTGCTCCCTCACTGCAGCCCTGCTCACTGCAGCCCTGCTCCCTCACTACAGCCCTGCTCCCTCACTGCAGCCCTGCTCCCTCACTGCAGCCCTGCTCCCTCACTGCAGCCCTGCTCCCTGCAGCCCTGCTCCCTCACTGCAGCCCTGCTCCCTCACTGCAGCCCTGCTCAGCATAGCTCTTCTCCAATCTATCAGCAATGCCCAGGCTGTGAAACAGTCATTACTTCATTTCTGGCACTTTATTCTCTTTTCATCTTAGCTGAATTTCTCCTCCATTATGATCATTTCACATCTCAGAGGCTCAAAACAAAGTTAATGTTCTATGGTGGAGTTGTATCCAAGTACCATAATCCCTAAGAATACAATGGTGTTGAATAATGTAAGTAAGGTGCAAGGTAGGCCAATTATTCATTTCTCTCCCATCTATTTAATCAAATATATTTGTATTCACAACTATGAGCAGTAGGAACTGGGAAGGAAAGCAGTGGTGGGCAAGTGGACTTTGCTGACAGCAGGGCCTCCTTCAGTGGGAAGGCTTGATGTGCTACCTGCAGTGGATGCAGTTGTGAATTTTTTCTGTTGTCCTGCTGTTCTGACATCTGACAAATTTGTCATTCTAGATAACATTAATTCCTTTTCTGTTGAAAGGATAGGCTTGCTACAGAATAAAAGAGTTTGACGTCACCATCCCTAGAGGCCTATAGGGTCTTCCGAGATCTTGGTTAAGATGGTTTCTACCTGTTGAGGAAATGTTAAGGCTTTTACAGGACTTCAACTATCATTGCCTGTGTTAGGCTCAAAGCTCCCTTGGAAGCTTAGGGGTTGCTTTCCTTTGACTCCTCTTTGCCTTTGCCTTGTTTCCTAGGAGCATGGGAATTGGAGGTATTGCTGCCTTGTGGCTAAAATTGTAGGCAGTGGACAAACAAGCATCACCAAAGTGCATCTGGTGAGATACGCTAGGCTAACGAAGCTTCCACTGAGATGCACACCAGATCAACTGCATTGGTTTTCAGCTTTTAATTTTAGAGGCAAGGCTGAGCCCTTTTTGAAAAAGATGACCCTGGGTTGAGTCTTACTGTTCTCATGACATTGGACACTTACACAGGATTAAAAGTACTTTTTAGTATTATGAGACACTCTTCTCTTTCTACCCCTTCCTGGTAACTTTCCATCCTTCTCATTAAATAGTTCATGTGCTTATTTGTTTTCCTTCCTGAAAAATCATGGTTTATAAAAAGCCAGAATTTAAATACATAATCTCTTGCCACTGGCCCTAGAAGAAAGACAAATGAACTCATTAAATATGTCAGTTTGGGCAGAGAAAGTCTCATTATTTATTTAAATTGTTCTGTTGAGACTGATAATATTTGGTGCCCATAAAATATTGATAATTTTTCATGAGGACAAATACCTTTGGGTTCAGGGGAGAATGTATTAGAACTTCAGAATGAGAGTTATAATAATTGCTTAATTAAACACAACATGCAAGACAAATGAGGTAATTAACTTGAGTGTGTTTTAACACTTCTGGCTAGTAAACATGACTTAAACACCCCAAAACACATACTTTTAAGCATCTGCATTCTGCCAAACACTGCTCTATAAGTGAGTGTTAGGATATCAAGTTTCTTCCCATGGCCTAGAAACTACAGCTGAATTTCTTTATGAAGTTGCCCTCTACTGTCATGTTTAATGACAGGAATCTGAATGATGAGAATATACAAATATGCTTTTGATCACAGGCTATATCTGGCACTCATCTGCTTTCTTCTGGTGCACCATGGAAACATAACCCCCAACACATAAACACTAACGATATTTCTTGTACACACTGTTAAAGCTGTTGCAGCGCAGGTGACTTAGACTAAATAATTTCATTACGTGTTTATAGAATAATGCCCATGTACAGAGAGAGCAGGTTTATTAGAATGACTTACGGCTGTGGTCCAGCTAATCCAAGAGTGGCTGCCTGTGAACAGAAAGTCCAAGCATCTTGTAGCTGCTCAGTCTACCAGACTGGATGTCTCCGCTGGTCTTCAGTATATGCTGGCATCCTGAAGAAATAGGCTCTCATACCAGTGAAGGAATGGACTTGCTAGCAAGGCAAGAGCAAGTGGGAAAAGAGAATAAGCTTCCATCTTCTGTGTCCTTTCATGTGCTTTCAGCAGAAGAAGCAGGCCAGCCTAGAGGAGCATCTTCTTCCAGCTCAAATGATCAAGATTAAAGGTGCATCTTTCTCAAAAATTCTGATTAAATGTGGATCTTTCCTACTTCAAATCATGTAAAAATTCCTTGCAAGTGTGCCTTCCATTTTTTGGTTTTTAGTTAATGCCAGACACAGACAAGTTGGCAACCAAGAATAGCTATCACATCACTTTCAAGATGTGTTTTTCTACCCAAATTATTCAGAGGTAAAATTGAATACTTAAATGTAAAGATTCCAAGGATTTGATTCTATCAATTCAGCAGTTCTCACCTGTGAGTTAAGACCCCTTTGTATTTTAATCATAACACTCGGGTAATAAAACAAAGACTTGCAAGTGAAGGGGAAACCATGAAGATGGTAGGTGAAGTATAAGGAGTAGAGAGTAAGAGAGCAACAGACACAGAACCGATGGATATATATTTATGCACGTCTAAAAATATCACAATAAAAAATAATAAATAATAAAAAATTATTTATTATTTAATAAATAATTTTATTTATTAAAATAAAATTAAAAACTTTGTACTTTTAATACATGCTCATAAAGTAGAATCTAAAAATGGTACAAATGTCTATATGTGTGGAGGGTGCACAACTAGCTGACTAGGTAACTCAATGAGACAGGTAGTATGTTAGGATAAAAATATCAGTAGACATACTCAACATGAAGAAAGGAGTTAGATAAAGTGAAACAGTGATAGGAAATAAAGTATTTGGGGGATACAGTAACATCTAAGCAATAGCATCAAATTTGTGAAGAAATGAGATCTGGAACGCTCTGTGTGAAGACCATGGCAGGCAACAGGAGCAGCTGTGTGCTGAGACAAAGAGCACCCAGCAGTTAGTAAGATGTGGAGTCTCAGAACACACTAGGGTCCATAAAATATGGCCTTGCAGAGCGTTGTATGATCTCTGCCTTTTTACCAGCAAGGGCATGGAGCAGTTCACTACCAGAGGTGTTACAATCTAAAACAGGGTTTTCACAGTCCATACTTAACACTAACTGTTATACTTTTGTGATGTAAAGATCTACTTCGCAGTATAGATTCTGTTTGTTTGTTTTAAAGAAATATTTTATTTAATATCAACACATGTGTTGAGGCCCATGGTGCCCCACGCTTGGGGGCCACTGTGTTGAGGCCTGCTCTCTGGTGCTTGGGTCTGAGGGTCAGAGCCTAGCAAGAGACGTGAAGAATGGAGACAAGACAGGGTGTGTGATCAAGTCCAGTTTCTCGTTTATTGTCTCTCTTCAGGTCTCTCTCTTATTGTCTCTCCTTTTGTCTAATTGCCTCTCCTATTGTCTCTCTTATTGTTATCTCCTTTTCTCTCTTATTGTTTCTCTCTCATTGAAGGAATTCCGGGATATTTATTCACTTTGTCACATGCCTTGTAGGCGTGTGGATACCACATGCCTTACAGGTGTATATAACATGGATAGCATGTGCACCGTGTGTCTTGCAGGCATGGATGCCACGTGTGCCTTGCAGCTGTGGGCACTAAACAGCAAAACAAGATATGTGGGATAAACAAGATATTTATCAGAGTGTGCTCAGCTGTTGTAGGCTGTTGAAAAACAAGTCTCATGTCAGGGTATATGGCTTGAGATGGCTGCAAAGCTGATAGCCACTTTCCACTACAAGTCAGCTCCCAACACACATGCAAAAATATGTTTAGATCACCCATTCCCATTCCTTTCCTTCTAATTTCTCCCAAGTGCCTCCTAACTTCCCTCTCAACTTCATGTAATCTTTTTGCTGGCAGCATGCACCTGAGTGTGGGACAGTCTGCTGGAATGTAGGCATCCTCTTGTGTCCCAATTCCTAGAAGAAAACTGACTTTACCTCCATCAGCAATCATCAATTAACCCCTCAGATAGGGTAGAGTCCCATGAGACCTTCCTACCCATGCTGGGATTGTCTGGCTTGGTCTTGTGTGAGTCCTGTGCATGCAGCACTAGCCACTGTGAGTTCATGTGCCTAACTGCACTACCATATCTGTAAATACTGTTTTGCTACAGATGTCCACTCCCTCCAGCTCTTACAACCCTTCCACACACCCTTTCATGAAGATCATGAGCTTTGCAAGGAAAGAGTGTGCTGCAAATGTCCCTCTTAAGCTGAACACTCAGTCTCTGTTTCTCTACATGCTGATTGGTTGTGTTTCTGCATTGCGCATCACCTAATGCAAACAGATTCTTCTCTGATGAGTGTTGAGAGAGCCACGAATGTATGGGTATAAAGATAAGAACTTAGGGAGCAGTTTATTATTATGTTCATTTAGCAGAATAATAGTTCGAGAGTTTCTTATAGGGCCTACGGTCTAGCCAACCTCGGGGTTTTGGCCCAGTTAATGGAACCATGAATGAGTTTCATCTTATGGAGAGGGCTTGAAATCCAATCAGGATGTGCTTGATTTGGTTTTTGAGTCAAGGTCTCACACAGCCCAGGTTAGCTTGTTTTGTGTCTAAAGTTGGACTTGTACTCCTGATCTTTCTGCTTCTCCTTCTGGAGCTGTAGATCAGTCACTTGCCACAACATCTGACTCCCAGAAGAATCTTGTTCTATGTGTTTCCACATGTTCCTTGTGAAAACCACTACATAGCTTCTCTGAGCTTACATACTTTGACCAAATCTTTGTCTCTATGACCATATGAATTTATGAGTCAAGCAGACAAGGAGGAACGGCTGTGAGAAATGCCATGGAGGGCAGGAAGAGAGATGTGAGAGATGAGTATTTGTAAAGTATCTGTCAGCAAAGAAATAAAACTGGAAAACCCTAGCAGAACACCACGGAACTGACATGAAGCATCTTAATCATGACCTAACATGGGGGAAGGAGACCCAAAGACAGTTTCAATGCAAAATGGCAGGCCATTCTTTATGGGTAGGGCTCAAATTGAGTGCTGGAATTCATGCAGGGTTTCAGCAGTCAAAGATAACAGAGCTTTCTGAATTCAGGAGACATTTTGAAGATGTGGGGCTGCAAACACAATTACCTTCGAGAATAAATTTAGCTGATACTAATTTTGTCATGAATTTTTGGCAGTTTTGACACTTTCGCTACAAGATTAACTATAAAATTTAAATTAAGATTTAAAAAGATTAACATGTGGATGTTATAAGATAAATTAGGTAAAAATAATGGCAATTATAAGAAATACGACTTGGATGAGTCACCAAGTTCGAAAAGAAGAAAATGTAAGCTCTTCACTTAGGAATTATTATATTTTGAAGGTAGAAAAATTTCAGCCCAGTTTTCCGAAAGCATTCAATTTGAGGAAAAAAATTACAACTATTTTTTTTTTTTACAAACTCAATACATACTCAAAACAAGACCTTATCTATTATAGTAGATAAGTGTCACAGAAATATCAATATGTTTATAAGACAAAATACAACATAGTTTGATATAAAAATGAAGTAAGTGTGCATATATTTGCTTTAGAAAATAATTCAAAACTACAATATGGATACATGGGGATGTATCATTAACGTGTTTTGTGGAATTTAGTCTAAATAGAATATGACTTCATTCTTTTATAAAATCCATCTCCTTCCTTCCAGAGTTCTATGCCAATGCATTTAAGGAAATTTACAGTAGAAACTTTCCTTAACAATGAGTATTTAATCTAGTAATATAAGATTAAGAGCACAAAATAAAAGCCAAATTAAGAAGGAAAGGAAAACATATCCCTCCCTCTACCTGCCTCATGTTTCTGTAGATCTGTGAGCAAGAAATTAGTTCATCCTTTCTAGAATCTTTACTCATTAAACTATCTGGAAGGAACCACAGAAGGCTTATCTCAGGGACAAAAGGTTGGTGTTGTTGACAGCCTCAGTGTATAGACCCTGTCACCTCTGGAACAGAGGGCAGATGTGATAACTGTCTAACCTATTTAACATAATCATCTCTGTAGAGGAAAAGTCGGGCACACCTCCCTTTCACCTTACTAGATTTGGATCTCAAAATTCAGGAACCCTCTCCTAAGACACAAGATACATTAAAAAGTTAACAAGCCTCCTTTATTCTGTGTCCTGAGAACTGGTGCATGGAAAACCTCCACAAATAATTCTATATTCAATCCACAAATAATTCAATAACTCGGCTTATTCCCATTGCTCTGCTTGATAATGTTGCCCTCTCAAAGATAGGAATCTTGTGTCTTCTGCCAGCATCTGTGAAACCATGGCTGATTTGTTAACCTGAAAATAGAGTAAAATCTCAGACACTGTCTATTATTTGTCAATATAATTTTGGTATGGTGAATCTTATTAGGTAGTCTGCTCTTTAAAGCATTGCCTTACATTAAGCACAATGGTTTCCTTAGGCCATTAGAAACCCTCAAATTGTAGAAATACATTCAGAGATTTCTGTTTGTCCAGGCTAGTGGTCGTGAAAATAAGAAGCATATTAAGCCAGAACTGGGAAGGCAGAGGCAAGGACTAGTTCCTAGTCCCAGGCACTCAGGGTTTCTGGTTTCAGGAAACCCTGCCATACTCTGCTTCCTTAATAGGATTCTTGTAATCATGCTATGGGGACTGAGAGTTATAGTCTGAGAGTTCAACTTATGGAAATTGGTACCTATGAACAATTAGCTGCTTGGGTTGGATTCACGGAGCTCTTAAAGGACTACAGAGATGGGGAAAGTAATTTGCTTATTCATGAATGTTAGAAAGAATCTCTCCATAAACACTGTGTTGTGGGTGTGTTAACATTTTCTTAATTAAAAGAAAAGGCATAACAGAACACAGTGATTTCTGCCCCATTTACATCTACTGTAAAAAAGCATATTTCATAAAGATAGACCTATTAGGAATACCATTCTGAAATATTTTAGTATTGAAGCTTTAGTGTTTTGTAGAGCATGATGATATTAAAATTACATACTTCTAGTTTCAATCATTTCTGCAAAACTAATATTTATTTAAAGGCAAAACTCAAAGGATGGAAATGCAGAACAGACCACAGTGATAAGATTCTGGAATCTGAAATACAGACTGATAGGCTAATTTACATAGAAGAGCTGAGAAAGTTAATTCACAAACTCTCAGAATAAACAACCTTCAAAGGTTAATCTTGGTTGTCAACTTGATTACATTAGGAAACGGCTAGACAAGCGGCTTGGCACACCTCAGTATCTTCTAGTCCACTGATGGACTCATTCATAATATGAATCAGAATTAGACACAATAAGAAGTTGGAGGTGACACCCAGTGGGGGAAAGTAAGTTATGGAGGCTATGCCTTGGGGTCTGTATTGTGTCCTGGCCACTTGCCCTGTCACTCTCTCTGTTTCCTGTCTGCACCAACAGGCTCCACTTGGGTCTACCACCATGATGTTGCATCCTACCCAGAATCAGCAGAGCTAAGAAACATTATGAAATCTCCAGGACTATGCAGCAAAATAAACAAAACTTTTCTTTCTAAGTTGTTTCTGTCAGTTATTTTGATACACAAAAATGAATAATGGGCCATTTTGGAAAAGGTCTCAAATGTTTAAAGAAACATTTGACAGTTGATGGCTTCTGTGGTGGGGAGATATTTTTTTAAGGGTGTGGCTTCAGATGGATTGACTATTTTCCAAAACATGGCCCCACATCCAGGACTCTATGAACAACACAAATTGGATTCGGTGGATTATAGAAATAATTAAAAATAAAAGTAAAAAGGACATGAAATTGGGAAGGATAGGAAGGTGGGAACACAGATAGAGTTAGGGGAAGGAGTTTAGGGGGTGAGTGTGGTCAAATATATTGTATTCACATATGAACTTAATAAATCAATACTAATATTTATTTTAAAACATCTCAGAAAACCATGAGTCTGTAGCCTTCCTCCTTGCAGGACCTGAATAAGGGGAAGGTGTTCTTGAATACCATGGACAGCTCAAAAGAGCATACAGAGTGGTCTCCTTGTCTTGGACTCTCCAGTCTGTTTGACTGGCATTTCTTCTGCATATTAGGCCTGAGCTATATTTTATCTGGAATAAGTTACACACAAAATGTACAAGACTCTATTGTACTAACCACTGGAAAGGGGTTCCAACAGACTCCCTGATGAGATGAAGTCATCAAGAGCCTACTCTGGTGTCTTTGCCTTCCCAAGATCTGCTGTGGTAATTTACCCCTTCTTTGCAATGCTAAACTTGTTTTCCACAGCTAAGGAACACATTTATGAGGTATAGTTATAGTGGACACAGGACCACAAAAAAAAAAAAAAAAAAAAAAGCAAAGGAAAGACTAATATTCAGACTACTGGTTGTTTCTGGACCTCTGAAGCACCAGTTACATTCTGATTCCTAATCTGGTTAGTGAGTTTGCATTAATTATTGAAACAAAATTTACAAACTTACAATTTGTAAGAATTGTCAAACAACAAAGCAATTTTGTGGGATACTTACTCTCTTCTTTTATACCATAAAAAAAACACCACAAGACTATAAAATATGTCACTGTCTTATGTTGTAGATTCTTTGATTATAGAAAATAATTCTAAGCAGAAACTAATATTTTAAAACTTTATTGGCTTTTAGATTTATCAAGAACCTATTGAGAATCAAGGAATATACTAGGTATGTATGAATATAACACACAATCACACACATACACATATCCATCTATACACACATACATATAGTACACAAAGGCACCAAATAAACACATGTGTAGATACTTTTTAATTATTTTGTTAGCACGTCTGTGTACTTACAGGGTATTTTTTTTTATCGTCACTGGTTATGTACAGAATGCCAATAGAAGATAATGCTAAGCCAGGCAGTGGTGGCACACGCCTTTAATCCCAGCACTTGGGAGGCAGAGGCAGGCGGATTTCTGAGTTCAAGGCCAACCTGGTCTATAGAGTGAGTTCCAGGACAGCCAGGGCTATACAGAGAAACCCTGTCTCAATAAAACCAAAAAACAAGAACAAAAAAAAAACAAAAACAAAAACAAAAACAAAAACAAAAACAAAAAAAACCCAACCAACCAAACAAAAAGATAATGGTAAATAATTTTAAGGAAAACAGCTATAGATATACCAATTGTACTTGGGAGTTATAAATTGTCTAAACAATCGATGACTTGTTTGCTTAAAATTTAGTTTTTATTATTTATTTGGGCCCCTTTTCCATTCTAACAGGCTATAGATTTTTTTTTCCATTGTCTTTGAGAGTTATTTAGCTGGGTTCAGCTCCTGGGTAAGAACCAATACTGTCAATGTTTGGTTAATAGATATCAACTTAATTGCTCTGGCCTCTCCTTAAGCACATAATTACCTAATTAAAAAGAGTAGCAGCTCACTAAGCAGGGAGGAGCTGCAGTCCGTGATTGATGAAGAACCTGCTGTGCTTTGCAGTGAATTGACTCGAAGGCTATCACACCCATTCTTAAAACAACCTAGAGAGTCTAGTGTCCAAAGGAACACAGCTATTGTTTATAACATTGAAATCATGATGAAATATTTATCAAAAAATCTTGTATACTTGATTGTGTCTGGGAAGATATTTGACCTTAGGGAAGATGTTTCTCTCTGCTGACAAGTTTTTTTGTTTTATTTTGTATTGTTTATGAATTCTGGAGAGAAGATGAAATTTGCAAGAAATACTCCTGAAAAGGGGAGAAAAAAAAGCACATTAAATGTGGACATTACAATAATATCAAATCAGAGAAAACTGAATAGTTACAAAGAAACATGAAATTATATTCAACTACAATGCCATTAATGAATATTAATGACTAAATTTATTGTAAGATGAACATACAGACCAGGGGTTTCATCAAGAGGAAGAGCTAACTTAGATATTTTTTAAAGGCAGAAAATTAGAATTCTATGTTACCGTTGAGGGTGAATTATCAAATAAAGCCACTAGACATTCCTCAATCAGGAGAAAGAGAAAGACAGGATGGATGCCAATCATCTCAGCTGTGGGCCGGTTGTTTCTAGAACAACACCTGGAAACTCCTGGCAGGTGCTCATTCTGTCACAGCCCATGTTTTTCTTTGCTTTCCAAAATTCATGTAACTGACATTTAAATGGGACCTCGTTGGCAGGGAAAGATGGTAAATATTTAAGATATAAATACACAATGATAAGTTAAAACTGACACAAAGATAGATTAAATAATACCTGGCTTCAGACTGGTGGTCTGTGAGTTTCTATGTATGGCATAGTCTCCAATGGGGAGTGAGTAGCATCCAGGAGAAGCTATAATGATAACTGAATTCAGGATTTTTCCTACTTGAAATTTGGGGTAATATTTGATGTCAGCTCATAACAGGCATATTGTAAAAAGAGTCCTCTATTCTCATTTGTAAACTTCAACTGCTAACTCATCTCAGAAGTTTCCTCCAATATATCAAGACAGAACTAGCCTCTTTAGTGAAAAAGTTACAGCTATAAATAGTAAAATTCAATTTCTATTTTCTCTCCGCATCTTGAATTCCTATTCACCAAACAACTCTCAAAGTCCTGGCCAAATGAAATTATCCTTAGTTGCACTTTTACGCCTCAGAAGAGCCAGTCCCCCTAAGATAACACAAATTATAGTCTTGATGCCTATAAATTTTCTGTCTCTCTTCTCCCTTAGTGAACAATAAGAAATTCATATAAAAATCACCGAAGTTGCCTCTGTCCCCAGACTGCCTGAGTTGAGGCCCACATGATCCCACGTGCCAGCTATACAATCTTGACACACATACAGAGATGCACATGTGTGCACATACATGACATGCACACACACAAATGTATATGGACACATGGACACATTCACATTCATGTGTGTGCATATGTGTGCACATGTAGACACATGCACATGTGCACACATATCAGTACAAGTATGCACACATATGTGCACACACACATCCATGTGCTGCGTTCCTGTGTACTAGCCTGAATTCACACATATGTGTACACAGACACACATAGACAATAATAAGAGTATGATAATCTCTATCGTCTAATCTATTTAAAATAATGCATTGTCAACAAGCAAAAGAATAACATTGAAGCAAATCAAACAACAGATGATTGTGGTGGTTTTGATGACAAGGACAATAAAGTAGACGGAGGAGAAGGAGGAGGAGGAAGAGCGGGAGAAGGAAGAAAAAAAGGAGAAGAAAAGATGGAGAAGACAATGACAAGAGACAGGGTGTTGTGTAGCCCAGGCTGGCCTCCAACTTGCTATGTAGCTGATGACAACTTTAAATTTCTGATACTTCTGCCTCTACCTGACAAGTGCTTAGATTGTAGGCATGTCCCCAGTTTGTGTAGTATGGTTCTGAGGTCCAAACCCAGGGCTTTATGAGTGGTAGCAATTGAACTACATTCCCAGCTAATTTTTGAAGAACAAAAGTAGGCTCATAATTTCTTATTAAACATGAATATAACCAGCTATGATAATGTGTTTTAAACATGGCTAGAGAACTTAAGGCCTGGGTTGAAGCTGCTCTTACTGGGATAATGTTACTACTACTCAGTGTAGTATTGGTGGCTTCAGTCTTAGTATTTTGATGTAAAGAAAATCCTTCAGTTTTTCACTTCCCCTATTAACTACATCTAGGTTTGCTGTGAACTTTATTGCTGAGTGAGACAGTAGAGGGAGATTCTGAAGACAGACAGCTGCGTTTGTTCTTTTGTCATAATGACCTGAAACCTTCAGAGACAAAAATACAAGCCTGGGCCTCTTGAGGTTGTAAGAACAATTTTTCCAGTGATGCAAATTCATGTGGGACAATCCTGAATCGAATATTCTCAGTGTTTGATGGACATGGGAAGAAATGGGATTGGCAGCCCCATTTGGAAAGAAACAATTCTTCCATAATGGATTTTGGCAAGTTGAAAGCAATTTGTAAAAACTGTGGTGTCTGAGTCCAATCTTCCCAAAGGATGCTCCTGGAGCTTTAAAAGGACATATATGTGTGAGTGACTCCTAACTAGCCTCCAGGGATTTTAGGTAAATCCAGAAAATGTATTTTAAATGCACTGAAAACCCTGCAGAAATAGTCCTTTTTACGGCACTTCCTTCAAACATAAATATTACAAGATTTTTGTGACAGACCCCACTTTTTTACATCTGAATTCTGCCCTTCAGAGTTGGTTAATGGACAAAGTTATTAAAATTTGACTGTAGTAAAGCAACCTAACTGTATCCTCTCTAACAAACTGGTCCCATCCCAAATAGATATGAGCAAACATCGACTGTAACCAAACTGAGAGGTCTATTAGAATAATTAATTTCATATTAAATGAGATGTATATCTTTTAATACAATACATTATTAAAAAACAATTGGTTCAGCTCCTCCTGGGCACCTCACTGTAATGAGCCTCAGCAGGGAGCCCTAAGGCAATCTTTCTGGCTGACCTTGTCTTTTGAGCAATAAACTGTTCTTTCTCCAAACAAGTTCATCTGTGCTAATTGTGGTTTGATTATGTATTTAGAGTCCAGTAGATTCTTACTCAATAATCTTGAGAATTCTCAAGCACAAAACAATGCATTGAAAACATATGCATCATTGAATGTAGTACAAACGATTTAAAGTTTGTCATCGAATAGCTTTCAAATAAGTGAGACTGAGACTATGGTTATTTTATTTAGCTTTGACAATGACTGGGGGTAACCCCAATGGAATCTTTTAACTGTAAATCTGGCTACCTCCCTAGCAGTGTACAGTGTATCCCAGATATTTGCTGTTTCTCCTAGACATGTGCTCATGGTTCCTCTCTCCTCATGGCAACCTCCTCTCTGTCTGTTTCTCTCTCTCTCTCTCTCTCTCTCTCTCTCTCTCTCTCTCTCTCTCTCTGTGTGTGTCTGTCTCTGTCTCTGTCTGTCTCTGTCTCTCTCTCTCTCTCTCTCTCTCTCTCTCTCTCTCTCTCTCTCTCTCTCTCTCTTCTCTCTCTCATTCTTTCTCCTTCTCCTCTAGTCTCTTCATCTCCAACCAGGTCACTCCAAACCCAGCTACCATTAATCCATTCAATAATTGGCTATAGCTAGTTTTATTTAACCAATAGTTTTAAATCAAGGAACATGGTGTGCACAACAAAAGCTTGTAAACCTGAGACATCATTGTCACTCCTAGGCCTAGACCCTTGGGTATAAAATTTAGCATTACAATACATAGCAATAGACCAAACCTCAACAATAGAACAATGACCCCAAAACAAAAACCACAAGTACCATTACCCCAACCCCCTACCCCTACCCCCACCAAAACATCTGAGAGCCCCAAGTGTCGTCATATTTCCTGGTTCTTAAGACAGTAAACTCTCTGGTTTTATTTATCTTCCTCCTTTATGTACTTACATGAAATTTTCCTGTGAGCATAACATTCTACAATGCTGACTGCTATCTTCTGGTTTTGGTGAACCGCTTATTCATTTGTCCTGGTCTTGCAGTCTTGTTTTGTGTCTAGGGAGGGTGAGCACTTTCTTGTCATCCTGTGGCATTCACTGCACTTTCTTATTCTGGGACTATTGATTCTCTGCAGCTGTCATCAGAACATGGCTTTAAGTGACAATGTTTCAAGTCCTAAAGACAACTCAGGATTTCCCCCTGCACATTCCCAAACACTGAAGCAGGTGGATTCTCCCTCAGGAGCTGAGATGAAACAATTTCTGGTATGAAACAGTTATTTAATTTTTATTGCATCTACTAACACCCCACTTTCTATAGATGAGATTAAGATTCTTGAGCAAATTGCTTATTATTCTGTCTGAGAAGAAAAATCAATATCCTATTTAACCTCTAAACAGAATAAATTAGGGCATGTCATTCCAAGTGTTTTAAGATTCCAAGAAGAGCAAAAGGCAATGGTGTTGTTGGACTCTAAAGATCCAAAACCAGGGAACATGCTTCCTCAAAGACACTCACGGATGGGATTTGCCGCAATAACATGAGGTTTATAGATGATAAGATGACAAGATGACAACCAGTATACTGGGGTTCTTTTGCATGCAGGCAAGAAGAACCCCGAATTAAAGTTGGGAGCAGTTTTTATACCATATTCACAGGGCTCATAAGGGCAGTTTTACCTCTTAATCAATAACTACAAAGGCTGACTTCAACAGCCGTTCCCAGGCTCAGTTTCCATTCCCAGGCCCAGTTGCTAAGTAACTCAAATTTGCACCTTATCTTTTACAACAAACAGGGTCAACTTAAGTAGCTTCTGTTTACCCAGGTTTACTGTGTTAAGGGCTCATAAACTCCTATCTTGGGTCTTTCTTCCTGGAATGTTTGTTTGAGTCTTTGGAATGTGCTCTTCCTGGGATGTGCCCCGGGGCCAGCTAATATTTGACTCAAATTTTAGGATATTTTAATTTTAAGTTCAAGCTGAGACCTGAAATTCTTATATTTGGTTCTTACAGTGTTTACCTTTCCTAAGCACACTAGTCCTTCTTAAGATGAAGGGGCTGTGAATGGAGTGGCAGAGCACTCTTTGGACAATATGTTTCTCATGTAGGTGATTATCTGCCCTCTTATTATTTGTCTGTTTGTTTGTTTATATATTTATTTATTTTCTGTGTTTGACTGTATGGATGTACGTGCAGCACATGTCTCCTCAGAGGCCATAAGAGGTCCTCAGATCCCACAGAGCTGGAGTTATAGATGGTTATGAACGGCTATGTGGGTGTTTGGAAATTGAATTTAAGTCCTTTGCCAAGACTATTGTGTGCTTTTAACTGTTGAGACATCCCACCCCTTTGCTTTCTGTTTTTGAGAAATACAGGTCTCCACTTGTGGTGGTTTGAAAGAGAATGGCCACAGGCTGATATATTTGAATGCTTAGTCAAAAGTTAGTAGAACTATTTGGGAAGGGATATGTAGTGTGCCCTTGTTGGAGTAGGTGTGTCCTAGGAGGGGTGTGTCTTTGTTGAAGGAGGTGTGCTCTTACTGGAGAAGATGTCTCCTTGTTGGAGAAAGTGTACCCTGGTTGGAGGAGTGCGTTACTGGGAGTTTGAGGTTTCAAAAGCCAAGATCAGACCAGTTCTCTCTGCCTCTGCTTGCTGCCTGTGGATCAGGATATAAATTCTCAGCTACTCCTCTTGTGTAGAGCCTGTCCTTTCCTACTACGATGATCCTGAACAAACCATCTTACACTGTAAGCAAGGCCCCATCAAATGCTTTCTTCTATAGGAGTTGCCTTGATAATGGTGTCTCTTCACAGTAGTCAAACAGTAACTAAGACACCACTCTTTTAGGACTCTCATGAACATTTAACTACTTGCATTTGTAAGATGTCTTATTACCTGTGGAAAATGTTGCCTGGCTATTCTGAGGGACATTCTAATACTCAGGTACTCAATCTGAAAGTGGAACTGATGGAGGTCCCTGTATCTAAACCTCAGGAAGGCAGACTTCTGATGGACAGAGACATCCTCACCTGCAGAAAGCATCTTGTTTCTTGGCTAGTACATCAGTAAGACTTCTATGTGGCTCCTAGGAGGGGATGACAATTACCACCGTTATCTATTTCTTTCCTTTGAGGCCTGAGACACTACGTTCCAGGTCCTGTGGGAAACATCTCTGGGTCACCAGCAGTCAGGGACCTCTAAGGTGGGGCTCCTGGGCTTGGTCTTGACACAGCTTTGTGGCTAGCTCAATTCCACCTACAATCCTCCCCACCCAGTCAGGCCAAGTTAATCCTCATTGACAAGAAAATCAATTAATAACTGTGTTTTACTTCTCCCCTCCCCTCCTTTTCTTCCTCCTCTTCCTCATCTTCTTCCTCTTCCTCCTCCTCCTCCTTATTCTTCTGTTTTTTCCTGAAGCAATTACATTTTAAAAACTCTAACCCATAAAATAAAGTTGACTTAAAATAAGCTGTGTATGTTTAAAGTATACTGCTTGATGCTATTACCCACAGCATAATAGACACACCCATCCCTACAGGAAGTTTCTGACAGTGTCCCCTTCCCCTCACATAATCCCATCACTCTCCTTTCCAAACACACAGAACAAATGAAATGATTGATTTTACGTGCTGGTCTGAGTTCAGTTGATTTGCCTCCTCATTATGAATCATACTTTTCTGATTCATTGCATACCTGCTATATTATGCTATATATTACCTGGATGCCTGCTTTTTTTCCTGGGCACTAGTCATTGTGTATATCTCCAAACGTTACTGAGCAGTGGCCTACAGTGCAGTTAAGGTACCTGTCATTGTTTGAAGTAGGGCTTGATCTAATTCTAATTATTCCCCATTTCTGAAGCAAGAAAGATCCTCTGTGTACTTGACCCAATGCCTCATAGATAATTAGGTTTCTCCATTTGTCTGGTAGGATTATGTATTACTGTGTCCTATGTAAATAATAAATGCTTTTCTCTCTAATCTATTGGATTGTTCTTTCCTTGAATGAAAAAAATGTTCTCGCAAACCTGTGCTGTTCATGACTCCACTTAAAGTTTGAAGATAAGCCTTGGTGTTCTCCATGGGTCTTGGTATGGCACCTTTGTTCAAGTCCCTCCGTTCTTCTATGATCTTTGCTCCATGTTAGTTCAGGAAGACTATCAAACTGTGGCTGAAATCTTCCTCCTTATTCCTTGACCTGGAGATTGCCTAAATAGGAGGCAGACACTGCCAGGAGCTCAGCATCTCCTCTGTGCAGCAGGACTGCCCTTTCTTCCGAGATGCCAGGGCCTTGTTTGTCACCGCATTATCATACCACTGTAGGATTATACCTACAGCCCAGATCTTAAGATTGGCAGATCTGTTACTCCATCACCAATGACAACACCATCAACATCAATGCATCCAGATTTATCTCTCTGTTGATTTTTCAATAAGTAGCATATATATTTTTGATTTTGGGTTTTGTTTTTCATTTTTCTTTGAGATTGTGTTTCACTTCTTTTGTTGTGATTTTTGAATCTTGGGGTTGGGTATGAAAATGTAGATGTAATCTGAATTTCTACTCTAAGTGGGGAAGTTTTCTTGTGGAACCAATGCAGGAGACAGGTTTTAGAGCACACGGTGGCTGATATAGGTTCACTGGCCAAGAGGACTTGGGTTAATAGATGCAACAAAATCTTGAAGATGAAGACAAGGAACCCACAGTTAATAGTGAAAATGTAGATCAAGGGGAGGATTTCTCAAGTGAAAGAGGCAAAAATAATACGAAATTGAAATTGGTGCAGCAGAGGGTTGTGGAGCAGTCTTTTGAGACAATATAAATGTTTAAAGGGTTTCTTTCAGTCAGGAAGAGTGAGGCCAAGGAGAGAATGAGACTCCATCTTGGATAATCCTCTTTGAATTGTCTCAAAAGGTCAGTGACTGGGTGCCAACAGTAGATATGTATGTCTTGATTCAGAGAAATCTCAAATTAGATTTGAATCATCACACAAGTGAAAGGCATAGCCATGGGAATGTGTCGAGCTTCGAGAGGCAGTTTGCTTGATGATGAAGAGAAGTGAGCACTGTTAAAAGTCCCACATGATTTAGAAGGGGGGAAATATCTGGAGGAAGAAACAAAGAGAGGTTGTGTAAGTATGTCTCCTAAGAATTCGCACAAATTAGTTCAAACTGCAGTTTTTACAGTCGAAGTAGCGGAACAAAATGTCAGAAATAATGACAACTTAAAGGAGGTTATTCAGTCACGCAGACTGTAGATAAGGATTAACCAAGCTGAGTCCAATCCCAAGAGATTGTACCTTTGGAAACAATACGAGGCAGGGGTGGAGAATGACTCCTGGGTGGCAAATAAGAAAAATAGAGAACATACTTCACAATGATTCAGAATGGCAGAAAGCTAACCGGCTAATGAGATGAAATAAGGTGAAAACATGCTTTGGATGGTTGATGAATTTGGTTTCATTTTAACAAAAGATTTTGCATTTATTTTGTTTTGTTTCTGCTGCTCTCCTCCTGGCCTAACCCTCATTTAGCTGTCATTGGGATCATTTCCTGACCTCCTGACCAGTGTCCCTGGCTCCCCCTAACATAATAGAAGGATGCTTTTAATCTCCGTCATAGCAAGCCACCCCTCTGCTCTCCAGCCTACACTAGAGTCCACATAGCACTGGGAGTAGGGGCCAAGATGGAATTGCCTTGGAAACCCCCATGTATATTGGCCTCAGTGACCCTCCACTTATCCTTTGCTCTTGCAGATATGTCCTCATCAAAGGACAATAGCTTAGACCTGAAAGTCAGGTCACCTGTGTTAAATTATTTCACCTAGCACTGAAGGGAACAGAAACAATATACAATTACTACAATTGAACTGTAAATATTTTTAAATTTTAAATTTAAATTTAATTGTAATTTTAATTAATTTCTTGAAATTCATATCGACCACACAATAGGGTCTACCTCTTACACCAGTTTAAGCCTGGCTGGGAAATCCCTGTCCCCTACAGTGGGTAGGATTCACACTTCTCTTTCCCAGGCGTTATATTTCTTGTCTGTGAAAAGCTTGATTATGAAACATAAACAATGGCAGACTGCATTGTTTCCGATTTCTTTTCATTTGGGAAATTCTGATAATACATTTAGGAGATTATACAAGATACCATCTCAAAATACCAGTGCTTTTAATGATGATCCCATTCTCCATTTCTGGGCTTACAGCTCTTATCAGAATTAACCGGCTACATGTACTTACATCTAATGATCAGCTACAGTTGTAGTTGGTAGGTCAAGGACCTCAGTCTAATCCATGCTCATCAGGGCTGATATTTATTTATGGCATGGAAGAGACGGGAGTGTAACAGCACATTTGAAAATATCTGCTTAAAAGGCAAGAGTTATTGCATTAATTTGCATGTTTCTTTTTAAAATTTAGATGAATGTAAGTATTTATAGAAAGAACAAATGCTGCTAGCTGGCACTAAGATCTGTCTTCTGTGTGGAACATGGGGTGTTTACCCTTTGTGGCATCTTTGCATTGGGATTTTTTAAGGGAGTTGTAACATGGTGAATGTATGTGAAAGCTCTGTTGACTTGGTGTGACAGTCGATACTCTTCCGCATAGATTGGAAAGATAGAGGGAAGAGGGCTGAAATCAAGCCAGAGTTTGGAACCGTGACAGGCCATAAAAGAAGTGGGCTGACAACTGTAATTCAGGTTTATACCATATTTGTTTTTGAATTAAAGGCATTTCCATGAAAGTGTAAACCAGAAACAAAATAAGATGAAAGAAAAAAAAAAAACCTTACCAAATGGAGAAATTTAGTCTCTTCAGTGAAGAAAATAATTGCTACAAGTTCTAAGATATTTGGCAAGAAAATATACAGTGAGAAACATCTGAGCCTGACATTTGTAGCCGAAAACAAAATGAAAAGGCTTAATTTTTAATTCTCTTCCTTCGAAAAGCCTCAATTACATCTTCACAGTTATTGTGCGGATTAAAATATCATACTTTGTGAGGAATAAAATGTTTTGAAAGGAAATGAACGTTTTCAGCCTAAGTAGTCAACAGTGGGTAGGAGCCTACGATCTGCCAGGTACCAGCTGCCCAACTCAATTGGCCATCCATGGTCTCAGTGTCCTCCTGCCCCAAATGTCAACAGTGACGCTTGCAGGGTGAGCTTGTTGCCTTGGTCACCTGGCATCCTTCCTAAAGCTCCATGTGCTCTGAGCTGGCACATACCTGGAGCAATGCTGGTTCTCGTCAAGGCTGATTCCTTGCAAGGACTTAGGAAGTTTATTTTTTTGTTCTGCTTCACATGAGTTTGTTAACTTATTATACCCTAATTAATGTAATTAATAATTAAAATTATCTGATGGCAGATTCAGTGCTTATGTTAAAAAATAATGAGAATGAATGACAGCCTTAGAGTGGGGTAGCAGGAAATGGAGCTGCTTCAGGCTGTTCCCATTGTGAAAGTTACTGTTCCTTTCTATTTTAGTCTGTGAGTTTTCAGTAAACACAGCCCCCAAAAGTAAATGCGTGTTGTGACTGAGACAGAGGTAGGTAGTGCTTAGGATAAAACAGATGTCATAAAAACACAAACCAGAGGCAAGAAGTCCATCGTGGAAGACTTTAGCAGAGAAAAGCATTTGTGGCCCATTCTAAAGGAGGGGAAGGATATTCGTTGAAGCCAAGCAGTAGTCATTTAAAGCTTTCATTGCTGCTATGCTGGAACAGGTCCAGTGTTGAGGTGGGGCAATCCCAAGAGTCTCAGAAGCTGAGGATTTGGTACTGACCTGAGATCCATCAAAGAAAATGGGGAAGAGTTGGAAAAAGGTATTGGGAGCAGCACTTTCTGTGTTTTCTTCATTGGTTTTAGCTCACCCTTGAGTCACAGGCATTTGCTTCTTAAATGTCATTTGTTATCACTCCCTGTGATGGTTAATGTTACCTTCATTAACAGCAGTCACTGGCTATCAAAAGAATGTGTCAGTCCTCTTAGACATAACAGATTTTTCTGTGGCTATGATTAAGACAGAATGACTCACTGGTATTAGAAGCACATGGTGATTCGTGGCTTTTCCTCAGAACAAACACAGTCATTCCACCCTCCTTTCTCCTCCACCAAAGTGTGCTGTTTCCCCATAGTCTTGATGGATGGGTTTACACCAGAAATAGCTACTATTCAAGATGAAATGTCAAAAAAAAATGGTCATTGGTTTTATTTATTTCATAGTAGATTTGGTTTATTTTGTAGCTATTAAAAAATAATATGTGTCCTATTTTGTTTTCCATTCAGCAAAAACTGGTTGCATATTCAACATGCATTGCAAAGCAAAGCAAGTCAAGAGGCATGGAAATGCATGCTGCATGGATCCTGACTTCAGTGAGCACAGTATTCTAAGAGTATTTGTAAGTTTATAGACTGTACTGTAGTGATAGGAGAGACAGAGACAGGAAGAGAAAATAAAATACTGTGGGGAGAAGAGACTGAGATACTTCTGTCAGTATTATTTAAATATTCTTGAGTATAAGCAAAGTAAGAAATTCAGATATTCAATTCAGCCTGAGAGGTCAGCTTTAGACAAAGAAATTGCTTACAATATAAGAAACCATCCAGTTAGAGAAAATGGTGTCCTATCCAAATTAGTATCTTCAAATATATATCAAGTTTCCATGCAAACACCCGTTGTAAATTGCACATCCTCCTCTGTATCCCCATCATTCTTTGCTTGTCCTACCTTGTCCCTCTGTTCATCACCTTTGTCCCCTAATTTTGAATTTCATATATTCATATATATTCCAAGATTGTATACAAATAATATGACTTTATGGTCTATATATAATATATTATGTATATATATAATATATAATATATATATATATATATATATATATATATATATATATATATATATATATAAACTTTGTTATCTGTATGCAATCTTGGATCCACAGCAAGAGAAAAGGTACGACACTCTGAGATATGCCTCATTCTCTTCATATGATGGCTTGTGAGCCAGTTGGGATTATGGTCTGCAGTTGCTCATTTGCTCAGGTCTGATCATGTCACTCTCACAAGCGTTTCACAGTCAGGACGCCTTGGTTGTCAGCATAGACAAAATGAAAACTACTGAAGGTGGCTGGATTTCAGGAATGAGTGTCACCTCAGATGTCAGGTCTCCTCCCCACACACACCAGTGTTCAGTATGAGGACCTTTGGCATGGACAGCTAGTTAAAATTACCAAGTGGAGCTGGATACATAGAACAATGGCAGAGTGCTTGGCAAGTACACACAAGGCCCTGAGTTCAAACCCCAGCATGACCAAAACTAAACAAACAAATAAAGTAAATTAATTTCCACAGTAAAAGAGCTATTGCAAGAGCAAGAGAAAAAGTATAGGTATATTTTTATTTATTAAATTTTTATTAATTGGTAATTTCATACATGCATACAGTGACATGTTTTATTAAATCTACCCCCTTTCCCTCTCCTTCCTTCCATTCATTTTCTATTTCCCACCATTTCCCCCAACTTTCTCTCTCTCTCTCTCTCTCTCTCTCTCTCTCTCTCTCTCTCTCTCTCTCTTTGTGTGTGTGTGTGTGTGTGTGTGTGTGTGTGTGTGTGTGTGCTAAGTCCACTTAATGCTCTCTCTATGTGCATGGATATAGGACCTTCTACTGGAGTGTAGACAGCCTCGAGGGAGCCACATCCCTAAAGAAAACTGATTCTCACCCCCTACCCCAGCAACCCTCAGTCATCATTAGTTCCTCACATAGGCGTGGGACTTCACAAGCCCTTCCTCAACCTACGATGAGACTGTATCTGGTTTGACATTATGCAGGTCTTGCGCATGCAGTCACTGTGAGCTCACGTGAGCACTGACCCTGTCGGAGTCAGCACATACTGCTTCTCTTCAGGGTTCTTCAAGGTCTAGCACCTACAATCTTTTCATAACATTCTCTCCCATGATGCTCCCTCAGCCTCGGAAGAAGAGGGTGTGGTGCAAGTGTCATATTTAGAGATGAGAAGTCTGCACTCTCTTATTCTCTGCAGACTGACTAGAGTGAGTTTCTACAGTAATAGCTATGTACTGTGAAAGGAAGTTCTTTGATGAGTGTTGAAAGACTCAGTAATCTATAGGTATAGAAATAAAAACTTAGAGGCAGCCTATCACTGTCTCTATTTAGTACAACACTTGAATTATGTTTTCCCCTGGGGCCTATGACCTAGCCGGCCACAGACTTTTGGCCTAGTTAGTGGTATCAGTTGGCTTTGAGTTCAGTTAGAAAGTAGTTGGTCACAAACATAACATTCTTGCCACCACCGCACCAGTGCGATATGTTGCCAGGTCATTTGTTATTTTAGCTGGCCAGGTTCACAGCTTTGTAGGACTGTTCATTACTTTGATCCCCTGGTAGCATGCATAGAAACTCCCAGAAGTGTAAATGCTAGCCAACCAAATGTGGGTAAAATATGAAGGCAGACTGGCATTATGTCTGCAAGATCCACACACTCTGTGGAAATCAAAATGCAGAAAAGCATGCGCCTTTCATCAATCTTGGCCCCCCTTTATAGCACTATGGATGGTCCCATAAAAAACCTTCACAATACACTGTGGTGTGTTAGTGACTTCTTTTCTCTCCTCTCCCTCTCCCTTTCCCTCTTCCTCCCCCTCCCTCCTCCTTCTCCTCCCCCAGCCCCCATCTCTCATTTGCAGGCACATTAGTTCAGTTTGAAGTGTCCTTTTTTAAAGAATCAAATTGACTAAATTTCTAGCCCCCTTTGAGTAAGATTGAAAACCAAAGGCACCTAAACGAAGGAAATCCAAATCTAGCATTTATCATTTAAGCCATTAAAATTGAATAAACAAGCAAACCAGCCATCTACAAGTAATGTCTTTTGTCTTCGAATTCTGGAGCACTGAAAGCAGAGTTACCTAGCCAGATAGAGATAATTCCCCAAGTACATTTTCTCCCCTGCTTAGCACAAAGTTACTAGATGCTTACAAGGACCCTCAGTTCCTTCTTCCCAACTCACTTGGGAATGATTTGGCAATCTGCTCAGGCCTCTCACTCTACTCCTCATAACTCAGTATTCTGGGGACATGTTTTGTACACCAAACCTTCCACTCTTTTTCCTGCCTTCTGCAGGTATCTCTGTGACTCTGAGGCTCGATAAAAGTGCAAAATTCTAAATCTTAGCCTCAAAATTTATTTTTATCATGTCTTTTGAATTACTCTATTTTGTTCCATACAATAAATTTTATTAATAACTTTTAGAAGTAGTCATATTTCTCTAATTCTGGTGATAATCATTATGTGGTCAGACAAAAACATGTTTACACATTTTCCAATGTCAGTTTACTAGAACTTTATGTAGTAAACTTGGTGCTGTGTTCAATAGACCTTAGTTGTTTATTTTGCATATTTTTCCTTGTTCCTGTTCTGGAGTTTGAATGCAGAGCCTTGCGTAGGCTAGGCAAGTGTTCTCTCATTGGCCTAAGCCCCATCCTTGTTAGACTTGTACTTTGAGAAAGGATTCTGCTAAGTTGGTCAGGCTGTCTTTAAACTTGCTATATAGCTCCTCTGACCTCAATTTTGGGATATCCTGCTCATCCTACCCAAGAGCTCAGATCTAGGGTCAACATTTCTTTTGCTTCTTAAAGCACCAACTTTAGAGTCATGTTGTTCTCATGTAACCAGTTAATAACTGCACATCATGATGATTCCTGTCCTTTTCAGCTTCATCTGTTTGTTTCTCTGGGCTCCTAGCTGGATACCTTTTCAAAGACATCACCAGTTGATGGAACTGTTTAAGAGTAATTAGGGGGTGTGGCCTTATTGGAGGGGTGTGGCCTTGTTGGAGGGGGTGTGGCCTTGTTGGAGGAGGTATGTCATTAGGGGGTGGGCTTTAAGATTTCAAAAACCAACACCATTTTCCAGTTATTGCTCTTTGTTGCCTGCTTCTGGATCAGATGTAAATTATCAGCTACTGCTCCAGGCCTATGTCTGCCTTCTTGCTGCCATACTCCTTGCCATGATGGTCATGGACTCTAAAACTCTGGAACTGTGAGTCCCAGATTAAATGCTTTCTTTTATAAGTTCCCTCAGTCATGGTGGTTTTCTTACAGCAATAGAATGGTAACTAAGGCATGTTTCCTTCCTTATTCTCTTTTAGGTGCTGAATTTTGGGTAATTGTCCAAGGGTTGTGCAATTACTTAAAAAAAAATCTATAAGTGCTATTTCATATTTCTTATTTGGTGAGTTTTCTTAATACTACTTTAGAAATTGCATGTCTTGTGTTTCTCCAATTTTTTAATTAAAAGAGATATTTGATGTGTATGGGTATTTGCCTGTATGTATAACTGTATATCATGTGGCTGCAATGCCCTCAGAGCTCAGAAGAGGGTACAGGATCCATGAGAACAGGAGTTACAGACGTTGTCATCCATCATGTGGGTGCTGGGAACTGATCCTGTGTGCTCTAGACAAGCAGTGGGGGGTGTGGAACCACTGATCTGTCTCTTAAGTACCTTCAATTATTTTAAATGTAATAACATTAAAGCATATTTGAGATTAAAGCTTAAAATCTCAAGTTTCTGGGTAAGAGACAGTACATCTCATAATAATGAATCTGTGTTGGTTTGAATATGCTTGGCATATGGGAAGTGGCACTATTAGGAGGTGTGTTCTTGTTGAAGTAGGTGTGACTTTGTTGGAGGAAATGTGTCACTGTGGGGGTAGGCTTTGAGGTTCTATGCCCAAGCTCCACCCAGTGTGGAAGAGACTCTCCTGGCTGTCTGCTGAAAAGAATCTTCTCCTAGTTGCCTTCGTATCAAGATGTAAATCTATTATTTTCTCCAGCACCATGTTTGCCTGCATGCTGCCATGCTTCCTGCCATGATGATAATGGACCGAACCTTTGAAACTGCAAGCCAGCCTCCATTTATTGTTATCTTTATAAGGGTTGCCTTGGTCATGGTGTCTCTTCACAACAATAAAACCCAAAACAGACTGAATTTGCTCTTATTTATAATATTTTTAATAGTTTCATCTTCTGTTAATATGGGTGATTTTTCCCCTGGACATTTCTGTACAGCTTGAGATGTTTTCCAAATATCTTTATGGTTTTCCTTTGAAAGATATTCAACTTTTTGACCAATTTAAGCTCGTTCCTCAGTTTTGATTATGCAACATTTTGTATATTAAGCTCAAGACTCAGATTCATTTATTAAGTAATGTTTTCCATAGAAAGAAGCAGTTTCAACTAAAGTGAGACCAGCAAATATGTGTGATATGGGAGAAGGGCAGGGAGGTGTTCCAGCCCCTCCCTGGGCTGCAGCTCCTCATTTCTCAGATCTGAGTGGTAGCCTACATCCTCAAGACAGCCAGCTCCACAATGAGTTCCTGCTCGTGCCTTTCCTAAGCTTCAGCCCTGAGGAAATGTCCTTCCTCTTGCCCTTCCCACTGCCACAGGCTCCTCCCACTGCCACAGGCCCCTCCCACTGCCACAGGCTCCTGCCCCTCCCACTGCCACAACATGGCAGTTTCCTCTTCTGGCTATACCCTGCAGTTTTCCTTCAGAGAACCTGGAAAGGTTATTGAAAATTATCTATTTTGTTTTTTCCAGAATCTTTTATTCTTTGTGTGGGAGAGGTTTCCTGCCAGTCTGGGCTACTATTTTGCCAGAATTAGGCAGGTTTTTTATGTTATTATTGTTCTAAAGTAGAATTTCTTCTAAGCTTGGGTAGAAGCCATCCCTAATTTCACAATAATTTGCAGCAAGGTTTATATCTGTACACAGTCCAGAAACTCTATGTTTAAAAAAAGAAAACAGTAATAATATTGTATATTAGCAAACAAAGAAAAGGAGTGAGATGTAAGTGGAGATGTAACCTGAAATCTGCTTTACACCATTGCAGACAGGACAGGGTTATGGCAGGGAGGCGTGGGGTCAGTGAGAAAGCCAAAGCTCTTCCAGAGTAGGACATTCACAGTGGCCCCGGGAAGGCTGTCATACTTGGGGACTGGAAGGAGAGCGACTTTCACAAACCATAGCTTCTTATAAACATGCAGTCAGAAGCCTGGTGATTATACAATGTGTTTGGATGGGTCTAGGGGTCTGAACCATTGCAAGTGGCTGAAGCTATCTTCAGCGACTTTGAAAAACCACAGTGAAAAGACAAAGATGAGAAGCTGATGGCAGGGGTCTGGAGTCTCTGGACTCAACACAAGTGAAAGAGTTAAAATTTATGAAAATAATATTAGAAAAAAGTGTGATTGCATGTTAAAAGTACAATTATAATATCTGTATTATGAAATAAAAATCTATTTGAATTTTTAAACAATGATTAATTAACATAAGAGGTTGACGGTTTTTCTTTGGATCATAATATATTTTGTAACATAGAAAGACTTTCACATTCAGGAAGATGTTATAATATTTTGCAACCAACTTAACACCCCGAAACAACTGTCAGGACAGTGTGGTTTTATTTAGAGTAGTTTCCTTGGGTTTTGTAGAAATGAATCCTCTGGAGATCTTGCTGAAATGTCATTCTGAACCAACAGGTCGTGAGCAAGTCCTGAGAGTCTAACCAGTCACCACGGGAGGCATGTGCAGCTAGTCCAAGGGGTAGCTTCTGGGTAGCCAAGATCCATGACATGTGGATAAGTTGGTTTTTCTCATCACTGTGACAAAATACCCAACTCCTTCATGGCTGAGTAGGCCAAGAGGCCGCAGACACACAGCTGGTTTTCTCTTTCATCTGTTATTCTGTCAGGCCCCTCAGCTGATACTCTCTGGAGACACCTCCATGGCACAACTAAAGACATTGCTCACAGGAGAATTAATTCATTCGAATAGCCAGTGGAGATCAACTGTCTGACATACAGTCCAAGATGACCTGGTACTGGTCGGATTAGAATTTTATTGGTGCCCTATAAATGATACAGCCATTGCAATTATTGTTTAGTTGGGGTGCACTGGAAATAAAATGAAGCCATTATGAATAATTGTGCATATACAAGGCCCAAGATGTCTGAATGTCTTCTCAAACTTGGGGTATCCAGTCTCTTCTACTTTGAATTATAAAATGTAGTATACACTCTTCAATTAGAGTCAACCATTCTGAGACATACAGAACTGGAGGTCCCATGGTGTTGGGAGCCGACTTTAGCAGAAAGCGGCTAGATCAACTTTGCAGCCATCTGGAACCATATACCCTGACGAAAGATTTGGTTTTCAATAGCCTACAACAGCTGAAGCACACTCTGATATCCCACATATTTTGTGTTGCTGTTTACTGCCCCCAGCTGCAAGGTGCACGTGGTAGTCACGCCTGCAAGGCATTGCAGTTCACGTGCTGTCCACGTGCTATCTATGCCATACATGCTTATAAGGCGCATGTGCTATCCATGCCTGCAAGGCATTGCGGTGCACGTGCTGTCCACGCTATAGACGCCTGTAAGGCTTACGTCATATCAACACCTGCAAGGCACGTGGCAAAAGCCTATAAATAGCTCAGAATTCCCTTCAATAAATGAGACTTGATCAGAATCTCTGTCTTGTCTCCATTCTTCGAGTCTCTTCCCCTTTATCCCCACTCTCTCTCTCGCTAGACCCTGACCCTCGGACCGGAACGGGCAGTACGGGCTGCAACACCATGGATAGCATATCAGCCATTGTGTCTCAGAGAATCAACTTGGAACACATAGCAGCATTTTCAGGAGACAGTGTCAAAATAGGAGAGGCTTATATTTTGTAAAATGCATAGTGGAGAAAAGTTACACCCCACCAAAATGAGTGTAAGCTTCCCATATGCCCCTAACTAGACAGTATCACACTTTAAGAAAGTCTTGATTAAATCTATTGGTCTTTTTATCTGAGATTTTAAAATCACTTGTAATCTCCTATAGTAAATAATTATCCATGATTAAACAGTCTTGATATCTTTAGATTCAATCATGGATTCCTGTGGTTTTATAACTAATTACCAGTACACTTTGGAAATCACTCCTTTCAAAGGTTTTTATTATAGATTTTTTTTTGTTGAAAATCAAATTCTCATATAATATGTTTGATCACATCACTTCCCTTCTCCCAACTCCTCCCAGATCTTCCTCATCTAGGTACCTACCCAATTTCACGTCCTCCCTCCCATTCCCCTCTTCTCCCTCTCTCACCTCCCTCCCTCAGAAACAAAAAATAAATAAAAAAATAAAAACAAAAAACCCAACAAGATAAAAAGTGCCAAAAATAAAAATAAGATAAAATAAAATAAAATAAAATAAATGTCCAGTGGCCTATAATGGTGACTTACCTGAAAGATCTAATAATAGAATGTTAGCAAAAAATGTTCTGGGAATAACCAACCACTTTTTTATTTTTAATTTTAATTCTATTTTTTTTATTGCAGGCCACTCCATAAGATGGAGCCTATACCCGACACTGCTGACACGGCTGTTCTTTGTCTGAGTTAGAGCCATAACTCGGTTAGTTTCCCCATGGGCATATTGTCTGAAACATAAGTATTTAAGACACTGACCTAGTGCCCTAGGAAAAAATCAAACAGCTAGAAAATAAGCTACGTCTTAAGAAATGTAAACAGGTAAGAGAAACATACCGATGATTGTAATTACGTGCAGTGCATAAAAACCAGTGCGTGATTTTACATATACAGAAAATTCATGTGCAGATTATTTTTTAAAAACAGATTTTTGCAACCGACAGAAGCTAATATGTGCAAACATAATTAAAGTGAAACTATGGAGGAGTCTTGGTTTTAAATCACAAGACTCCTCCCACCACATCTGAAAATGCCATGAATCTCAGATTAGAAGAGTTTGTTCCTTCCAGTAGGGATGGGTACATTTAGCCATCGTTTCTAATTCTCAAACAAATATTCTAAGCAGTGGGGATTAATCTTATGGTCTTAATCATAAAAAGGTTTTTGTTTTTTTTTTAAGTCCTATTCAATACTGAAAGAGCCTTAAATATGAGAGGTCTGATATTTTCTCATAATGACATATGGTTTTAAGAAAAATAGCAGAAACTGACATTCCAGAAAAATAAAATGAGTGATTCACTTAATATTACCTCCAGGACATTATGCATTTCATGTGGCAAGTTAGTCACAGACTTGGGCCTTCCTGCCAGAGTCTCTACTAATGTTCCCAAGATGTTTTTGGTTTTCTGATTTAAAAAAAAAAAAAATTCTAATGTATCATTGAAATTGTATCCACATACAAAGAACTCAGAATTAGGCAGCAGATCCCACCCAAAACACGCTTCACAGAACTGACAGTTGCTGAGCTGCCCCCACCTAGAGCTGGAAGCAAGCTCCCCAGTGTTCCCCACACCGTGTTTGCCTCCAGCCTGTGTGATGGTCTCTGGGAGCTGGGTACATCCCCTGTCAACACATCCAGCCTGTGTGATGGTCTCTGGGAGCTGGGTACATCCCCTGTCAACACATCCAGCCGCATTTGGATGTGTCTCTATTTTAAAGAATCCTTTCCACTTGATTTAACACACATCTCTCAAGCATTTGCACCTGGCCCTGGCGATGGTGGGGGACGAGCACAGAAGCCGAACACGCCCTCCTTGCTTGAGCTCTCATTCAGGATAATATACAAGAAGGCAAACATTACAGCAACTTGAAACCTGCAAAGAAAATGCAGAAATGGGACTCTGGAGAAGGGGATGGAGAGGGAGACGGGGCTCTGGTTCCCCTTTACTTCGCGAGCATCTCCTTCCCCACATGGACCGGCTTTGGATCTAGTTATGGATCATAGCAGAGGAAATGACAGCCGTTTCCTTGTTGTCTTCTGGCCAAACTGAGCCTGCCAATGCCTCCACCTCCTGTTTCTCAGATAAAACTTGAATTTCCTTCATCCTCTTCTACAAACATTCTGTTCTACTACCCCCCTTAAAGCTAATTATCAAAAGGAAGCACATTCAATTCCACAATTAGAAGTATAATATATATGATTATAATTGTAACATCATAATTTTATAAGTGCAGTTGATGACATTTCTACTTTTTATGATTTTGCTATTATAATAGTAAACTCAACCATTTTCCTCTTAATTTTTAGTAAAGCAGGGCTGATAAGTGTAAAACAGTCTTGTTTGTTTGATTATTTAAAAAAAAAAAGATTTATCTCTATTGTTTCAATTTGTTCAAAGAGTTTGCATTTAAACCCTGGTACCAAACCCTTTAGCTCTTTTATCAGATTCAGAGTTGGCCAGCAATGCTGTTCAATGCAAGTCAAGAATAGAGTCTAAGAATTCCATACGGCATAGACAGATGTCTTAGGAGAGTGTTTACCGATGATGTATGTGGAAAGAACCAATGGGCAGGTTACTTATGCAGAGATTGTTCAGGCCTTAAAGACTGGAACGCCGTCAAAGCTACGTTGACTGCTGCACATTCCACATTCATAATGGATTCCACTTTATCAATGGCATTTGCTTGCTTTTTTTTTTAAAGAAAAAATTATATCTGAAAATATCTTACTAATAAATAAAAGAATGTATTTTATCATATACAACATTTTAAAAGTGTATTTACATCTTGGTAATTTAAGTTTTTGTCTATTATTGTTTCTCTGTGTATGATGTGCATATGAGTACTCATGCCACGGCACATGTCAGAGAACAGCTTTGTGGAATCTGTTCCTTCCTTCCACGTCTACTGGAGTCCCAGAGATGAACTCACACGGCTAGAGTTCTGCATCAATGGCCTTTTGTCACCATGTCATCTTGCTGGCCTCAATCCTAGCTAACTTTAACCAATGTGTCACCTTGGATGAGAGCATAGGTCAGTCAACTTTCCAGTGCTTGACACAAATAGGTGACAATTAGCAAAAAGAGAAAATATGTAATCCCATTCATAGCTTTGGAGGTTCTGGTCAGGATCAGTTGTTCTCATGATTTAGGGCATGTCGGGAAGCAACACACTACGGTATGAACTGGAGTGGGGCAAAGACCATGAGCCTTATGAACCCAAAGCAAAAATGTGGGGAGGGAGGCATCTGGGGTCCCACTGGCTCCTTCAAGGACATATCCCACCCAATGGCCTAATGACCCCTCTGCTCACCTTAACTTTCAAACTCCTCTACTTCTTAATAACCTAAGCATGGAGATGGGGTCTGTAGCATGTGGGCTTTTGGGAAGGTACCAACAGAGAATAGAAACCAACTTTCTTTACATTTTTCCTGCTTTGGGCAAGCTTGTATTTTGATTCTGCCCTGTGATGCATAGAGTGAATGGTTCACAGTTCTGCTGTGGTCCATATCTGCATCTCTAGAATCTTCTGGTTTATGCATTTTGAAACACACCCACCAGGCAGTACACTTTCCTTGTGCATCTGAGGACCTATTTCCTTATGGTTGTTCTTCCTGTTGGTATTTTACTTAATAATGCTGACTGCTTGAGATGTGGAAATTACCCTTTCTGGATATTTTTCATTTAGTCTTTCTAATAAGCCTGTGAGTTGAATCTCATATTAGACCATTTCACGACAGAAGAAACAGAGACCCGGTTAGGATGCCCAAACCTGCAGTTAATAGGTAGATCTGGAGAATTAAATGTGATCCATGGATTATCATTCTTCAGGGTAATTTTACAATTGAGGAGAGGGGTGTTCTACCATTGTCCATTAGTAACACTTTAAGAGAAGGTAAAAATGCTTTTAAAAAAATGAATGGCCACTCAACCCCCTCTCCCACCACAAGCACAGAGAGAAAATGAAGCAGACTAGTAAAATCAAAGACAGGCAAGAATGCACAGTAGCTGGGTCTTTCATATATTATAAGTGCAAATAAAGACTACTTCTCTTAAAGCTTTTTGAAAAAGCTAAGCTTTAGTGTACAGATACTAGAGTATTATTCAGCCATGAAAATAACTGTGTAAGTAATAAATGCAAAGAAGCATAAATTTCATTGACTTGAGTAAAAGAAGACTTTGTCAGAAGTTGAGAGAGAGAGAGAGAGAGAGAGAGAGAGAGAGAGAGAGAGAGAGAGAGAGAGAGATCTGGATGTATTTCTGATGACTACAGGGCTCACATTACATTCTCACATGTATTCCATCTTTCATTTATTGAAAGCAATTACTTTTTTGGATCCTAATCAGAAGTCTCCTTTTCTACAGTTGACTACATGGCTCAACCTGGTTCTTTTTCTGGACCTTGGTATTGCTCTCGCTGAGAAGTGCTCCTCCCTGATGAGGCAGAACTATGCATCCTCACCCCTGTGCTGGGACTTCAGCAGTATCTTCTTTCCCATGGGTACCATGAGATGTGTCCTCTTTGTGAATGGAACAAGCCAACACAGCCAAGCAGCTCCCTTGACTTGATACTATCTCTTCCAGGGAAGGCAGGGTCCATTCATTGCACCTCTCACTTGGAACCTAGCAAAACTGGTTTATTGTTATTATTATTGTTATTATTATTATTATTATTGTTTTTAGTTTCTTTTTGAAGACAGGTTCTTTCTGTCTGTCTCTGTCTCTGTCTATCTCTCTGTCTCTGTCTCTCTGTCTCTCTCTGTCTCTCTCTCTGTCTCTCTCTGTCTCTGTCTCTCTCTCTCTGTGTGTGTGTGTGTGTGTGTGCCTGACTCTGTCTGTCTGTCTGTCTGTCTGTCTGTCTGTCTGTCTGTCTGTCTCTGTCTCCTTTCTGGCACTGTTAGTTTCATGTAACTCTTATAATGGTGTTTACGTCTGAGCCCTTTCTATTTTTTTTTCCTCTTTTAAAAACCTGTTTAAGCACCAGTGGACCCTCTGAACTCACAAGCCTTTTCTCTTACCATGTTTTAAAACGTTACCTGTTTTGTACGTGTGTCGGAGTGCATGCATGGAGATCATTTCTTTGGAATCAGTTTTTCCCTTGCACATTGTGTAATGTGGAAAACACACTTAAGTCATTAGGCCCACGAGCCAGCACCTCTACCCACTGTGCTCACTCACCAGCCCTGTTTTATTATGTTTCAAAGTGTGCATACATGTGCAAGAGTGCACGCCACTGTGTACATATGAAGGCTGAAAGACAACATCTCAGGATTCTGCTCTCCTTTTTTACCTTCCTGATGAAGAGCCTCCCATGTTCCTACTGGGCAGGGTCCACTGGGCCAGGTGGCCCATTTACTTCTGTCTAGTGTTCTGTCTTAGCCTCTCAGTTTGCTATAGAACTTTGGAGATTACATATGCATGCGCCGAACCAGCTCTCTGTCCTGTCCCAAGTGTATCAGAATATCTACAGTCTTCCCTTCTACTTCCCACTGCATTATAAATTCTACAGTTGTTTGTTACCTGACCATCTTCATTTGATGAGCCCACTCCTTGAATTCTGAGATAATTGGCTGTTGCCTTTATGAGCCAGTGCCAATCCTTCAAGGTGAATCTTCACCCAAGAGCCAGTGCCTTCCTTGAAAGATGGTAGTTGGATTTGGGCCCTGTAAAATCCTAATGAGGTTTATAGTGTTATTTGTGAGTTCCCGAATTTGTCTAGTGGGTGGGAAGAATACAAAGAAGAGCTTGCCAGAGCCATCTGTCTGTGCCCAGAGTCTGCAATAGCCTTTCTCTAACTGCCTGGAGTTCTGGCTGGCACAGGGTCACCACAGTGCACCTGTATCAATGCAAACATGACAAAAATCCTGTCTGTAACATCCAGTGCCTGCTCAGCTTTGACATTTAGCCATCTAGTCTGACTTTGTCTTTAATCTTGCTTTTCCTTCTACAGTGTACAGTGGCTTAAATCTCCTTAACACGGAATGGTCTCATGGTCATTTTCCTTGGCCTCATAATTTCTCTTGGCCTTGTCTGCCGAAGTCAGCTTTAAGTCATCACAATGCAAACATCTCAAGTCACCAGAGAGAGAGAGAGAGATGTGAGGGAACAAAAAAAGAAGTTGCCACTGAGTTAAGAAGAACACAAATGTCACACAAACCACCTTTTATTGCATCACCTTGGTTTTGTTTACTGAGAAGCACTGCTTCCTTCTCTGGTCATCTGAGCACACCAGACTGTGTGATTGCTGCCAAATGCCACATGAGGTCATATGCGGCAAAAGTCTGGAGCTAGTTCCTAAGTGAATTCAATTCTTTTCTTTTCCTACGTTCAGCCTGAGTCTTCTTCCCATCCTTTGTCCTGGCTCTCCCTTGTAAAACTTAGTTTTATTTCTGTTAAATTCATGTTTGGCTTTCCTTCTCATGTAGTTTCCCATTCTCTAAAATGTTTGTAATTATTTCTCATGCATGTTTGTATGGGGAAGAGGGCACGGGGCCTACACAGGTACCACAGTGCCCACGTGGAGCTCTGAAGACAACCATGTAGAGTTGTTTCTTTCCTCTCACTATACATGGGCTCAGAAATTCAAAGTCACCCAGCTCGTCAGCCTTGCCCGGTGTCTTGATTTCATTTCCTATTGCTATGATAAAATACTCCAACAAAAGCTTCTTGAAGGAGAAAGTGTTTATTTGGCACACTTATTTGGCACACAAGTAGGCTGTAGTTCATAATTGTGAGGAAGTCAAAGCGACGGGAACTTACGGCAACTGGTCCCATCACACCCACAGCCAAGTGCTGGGAGCCATGCCTTAAAGCCTGCATGCTTTCCTCAACCCACATACTCTACCTTTAAACACTTCCAGACACCCTGCCCAGGAACTAATTCCACACAGAGTGTGCCTTAATTAATATAATCGATGGAATTCCATACATACATACCCATAGGCCCGCCTATCTACAGAATGCTTTGTTTTGAGAATCTCAAGATTTTTCTAGATTGTGTCAACATAACAAAACCAGTGATCAACAGCTCCATGAACCTTTACTTGATGATTTATCTCCCAGGCCCAGGCCACTCTTTTTACAACTTTCAAAATTCCAGGTTCTTTCTTTCTGAATGTGGTTGCTTCAAGAACCAGGCAAACTCTATTTCTTGTCTTATGTGTACCCTTAAGATGGCCAAGATATACGAGGAATGCAGCAGCCAAGAGGTGACCTTATTTCTCTGCTCTCTGCAGCTTGTCCTCAGTGACATTCTCACCGGAGATGCATTTGGGCCATTAAAACTGGTTAACCCAGGTCAAGTGCAAACAAAATTATGAACAGTATTTTCAGTTGTAAACATGTCGCTGAGAGTCTCCATCTTGATAAGGACAATAATTAGCAAATTTATTTATTATTTTGGGTACCATTCCTTTGGTGAGAAGAATAGAAAAGGGAATAAAACACAGCACACTCAACACTCCACATGGTGAAATTGGCCCTAATGATGGTAATTTACATCTAACTACAAAGTCGTTAATTGCTGTGTTTTAGTGGGTGTTTTCCCATAATGCTAACAGCTGGCAGTCAGTGTTTTAAGTTTAGTCTTTGGTGGATGTGCTAATAGGATCCCAGCTGGAAGATTAGAAAGGGGGCCAAGGGCTTAGGGGGTTTTCTTTGGTTTGCCACTGCCAGTCTGCCTGCGTGGGGGTTCAGTGTCAGTGTAACCACCTGGACTAGTTGTTAAAACAGTCCCAGGCAGCTGTGAGACAGGTACTGTTTGGCTGCCCTTTCGGCAGCACCTTTGCAGATGAAGCTTAATCAAAACACAATCTAAGGTTTCCGTATACTTACCCACCAACACTCAGGAAGATGATACTGATCTATTCATTTATTGTGTCACTGACCTATTTGTTTTTGTGGAGAAGGGGGCGTTATCAAACCCAGGCCTTATTTTTCTAGGCAAGCTCCCTACCATAGTCCCATCCCCAGTGCCTCCCTCCCTAGTAAATACTGGTTTTTATAACAGGAACATCTTGAGTCACAGCAACAAAGGTTTTAACATGTCATCAGGAAAGTGTAGCCTAAACAGGAGAAAGATTACAGAAGCAAGCAAGAAAGTTACAAAACAATCATAGATGACTGGATTTTTCAACGAGTACCAAGAAAATGCCAGAACACTGTTTTCCCCAAAAATGCAATCTCAGGGGTCAGTTGCCAGCCTCACCGAGGGTGGATACAGGTTAGTGCCTCTGGCAGTACCGTCATAGTCATTGCTACCCTAGGAGTAAAGGCACAGAAAGATGGACAGTACACAGTTTCAGAACATGCCCTACTTTGTTGTCTGTTAGCCATGTGACTTGGGAAATATTTAACCTCTCGGAATATCAAACTTTTACTCCAGAAAATAGAAATGACCTCACCTCACACGACTTTTAGAGGAGACTAGCTGAAAGGGTGATGGAGCAGTATGTTGTCAACACATGAGACCGTCAACATGCAGCAAGCATTGCTGATGGCTGTTTCTGTAAGCATGGAGCATGGTTGTTAGATGAACATGGGGGCAAAATACACACAAATGCACTTAGGATATTGTTCATCAACCAAGTAAAAGAATATCAAGGCACATTTCCTTAATTTCTCATCAGTGCCAGCCCCCAGAGGAGTTCACTCACAAGAATCTTTTCAGAAGCCTTGCTTTACAGATTTTTCTTCTCTCTTTTTTCTCCTTTATCTGAAAAGTTTTGCCAATATGTTTAAAATTAAAAATAGAAAAGGTATACTTTTAAAAATGTCTCACCTTTTCTCAGAAAGACAAATACCATAATTTCTCTCATATATGAAACCAATATTTATGTGTGTGAGTGTGTGTGAGTGTGTATGTGTGTGAGCGTGTGTGTAAGTGTGAGCGTGTGTGTGGTGTGTGTGGTGTGTGGTGTGTGGTGTGTGTGTGTGTGTGACTGTTTAATAATGAAATTAGAAAAGAAACCATGACAGGAGAAAAGAGTAAGGGCAGGCTTATGAATACGCACAGCAGAAGAGAGGGCTATTTGGGAGAGAAAAAGAACCCACAAGAAGGATGAGAGTGTCATTAGGAGCATAAGAGTAAATCAGACAAAGATTAATGACACATGTGCATGTACATATCAGAAGAAAACCTATTACCATGTATGTCACCTTAAAAAAGCAAAAATTGTTTAGTTTGGTTAATTCAGTCTACTCTAATAAAGTGAATGTGAATGTGGTCTTATCTCATATATTTATCTGTAGAGATCGTTCCACTCCCATTTCTCGGTCTGTTCAACACCCACATTAGTTCTCAGCTTGTTCCCATCCCATCCCCCAACCCCAACCTCACTCATTCTATAGAACACTGGCATAAAACCTCAGTGTGTGATGCACTGGCCATGGATGAGTGTGGGTCTCAATACTCTGCTGATTTCCTGCAGAAAGCACCAGGCCTGAGAGTTTGCTCAGAACAGCTGGGAGAGAACCATCCGTACATATCCAGGGCTGCTTGCCCACACAGTCTTTCTCCTCGTGTGAGTTCAGCATCTGGTCCTGCTTCTCATCTGCATCTTGTTTGAGGCATTGCTGTTGCCTGTCTATTACCTGGCAACTCTACCTTCTCCACTAGTTACTGTTCCTTTTTCACCAGAAGAAGTCTTGAAGTTGTCTTTGTTGCAGGTCCTCCGCCCCTGAAATCATTAATAATATGCAATGTATAACAACAACAAGTTCTAAGGGCTTCCTTGAGGCTCTAGAATTTTCTGGAACCTGTGGCAACTTCCATCTTTCCAAACAGGTAGTACCATCATGGCCAAGTAGACCCTGAGCTGACCCATTATTGAAACACCATGAGTCCCTAGAGGTAGCCCCCCACTTCTACTTCCTCACCCTTTACAAAAGCCTTGGAAACATCTTATATAAGCCTACCTCCAGCCTTGTCTGGTCCCTGATTTTAGTAGGATTGCTTCAACTTTTTCTCCATTTAGTTTGGTGTTGGCCACTGGTTTGCTGTGGATGCTTTAGTCCTTCTTAGAAGGGGGAACACAATACTCACAGGAGGAAATATGGAGATAAAGTGTGGAACAGAGACTGAAGGAAAAGCCATCCAGAGACTGCCTCACCTGGGGATCCATCCCATATACAGTCACCAAACATAGACACTATTGTGGATACCAAGAAGTGCTTACTGACAGGAGCCTGATATAATCTCCTGAAAGGCTCTGCCAAAGCCTGATAAATACAGAGGTGGATGCTTACAGCCAATCATTGGACTGAGCACGGGGTTCCCAATGGAGGAGTTAGAGAAAGGACTGAAGGAATAACAACAATATCAACCAACCAGACCCCTAGAGCTCCCAGGGACTAAACCACCAACCAAAGAGTACACATGGAGGAACCCATGGCTCCAGATGCATATGTACCAGAGGATGACCTTGTTGGGCATCAATGGGAGGAGAGGCCCTTGGTGCTGTGAAAGCTTGATGCCCCAGTATAGGGGAATGCTGTACAGGGTAGGGAGCTGGGAGGGGGTAGGTGGATGGGGGAACACCTTCATAGAATCAGGGGGAGGGAGGATGGGATAGGGGGTTTCCAAAGGGGAAACTAGGAAAGGTAAAAAAAACATCTTGAAATATTTATTGAAATATAAATTTATTTTTGAAATATAAATAATAAAGTTTATTTATTATTGAAATATAAATCAAGAAACTATCCAATAAAAGAAAAGAAAAATAAATAAATAAAAACTTAGTATATCAAAAATAAAATAAGGTAAACCTACCTCCAAGGTAAAGTCTGGAAACAACTGGCTCAGTGGTTAATTTTTTTCTAGACATCTCACAAAACACTTGCTTCATAATTTTTCAAGGGCAGAACAGGGAGAGATGATATTCTCATTAGGAGAAGAAGAGAACTGACAGATTCATCTTTACCATGTTAGTGGAAGGAAGATGTCTATTCTTCCTCTAAAAATAGTGTTAGAAAAACAACCTATTGCCTTGGTGGCACATAACAATTCCACCAACTGCGTAATCCTCAAGTTTTCAGACAAAAAGACTAAAGTAAAAAGCTGGTCTACTGGGCCATCACTTGCTATTCTGATTTGCATTTTATATTTTGGTTTTGAAGTTTATGGTGTTTCAGACTTTTTTCTCTGACTTATAAAACCAACATCCAGAATAGAGTTGTAAAAACTTCAATATAAAATTTGTATTATTCAAAAATAAAAATCCATTGACAACTGTCCTTCGGGGGGGGGGGGGAGGGCTGAGCACTGGGTTCTGAATGGAGACTTGAATTAAAGCAAATGTTGTCAATCAAAATGTTCAAAATGAGCCTGTTAAAGAAAAACTGGTAATTCCCATGGCAGAATATATTTTCCTTTTGTAGGTAAAAGAAAAAATTCACTTTGTAGGAAGTACATTTTCAAGCCATTTTCTTTAATACCAGAAATGTAATAATCTAAGTCCTTATATTCTTAAAATATTTGTGAACCTGCTTTTCTATATTTTTTCTGTTTATATCTTTTAAATTTCTATTCTAAGAGATTCAAAGGTTATTTTTTCTAAACCAAAAATGAGAAATGTACTTTTAGTGACACTTAATGCATATACATGAAGAATTCTACCAATAATTCTACCAATAATTCTACAGATTATACCAGAGTGGAACACACCATTATTTATAGGAATAATGTCTGAGGAAGAAAATAAACCCTTAAAAGGTTGCCACTGAGAGACTTCAAGATCTGCTAATGTGCACACTTCTGTGGGTGAATGGCTGGCTAGATAAATGGTTAGATATTTCCCTTGAGTCAGTCTCCTTGTATGACTAGGGATGGCTGAGTGGGCAGACAGGAGCCTGCCGTCAACGGGGTTGAAGGTCTGTGAGTGGCACCGCAGGCTTCTGCTATGTGCATTATATAGCAGCGATGGAGTCGTTTTCATGACACCTGCCACTGAGTACAAACTTCTTAAACAATTTTCTACCCTTAATTAACACCTTAATGTGTAATATGCCTTCACATATCTATTATATATTTGCATTACCATGTATGTATTATTGTGTATTACATATGTATTACTATTTGTAATACAAACGAGCATTTAGGTTTAAGATTTAGGGGCACTGTATTTTTTTCCCCAAAGTATTAGGCTAAGGATATATGTTTAATAATTCTAGATATATTAAATATAACATGAGCTCAATTGCGACATGTATGCTTCCTGTCTATGTCTAGGGCTGATTTAGTAGCAGTTGATGAAACAGAAAGAAAAAAATAACCCACAGGAGTGAAAGGCACAGGTGGGTGGGGATACCCCAGAGAGCTGCACACATGGGCGTTACAGCACGCACCGTGTGACTGTTGCTGAAGGCTTCCCCTCCTGCTGAGAAATCAATAGATCTGCCAAGAGCTGAAGTGTGCTCTCCAGCTGCTTCAGGGCCTGCTCGCGCGGTAGTACATACTTACAGAGCGGAACCCGAGGACCAGCCATGAAGATCATGCTAAAGTATGTCTCCCTTACAGAAGCCAGGGGTGACATTTGATTTATCACAGCCCGCAGGTGCCGCTCTCTGGACTTATTTGGTGAGTTATTTGAAAAGGATACAGTGGAGGGAGCTCAGCACAGTGAGTCGCCACTTGCAAGACTTTTACTTTTTGGCAAAGAAGAGCAGCCAGTTTCTGTTCAGTTTGCTTTGCAGTCTGGATACTGTTTTCAAACTTAAGTAATGGCTTTGACTGTCAAACCCAGGACTTGTTAAATAATCAAAAACAAAATGACTGGCAGCTAGTACGGGTACGAATGCAAACATTGATATAAACTCACAGTTTATATCCACCACTTTCACAAAACATTGTTTGCCTTCAGTTTCCTGATGAAGAGATGCATACATTCATGGTAGAGAGTAAATATATTTGGAAAGTATCAAGTCTGGGGAAAATAACACATCTATTAATTACTCTGCTCGCCAGATTTGTAGCTACACATGACATCTAAATGTATATATTTCTGGTTGGCCACCAAGTTCATACAAAAGAAGGGCATGTAAAAATAAAATATATATTGTGACATGCATTTGTGTATTGATTTGGGTCAATTGGTGAAGAAGTTTTAGCAGGGCAGCTGACAGTGAACTGAATACAATTTTCAAGGGGAAAGATTTTAAAAGTCAGACCTTTTTTAGTCTCTGCTGACAGGGTCCCAGTTTCCTCACACCCTCGAGCCTGTCTCAGCTTTAACAGTCAGTAGTGACATGTGCATGTAGGAGTGAGATGCAGCATCCCTGGGGTTGTGATTTAAAGTCAATAGCGTTATTGATCTCTTCCATTATAAAAGCAACTTTATATTTTGTTAGGAGAAATGCCTATTGAACCCTTTTTCTTGTTTTCGTTGTTGTTTGTCTGTGTTTGAGTTGTTTTTCTGTGGCTGTGACACTGTGAGAATTATGTACATTCTGTATGCTAAATGTATGTCTGATTATGATTTACAAATGAGTCTGCCTATTCGGTGGGGTTTTGCTTTACTTTTTTTTTTAAATTAACACACACATGTATACACATACATACATACACACACATATGAATGTTTGTCTGTTTGGAGGGGACAAGCATGTATGTGCTATCATGTGCCTATGGAAGTCAGAGGACAACTTTCAGGAGTCTGTTCTCTTTTTTTAGCACACACGTCCTGGGGCTCAAACTCAGGTCACTAGGCTTGCCAGCAAGTGCCTTAACACACTAAGCTGTCCTGCCAGCCTATTTATTTGCTTTCTTAAACACAGCCTTTGATACACAAAAGTTTACCATGTTAACGAGGTTTAATTGACCACTTTTTGTTTTGTTTTGCATCGTTTCTCAAACATTTGGAGCAGAATGTGAGAATCCATCTCTAATTCAAGGTTACCTGTATTTTTTTCTTTTTTTTTTTTCATATTTTTCTTTAAAGTTTATTCAATACAACATAATCTCCAACTCCACTGAGGTGGCTGACCACGTTCATGATCGAAGACACCTCTAAACTGGAATTCAGTTGCTGAGCCAGTCCCAGTCGCAGATTTCTTGCCATTTCATATTTCTGTGAGGTTTTATGGTCTTCTGTCTTGTGTCTGTATACCTCTCCATTCTACAATTTCAGTGATGTGGCGTCAGGTAGGAGACCTCATCTTCTGTGTATGGAAAGCCAGCTGTCTTGTCATCATGGCCCCCATCTCTGCAGCTGGCTTTACACTCAGGTAGTTTCCCAGTGTTTAGCTAGTTTGTACTGAGCCAAGATGTAAACCAGAGAGAAACCCGCAGGCTCATTTCTACTCTGCTCTGAAGATCTATACAGCTCGTAAGCCCCCAGCATGCACAGGCACTTTAAAAATAGTCCAGCCTCCCAAAAGAGACTCTCCCCAAATTCTCTTCTCCAGCTTGGTTGGATCACTTACTGTATGTCTTAGCCAAAAGCCTCTGCCCTAGGTGCCAGCGTTTCCAGTTAGTCAAGTGGCATTTTTGAACAAAGCCTACTTATTTCCTACTCCAAGATGCTGGGTGCAGTGGAAAATGAAGATAAGTGTCTCGTGTTCATCCTTCTGAAAGTCTTCATTCAGATGAAAAGAAAAAAAGACATCAATTTTAAAGCAAGATCTAATCTACTCTCTTAATAGGAATGAGACTTTACACAGTCCAGGCTGTCACCTTTAAAGTTGCCGGAAAGTCAATGGAGGACAGTAAAGGTGTCACAAAGCTGTCCTATGATTTAAGCACCATTAATATTCTCTTGGTTAATACAGCCTCTGATGAGTTTTTCCTGGCTTCGCATGAAGCCACTCCTGGCATGCAATGCTAATGAGAGCATAATTTTAAATCATTAGCTTCTGTCTAAGAGGAGGGTTTTATAATAATAGCAATACAAACAATAACAGCAAAAATGTACATACACTGACAGTTTTCTTATATTTTTGGTTGTGAGCCTAGCCTTCAACGGCTGAGCCATCTCTCCAGCCTCACTGATGGTTTTCTGTCAGTTACTAACCATCATTATAATATCCCATCCTAATAGCTTTGGTTTGGTGTGCATTTTAACTAGTGATGAAATAGAAATCTTGCTTGCTGTTTGTTTAGGGCCAAAGAAATGCCAAACACGATCAACACTCTATTCTTGGAAAGTAAACTGTTCCTAACAACAATGAGGTTCATGCATGTGAATTACAGCGTAGCACATGTTTCGTATAAATTAAATATGAGGATGATACTGCATACATGTCTAGAGTATTTATTTTACAGTAATTTGTAATTACTTCTCATTAATTATTAATAAAGTGGGACTTTTGGTACCATAATCACCAATGTCTGATTTGGATTCTGAAATGACCACTTGACATTTGTCTAGTTTCTGGGTTTTCCTTGTGCTACTGAGAGAAAGTTTTCGGTTCTTTTCTTCAGCATGGTTCTCAACCTATGGGTCATGACCATTTAGGAGTCACATATCAGATATCCTGCCTATCAGATGGTTAGCTTATGACACATAACTGTAACAATATTACAGTTACAAGGTAGCAATGAAATAATTTTGTAGTTTGGGGTCACCACAACATGAGAGATTATATTTAAGGGTCACAGCATGAAGAAGGTTGAGAACTACTAATGTATGGGATCAAAGAATCTAAGATGATGCCAATTACTGATGAAATATCTCACTGTTGTGCAACTGTCAATATGGCTTTAAATATCCTGCTATCAATAAGCTTGCTTATCTACAGGCAATAGAGAGCAGCACCGCATACAAAATAAAGTATTTCACTCCGGGGTTTTTGTGACTGTCAGTGCACATAGACCAGAGGAAATCAGAGCTAACAGTCCTGAGAGTGGGATTGTCAGCCCTTATCCAGCCTTTTGCTGTGCCCTAAGAACTCGGAGAAGAGAAAGGCCAGTTCACAATCTCTGACTCAGTTTTTCATCCTTTTCCCATTTGGTTCTCTACTTAAGATGGTTCCCCTCACACTGACTTGTTCTGCTTTCAACCCCCCTAACCCCCGGGGCAGCACAGAGAAAAAAAAAACACTTTGTGTATTTACAAAATATCTAAGTTGCATTGATGTTAACAAAGGAAACTAAAAGAGAGACAAGGAACTATAATCTTGCCTGTGTGAGCTCATCACTAACTCACTAGAGCCTAGGCTATCCCAGGGTGTACCTGCTCCACCTGTCTGTTGAATGCTCAGGGCTCTGGCAGGGTGGCCCCAGCCTTCCTCCACATTCCTTCCATCACTTCCCAAGCTCCTCATGCTGGAGCTACTGCTCTCTTCCAATGAAGAAGGATCTTGGATACTTGCTAAGAATAGAATTGTCTCTCACTCATAAACCAAATGTTTACGTCCCATACAGCCTTCTGAGTGGTTTTCTTGTTGAACACGTAACACTCACACACATACTCACACACTCATATACACACAAACACACACATGTACACACTCACACACCATACACAAACACACACAAACACACTCACATACACACATTCATGCACACACAAAGACAGCGTTGTCCAGTGTTTCCATTCTCTGTGGTTTCATTGAGGAGACCAAAACAGACTTTGTTCATTTTCCTTCAGAAGGATAAAGTGACTTACAAAATAGTTGCTCCAAAAAAAAAAATTGAAGTTAACTTTTGTCTCGATCAATTTTAATGAATCATCTGACCACTGCTTTCTTTACTTAGATATCATTTCTAACTAGAATGCCCTTCACATAACTAAATAATATTCTATGTACAACTTTACTGAACTGAATGATAAAGGGATACAATCATTGTAAGAAAATAACAGATTGTGACTTAGACTTCTAGTTATGTTTAATAGTATGCAATACACTTTCTATTTCACTGCCCAAAGTTAAAAGTTCTATTGTAAATATTCCATTGATGTTTTTACTTATTTAACCATTAGACCCTGGGCACCTATAATGAGACATGTCCTTTTTATATGTCATTCAACAGAAACCTTGTTTATATCTAGTGACAAGGGGAGAGCAGTAGATAATATAAAGTAAGTATATTATACATCTTTTGAATACATTTATGTCCTATTATATTATGCATATATGAGAAAGAAAGAGAGAGAGATAACACAGGAAGTTAGATCAGCATTGTAAAATCCTGAAGAAGAAATCATTTGAGAAGAGACTTCAAGGATGATAGGAATTAGCTATGTGCATTCAAGGCATGTGCTCTCCAACTAGAGAAAACAAATTTTAAAAGTTCATCTTGATATAGAAGATGTTGTCACAAACTCAGCAAAACAAAACAATACCTATCTTTTATCTCATACTTATATAGTACAGAGAACTGTGTGGACTTTCGTGGAATCATGCTTCAGGGGCTCACTGGCCAATAGCAAGAGTGTAGTCAGGGCACACTGTAGCTGGAGGGTCTGAGGAAGCATCCATTCCCCATTCGCTATGATCATTGGCCAAACTCAGCTCCACGTATCAGTCCCAGACTGAACTCATTCACAGTCTCCATACTGAATCAAAATTAAGACCAGCACCCAATGGTCATACTTCTACCTTCTGTTCAAATAGCAGAGAAGGTCCCCCCAAACAAATTGTTCTTTCTTCAAATCTCCCTTGCTTCCTTTTCTTCTCATGTAGATTGCGTCCACTTCGATAATCCTCTTTGCTGTGAACTCAGAGACACATGACTAGTATCTAGCATATCAGCAAGATGTCTTTACCAGGTAATGAAGCACACTCATGAGGAGTGATCTCCCATTGCCATGGTCGAGATTGGAGTGAGGGATTTTAGGGAAATCACTGTAGAGGACTTCCTATGACTGGCCCTAAGGCAGTTGTATTCAGGAAACATTAACAAGGCAAAGGTCTCAGATGAGGATGCACAGCAGGTCCAGAGAGGCAAAGACATCTGGTTTGTATGGGAGGAGAGGAACTCAGCATCCATGAGGTGCTGAGGTGGGTGTTGTAGGATTTAAGATCTTTCAATCATCCGTGGAAGAGAATCTGGAGACCTGAGTTTTGGTGACGGCTTTTAAGATGCTTTAGGGCTAACACAGGTCACATGAGAACAAAATACTGGAGTTTTTTCCTATTCCTACATATTGTTAAATATTTTATAATAATAAGTAGCTTTTAAGTTCTTATAATTTATTTTCAATGTTCACATTAGAAACAGCTTTCTTTCTGAAACGAGATCATTATGGAACTAAAACATTTTTTTTTTCTTTCTCCAAGGGAAACAGATGATAATTTCTAAAGCAAATAAGCCAGGAAGGGTAGATACTCAAGAGAGATCTTTTCAGCCGTCGTTATTGGATTCTATGTTGCAATTATAAAATCATTTTCTGTGTCTTTGTTTTAGAGTTCCTTTTTATTTGATTAAATGTCAGTGATGATAATGGCAACAGTAGTAACAATACTGACTCCCTGCTGGTTTTGAGAAGACATTTCGCTCAAGGCTTGCCTCAGCTCATCAGCTGAGATGACTACAACACACCACCATGACAGACAGACACCACAGTTGTCCTCTTTTATAAGACTTTGTGGCTTGGAGTGTTTAAGAAAAACACACTAGATATATTGATTGCCTTTCTCTGAGGCACACCTTAAATATACACAATAGGTTTTTTGTTTGTTTGTTTGTTTTTAGCAAAGAATCTGCTGTAGGTAGCAGAGCTACCTTGTGGCAAAAATGAACCAAGTATATGATTTCCCATACAAACCTATTGATTCTTCACAAGCATGAAGTGGCAGGGCTACTAAGATTGTCACTATTTTGCAGCAACAATGAGTACATTATATCTGATGTAGGTTGGTAACTTTCACATGTGCTAATGTCTGTTAAATCGCTGAGTTTGATGTGAACTTATGCCCCCTCTCTAAGGCTTCCTTCCTCTCAGCACTTCTCTTTAACACCTCCCTTATGGAGAATGTGGAATTCTAGGGCCAAGATGACTTTGAAACAAGGAACAGACTGAAAATCTCTCCACATAGAATTAACACATATTTTACTTTGAAAATCATACAACCACTATTCCCCAGGTCTCAGCTCCACCTTCTATTATAAAAGGTGCCACAGCAATCACACATAACTGAAGGCAGCTATGTTCGTGGTGTTCAAATAAAGCTATTCAGAAGAGTAGGTGCTGGCTCAGAGTTTAACCCATGAGCTCTTTGCTCACCTCTGCTCACAGCTCAGTATTAACAAACTACCACTGCACAACAATACAGAAGAATAATATGCCCTACCCTTTAGAATGCCAAATATGTGCAAAAGAGAGAGCATTATTTAAATGGATTGGCATACAATTCAATTTCAGGCAGACCTGTCTCGTGGCCAGTGATGTTAAAATCCTTGGCTACCTTTGTGGGGTGACAATGACTATGACGATCCAGAAATGGAGGATCTGAGATGCTGTCTGCATTCGAGCATGATCTGTCCACTGCATAAAAAATCCACATGTCAGTCATTGACAAGAGTCTTCATCCTCTTTGGATGTAGGTTTTAATATCCAGGTAAAACACAATATGACCAGATAGAGACTTGGGAGATGCGACACACAACCCCTGTACAGTGCAGCATAGTGGGGTTGATGGTAGCCATTAAAATGAGAATGTGTGAGATGCTAGGACAGAAAACAAAGAGCATCTGGTGGTAACAACAGTAGATTCTTGGGAACGGAGCTGATGGGATTATAAATAACTAGCATTGGAGTGACCTCCAGCACAGCCTACATGGTAATTACTATCATTAGCAATCATTTTACAGTTGAGGAGCTGAAGTACAAAAAAACCAGCTACTTTCCACAGTCACAATGCTTGTGTTGGACCAGGACACAACTCTGAGTAAGAGACATAAGGAGAAAACAGAGGAAAGGGCTATGACTATGGTTGGGGACTCATGAAACGTTAAGACTAGAGCCCAGCTAGGGAGAAGCTAATCTTTTTTGACAACTCGATGATGAGAACACACTGTGGACACTGTAGGTGACAACTCCCATGCGTGTAGTGGTCCTTTATAAGCCCTTTTTAAAAAGAGAACAATGCAGGAGCCCACACCCCCACTGGACTACGAAAAGGAAAAGCCCAGAACCCTATGTCATTGGGCAGTCTAGGGCAGATTCACAGGCTGATCTTATTTTGTGAGTTTGTCAATAGAATAAGTTCTCATTGCTGTGACAGAATACTTGATAAGGCACAACTGGCCCCAAGAAGGCTCTATTTTGGTTTATAGCACCAAAAGGATGTCATCCATCATGGAGTGGTAGGTGTGGCACCGGGAGTGCCAGGCAGCTGGTCACATTGTCCTGCAATCAGAGATCAGAGAATGACTAGGAACTAGAACTCAGATACTAAGTATCAAGCCCAGCTCCCAGGGACACACATCCCCAGGCACAGCTCTACTTCCTGAAGGTTCTATAACCTTCTCCTATGGTTCCACCAGATGGGACCAAACTGTTCAAACACTTGAACCCATGGGGGATATCGGACACCCAAGCCACAACAACCACTAAGCCATTTATAATCTTCTTAATCTGATGGGAAGAGGTTTCTTTGCTATGATAATCATGTCAGGGAGAGATGGATAGCCCACTCGTCAGGCTTCAACATGTATGCATTGCCATATCTGGAAACTACAGGTCTCATTTAAAGTCTCTGCTTTCCGATCTTCTTCTCAGGATACTTTCTGTGATACTTCGTGGTAGTTAGCAAATAGAAATGGACTACCTGTCCTGTCTTACCTGGAGAAAGCCTCCTGCCGAGCTCTCTCTTCCTTGTGTCATGTTTCGTCTCAGCTGGGCTAACTGCGTGAAGGGCACCCCCCCCCCATCACAGCCACTTACTTCCCTGATGATTCGCTGTCTGAGGCTTAGCAAGTCTTAGCCTGGTGCAATGCTCTTCAGAGGGCCAAGCAGAGACCCATAATGAACAATTCAAATGTTGTTCTGAATATGTGGATAAGTGCACAAATGAAAGAGCCCCTTAAGCAGTCAAACTAGAGGCAGGTTGCCTTTTCTAAGTGTGTAGAGCAAGTAGAAACACATTCTTTTGAGATTTTTTTCAATCCTATCAGTTGTTCGATATCTGTACAATTTAAGGAAAAGATAAAGTAAAGGCCATTTTTTTTTTTTAGTGATTTATAGACTTCGGCAATTAATAACGGCATGTTCACAGGTGGTGTTTTAGTCATTGTTCCCCGAGGCAGTGGGAACATTGAAAGAAAAAAAAAACACATTGAAATAAAAATATTGGCCATTAAAATGAAAATTTAAATATGTACATTTCCAAATTATGACTCAAGGTACCAGGCTGATGCCTTTTCATCTTCTGCCAATAAGCCTTGCAAGTGGAAGTACTATTCCAGAGATAGAGGACTTAATAATGAGGGTTTAAAACTGAAATTATGGACAGGCAAACACACGAGTCTCATCTCTATGCAAGTGAAGTTGAGGTCAAAGGCTCACACAGAGAGCAGCATTAAAATGGAGCATAGCCGAACTTCCAAATACAGATGTTGAAAGAGAACAGACAGCACACAAACCAGGCAGAACCTTTCTCCCCTGATTATATCATCCTTTAAAACACCCCAAGCATGTGAAAAGAAAACATGCAGGATGGGAAAGGACAGGGGATAGGTTGCAGAGATGGCTCAGTGATTAAGAGCTCTGGCTGTAACATCAAATTAAATGGAAAGAAACTCAAAAAAAAAAATTACACTAGAATCAGGAACAAAACAAGGCTGTGCACTCTCTCCATATCTATTCAATATGGTATTTGAAGTTTTAGCTAGAGTAATAAGGCAGCTGAAGGAGATCGCGGGGTTACAAGGAAAGGAAGAAGCTAAGGTGTCATTATTCACAGATGGTGATAGTATGTATAAGTGACACCAAAAATTCCACCAGGGAACTTCTACAGCTTGTAAACATTTTCAGTGATGTGGCTGGATACAAGATGAACAACAATAACAACAACAAAAGCTCACCTATAGAAAAACAACAAATGGGGCTAAGAAAGAAATCAGGAAAACAATATCCTTCAAAATAGCCACAAACAATATAAAATATCTTGGGGTAACCTTACCAAAGAAAGTGAGAAACTTTTATGATAAAAACTTCAAGTCACTGAAGAAAGAAATTGGATACGATATCTGAAGATGAAAAGATCTCCCCTGTTCATGGGATTAACATAGTAAAAATGACCACCCTACTGAAAGCAATCCACAGATACAATGCAATCTCCATCAAAATTTCAGCACAGTTCTTTACAAACCTTGATAGGACAATACTCATATGGAAACAAACAAACAAACAAAACAAATAAAAACAAAGATAGCAAAAAAAAAAAAAAAAAAAAAAAAAAAAAAAAAGTCCTGCGCAATAAAAGAACTTCTGGGGTATCACCATGGCAAATACCAGCCTCTACTACATAGCTACGGTAATAAAAACTGCATGGTACTGGCACAAAAACAGACATGTTTATCAAATCAGAGACTCAGACATAAATCCACACACTTTGGACACTTGATTTTTGATAAAGAAACTAGAAAGACACAAATAAAAAAAAAAGAAAGCATCTTCAACAGATGGTTCTGGTCTAACTATATGCTTACATGTAGAAGAATACCAATAGATCCATATGTATCACCCTACACAAAACTCAAGTCCAAGTGGATCAAAGACCTCCACATTAAACCAGATACACTGAACCTAATAGAAGAGACTAGGAGACTAGGTTGGGGAGGGGGCTACAGAGGGAGAAGTACAGGGAGAGGAGACAGAAATAGGAGGCATTTAGGGGCTGGTGTATAAACAGGACTCCCGTCAATGGAGAATACAAAACCTGATCTGGCTTTTGGTAACCAGGCAAGTCTCCCAGGGATGTGACCAGGACACCAACCCAGCCACAAATTCTTTGACCCATGCCTGTCCTGCCTGCAAGATGTGCTAGGGCAATGGTGGCTCAGAGCTCATGGGAGTGGCAAGCCAATTACTAGTCTGACTTAAGGCCCAAGCCACAAGAGAGAGCCCATGGCAGATACCATTTCTGCCTGGATGGCCATGAACTTGAAGCTGGGTGGATCAGAAGCCTAGGGTTAAACCAAGCACAACTACCCAAAAAAATCAATAAAATGATCCTACTAATATTCTGCTATATTTATAGATCAGTGCTTAGTTCAATCAACATCAGAGAGGCTACCTCTGGTAGCTGATGTGAGCAGATGCAGAGACCCACACCTGAACATTAGGCAGAGCTCAGGGAACCCTATGGAAGAAGGGAAGAAAGATTGTAGGAGCCAGAGAGGTCTCCCCAAGAACACAGCCCACATAATACTATGCAGAGAACATAGAGATCCACGGAGACTGAAGCAGCAATCAGAGCCTGCATGGGTCTATGTTAGGTCCTCTGCACTGATGCTGTCCTTGTTTAGTTTAGGGGGTTATGCAACTCCTATAGTAGGAATAGGGTTGACTCTGACTCTTTTGGATTCTTGGGACCCTTTTCATCCTAGTGTTGAGGGTTTGTGTCTATTTAACTACATCTTCTTACTCTGTGTTCAGTTGCTATCACTGGGAGGCCTTATCTTTTCTAAAGGGAAGCAGAGGAGCATTGAATCTGGAGGAGAAGGTCTGGGAGGAATGGAAGAAGGGAAGGCTGAAGGTGGATGTATTATATGAGAGAAGAATAAATCAACAAATAAAAATAGCTCTGGCTGTACTTGCAGAAAATACAGGTTTTGTTTCCAGAAACATTAGGTAGCTCACAGTCATGTGAGGATCAGAGCAGCTTCCCTCCATGGGTACCTGCATGCATATGTGCTTACTTCAACAAACACATACACAAGTACACATAATTAAAATAAATTAATAATTCTTTAAAACAGGACATTGGGGAGAAAACCCTTCGTGGGAATAAACAGCCATACAGATATATAGAAATCAATGCTATTGTGACATGAACCTACTCAGACCACAGATGGAATTTGAATGCAATAGGAAATGCAGGCCATGACATGACAATGCCTGTCCAAGTCAGCTAAAGGAAGTGTTATCATTAACAGAAAGGTTTGGAGAAAGAGACAGGAAGTCTGAATATCAGAGAACAGAGCTACAACCACAAGCATGAGGACAGTTCTGAGAGATGTGTGTAGTGCGTGGGAGTGTGGTCTACAGCTGACTCTGGATGGGCCCTAACACTTTCTGGATGTGCAGGAACATATGTGAGCATATGAAATTTCAACATTGTTGCAAGTCTTTGTCTCAAACTGTATCAAAATAGAAAAGGAAACCATCTCATTTACATGTGAAGGTGCTGAGCTTCCACTTCAGGTCATTTGTCAGGAGCCATGTAGGAGAAGCTGAAAACTAGCAGGTAATCTTCCTGAGATGGTTCTGCTATGGACTGTAAAGTTACCAGTGGATTTGCTTCTTTAGTCAAGGTTGAGGATATTTTGTCTGAGGAAAGATTCCTGATATTAATATGCTTCTCCTGTTATTATTAACAATTGCTAGGTATTAGCCTACCCTTTTGAGCAGATTTCTGCAGAGCAACAAAAATTTCTGTATTGTAGTAATGCTATATAGGCAAATAGATTTCTTAATTCCTAATGATGATTCTATAAGAATTTCTATATAAAAGTATATTAGTAATTATTAAGATCTTTTATGATAGGATTGCTATTAAGTTTTTTCTGATGTCAAAACTACAATGGAAACTCTGCCAGTCTTCAAGTGTCATGAGTTGATGGCTTCTGAGATATCAAAAAGGCATCTACAACTTAGAGCACATTCCAAGATTTTAAAACCATTAACCAAAGATCATAGAAAGGGAACTAGTTATTACTATAGGTGCAAGAACAGAAGACAAAATATTGACCGGGTTTATATAAAACATCACTAATAACTTAATTAACTTTCAATGATCCTGTTGAGCTAGTGACAGATAATGAATGTTTATCCAGATACTTACTCTTTATGGATATGCATGTAACCATTCTCTGTTGTAATTTTTTAATTCAATTTATGATTTGAATTCATGTTTGAACTTCTAGTGAACTTTTGTTTTTAAAAAAGGGTGGAAGAGACACTTGGATAAACCATGTGATCTATTTTCCTAGAAAAGGTACAAAAAAACTAGGAATGATTTACATAGCATAGCATTGGGAACATGGAATTGGGAGTGAAGGCATTGGGAGCAGAGCATTGTTACATCAGAACAAGAGGAGAATGCAAGATTAGAAGGAGAATGCAGAGTAGAATAACTTAGAAATTATATGACAACTAAAAAAAATAGAGTGTCCTTCTGGACTGAGCCAGTGCCCTAAGCAGACCTTGGGCACTAGCTCTGCACCCATAACATCCAGAAGAAGCTCTGCAACCAGGAGCTTTAACAAACCTGAGATCAGAGGATCTCAGGAGCTTGGTCACAGCAGGATTTCAAGATCCCAGAAGCAGCTTGACTCTCAGGAGCTCTGACACACCCAGGATCTCAGGATCACAGGATCCCAGAATCACAGGATCCCAGAGACAGCTAGACTCTGAGGAGTTCTGACACAACCATACCCACTGTCACCCTTCTCTGCCTCCTATGTCATTTCACCCCACCAAAAATTCCCCTCCCTATGCTCCAAGTTTACATAAGCCAGAGGCTGATGCAATTAAGTTGAGTTCCTTCTTCAACAAGACTCCCAGCCCTGTGTGGTTTTTTGGGGCTGTCAACATTCATCATCCCACTCAGGTCCAGGGAAGAGATCTGGCAGAACCAGGACCTCTCTCCTCTAGCCTACACTTGCCATCAATGAGTGACACACAACCAAACAGAAGAGGAAATTGAGCAAGACCATCCAGGATCTAAAATGGAAATAAAAACAATAAAGAAATCACAAAAGAAAACTACCCTGGAGATAGAAAACCTAGAAAGAGATCAGGAGTCATAGATGCAAGCATCACCAACAGAATACAAGAGATAGAAAAGAAAATCTCAGGTGCAGAAGATGCCATAGAAAACATTGACACAACAATCAAAGAAAATGCAAAAAGCAAAAAGCTCCTAACCCAAAACTTCCAGGAAGTCCAGGACACAATGAAAAGACCAAACGTAAGAATAATAGGTATAGAAGACAGTGAAGATTCCCAACTTAAAGGAGCAATAAATATCTTCAACAAAATTATAGAAGAAAACTTTCCTAACATAAAGAATGAGATGCCCATGAACATACAAGACGCCTACAAAACTCCAAATAGACTAGAGCAGAAAAGAAATTCCTCCTAACACATAATAATCACTACCTCAGAGTAAAAGGATGGAAAACAATTTTCCAAGCAAATGGTCCCAAGAAACAAGCTGGAGTAGCCATTATAATATCAAATAAAATTGACTTTCAACCAAAAGTTATCAAAAAATAGTTAAGGAAGGACACTTCATACTCGTCAAAGGAAACATCAACCAAGATGAAATCTCAATTCTGAACATCTATGCTCCAAATGTAAGGGCACCCACATTCATAAAAGAAACTTTACTAAAGCTCAAAGCACACATTGTACCTCACACAATAATACTGGGAGACTTCAACATCCCACTCTCAGCAATGGACAGATCATAGAAACAGAAACTAAACAGAGACACAGTGAAAGTAACAGAAGTTATGAACCAAATGGATTTAACAGATATTTATAGAACAGTCCAGCCTAAAACAAAACAATATACCTTCTTCTCAGCATCTCATGGTACCGTCTCCAAATCTGAACATATAATTGGTCACAAAACAGGCCTCAACAGAAACAAGAAGATTCAAATAATCCCATGCATCCTAACTGATCATAACAGAGTAAAGCTGGTCTTCTATAACAACAGAAACAACAGAAAGCCCACATACACATGGAAACTGAACAATGCTCTACTCAATGATAACTTGTTAAAGAAAGAAATTAAAGACCTTTTAGAATTTAATAAAAATGAAGGTCAAACTTCTGGGACACAATGATAGCAGTGCTAAGAGGAAAACTCATAGCTCTAAGTGCCTTCTAAAAGAAACTGGAGAGAGCATACGCTAGCAGCTTGACAGCACACCTGAAAGCTCTAGAACAAAAAGAAGCAAATACACTCAAGAGGAGTAGACCACAAGAAATACTCAAACTCATGGCTGAAATCAACCAAGTAGAAGCAAAAAGAACTATACAAAATATCAACAAAACCAGGAGCTGGTTCTTTGAGAAAATCAACAAGATAGATAAACACCTAGCCAGACTAACCAGAGGGCACAGAGACCAAATTCAAAAACATCATCAGATCCTACTACAAAAGCCTATACTCAACCGAATTGGAAGATCTGGATGAAATGGACAATTTTCTAGACACTTACCAGGTGCCAAAGTTAAATCAGGATCAGATAAACCATCTAAACAGTCCCATATCCCCTAAAGAAATAGCATTAGTCATTAAAAGTCTCCAAAACAAAAAAAGCCCAGGACCAGATGGTTTTAGTGCAGAATTCTATCAGACCTTCAAAGAAGATCTAATACCAATACTCCTCAAACTGTTCCACAAAATAGAAACAGAAGGAACACTACTCAATTCGTTCTATGAAGCCACAATTACACCTATACCTAAACTACCCAAAGACCCATACAGAAAGAGAACTTCAGACCAATTCCCCTTATGAACATCGATGCAAAAATATTCAATAAAATTCTCACAAAATGAATCAAAGAACACATCAAAATGATTATTCACCATGATCAAGTAAGCTTCATCCCAAGGATGCAGAGATGATTCAATATATGGAAATCCATCAACATAATCCACTATATAAACAAACTCAAAGAAAAAAACTATATGATCATTTCATTAGTTTCTGAAAAATCATTTGACAAAATTCAACATCCCTTCATGTTAAAAGTCTTGGAAAGATCAGGAATTCAAGGCCCATACCTAAACACAGTAAAAGCAATATACAGCAAATCAGTAGCCAACATCAAACTAAATGGAAAGAAACTTGAAGCAATCCCATTAAAATCTGGTACTAGACAAGGCTGCCACTCTCTTCCTATATATTCAATATAGTACTTGAAGTTCTAGATAGAGGAATCAGACAACAAAAGGAGGTCAAAGGAATACAAATTAGAAAGGAAGAAGTAAAAATATCACTATTTGCAGATGATATGATAGTATACTTAAGTGACCCTAAAACTTCCACCAGAGAACTCCTAAACCTGATAAACAACTTCAGCAAAGTGGCTAGATACACAATTAACTCAAACAAATCAGTAGCCTTTGTATATTCAAAGGATAAACAGGCTGAGAAAGAAATTATAGAAATGACACCCTTCACAATAGTCACAAATAATATAAAATATCTTGATGCGACTCTAACAAAGTACGCAAAAGATCTTTAACACAAGAACTTCAAGTCTCTGAAGAAAGAAATCGAAGATGATTTCCGAAGATAGAAAAATCTCCCATGCTTATGGATTGGCAGGATTAATATAATAAAAATGGCCATCTTGCTAAAAGCAATCTATAGATTCAATGCAATCCCCATCAAAATTCCAACTCAATTCTTCATAGAGTTAGAAAGAGCAATTTGCAAATTCATTTGGAATAACAAAAAACCCAGGATAGCAAAAAAAAAAAAAAAAATATTCTCAACAATAAAAGAACTTCTGGGGGAATCACCATCCCTGACCTCAAGCTGTACTACAGAGCAATAGTGATAAAAAACTGCATTGTATCTGTACAGGGACAGGCAGGAAGATCAATGGAATAGAACTGAAGATCCAGAAATGAACCCACAGACCTATGGTCAGTTGATCTTTGACAAAGGAGCTAAAACTGTCCAGTGGGAAAAGGACAGCGTTTCCAACAAATGGTGCCAATTCAACTGGAGGTCAGCATATAGAAGGATGCAAATCAATCAATTCTTATCTCCTTGTACAAACCTCAAGTCGAAGTGGATAAAGGACCTTCACATAAAACCAGATACACTGGAACCAATAGAAGAGAAGGTAGGGAAGAGCCTCAAATACCTGGGCACAGAGGAAAAGTTCCTGAACAGAACACCAATGGCTTATGCTCTAAGATCAAGAATTGACAAATGGGACCTCATAAAGTTGCAAAGTTTCTGTAAAGCAAAGAACACTGTCAATAGGATGAAATGGCGACCAACAAATTGGGAAAAGATCTTTACCAATCCTAC